>NC_077234.1:36486444-37121444 GCF_027887165.1 Monodelphis domestica | reverse complement strand
GGAAGGGATCTCAAAGGCCATTTGGTAGAGCTCTCTCATTTAAAAAATGGGGAAACACAGGGTCATTTAGTGACTTGCCCAAGGATAACATCAAAATAAAATTTGAACCAAGTTTTCTAAAGCTGTCTCCACTGTACCATAGTTCCTTCAACTGATAGACTCTTTTTCAGTTGTGTCTGGAGACCTGGCCTCTCCAGAGGCAAGATTTGGACTTGACAGTATCATCCTTAATAATATGACTCTTATTTTCCCAAGAATATATAAACACTTGAGAGTGACCATTAGCAGAAAGTATTATGAAGTAGAAAGAGCCTTGATCTTGGAGTTAGAATACCTAGTTTCAAATCCTGCCTCTGGCATTTTCTACCTCTAGAATTTAGAAAGGCTAATTTACTTATTGGGATTTCAATATCCTCACTGAGAAAACAACTGGATTGGATTAGAGCATCATGTCCAGATAGGAAGTATTATGACTCATTCATAATTTTAAACTCAGAATTATGGTAGCCAAAATTTCATAGCACTCATCATTGTATCTTAATTTTGGGAAGAAATATTTCATTTTAGATGTCCTTCACATATGATAGACTTTGACATAAACTAAAATTTCCCATTATGTATTTGTGCATTTAAATTAGTTTTGTTCATGTCAACCTTATTTTTAAGGGGGAGAAAGCATTATGATGTTGTAGAAGAAATAATGAGCTTAGAATCAGAAAGATCTAAATTCAAATCCTACTTACTACTAGGGCGACCTAGGACAAGTCAGCTAACCTTTAGAATTTATCCAATGCTTTGGATGAATTGCCATTAAATTAAAATGTTCTGCTTAGCTCTCCCCTTTCAGCTACTTGCGAGCTACCAAATTTGATTTTTAATGTCTATATCTAATGGAATCTTATTCATTTACTTTCCCTTTAGTCATCACCAAATCCATTTTTAGGCTATCCTCCCTCAATTTTGTCATCAACCTTCATCCAAGCATCAATCTATCCTTTTCCATAGTAGCCTCCAAGTCTCCATTACTCATGCCTTAGCTGTTATAATGAAGAAAGGAGAATGACATCCATCGCCAAAAGAAGACAATGTAGTACAGTATTCCTTCTATAAACTGCAACATAAAGTCATCACACAGAACCCAATCGCTGAATAAGTGTCTACAAGTCATCACCTGCTTCCCCAAATAGGAGCACCCAACACTCAATTAATCTAATAATTGCTTTCAGGTCTTTACTTCTCTTGCCTGGGCAAGAAACTAAATTTCAAAGTGCCAGGTCCTTTGCAGCTGCCCAACAATAACTCTTGGTTCCTATTTCTTCATCTCATTTGGAAGATGCCCATGAGCATGAACTAAACTGGTGGCTAACCACCAAGCCTTCCTTTTTTTCCCTATTTTTTAATCCTTCCCTTCCATCTTAAAATCAATATTGTGCACTGGTTCCAAGCCTGGAGAGTATTAAGGGCTTGGCAATAGGGTTTAAGAAACTTGCCCCGGGTCACATAGATAGGAAATGTCTGAATCCAGATTTGAACCCAAGATCTCCTGTCTTTAGGCTTGCCTCTCAATGAGCCACCAAGTTATCTCCCTTCCTTTTATTTTCAATACTTTTTGGGATTAGATCCTCTAGTCATAGAAAGGTTCTTAAGGAAATGAAACACACATCTGTAGTAAAAAATCATTCATTTGATCCCACCACTTAGCAGTTGGGTGATTTTGGACAAGTCTCTAGGTTTGAGTTTCTTTATTATTGGAAATGAAAGGAGAGGATTAGAAGGCTTTGAGATTTCTGTCTATGATCCTATAACTTTCGGTCAGTTACCCAAAACTATTAAAACACATAGCAAGAGAATATTCTGGGATATGTTATCCTATTTACCAACTGTAATCAGATGCCTTAAACAATGAATCCTAATTTGGATGGTCAATGAAGATGACTTCTCTCTCTCTTTTTTTTTAAAGGCTGAGATTCAGACTATCCAGGGATGCTGAACCAACTTTGAGTCATGGACACCTTGGGCAGTCTGGTGAAGCCTACAGACCTCTATTTAGAATGATATTTTTAAATAATAAGATCAAATACCTAGGACTTCAAAGAGAAAAGGTGACGTAAAGTCCATATAAAGTCTGCCTTCAAATATCTGAAGGGTTATCATGTGGAAATAGCATTTATATGGCACCTACTATGTACAAGGCACTGTGGTAAGTGCTATAAAATATTATTTCCTTTGATCAAATATTATCTCTTCTGATCTTAATATCTCATTTGGAAGAGGGATAAAATTTAATCTGTTTGGTTCTAAAGGGTACACCAAGGTCAAGGGCAGAAATTGTAGGAATACAAATTTTGGCTTAATGGAAACATTAGGGATAAACAAAGGTAAATTGGCTGTCTGTCAGGAACCATTAGTCAGATTACATAATTAGGGTCAGAAAGGATCTCTTAGGGGCTAACTTATCCTATCCTCTTTTTACAAAATGAGAAACTGAGAGTTAAAGTGGTCATGTGATTTTTCAAAATTTATACAGGTAGTAGGGAAGAACTGATATTTAAAACCAGATCTTCTTACTATAGATCTGTACTCTTTTTGACTACTTTGATCCTCTTTCTTTGGAAGGCTCTCCTTCATAGGTACTCTTTGGTGGAAGCTATGTTTTGGACATTTTGAAGGGATTCCCATTTAGATAAAATTTAAAACATGACTGAAGATATTTTCTAGCTCAGAGATGTGAAGCTGCCCATCTCCTGATAGAGAAATGGTGCAGAGTAAGAAATATATTTTTTATGTGACAAATATGGAAATAAATTTAGCTTGACTAGTCTTATGTCTATAGGACTTACTCATTATTTTTTCTATATTTCTCACCCTTCCTTCTGTAAACCTTAAAATTTCTTAGACTTATGAATGTTGGAAATTTCCCCATTGGGAAATTTCATACTTGAAAAATTTCCTACTTATAGTAAGAACTCTATTGGAATGTGAAAACCCTTGGCATGGGAGGGTCCTTCTCCTCCCTACTTAAGACTACTTTAGGACAGAAACATTTTGCTAAACAATGGAAAGGGCTTTGACCTATGCTTAAGCATAGAACAGGAAGTTCTTTGAGTCATGATTGATTTTAGAATTGATACAATAGAGATACTTGGAATGACAGAACCAGGTCTTGGAAAATACAATCTCCACCCTACTTGGAGTAACAGGATTTAGGAAGGGCTGCAGCAAAGGTCAAGAATTAATTATTTGAGAATATGACCTTCAACAGACATGTGCAAAGCCACAGACCTCTGGGCAGTCCTGGGTTAAACTAGAGCCACCATTGGCACAGGGGAGACATCGACAGTGATTGGTAGATGTGAGAACTGAGGGGAGGGAACTTAGATGGTTTCCTTAAAGATAGCGGGGTCTGAGGAGAGAAGGAGGGAGAGTTTTTCACCAGGAGGAGGTTTTGCTCTGAGCGAGGTGGCTCTGAAGGAGGACTGAGGAGGTTGCTCTGTTGGAGGACCAGGAGAGAAGGCTGGCTCTGAAGGAGGAGAATTCTCTGGAACATTTCTTGAAAGGAGGCTCTCTTGAAGGTGGAGCCTGAGGTTGGCATGAGAAGTCTTACCTAGAGAGATCTTGGGTGAGTGATAAAACCAACTGATTGATTTATTCATTCTTATTCCTTTCTTACTTTCTCTCTTTTTCTATTGATTAATCAGTTTATTATAAATTAAATTTCTCTATAAAACCCAGTTGGCTTGGGCATATTCATAAATTGGGACTATATTCCCTGGCAACCATCTTATATTTATATAAAACCAAGACACAGTAGAAAACATATTTCAGCGGTCATAATTGATATATATATATATATATTCCTTTGCTCCCAAACATTTTAATTATCACAGTTTATGGCTCCCACTCTCTTATCTACAACTATTTAACACTCAAAATTATTTTAAATCTAACACTTCCTTCCTTCCTTCCTTCCTTCCTTCCTTCCTTCCTTCCTTCCTTCCTTCCTTCCTTCCTTCCTTCCTTTCTCTCTTTCCTCTTTTCAGAAAGTGGAGTGCTAAAAAAGTGCTCAACAAATTAAATATTATATATATCATGTAAAATATCAAAAGAAAAAGAAAATATTTCTTAGGATTTATCATCTGTAGTAGTTGGTCAAGATATAAACCATAGACGCATAAATGTTGGCTGGTTAATAGTAGTGTATATTTATGTAGTGCTTTGACTGACTTCTGAGACAAGTATTATTTTAAAATATTTATTAAATATTTCTATGCTAAAGAAATACAACTGGATACATCTTGGAAGATGTAGGTACTCAAATAGAGTTTTTGGTATGTACATTCATCTTTTCACTATGGTTAGTATATTTTTATTCTCATAATAATTTTCTTTTTTCTCTTGTAATTTATTATTTATAGTATTGTAATAACCAGTAGTAATATAAAACTAATATTCTCATAATAATCCTGTGAAGTAGTTATTATTAGTGCCATTTTATTGAGGAAGAAACTGAGACTGAGAGAAGTTATAAATGGTCTTCTCAAAGTCACAGAGCTAGCAAGTGTCATAAGCAGAATCTGAGCTCAGATTTTCTGACTTGAAGTCTGGTATTCTAACCACTGTACCACTTTGCTGCATCTCATTGGATTGGGTCTAAAGAAGTTTTTCCTCTACCATAATGAGGAAAAATTAAAGATGGCTGATATTGGAATCATTTGTGACCCATCAACCTAGTCAAAGGGTAGGATATGGTCAAAGGATACAGAAAGTTACTTTTGGGTCCTTGAAGGGTTGTCCTTTCTTTTTATTTCTTCTCTTTACATCTTCCCTTCCATGTAGTGTAACAATGAACAGGCAGCATTAGGGCTGAAATTCCAAAACCATCCATAGCAAGAAGAGATCACCTCACTTAATATTTGATAAATTGCAAGTTTTTAATAAATATGTATTAATTGTTTATTCACTTGAAGTGTTCTGTCTTTCTGGAATGAGGAACAACTTTTATAGCTTGGTGACTTTCTTCTGGTACCTGAAATGTTCATTCTCTTTCTGCCTGCTGAATCTCTACCTATCCTTGAACATCAAACTCAAACATGACCTTCTTCAGGAAGCCCATGGTGTTATCTCAGAGGACAATGGTTTTCTCTCTTTGGCTTTTCAGATACTGTGTATATATGTATGTGTGTGTGTATGTATGTTCATTCACCCACTCATCCATTCTTTGACTTATCTATTTATTTAGATCTTGAACATCTTTATACGGCCAATGTCTTGTATTATTTCTATGTGTGTTGGTTCTTATCTTATTCCCCTTATAGACTATAAGCTTTATTGGAAAGGACCTATCATCTAAACTCTTTTTCTCCCAACACCAAAGCCAAGTAAACAGCAACCAGTCAAAGTTATCATGTTGGGGATATTCTTTAATGCTCAATTCATGAAGAACTATTTTGAAATGGTATGATGAGGCATCATGGATGATCAAAGATGGGAGTCACCAATTGTATTCCTTGAAATGAGATAGAGAGCCATCAGGCCTTATAATTTACCTTGCCTCTTACTACTGTGTAGGATTATCTAGGTTTTGCCATGCATCCATGAATAGAATTTTAGGATTGAGGGGCATTGCCATCCCAACTGCAATAGGACAATTAGGACTTCTCAGACTTTCTACCCCCCCCTCCCCCATGAAACTGAATTTTATTTTATTGGTTGAATTTCCCAATTAGTGGGAGAGATCCTTAAAAGTTCAAATACTTCTATTTGTGTACCCGCACTTAGCTTTTTCTATCAGATAATCCACCTTCTGCACAATATATAACACAAAGTTCTATCATGATCACCTTATTTACAGAAGGAGAAAACTGAGCCTGAGAGAGGTCAAGCAACCTATCTCAAGTCACATGGCTGTTAAGGGAAGAAATTAGTCAGTGTTTGTTTTAAAACAATTAAGAATCAAATTTATCCCTCAGCTTCCTTCAAACAATATGAAAATGAATTTACAAATACCATCACTTTTGTTGACAGAACTGGAGTCTGGATGCGTTACCAGGTCTTCTCTAGGTTGCCAGGCAACCACAATCACAATTGGTACATTTTAGACATTATAAACTGTTATGCTTTATTTTTTTTGTTAACATATGAACATAACTAGTGATAAACAAAATGATTTCTTTGAGGATGACAGAGCAGTCTTTAGGAATTTTAACATCCTCAGGTTCTTACAACCCACATAATCCAGATCACCTGTATGTATTTATGTGAAAACATCCAGGAAGATTCTGCATTTCTGTTTTTGATGGAAGGAATATGTGAAAAATCAGTGCTAATTTAAATCTAAGAACAGCAACTAAAGAGTTTTTCAGAGATATGAATGTATGAATTAGTCTCAGTTTTTAGACAACCTGGACCATTTTTAATAATAGATTTTTGTATGAGGAGGCAAGCAAAGGAACTATTCATAGGTTGCATATTTCAGTAAGTAACAAAATATTTTGCCACTGTCACCACCATCACCATCATCATCTTCATCACCTATCTTTTCTCTCTCACCCCCCCATGCATATATGTGTGTGTGTGTATATGTTTCATGGGCATCCTAGAAGGATGGTTCTTGCAAGGGTGTTGGAGAAATGCAAAAATAGGGCATTGATGTGCACAGGCAGAAGATATGTGTGTGTTTGTTATACATGTGTGTATATATATATATATACACACACACACACACATACATATATATACACATACACACACACATATATACACATATACACACACACACACACACACACACACACACACATATATATATATATATGGGGTGCTCAGGGAAGGGTAGTATCTCTGGTATGGAGGGCTTGTCATGCCCTCCTAGGGCAGCTCTCCAGCCTCTGACCCCCACCTGACACCCAGCTCTCACTTGTGGCTCCTAGTAGCTGCTAGCATGCGGCAGTGGCCACACCCCGGGCAACGGCTTCGACAGGCCAGCTAAACCTTGTGAGGGTAGCCATCAGATCGTCGTGGACCCCTGGTGAACCAGGGCTTTGCTCACCCAGCATGTGAAGACTGTTTTGGTGGAACAGGAGGAAGAAACCAATAAGAAGGTTCAACGGCTGAAAGGGCGACGCAGAAAAGCACTGTGGAGTGCTTAGGGCGTGTTGGAGCACAAAAGACAACACGGCCATCCAATGCAGCTGAGGAAGTCTCCAGACGTAACGACTTTTTGTGCCACTGGACCCAGGCTTCCAACGCCGAGAGAGTGGGACTGTCTCTGTGCATCGGCTTTTCCACTTAAATCTCCTTCACGCACAAGTATCTTTGTGCACACTCATCTATCCTGACCCCGTCCACCCTCTTCAAGACCTGCGGCGATGGGGGAGTGGCGACACAACAGACGGAGGTGACCACTGGCAGTTGTAGTCACAATCCTGCACGTAGGCGGCCCACGGACCAGTGGTTGCTTGGCCCTGTGGGCAGCAGGGACGTTCGGCAGCATCCTGGGCGACTGAGCAGCCCTCTCTAGGACAGCACTGCTCACCCTAATCAAGGGAGGGGACTAGAAAAGGTGTCCCAAACATTGCCTGCCCTACAAACACCCGGTCAGCACACTGCGGCTGGTGGGTCATCCCTTTAAGAGGTCGAAACCAAAGAAAATAAAACACAAAGAAACTCCTACTAGGAGCATGGAACATCAGGACATTACTTGAAAGAGAGAATACCCCAAGACCTGAGAGAAGAACAGCTCTAATCGGTAAAGAACTGGCGCAATATAACATCGACATCACAGCCCTAAGCGAAACACTCTTACCAGAAGAGGGATCACTCAGCGAACCCACCACTGGATACACCTTCTTCTGGAAAGGCAGAGCCTCAAATGAAGACAGAATCCATGGTGTTGGCCGGGCCATCAAGACCAGTTTGCTCAAACAGCTGCCAGACTTGCCTGTGGGCATCAGTGAGAGGCTCATGAAGATCCGTTTGCCTCTCAGCAAAGACCGGTATGCCACAATCATCAGCACATATGCCCCAACACTGACCAGCGCAGAGGAGACCTTCGAGCAGTTCTACTCTGACCTGAGTGCCGTCCTGCACTCAGTGCCCACCAATGACAAGCTGATACTACTGGGAGACTTCAACGCCCGTGTTGGCCAGGACCATGAAAGATGGAAAGGAGTGCTCGGCAAACACGGCGTGGGCAAAATGAACAACAATGGCCTACTGGTACTCAGCAAAAGCTAAGAGTTCGAACTCACCATCACCAACACTGTGTTCAGAATGGTGAACAAATATAAAATAACGTGGATGCATCCACGATCAAAACAGTGGCATCTCATTGACTACATCATTGTACGCAGGCGAGACATCCAGGATGTACAGATCACCAGAGCCATGAGAGGAGCTGAATGCTGGACAGACCACAGATTGGTTAGAGCGACTCTTCAAATGCGCATTATGCCTCGCCATCCAAAGCGCTCCCAGAAAGTTCGCGCATTTTACAATGTGAGTCATCTTAGAAATCCATCTTATTTGCAAACATTCCAGTTCTGCTTGCATAACAAGCTGTCTGTCAAGGGACCACTCACTGGAAGTTCAACAGAGAAATGGAACCAGTTCAGAGACACAGTGAAGGAAACATCAAAGGCAGCCCTAGGCCCTAAACAATGCAACCACCAAGACTGGTTCCATGAGAACAACACTGCTATTGAAGACCTATTGAGCAAAAAGAACAAAGCCTTTATGGAGTGGCAAAATAACCCAAATTCTGCTCCTAAAAAGGACAGATTCAAGTCTCTCCAAGCCACGGTGCAGTGTGAGATCAGGAAGATGCAAGAAAAAAAGGCAGAAGAAGCCCAGCACTTTGCTGATACGAAAAACTAAAAACAATTTTTCAGTGCCTTCAAGACTGTCTATGGGCCATTAAAACCCACCACCACTCCCTTGATATCCTCTGACGGTGACACTCTCATAAAAGATAAAAAAGGCATCAGCAACAGGTGGAAGGAACACTTCAGTCAGTTTCTCAACTGACCCTCTTCAGTTGACCAAAGTGCCCTTGATCAGATCCCCCAAAACCACACCACTGAACAACTTGATGTCCCTCCTTCAATAGAGGAAGTCCAAAAAGCCATTAAACAAATGAGTGCAGGCAAGGCACCCAGTAAAGACAGGATCCCAAGCGAGGTGTACAAGGCCTTAAATGGAAAGGTGCTCCAGGCATTCCACATAGTGCTGACCAGCATATGGGAAGAGGAAGACATGCCCCCAGAACTCAGAGATGCCTCCATCGTAGCCCTATACAAGAACAAAGGCTCACGAGCATCCTGTGACAACTACAGAGGCATCTCACTACTCTCCACTGCCGGAAAGATCCTCGCCCATGTTATACTCAACAGACTCCTGTCATCTGTTTCAGAGCAGAACCTGCCTGAATCACAATGTGGCTTCCGACCAGATCGCAGCACCATCAACATGGTCTTCACGGTGAGGCAAATGCAGGAAAAATGCCTTGAGCAGAACCTGAGTCTCTACATTGTCTTCATAGACCTGACAAAGGCATTTGACACAGTAAACAGGGACGCACTGTGGGTGATCCTCAGCAAGCTCGGTTGCCCAGCAAAATTCGTCATACTGATCCAGCTCTTTCATGTCAACATGACAGGGGAAGTCCTATAGGGTGGAGAGTCTTCCGATCGCTTCAACATCTCCAATGGCGTGAAACAAGGCTGTGTCCTCGCTCCGGTACTATTCAACCTATTGTTCACCCAAATATTACGACATGCTGTGATGGATCTAGACCTGGGCGTCTACATCAAATACTGGCTGGATGGCTCACTATTCGACCTTCGCCACCTGACTGCAAAAACAAAGACAACAGAGAGACTCATCCTGTAAGCTCTCTTTGCAGATGACTGTGCTCTCATGGCCCACCAAGAAAATCATCTCCAAACCATTGTGGACAGGTTCTCCACCGCAACAAAATTGTTTGGCCTGACTATCAGCCTCAGCAAAACAGAGGTGCTGTTCCAACCTGCACCAGGGAGGCCAACGAACCAGCCGTGCATTACAATCGACGGCATGCAGCTTTCTAACATCAACACCTTCAAGTACCTGGGCAGCACCATCGCCAACGACGGGTCCCTAGACCATGAGATTAATGCCAGGATCCAAAAGGCCAGCCAGGCACTCGGGCGGCTGCGCTGCAAAGTCCTCCAACACAATGGTGTAAGCACTGCGACGAAGCTCAAAGTGTACAACGAGGTGGTCCCCAGCTCGCTCCTGTACGGTGTGAGACATGGACACTACCGGAAGCACATGAAACAGCTGGAGCAATTCCACCAACGCTCCCTCCGGTCAATCATGAGGATCCGATGGCAGGACCGAATCACCAACCAGGAAGTCCTCGACAGAGCCAACTCCACCAGCATCGAAGTCCTGGTCCTCCAAACCAAGATACGATGGTCTGGACACGCCATCCACATGGACCCACAGCGAATACCAAGACAGGTATTCTATGGTGAACTGTCAGCTGGACTCAGGAAACAAGGCCGACCAAAGAAAAGATTCAAGGATCAGCTAAAGTCCAACTTGAGGTGGGCTGATATTACACCAAAGCAACTAGAACTCGCTGCCTCTGACAGAAGCAACTGGCGAACCCACATTCACCAAGCCGCCACCTTCTTTGAAGATGAGCGACGTCGACATCTTGTGAACGCCGACACCAGCCACAGCCGCACCTCCCGTAACAACTGGAGTCCCAGGCCCCATGTGCCACAGACTGTGCGCCTCAGCCTTTGGACTCCAAAGCCACATGAGGGTACACCGTAGATGAAACTGCACAAAGACAATCATCATTCTCGGACACCGAGAGACTACTACTATATCTATATATCTATATATCTATATATCTATATCTATATCTATATCTATATATATGCCCTGCCTCCTACTGTTTAATAGCATTATCCAGGTTTTTTTTTTATCCCTTTAACAATGAAATGAAATGAAAATGTCTTTGGGAAAAATCTAAAAGCAGGAATAACAAAAGATGATTGATCTATTGGTTATTGATTAATTATCTCAGGTATTGATAGACACTGTTGGTTATATACAAGGAAAACCAATATTTTATCTGAAAAGCTTTTCAGTCTACCTACATTAAATATTATAAGTATTTGGAATGTTGTTATTAATATTATTAACACTTCATTAATACATTTCCTTATACATCTAATTTAATAACTTTGTAACCAATACTATTATTGACTCATTTTTTCAATGGGGTTTATATAGAGATAATTCAGGCACAAATCTCTTCCATTTTGCAAGAGGATTCTACATTATTTTTGTCATGACTATTATAACTTCATTTTTCTCATTTTAAGTTCAATAGAGTCAAAGAGGAACATCCATAAGACAAGTCACTAAGTGTTATTGTTTTATAGTTATTATTAGGTGAATAATTACACAAGTGGATATAATAATTGCGTTTTATAATTAAATGAAACTATTAGGATACATGGACAGTAAGTTATCATAATTATTTCTATTGCCATCTGCTTCTCTAGTTCTATAGAGTTTACTGAAACAAGTTACTCCCTTATGTTATAATTTTTGGCATTTAATATTCTGTGGCTTATTGAGCAGGTGGATAAAAATGGCTTTATTGTGTAACTAAATAATTTGGTGCATTTTCTGAAGACTGGATGAAAACTTCTTTCCCAGTAACAAACAGGACAATGGGGATGATATATACTTATTCCCAGTCCCATGGGTTTGATTTCTTTTTCTAGGTCTCACTATTTTGAAAGCTTATCATTCAGTGTATTTTGGGGAGTCTGAGAATCCAGTATGATGACATCTATTAAAATATTATCATTACAGTTATTTTAGCTCAGAATCATTCAAATGCTTAGCATCTGTTTGGAATTCCAAATGGTCAGTTGCCTGATAATATCTTGGGTTGGGGTGTAGGGATTTCTGCTTGTGCTTTTATCTAAAAATAGATCATAATAATGATTATATTTTTGTAATAATAAAATACTTAGAGCAACATGGGGTAACTTGGCATTGTTTTCATGAAGGGATCCATTACCCACATGAAAAAGACATCTTTATTTCTAGAGAGTTTCTACTGGTGAAAAGCACTCACTGATCTCCAGCTTTCCCTTTTTATGAAAATCACTAAAGATGAATTTTTAAAAAACTGAAATTATCTCAGAGTACATTATAAAGGCCTTGACTAATCATTTCTCTCATTAATCGATGCCAATATCAGGACACAAGGTAAATCCTCCATCTCCAAAATGACAGCAGTAGCACAAAATCAAGCTTATTTTTCCTCCAAAAATTGTTTTTATATCTTTTAAATATTTTAGGCATGCATCTTAGCATATGCATATACCTATACCATGCATATATCAGCATATGCAGCCCCCTTCTGTCCTTGCACGTTGGTGCCTTTTTGTGCATTTTGCCAATGCTTGTTGGAAAAGTCATCCTTCCTGGTTACTCATGAAACATTTGAGGAAATTGCAAAAGGGGCTATCTTTTATCACACTGTGTGTGATCCATCCAGCCTCAGCTCAGAAACAAGAATGTGCACTGCCAAGCAGCTTATAAAACTAGCTATGGAGCTACTGTGTCAATAAGAAGGTGAACCTGTTTTATAAGAGAGAATAAAACATGTTCTAGGGATGACAAATAGAAGTGGGAATTCTATCTGAGGCTGCTGAAGGCCCTGAGAAGTTATGACCCTCCAGACAAGAGCCTCCTATTCATGATCTTGTCAATTCTGGCGTTAAACTTTGAGAATTTGATCATTCCCCCAACAAGAATGTATGGTGGGCAAACAGAACTGGCTTTAGGAAACAAATAAACCAATGGTTCCAGCAAGTTCCTGGATCATTCAAGGACCTTAAATTGCTAAAGCAACTTTAGTTGAGTCTGGGACTGGAAGAAGGTTTTGTTTGTTCAATGGGGGAAAATGAAGGGAAGGAGAAAAGAGAAAATAGAATAAAAGAGCCACTGTGGATGTCAAGAACTTGAAATTCATTCAAACAGAAAACCCAACAAGTAATTATAGCAAGTTAAAAGAAGGCAATTTAAAGGGGAAAAGTCACTAAAAATTAAAGGGATAGCAAGGGGGGAAGAAATATATGCTTCTTAATTCAAGGATATCTAGGAAATGGAACATTGTTCAGAATTCTGGCTGAATGGTCAATTCAGCAATGCCATTGGGAGGGTTGTGGGAGTATAAGAGTCCATGACACTCAAAGTTGTCAGAGGGCATTTGCTTCTTTCAATTGGGGTATAAACACCTGGAGTTAAGAGATTGGAATTCTGTGGGGAAGAGGGAGAGGAGTTTCTTCTAGCACTTAGCACTGTGCCTGTAAAATTGCAAATGGCCAACTGACATAGAGAATGGAGAGATATGGTCCCTAAGGTATAAAAATGCACTATATTCAAATCCTGACTTAGATAGTTAATAGTCAGTTAAAATTTAGGGGAGACTGAGGCAGGTAGAAATGAGTTTCTCTCTGTAAGGAGTATTATATTTTTATGAGGTTTATTTAAGGTTGAGAATTTAAGAATATACAAGTAAGAAAAGGCACGTGCCAGGTGGTCCATAAGGCCCACCCAAAATTCCACTCACATCATGAGACGCAGCTGTGTGCCAGCTGAGACAGGAAGTCAAGAGACTCTGCCTATGGGGAAGACCCTTTAAATAAAATTTTGCTCTCGTCCCAGGTGAGAATTCAGTGAGATTAGAGGGCATTCTGGGAGCTAGCAAGGACTCCTGGGGAATGGAGTCCAGAGTTCAAATCTCAATTTTACAATAGCTGATTGACTCTAGATAATTAACCTTCTTAATCTCAGTCTTCTTTTCTGTAAAATGGAGGAAAACAATAGTAATCCACCTGTTTTGAGAATCAAATGAGGTAACATGTGAAGTCCTTTCAAAATTATCTGGAAGTCATTTGCTTCTAATTGTTGTATTCTGGTTTTTAAAGATTGAATTTCATCTCTGGCTTTTTTGGTCATCCTTCTCCTTCTGGTCTGATTTTCTTTAAAGGTCATCTTTCATCTTCTATGCATAATCTTTCATTTTCTTTGCCTCATCTTTCATCTCTTTTGCTTCATTTTCAAGCTGATTAATTTTGGCTTTCAAGACACTATTTTCTCATTTTAGTTCAAGTGCCTCTTTCCAGATGACTTATCTTGCTTAAAGTTCTTTTCCCAGTTATCCTCAGTCTCTCTTAATTGTGTTTTGAATTGTACTTTAAATTCTTCCAAAGTCTGTGTCCAATTTGCTGGAGTTTCTGTGTTTTTGCTTTGTGATCCTTGATCTTCCTCTGTTACATTTGCTCTTTGTTCATTGCCTAGATAGAAACTGTCAATTGTAATTTATTTTTTCTTTTTCTGTTATTTGCTCATATTTACCCCTTCTTTCCCCCCCTGTGGTTGCTTGTACTCTTGCTCCTCTCATTGTGTGCTAGATCTATGGGTTTGGGCTTTTCTGTCAGCCTTCACCCTTGGAACTTTAGCAAGGCACTCAGAGCAGTCTGTGGGGAAAGGGGTATTAGAGCTTGAGTTTTCCTGCCCTCTGAAGGCTTGATGAGATTAAACCCAGCTGAGTTGAACTTGCAGAGCTGGATGTGCCCTGCAGCCAAAATCTCGGGTGGGGGGGATATGGAGTGTCTCTGATAATGTGACTAGGCTGCCTCCTCTGTGCTTCTTCCCAAGCTGCCTCACAGCCACCTGCATTGGAGCCCTGAGCCTGGCATAACTTTGCCAGCAAGGTACTCCCTCTAGACTAGCACCCTTGCCTGCCCAGAGATTCTAGCCACTATTGGAGGCTCAGTACTGTAGGTGGGGAAGGGGTCCTGGGATCTTCCTTCTTCCTTCCCCTTAAATCCAAGTGTCCTAGAATTCAGGTTTTTGGGGGGCATACCTTTTAACTGAATCCAGCAGGAGGGTTCCTTAGCTCTGCCCTGTTGTAAGATTTTGTTTTCAGTCCCGTAGGAGCATTTTGTTTTTAATTGGTGAGAAGGGGTTTTCAGAGGTCTGAACTTTCACTGCCTCTATGCCACCACCTTGACTCCAACCACCGGACATTTTTTATTCTTGATATCAGTGACTTCTTTTTATTTTTCCCACCCATTTTTCTTCTTCTTAGGGAATATGCACATGTATCTAGGAGGCTACTTTGTTTTATGTCTCTTTGCCTTCCTGTCTATCAGTATCTATGCTAGCCTCACAACTTCTGTAAACACTTCCGACAGCTATGTAATTTTTGGCTTTCTCTTACAGACCAGCTGCTATGCTTTTAGCAATGGTATCATGGCAAGAGATCTTGATGAAGAGTCAAATGATCTTGCCTCAAATTTCTATTCTGCTGTTTACTGCTACCTTGCATAGGCCATTCCCTGTGTTTCAGACTAAGGTTCCTCATCTATAAATAAAAGAGTTGTATTAAAATTCCCTTCCAGATCTAAATCTAATAATTGTGGGTTCATCTGTGTTCTTGACAGATGTGTTGAAAGTGGTGGGGAAATGGGGAGATGGAAAACTGTTAACTTTCAAAAATAGAAAAATAGTTGGTATGGCTTCAAATTTACACTTTAGCATCTGGCCTCGAATGTTTACTTATTATGCCATAACAGGAAGGTTAATTGATCTTTCCTAGCCTCACTTTCCTCATTTGTAAAATGAGGATAGCAATAATTATACAATCTTCCTTACAAGTTGTCCAATCACATGAGATAATGTATGATACATTTTCTTCATACTTGAAAACACACTGAACATGTGAATTATCAGTGAAATAATATTATCCCAAAGAAAATCCCAAAGAAGCAGTCTTCACAAAGTTTCCTTTACTGAGTTCTTTCAAATAATCAAGAACATCTCCTCAAACTGCCTATTAAGATCATCAGTTTTTCTCCTCTCAACTCTACAATCTTCCCAATTGCAATTATTGACCAATTATTGGTCATGAACAATAACAATCTTGAAAATATAAGATGCCTTTGACACACTTCATTCTTTTGTCCCCAAACAGATGATAATGCCTCCCTTTGAAAAACCACCTCATAGGTATTTTGTATATTTATTATATAGAGAGAGGAAGCATTATATGGTAGTTAAAAAGCTGGTCGAAGAGTTAGAAAAGACCTGGGTTCAAAGTCTCATCTCTGACTCATAATTCTGGTTGGGTGACACTGGGGAGTTCACTTATTTGTTCAGTGTCCTCAAGAGCTCTGATTATGAATTGCAGAGAAGATGACAATCTGTATTGATGGAGAGAGTTTTCTTAAAAGGCGTTTCTGACACCATTAAAATCGTAAGTTCCGATCCCATCTTTAGAGGTATAATGGCCTTTATATCAGATATGCTTAAATATATACATGTTGTCCACCTGACAGAATGCAGGATCCTTGAGGGGAAAGACTCATTTGTTTTTGTCTTTGTATTTCTTAAATATGTAGAATAGTGCTTGGCACAAAAGTAAGCATTTAACAAAGGCTTGCTGGTCGATTTATTCATCCGTTGTCTAGAACCAGAGGCCACGTCTGATGAATGTGGCTGTTATAAGCTCTCCTCCCCTTCTCCCCAAACAAGTCCTTTGCCCACACTCTACAGAACTCATGCCTCCACAATCTTCTTTCATCTCTGTTTCTTAGATTCATCTGTGAAAAAGCTACAGTTATACCTTTGCTTTTGCCTTACAAGGTAGTTGAGAATAAAGTTGTCTATAAACTATGAAGTGCTCCACAAAATTAAGTTAGTATTAATATTGCACCTTATCTATGGCTTGGTAAGTAACATCTTTGAGTGGTAATGATGGCGATGAGGAGGATAATTGTCCTTGAAGTCAAGCTGGTATGAGTCTGTCCAGGATTTACTAGGTATTATCTTGGAAAAGATAATACCTAGTATTATCAGAGAAAGTGCATTACTAGAGCCATTTTCAAAGTCTTTCCATGTTGGGAGGACACCCCAAGGACTTGGACACTCTATGGGTAGAACAGCTCCACTGACCCAACTGGGAGGAACTCAAGGCCAAGGTTAGGGACATTCCATAACAATGCATCATAGGAAGATTTAGTGAATAATACAATCATCTCAGCTATGTTCAGGCAACCAAGACAGAAGGAAATTATTTTTTAAAAATGAACTCTTTCATCTTATTTCAAGGCATTAATTCGTGATGTTTAGATAAGCTACTTAATTCATTTTCCACTTAGAAGACATTAATATTCCTCTGGCTTATACTATTAGCAGGCTAAATTTTTCAAAATATTTTCCCTAGATAACATTAGAATGTTTTCCCTCAAGGATCCCCAAACATTATAAAATATGCTTGATAGTATTCTTAAGGCAAAGTCCTTCTCCAATTCTGCTTTATCCAAGAAGCTTTCTGAAACAAGGTAGGTAGATTACAAACTCCCATTTTTGACAAAGCTCTTGTTAGAAACTACCCTTTCCCATGACAACCAGTTCAGCTCTTAACAAACCATAAACAAATCCCCAAATCAAAAGAGAAGGACAGAACATATACCGAAGTCTAAACTGAATAGATGAATGCGAACACATACATATGTAAGAACTCATGAGGCATCACAGATATCGATATACCTTAGACATACATGCACAGATGCACATACAAAGACATCACCAGAAGACAAGAGCCCATAAGATCAGAGGTATGAGTTACCTAGCCATGTTTGTGTCCAGAATATGTATATTCTCTGTGTATTTGATTGTTTTTCTTAGGCATTTCCAAGTTTCACAGTCAATTGGATATTTTATACATATATATCTATTCTCACACACATATATGCAATTACATGGATATCTGGGTACATAGGAACACACATAATCTTTCCTTACATGTATGTATATGTACATAGGTCCATAATACAAAGCAAAAGTGTTCTCATTATAAGCTTTTCTGTTCTTCATTTTTATAACCAACTCAACACCTCAAGGTTCTATGATGCTGTCAGAGTGAGTAGTACTTTCACCAATAAAAACCACAACTCCTCTCCAGGTTAGAAAATGAGCTTTGAGAATTGGTGCTTCCAAAGACTAACCTCCCCTATGGCCAACTTAGAGCGATAAACTTCCCTGAATGTAGGTTGAGTGGGAAGATATTCCCATAATCTGAGTTAGAAGGGAGCTTAGGGACATCTAGTCTATCTTGGAATCCTCTCTGCAATCATTCTGCTTTTGCTTAAATGGAATTGGTCAGAAAGAGCCCACTGTTTTTCAGAATAGCCTGTTCTCATTTGGAATGCCTCTCATTAGGAAGATTTTCCTTCTCTTTAGCCTAAACAGAGACAGCTAAGTGGCACAGTAGAAAAGGCACTTAACTTGAGTCAGAAAAAAGAGTTCAAATCTGGACTTGGATACTTCCTGTTTATGTTATCTTGGGCACATGATTTAACCCTCGCTTCCTTCACATGTAAAAATGGGCATATTCATAATTGTCACCCAGCAGGGATGCTGTGAGGCTTAAATGAGCATATAGGTTAAGTACTTCTCAAGCCTTAAAAAGCAATAACATTATGCTACTGTTAGTCGATTTGTCTCTTCACAATTTGTATTTGTTGCTCTAAGTTATGCCCCATGGCACTGAACAGAACAAATAAAATTTATCTTACACATAATAGATCTAAAATACTTGAAGATAAAAGTCTAGTATCCTGACATTCAAACCTTTTTTCTTTCAATATTGTCTATATCATGTGTTTAGTTTGGGTCTTGGTTGAGTAATACACACCCATCACTAGGCTCAAATCCAATGCCCTTGGGAGCTTTGCAAGACCTAAAAGTCTATTTACTCTTTTAGTATAATAGTTGGGAATAGGGGAATCACTTCCTTACTACCATGACATAGTGGGGTAATGGGACATCAGGTTCTTATGTTGGAAGGACAGGGACCAGGCTGTCTAATTTGAGAGATTCCTCCACTGACGTTCTGCCCCAGCCAGTACTTCATGGTGGTGGAGTGACCTTAGGTTCTCAAAGAGTATGCCAGCAAATTTTAAGTTCTAGGATAACCTACAAAACTGAAGAGTAGCTAGGTAGTATAGTAGAGTTCAAATTCAGCCTCATGCATTTATTAGCTGTGTGACCCAGGACAAGCACTGATTTTATTTGCCACAGTTTCCTCATATGTAAAATGAGCTAGAAAAGAAAATTACAAAGTTCTCCAGTATCTCTGCCAAGATCTGCCAGGATCACTGAAATGAGTGGAAGGGCATCAACTTTGACCCAGGAATTTTAGGGGAGGTGTAGGAAAATGCAGAAGAGTTTTGTTCCTAGAAGGTTAGACACAAAATGTTGAAGATTTTTATTTATTTATTTTTTTGACCAAGGCAACATGTGACATGGTGGTCAATGTGTACAGAGATTGCATCCATGGATCATCTAGGAGGAAATAATGGATCTTTTAGGGTACATAACTTCAAAGCTGGACAATGACTGACTATGCTTTCCCATACATAACTGAAATAAGACATACCATGCAAAGTTGTCCAAGTACAATAAAATATTGCTGATATAGGTGGCACGCAAATAATCTCAATACTCTATCTACTTTAAAGCTCTTTTTATCTAACTCCTTCATTTATCAGACAAGAATCCAGAAATCAAAAGAGCTGAACTAATATGTCCCAAATCATCATGCTATTCAATGCCAGGTCTTCTGATTCTAATTTCAGCTCTTTCCATTAGGCATTTCTGACATCCATACCATTAATCATTCAGCAAGCATGCATTAAGAACCTGCTAAAAAGAAGCAAAAGATAGTCCCTACCCTCAAGGAGTTACAATCTAATGAATGAGACAACAAGCAAACAGACAAACAAGCTATATTCAGGATAAGTAGGAAATAATTAACAAAGTACTAGAATTAAAAGGAATTGAGAAAGGCTTCCTATGTTCCAGCAGAGAGAGGACTTCTCTAAATGTAATAAAAAATCAGAATCCCAGAGCTGGAAGGGATGTTCATCAGAATCCAAACTTATATTACACTTGAGGACATTGTAGCTCAGAAAGCTTACATAGTTACTACCAGATCCAAAATCTCAACTCCATTAGAATGTAAACTCTGTAAAGGAAGGCAACCTTTATTTTCCCTTGTACTCCTGCCCTTTGCACAATGATGGGTGTATATGATAAATATTTCTTATATCTATTGAATTGAAATCTATCCTAACTATTGCTTTACTGTGGTCCATGTGGCAGATGTTCAGAAAATCCTTGTTGATCAATGCTCCACCATTTGAAAAGCATTTATTCAGAACATTAATTATACTTTGTGCAGAAAGAGGACATACCCTTTCCCCTGCCTCCCTTAGACCTTCTTCAAGATGAAATGGAGAGTGTGATTAAACCAGGAGAGTCTGACAGCAAAGTCTAATTCTTACCCACTAATTTGGATTTAGTGAGTGAGTGACTTCTGAATGAGCTGAAGGAAGCTGAGTTGAAGCGTTGATCTCCCTTTCAATTATTTACTCTTTGTCACTTTTCTGACCCACCCTTTGTCCTCACTTTGGATCATCTCCATCTCACCCACAGCACATATTTCCTTCTAATACTCAGTGCTCTGTTACCATAGTGATCCTTCACCTCCAAAGTCATGGACCTGCGTTCCTCTCCTGACTTCTTCAAGCTGACATCTCTTCTCCAGGCAGCTCGTAGAAATCTGTAGCATCTTACCTTTGACTGTGGTTGCCTGCCTAGTTGAACATTTCACAGTTAATGATTCATAAATCTGCTGACGCAATTTGCCACCACTATGTGGTTGGTTTCACGGATCCTTCATTTATCTCTCCAAATAAGGGTCATTTTTCTTAATCAAGTTAGCAGGAACAGGAAATCCGATCAACACAAATCAACACAAAAACAAAAAAGCTAGAGACACAGGCCTTTGGAATTCACCACCAAATGTCTTCTAAGGATTTGTGGGCTTTAAATTAGAAGGATGTGGGCAAAGTGGGGCAGTTCAAATAAAAACAACTAAGAGAGCTTGGGTTACAATAGGAACCAATGTTATGGATATGGAATACAGCTAGCAAGGGAGGGAAGGGGATGTAGACACTCAGACCCTTGACATCAAAAGAAACAGTCTAGATATTGGATTACCTAATGCATAAAGACAAAGACCTAGATTCATTCATTCTCTTTGTTCCCCACAATACTGCTCAACTTATTTTCCTAGTGCACAGATCTGGCCACATCACTTCTCTGCTCAAAAAGTGTTAGTTGTTGCCTACTGCTACTAGGACAGATATAAAATACAAGTTCCTCTAGGTGGCAAAACCCTTTCTAGACCTTTCTGGGCTTAGTTAATGTTTATTTAGAATGTGTTTGTACAAAGTGGCTTCATTGCTGTACCTGAGGCTCTCTGTATCTGGATAGTCACTCCTCCTTACCTCTCCCTCTTAAGAAAGTCTACGTTCAGACAACATGCCACCTCCTACAGAAGCAAGCAGGTATGTAGAGTATGTACTTGCTCATAACGTATTTTAAGCCCAGAAAGATCAGTGATAGGTAATTCTAAATGAGAATGCATGTCATCAATACAATAACATCATTGAGAATCTATTCCTTCCATAGAAAATGAGAAGAAAGCAATGACCATCACTGGCCTCAATGCCATCAAGTAGATTGTCAGTTTCATTCATGGACATTTTATCTTTTCTTTAGAAAAAGTCTTGAACTGGATGACTTCTGGATTTACCAAACACGGAATAGGCAGTTTTAAGGCAAATTTAGCACTTGTCTTAAAACATATTTCACATAATAGAAATACATTAAAAATACTTCCATGAGTGTCCATAGCAGTGGAAGACAGGCTTTGAATCTTCCAAGGTGGGTTCATCTTTCTAATTTGGTGATAGTTAAGAATAGAAATGGTCTCTCTTAGTGATTGCCTCACCCTAGGTTAACCCTAGGTTATTAAAATTAAATTAATAACCCTAGGTTATTAAAAACCTCTCATATAATGTTATAATTTGGTTTTCCATTACATGAATAAATAGCAACTTCTAATGGCAACTAGATATGATCAGGAAGACCTGAGTTCAAATCCTACCTTCGACACTTTCTGTGAGATTTTAGGCATGCCTTTTAATATCTATTTTCCTCAGTTTTCTCATCTATAAAATGGGAACAATTAAGGCATACACTTCCTACAGTTCTCATAAAAATAAAATTATATATACATATATAATATTTGTAAGGCACTTCCCAAATCTTATAATGCAATATATACTCTATTATTTTTACTATTAATGCCACTGATAACAATAGAAAATGTTGAAAACTCCAAAAGACCTTTTAAATATCTATAGGCATTCTCATAAGATAATATGTAAGAGCAATAACCATTTGATAAACTAGTAATTAGAGACGTGGTGTATCTTAGCCTCTGAAACAAAGAGAAATGTCTGCTTGTAAACAATGTATCTTGTTTCACAACATGATGACATAGAAATATACATTATATGATAACGTATGTACAACCTAATATTACCTGACTTGGGGGGGGGAAGAGAGGAAGGTATGGAGAGAACAAGTATTGCAAAGTATCAGGGGATAAATATTAAAAATTGTATTGACATGTAATCTGAAAAAATAAAACCAAAAGAGAAAGCGCTGCCAACTTGAGTTCGGGGAAGGTCTAAGCAGATACATTTATATTGTGTCAGTGGAGCTAAGAACTGGTCCAACTCTTCTAGAAAATGTTTTACAATTTTACAAGAGAAGACACTAAATCATTCAAAACTTTAAACCCAGAGACTTAGTCGAGTCTAGACACAAACCCTAAGAAGACCAAAGACAGAAAGAGAGGGCCAATAGGTCACAAAATATTCACAGAAGAATATTTTATGGTGGCAAAAATTCTGGAAACAAAGTGGGTACTTCTACAATTGAAGAATGACTAAACATATTATAGTATATAAATGAAATGAGCTGTTATGAACTGTAAGAGTCAATGAAAATGAGGAATTAAGAAGAACATGAGAAATCTGGTATGAATTCATACAGAATGAAATATGAAGAACCAGGGAAACGGCACAGACAATTACTATAATAACGGAAATAAAAATAACACTAAGAAGCAGTTAACTCAGATTAATTGTAGTGAATGACCTTGGTCCCGGAGAACAGTGGATGCAACATATATCCCTCTTCTTTCTAGATAGATGGGAGACTATTTGCACAAAATGTAGCACCCATGGCCAGATCTTTCTGATTTATTGATGGTTTTGTTTGATTATTTTCCTTTGTTACATGGGACGGTTTAGTGGAGTTGGCAGGCTGAACTATATGATGGAATATATTTTTAAATGTTTAAAAGGAATATATGTTGAAAAGAGAAAATATTTTTAAATGGAAAAAATATTTAAAAGACTTTATTAACAGATTGTTACCAAAACAGGACAGTTGTTATTTGCATGGATGTTAATTGTGAAAAGAATTGTTGGCAATACATCAGATTTTTTTTCATAAAGATACATAGGCAGCGATGATGTTGTTAATGATTTCATATATTCCAGTGACACAAGGATACAAGGGTATTTACAAAGACATTGACATTATGTATTATAAAACCTATCTGGATAATATATACATAGTCATCTATAGAATAATCTGTAGGAATGGGTGTCTGTGTGCATCCTCATTCAGTGTTTAATGGCTAGAGAAGTTAAAGGAATACATAAAAAGTTACTTCACATACCTTGAGGCCAAGACAGCAAAGGGCATCTCTCACAGACCACTGTTTCATTCAGGCATATTTCTATCCTTGTCTTTGCAGTCCTCAACTAACGCACTGTAAAAGGAATATTACATTACTTTTTCAGGAAGTACCTGTCAGGACCATGAATAAATAGAATAACTTAGCTTTGGGACATTTAGAAATGTAAATAAAAATGTGATGTGTGTCTGCAGCCTCAGGCATTGTATTTCTATTACATAGGAAGTGTTCTAAAATTGTGAAATTCTTTATCAATTTAGCAAATCCTTCCTCCCCAAACCAGCAATCATGAATTTTAAATATGCTTTTTCAATCACTCAAGGATATCATCTTTGGATCATCCCACCTGTACCATAGACATTGTTAAGTCTTTAAATCCAATTGATTTCACTCATTATTGTGGTAGAGGTTGGAGAGAGAGAGAACTTGTAAACCAAGATGCAAGAAACTGGAGACCTGCCTGTCGATCGAGAAGGAGTTTCCAAAATGGAACGTTCCCAGGAGTTGGCAGTTGAGCTGACCAGGGGGATGGGACTGGACTGGGAGTCACTCTCTCTTTGGAGGTTGAAACATGACTGAAAGACCCTGGTGGGGCTGACTTGGTTTGGGGGTCCTCTGGCTTTGACCCAAACTTCACTTTGTTTTTTATTTGAACATGATGAATTTTTCAATACCCAGTGAAACAACCAAAATACTTGTTTATTCTTTTATTATTTATTTTTATCTATTATTATCAATTTATTTACTCATTTATTATTTTTATATTATATTTGTGTATAATATAAACATAATATATATAGAAATATAAAATACAATATATTGTATCTTATAATATATTATTTATATTTATATTTATTATTTATTATTAATTGTTATTATTTATGTTTTGACTTCACCATAAACTTGCCATATTTATTTATATTAGGGTTTAGAGGAGTTATTTTGATCATTTTAAGTTTGTGGGGCAAAGGAAAGGATGAGTAGTATATTCTAATTTTAAACCATTCCCTTCACTCTTAAAATCGATACTAAGTATTGGTCCTAAGGTAGATGAGCTGCGAGGACTAGGCAATGGCGATTAAATGACTTGCTCAGGGTCACATTGCTAGGTAGTGTCTGAGGCCACATTTGAACCCAGGAGCTCCCACCTCCAGACCTGGTGCTCTATCCTCTGAGCCACTTTCCTGCCCTATTGTGTACTCTTCATCTTCACTCTTAATCACTATTTTATTATACGGCATAACAGAACAAGACCAAGGTGGTAAAAAGCTAAAGGGTCATGGAATTTGAGAATTGATCAAAGGAATGGAGAATATCTAGGCATGGAGGATAGTGTGGATATGTGGGATGAGGTAGAGGATGGGGCAAGGTAGATAGCTTCAAGTATATGAAGGGATTATGAAAAGTAAAAAGGGATTATTAGCTTGGTTCAGCATGGCCCTAAAATGCAGACCTAGGAGCAATGGACAAGAAATTTTAGGAGGCAAATACAGGATGGACATGAATAAGATAGAGTTCATAATCCTGTAATTATTTCCTTCCCATAGTATATGATTTTCCCTAACATTGAATTTGTTGCCTAACATCCTCATTTACATTAATTGCTTTAGATTTAGAATACATTTATTTTATAATGCATTTGTAACAAATGTTTATAATATTTTAAATTTGCAATGATTCAACTCATTTGACAATCAAAACAAACGAATGAGGGAGCATGGCAGAATGGAAACAGCACTAGGTCTGCTATCAAAGAACTTGTGTTCAAAATATGCCCAAGAGGTATGTGATCTGCTTTTATCAACCACCTCCTAGATCTTTGGTAAGATCCTGGGCTTTGGTTTCCTTATTTGCTTAGTGAAAGGACAGAACTAGATTGTCCTTTCTAGATTGTCAGTGAGGCATTAACTCTATGGTTGAGTTCTTGATTTATGATCCTGCAATGCCCAATTTACTGAGGACCCATAAAATCTCTCAATCTCTCAGTCTCTGTCTCTCTGTCTCTCTCTGTCTCTCTCTCTGTCTCTGTCTGTCTGTCTGTCTGTCTGTCTGTCTGTCTGTCTCTCTCTCTCTCTCTCTTTCTCTCTCTCTCTCTCTCTCTCTCTCTCTCTCTCACTCTCTCTCTCTCTCTGACAAAGTTTTCTCTCACCTACTCTGGGACAATTAAGGAATTAGTAAAGTATGGAGATGGTAGCTTGTCACTCATTTAAACTGAGTTTCTGGCTCACTTCTGGATCTCAAACACTAGTAACAAACTGGAAGTTTGAACACAGAGAGTACAGATATCCCCAGGCTCTGCTCTGCAACCACTAGCAAGATAACGTGCATTAAATTTTGGGGGGGTCTTTTGGGGGGGATGGAATCAATTACACTTGAGAAGTTCAGGTTGTGAACCACAGAGAGCAGCAAGGTACTGATGAAAAGGCAACAATGAATGGGAAAGCGCTACATTCATTCAATACTGGGGAATCTATCAGCAATCCTAAGGTCCTAGACTCCAAATAACATCAAGCAAAACAAATAAACACAGAGTCCAGGTAGCACACTCCGGCTGTCTTTAACTCTGACTTCTGGCTCTTCTGTTATAATAATAGATGAATGTCTTGGTGTGTGGCCATTCAAAACCACCTGTGGCCAGCAAGGAAGGAACAATGAGAATGTAAGCTCACACCAATTTTGTGTTGTCTGGAAGTAAAATGGAAAACACCCAGACTCAACCAAAAATCATATTTTCGAGAGATTAAGTAAAAGTCCAAGTCTTCTAAAATAGAATCATAAATGGAAAGAGAAAATTGGCAATGATGAAGTGTTTAGTTCCCCTTGGGAAGATGAGAAAAGATACAAAGACTCAGTCAACTTTTTCTACTTTACAGAAGTAATAATAATGTAATTATAAAAATTATGTACATATATAGAGTGCTTTAAGGTTTGCCAATGAGATTCTATATATGTGTATGTATATTATATAAAATATGTATGGATACATAAATGTGTGTACATGTAAATATTTGAGGGTATATATGTCTGTGAGTATATATACACATATAATACAGGGAATTGTGAAGATCATATGAGAAAACAATTTTACTTAAATATGATACATATATATAACATAATATATATTCTCATTTGAAATGTTCTAGTCATATAATATATGTGTGTATATCGTCTCAAATGATCCTCGCAGCTTTATTAAATAGTTATTATTATCCCTTTTTACAGATGAGGAAACAGAGGCTGAGAAATGTTCATTGACCTGATCACGTTTACACAAGTAGAAAATGTCTGAGGCAGCATTTTAAATTCTTCCTGACTCCAAAGCTATTCCTTTATCTCCGATACCACTTGTTATCTCAAGGGCAAAACTGTACTTTGCTTCTAAAAAAAATTGGAGCAGAGATCAGAGTGTAGGCAGGTATGAATACTGTGAAAAAACATAAATGTCATTTAATATTCTTAGAATCAAATCTCTAGAGTAAGAAAAGGCCTTAGAAGTTGTTTAAAAAAGAGGAAACTGAGTGTGACTTGCTCAAGGTCATGTAGGAGTTAGATGGCAGAGGCAGGATTCAAATTGAGGTCCTTTGCCTCTGAAGCTGATCCTTTTTGCACAATATTACTGTGAGGAATAAGGAAGTACAAATCACAGAGGATATTATTTTTTTCCTTATTGAGACTACTTTGTAAACATTAACTAATTAATCCTAACAATACCCTTGGGATGTAAATAGGTATTTTCTCTCTCTGTTTTACAGATGAGAAAATTATAATAATGATTATGTTCATTTATAGAACTCCTTTTCCTGGAGGAGTTCAGGGTGCTTTACTATTTTAAAATTACTAAACCCACATTAATCACTGTAATGCATCTGTGAAGTGAGCAAAGCTACATTTACTGACATAATGGACATTTAAAAGTAAAATAATGGCAATTGTTTTTTTCTCTTATTTTCCTAAAATCCTACAAAATCCAGAAAATTCATGATTATTTATTTTCAGTCTTCACCGATACCATATCACACCAGGCAATAATAACATTGAACAAATATTTTTAAGAGGCTAAATATTTTAAGAGTTAATTATTATACTGGAATATTAAAAATAAAAGTAAGTAAGGTAGACCCTGCTCAAGCTCTTAGAACAGATGAGAAGACCTGCTTCTATTATTCACTGGATGCATAATCTCCCAGATATGACTGAGATGACTGTACTGTAACAAAGAACAGACTGCTCACCCCATTCTTACGTAGGTTTCTCTTTAGGTTGTCCATAGGGGAAACTACCCAGTATGCTGCAGGCCATTCTCAGGGGCTTTAAATATTTGATAAATGCCAGTGCAACATGTAGACTCTCCTCTTACTCCTAACTCTTTCTACATGAGTATAAAATCTCATTTCCTGGTCAAACATGGATGTGATAATAAAAATAACAACTAGGATTTACAAAGATGATAATGATATCAACAGCTTGTATTTATATAGGACTTTACATATGTTATTTCACTTGATCCTCATAACACTCCTGAACTAGATGTTGTTATTTATCCCACTTTTCCAAATGAGGAAATTAAGTCTGAGAGAAAGTGGCCTGTCCAGAGATTAGGAAGAATTTGAAGAAGGATCTTGATTCCAAGTCTAGTGATCTGCCCAATTTACCACCTAGATGCCAATTTAGGAAGTGCTTTTACAAAGCACTCAATATACAGGGTTTAAAGCTTAAAATGGCACTAAGACTTTTTACCTGCTTGTCTGTGCATACTTGACATGCATCATTTTACTGCCTTCTGAATAACAAGACTGAACATTGTAGAGATGCATTTTGTTTAGGGTCATTGCAATATCTGATTGTCAATTTTGTTGTCCCAGAGAATCTTCCAGTCTCATTGATGGTTGCTGCCATAAGTGATGCTAATTTGTTGGTGATCAAGGCATTCCATGGCTTGCAGCAGCATCATGAGAGTCATGATATTAACATGGCAGGTTTTAGTAGAAGGCACCCCTTGGCATAAATAAAAGTGGCATACCTATTTACACACATTCTATATACCACCATAGGACAGCTGATGTAGGATGTCTAAAATAAGAACCCATTAGAAAAAATAGATAAGGAAAAGGAGAATGACAAAATAGACCCATGATTTTACTGCTAAAGAGAACCTGTGTGAGGACGCTTCCTCTACCCATCTAGGTCAGCACATTGTCTGAAAATCAAAGCTCCAGAGTTACCTAGAACATTGAGAATCTAAGAGATTTGTCCAGCATTACCCATTCAGGGGTAGGACTAGCTTTCTATCTTCATGGCCAAATTGCCCCTTATAGATATTAAAATGTAGATACAGGTATTCTTACACATAAAACAGAATGAGAACACAGGAGAGGTGACTTCTTCACCTGAAGCTCCTTATAGAAGTCATAGCCTCAAGGATCTTGTTGTATTCTTTATTTCCTTAGATCTGTATGTATGCAAAGAACCATATCACAAATTGCCCAAGTATCCTATGTATATGCATATAGATGTTCAGTCATGTCTGATTCTTCATGACACAATTTGAGTTTTTGTGTTAAGGTTTGGAAAATTTTATTTAATTAATAACTTAGAATATTTTTCCATGGTTACAAGATTTATGTTCTTTCCCTCTCCCAACCCCCCTCCCATAGCCAATGAACAATTCCTCTGGGTTTTACATGTCATTGATCAAGACTATTTCTACATTATTGATATTTGCACTAGGGTGATCATTTAGAGTCTACATCCCCAGTCATATCCATTTGGAATTTTCTTGGCAAAGGTACTGGAGTGGTTTGCCATTTCCTTCTCTGGTTCATTATAGAGACGAGGAACTGAAACAAACAGGGTTCAATGACTTGCCCAGGATTACCCAGCAGTAAGACTGGATTTGAGCTCAGTTCTTCCTGACTCCAGGGCCAACATTCTATCCACAGTACCACCTAGCCACCATCATGTTTTTATAGGTTAGTTATACATAAATATCTACATACTGATATGTGTGTTTGCTATCTCCCCTGCTAGAGTATAAGTTCTTTCAGGGAAGAGTATATCTTTTTTTTTGTTTGGTTTTCCCAGCACCTAGCACAGTGCTTGAGACAAAGAGGACATTTAACAAAAACTTGTCCATTGATTAATAGAATCAGAGATGTTGAGCTAGAAGGTCTTTTAGGGGCTTCAGGGGCCAATCCAACCCTCCTCCTGTTCAGTTCTCAGACTAGCTGTTTGCCTGAAGTTCCAGAAACCCAATTTATGTCCTAATTTGTGTGACAGATTTTCCTCATCTGCTTTGTTCTCTCTACTTCACAGGGTTGTTTTGAGGATCAACAGATAATATATGTAAAGCACTTTGCAAACTTTTAAGTACTGTACAAATGTTAGCTATTATTAGACCAATCACTTTTGGGTTGTCATGGAACTTAATACAGAGACTCTATGATATTCAGATATGTCTATGATCCTATTAATGTGGTTTCTCCCTCTAGAGCGATGCCAATTATAATCCATCAATGCTTTCTCATTCTGTTTGACCTGACTATATCCTCTGATGCCACCACCACTGGGGACCCATCCTTCATGCCTAAGTCCTGCTTTACATGCCATGTCATTGCACGGATGTCAATAAAACATACAGACTGGCTGTCCTTCAGTGATTCTCCTCTCTGGTTAACAAACCACTAGACCTCCTTTTCTTATTTATTATATGCCTCACCTTTTGGGCAAGTCATCACTAGAAACACACTCCTTCCTACTCACATTGACAATGTATCTCTATATTGCCTTTGTGACATAGAAATTTATTTCTTTGGAAATTGTAGTACCCCATGACTGTATACTGATTTTAAAAAGAAGAATCTTTGATTTGATTTTAAATGTGTTTTGGTTTTATTTCTAATGACAATATCCATACAGAGATAGCTCCTTTCAACAATTTGATCATTAGATAAAAATCTCACATTAAAACATTATTAAAACCCATGACAATCTTTTCTGCACTCTACTGGCCCGAATACTGTCCCCAAGCAAGTGCAATGAGGTGACGAAAGTCCAAGATTATTTTTTTAATTTTGATCAGATTTCATTAATGATGAATTCATTACTCATTAGACAATCTACTAGTGATGATGAGCTTCTGTTTTTGCCCTACTAGTTCTAGGACAAACAGACATACTCTGCCAACAGGCTCACACTCATAGTCTTTCTACCTCTGTAGACAGTTGAAGAGCATGTGATCCCTTGGTATGGACTTCAGGACCCCACACTAGGTTGAGGCAAGAGTAAGATTTATTCATAGAATAATGAGACAGGCCCCTTAAGAAAGAAGAGCATGGCCATTGGTTTAAGGACTTACAGTATGTGAATAAGAAAATATTTTCTTTATCAACAAACCTATTTTTAGTTTTAATGGAGTAAGAGATTGACTAAGCAAACAAGTTCTTGGCCTTCAGTACTGATTTAAAATTACTGTTCATTGTTTGACTAATATTTGGTGAACCAAACTATTTGTTCCTTCTTCTTTGAAGGCAGTGCACAGCCAAACTAAAGCTTTTTCATATGAATGACAATGGAAGAAAGGATTATGTGACACAGAAATAATTAATGTTTGCTCTTAAGTGCTACATTTTAGGAAGGAAATTGAAAAGCTGGAGAGCATTCAAGGAGGTCAGATATCCAAGTATTGTTTGAAAGAATGGAACATATTTATCCTAGAGAATAAAAGACATGGAAGGGTCATATGGTGAGCAATATGGTGACATGCTTGACTCTTCAATATAAGAACAAACAAAAATTTCCTTCATATTATTATTAATATACATTATTAAATATATGCAGAACTGATAGTTACTTAAGTTGGATCCATGAGGTAGGAAGACAGAAGCACTACTCAAGATACATCACTTAAGAAATAATACCAAGGAACTTAAATAATTAAAAGCTCACATTCACTATTCTACGAAGCCCCCATATCAGTTGAATCCATTCCAAAGGTTTATAACTAAGGGTCTAGCTGGAAAGGCTTTGTTTCATTCCCATATGACAATAATCATTCTGAATCTCCATAAATCCCACAAATGGCAGAAGACATTGTTTCTGTACCCACACCTGATAGAAATGAAGTTTGACTATGGGCAGGAAAAGATTATAATACAGAGCCAGCTAGAGCAGAAAGAGCTTTAATGTCTTTGGAGAAGGGGGATCAGACACAAGATGAAGTAGATTCTTCCTTTATGCAATTACTTCTAGACAGAGAACCAGTAGGATTTCCACAGTTCCCAAACTGAGGAGACTGATGATACCTTTGGGGGATCGGTACAACACTGAATGGTGGGAAAGGCCAAAGATTTTGGACAGAAGCCAAGGACACTATTAGGAATATAAGAAATAACAAAAAGACAAAAATCTAAGAGAGGAAGAGATAGATTAAGAGTAGCTTTTATACAAAATATATCAACTGGGAAAACCATAAAGTGAGAAACAAAATGAGCAAAAATTCAGAAAAAGGCTATAGAATAATATACAAATATTGTAAACCAAAATATATGAACAAAAAAATGTTGAGTGAAAGAGAATTCTGGAAATCATGGAATGACAGCAAGAACTTTCAGATTGGATTGGAAGAGAAATAGAACTTATTTTAAAATACTATTTAGAGGACAGTTATTTCAGAAATATGAACTAAAGAAGAATGTAATCAATGAAGACACACATTAGGATAAGAAAACTTAGAACATGTAATGGAGAATATATCCAAAATGGAGTATCTGAAAAAAGGGAATGAGATTGATCACTCCAAAATACAGATGAAAATTTGACAGAAAAGAAGCTCAACCCTTTCATTTTATACATGAAGAAATTAGAGCTCAGAGACATTAAACATTTTGTCTAGGGTCACATATTTGATTATAGGTCTTTTCCTGATGCCAAGTTTGGTGGTTTATTTGCTAGGATATGTTAATTTCAAGTTTATAAAACTGATGTAGGAAAAACATGAATTCACTTGTACACATATTGATTCTGAGATCTTGGGCTAACCAAGTGGACTGAGGGTAATTTTTGAAGTCAGATGGAATCACTAATGGAGGATGTGGAATAAAAAGACAAGATGGCCTAGGACAGAAAGTTGGGGTACATTTGCATTTAAAGGGTAGGAGAAAGAGGTGAGGCCAGCCAAAGGGAGAGAAGGAACAGAAAGAAGAATGCATTTTCAGAAAGGAGAGGTAACAAAGTGTATGAAGGGAGGGAGAGCACACTGTTTTAAATGTAACAAAGAGGGAACAAAGGGAGAGAAAAATAGACCAGCAGATTTAGTGGTCTATAGTCATCAGAATTACATTTTTGTGACAAAATGTAAATATTTTGAAGGACGGGACTATTTCTTTATATGTGAATTCCCTACACCTAGCACAGCATCTGGCATATAGGAGATACTTACTAGATGTTTGCTATTTAATGGTGTAACAATTAAAAGATGGCCTGGAGGCTCAGGACAGGTGTGGAAAGAATAGTTACTAGGTGGGTGATCTTGGGCAAGTCATTTAACTTCTGTTTGCCTTAATCCATTAGACACAGAAATGGCAAACTACTCTATCTCTGCCATGCAATCAGGAAGAGGCAGAAAAAAACTAATCCACTGATCAACAACATTAACAACAAAGTGGTAGGAACATAAAGTCAGCTGATAAAGTGTTTAAGAGTGAATGGGAAGTGAGGAAGCAGAGGCAACAAACAATACCGATTCTTTCTAGGAGCTTGGTCATGAAGGGAAAGAGCTGGCAAGGACATAGAAGGTCTATTTGGTTTAGTCTTGTTTTATGGGAAAATTAAGTATAGGTTTTAGTTGAAAAGGGATGGGAAAGAAGCTCACAGAAGCCAAGGAAGAAAGGAAGAAATACTGGAAGAGTAAGGAACTTCCATTCTTTATCCAGAGATGCTGGCTGCTTCATTTGCTCCATTTTCTGATATTTCATGTCAATATATGTGTACACTCATTAATAAAGATATCAAAATCCTTTTTCTTTCTTTCTTTCTTTCTTTGCCTTCATCCTTCCTTCCTTCCTTCCTTCCTTCCTTCCTTCCTTCCTTCCTTCCTTCCTTCCTTCCTTCCTTCCTTCCTTCCTTCCTTCCTTCCTTCCTTCCTTCCTTCCTTCCTTCCTTCCTTTTTATGGGTTCCATACTTCAGTCACATACTAGCCTTAGAATCTAGAAGTCTTGGATTCAAATTCTGTCACTCACTATTTATGTAACCCTGATTAAATCACTTAATCTTTAAAGTGCCTCAGGAAATTTTCTGAAATCTACTCCCTAAATCACTATGGTCTTAATCTGCTCTGATAGATAGAGGCTATATACTAGTAATTCCCTATAAAAGAAAACTCTGATGCTTTATAGGTACATAGTCCCTTACTGTCCTCTACCCATTCAAGGACTACAATTTTTTTTTTGTATTGAAATAGTTTCATATAGTCCTCTAACTTCTACAACAGGTAACAGTTGAGCAACATTAAATACTGAGTTTTCCATTTCTAAAGACATTTTATCTCTTCTGTTTCCATTTTCAGATTCTTTGAACTGAATTTTTTTTAACAGGATTCCTTCTAAGAATATCTTTGATTGAAACATTGTCTTGTACTCAGTGAGGGGGTATGTGTTTTATTCTCTGGATTATCTGTTTGCAACTTAAAGCCCACTTTTGATATAATGTCTTAACGGCTTGCAGAAAAAGAAAGTTATCTCAACAGTGGATAGAGAACACAGTCACCAGCAATCAGAAGCAATGGAGAGCTATTTCCACACTTCCCTATGTGGAACAAATGTTTGGATGGAACTAAAGTTTTAATGACCTTAGAAAGACACTCCAGTGCCCCATCTCACCTCAAAGGAGTGCATAAAAAGAGCATTCCTGGGACATTCTTTTTCTCTGATATTGGTGGGAGAGAAAGAAGAAATCCTGGTCACTGTATATGGTCCTGATATCTTACAATGCTCCATTAATCAACCAGTAAGCATTTATTAACATTCTATATATTAAGCATTTGGTACACAAACTTTAAAAAATAACCCATGTCTTCAAGGAGCTCAGGAAGAAATATAAGGAAGACAAAATAAAATAGGGCCATAGTAAAAAAAAAAAACCTCTGGAGTCAGAGGATCTGAGTTCAGATTCAGGGTTAAGCATTCAATTATCTATGTGACCTTGGGGAATTACTTTATCAAAGCCTTAATATCCTCATCATTAAAGTGAAAAAAAAATGAACTAAATTATCTCTAAGGCATTTTTATGTGTTTTTTTTGGTGTGGGGTACAGATCTGGAACTGTGATTTAATTATATAAGAAGCTGTATGTGGAAACCATCTCTATCATTGAAAATCTTACATTTTTATAGGAATTTCAAATTTAGTGAGTAGCCTGAAGAACTAAGAAATTAAGTGACTTATTTAGGGTCACCCAGCTAGTTTGCAAGGCTGGTTTTCCTAACTTCAAAGCTAATTCTTTCCACAATGCAATGCTACCTGTCAGAACATGGAAAGTTGATCATTCTTCTTGGACAACAGAATAGGAGTCTTATAGCATTCAGAACATTTGTTCATTAATTTTTCTTTGTTCCCTTGCTTATAATACATTTATCCTATCCACACCTACTATGTCTTTTCACTGAATGCTTTTGAGAAATATTCAATTTAACAAAACAAAAATATATGTATGCATATGCCACACTAAAGAGGCGTAACATTCATAATTGCTAACAGTTGTTTTATATTAAAACTTTCCCCATCCCTTAGTATTCTCACCAAAAAAGGAACTAGCATTCCATTCTGCTTCAGTATCTAGGTCCTCCTGTATCTACCCCCGGGCAGTTACCATTTTGAGAATAGTTTGTAGGAAATTTTCCATTAAAATCCAGAAAAAACTAGGAGTTTATAAGTGGCACTTTCTCTCCATCTCTCTCTCTCTCTCTCTCTCTCTCTCTCTCTCTCTCTCTCTCTCTCTCTCTCTCTCTCTCTTTCTGTCTCTCTCTTTCTCTTTCTATAATATATATATACATATATGTAATGTTACATCATACTGAGAAATATTCTAATTTCCATTCAATCTGGGATCTCACATAATATATATATATATATATATATATATACATAATATTATAACAGTTAAACTAGTTTCTCTACTAAAAGTATTATATTTTATGAGGTTTATTAAGATTATTAGAAATCAAGGAAATAAGAAAATACAAAATAAGAAAAGCACATGCCTAGGGCTGACTAGCCCATTCACAGCCACTTATATCTTGCATGCCAGGTAGAGAGCCCTGTGTGCTTAGAAGCAGAAGAAGAGAGGCAAGTAGGTGTTACAGCCAGGTTAAAATGCAAATTCTGATCTTGCCCAGGTGGGAATCTCAGGTGAGATTATAGGGAATTCTGGAAAGAACCAAAGACTTCTGGGGATTGAAGTCTAGGATTCAAATCTTCATTTTTACATCCCTCCCTTTGATCATTATTGGGAAATCAGTTTCCCCAAAAGGATCATGAAAACATAATCAATTTAAGATTACAATAATTTGAGGATTAGAGGAAAAAAGAACAAAACCAATAATTGCTAGATGCATTGACAAAAAACCAGTTAGGGGGAAATCCCCTTTGGCATGAAAGTATACAAACAAATAAATGTTCAATCAACCACACCCAAAGTTCATTCTTTATCTTCTTGTGCAGCTTGTGGTCTGGAGGCATCTTCATGGTGTTTTCTCCAAACAGTTCAGTTTCTGGATTTGGAGACTTAGCATGTTTTTTAACCTAAAATTATTCTCAAAAGGAATATAAACTTTTCAATTTAAAATAATAATATTTTTACATTCCCGCCCCCCCCCCCCCAAGAGGGTGATTGGAAAACACAGGGATCATTTAGGGATGCATGGCTGAGTTATGAGGAATATGAATCAATTGGCAAGAGAAATTAAAAAGAAATCAGAAAGGCACTAATGATCATTTAAAAGGTCTGTTGCCCTATCATTTTATAGGAGGGAAATAGAGGCTCAGAAAGGTCCATAGGAAAGTTTTCCTATATTTTCTTTAACTCATAACATTTTATCACAGTGTTGGTATGAGTCATAAAAAAATAGGATGAAGACTGACTGAAAAGAAATAAAGAAAGCCATCTATATATCTTCTAAAAGAATTATGGGACAAGAGTTGATATCAATTGACAGTATACCATCAAAACTTCTAGAAATTATGATTATGTAGGTTTCTGAGATGTATTCTTCATGGCCAAGGGTGCCCTGATTTCTTTCCTATCTCTCAGAAAGGTATGTGGATTTTTTAGTTTCTAGGAGCCTGGGAAGAGGATGGACCATATGGCTCTGCTATTTACAAGAAGATTTGAATAAGAAGTTGCTAGGGAAGCTTGGAATCCACAGAACTAATGGAGGGACAAACATTGAAATACTAATGACTAAGCACTGCCAGTTAATATAGGATCAAGTATGGGTGATGTCTTGAAAGAACCTACTTGCAATTCCAAGTCCCACCACCATGAAGGTATGACCTTTGTCAAATTGTTTAGTCCCCCCATCTCAGTCTAATTTTGCCATCATATGCTTACTCCGTGATATAATGATGCTTTTCTTCTATGCTTTATGATTACTTTAAGTTGTAATATGGATGATGCAAACTGAAGTCCTCGCTCATATTTCAATTCTGCTAAGTATAAAATGGAAATATTTGCCTTCTGAGTCTGTTAACTGGCAACTTTTACCAAGTTCCCACTTTGTGAGAGGCTTTAGTAGGGATTTACAAGAAAAATAAAAAAGGGAGGACTCTTTTTCTCAAGAAGTTATTGGAGGAGGAAGAATAAGCAGAGACTAATATCATTAGAAACATGAAAGAAGTAAAATGTTACCATGGATTGAGGGCCAGCCCAAAAGTTGGAAAGTCTTGCTTTTAATACATTCTAACAATGAGATCATGAACAAGTCTTGTTGCCTAGACAACTTAATTTGGACTTAAGCTACATGTAAATCATCAATCTGCACCAGGTGAAGAATGTGGTTTAAATAGTTAGAATTGTGGACTTTGTGTCAAGAAGACTTGGGTTAAAATTCTGCCTCTGAGACATTAGCTGGGGGGCCATGGGCAAATCTAAAAGTCTCTGAATTTCAGTATCCTCCTCTTTAAGATGAATGGGTTGGGCTAGGTGACCTCTGATGGCCCTTCTGATTCAAAATCCAGGATTTCACAAAGAAGGAGAGCCTAAAGAAATGGCATATTCAGACCTTTGTTCCCATCCATCCCAACTGACTTTCTCTGGTGACCAAAAACCTTGGGCAAGCATACTTGGCCATATGTTATGCATTGCTTCAAACTGATTATCAAAAGATGGGTCAATATAGTCAACTTTGTTCTTATGTTTATCAGGGAATATTATTAAAAGGTCTTTATATATATTATTATATATATTTATATTATATATTGTATATAATATATTATATATATATATATATATATATATATATATATATGAGAAATGCCTTAGAGGATAGCATTGAAGGCAAGATCTTATTTTTCTTAATACCTAATTTAAAAAGTGAACAAACAATATGTATGATGGGATCTTGCATCCCCTGAAGACCTTGGTCAATGGTATGAGGGTAACGAGGTAGCGAGCAGCAGAAGAGTAAATCATTGTCAATAATGCACTCTATAAGAATGAATTCCCAAAAGAATTGTAAGGTTTTTGAGGACAGACTATTTTATATGTTGATTTTATCCCTCTTGATTCCTGGCATAGTGCCTGAAACTTAATGAATCATTAATAAATGTTTGTTGAATGGATTCATGGTTTTATCATTTCCTCTGTGTGACTTATATCTCTAACAAAATTAAGAAATGTGTGGCAAAGGACCATGTCTGAGTTTTCTTTTGCCTCATAGCACCTACTCTAATTGCTCATTTTACATTTTTGCTGAATGGATGGATGAATGATGATGATGGAAAAAACATATGTTAAGTTCTCACTATATACCAGACATTGCTAACATATGTAAAATGTCTCAGTAAGCACCAAGGCAAACAAAATGTTGAGTCACACTTTTTATTTCATAATCTAATAGGCTAGATAAAAGATATAGTCCCCGTGTTATAAAACAAAAAGATACAATTAATCAAGAAAGTAACACATAAATGAGGGGGGCATAGCTTTAGAATATGACTAATTAATTCCAAAAGGAATTAATAAATTAATCCTTGCATAAATGTTCCCAGGCACCTGGGTCAAAGGTCCTGAGCATTAAAACTGACAATTATTCCCTCCTTCCTTTCTTATCTAATTTTTGTTTCCAGAACTGTAGCCTATTATTTAACAATCAGAAAGTATTACATTCTCAATCAGAAGCCTCTGCTTTTTGCATCAACACTATCAACAACCCTACCCTGTTCAAATCACATTTTCTTAAATTCATTCTTTAAGCAAAACACTAATTAGCTTCCTATTATAGACAATTAAAAAAATCTGCACACTAATTAACATCCTCTTGACTCAATTGGGATGTAAGAATATTCGAAAGGAAACCTTCATGAAATCTGGGTGGTAATAAGTTACTATTTTCCCCTAATGCAGGAATAAATTATTCCTGACAAACCCAGAATCCTTATTTTCTCTCAAAGTCATTTAGAGAGACAGTTACACAGCCCAACCCAGAGTCATCAAGGATATTGAAGATGAGAGATTGCAGGTGTCAGGACAGTAACAGAAATATGTAATCATCCAACTTATTCCTGTACTGTGAGAATGTAGGCCTGGGTTTATTCACCTAGAAATCATACAATTTGAAAAGACCATAATTCCGTTCTCAGCACCCCATTTTTAGGAAGGATATTGCTAACCTGGTGGGCAGCCAGAATGATGAAAGGCCTTGAGACAATGTTGCATGAGCTAACATGTAATAATGCTACTCATATATATTTAACCATAACTTTGAATAATTTAGCACTTTTGGGTTTGCAAAGTGGCGCAGTGGGTAGTGTCAGGGCTGAAGTCAGTAATATTCATTCAACTTCCCTCAGCCTCAGTTTTCTCATCTATAAAAAGTGGGGTATAGGCTAGGTGACTGCTAGGATCTTTTCCAGTTCTAAGTTTATGATTCTATGCTTGAATTTCACATGCTAAAGGCATTGTGCTTATAAAACTTTTGATCTAAAAAATCTAACTCCTTTTCCATTATTGTTCTTTAGGGGTTGTTATATATTCCTTTCGATGGGAGGCGATTATGGTTTCTGAAGTAGGGGGAGAAACAAGTAATTTATGATCAGGGAGTATCTCCTTTCTGGGAAGGGCTCCACCCTCCAACAGATGAAAGCCAGAAGGTTAGGCTGAAATAACTCTGTCTGGAATTTTATACAAAGCATGTCTTAAATCTTAGCAGAGGTTGACAAGCGTGAAATATACAAATCTCAATAACTCTTTTAGAGAGAAGTAATCCTTCCCTTACTGTCCTGGAAGGGACAAAGTGCATGGATTTTGTCTTAATACAGATTCAGACTTCCAAAGTGTTCTGGAACTCACCAGCATATAATTTTGATAGTACTCATTCTTAGCATCTAGATTTTATACCTCTAACTTGGCTAACCAGTTCTGGTTCTTCATATACGATATTACATTTCTGATTGCCCATGGCTTTGCCCCAGGTTGTCCCAGTGTCTAGAATGTCTTCCCTCCATACTTCTCCTTCTTGCAATTTTGGTTTCCTTCCAGATTCCTATCAAATGCTAGCTCCTACGATGGACCTTTACCAATCACTCCAATTAATGGTATTCCCCCTTCCCCTTATCTCCAACTACTATGCTTGTTGAACTGAACTGAACTGAATTGTGAGAACTAAGTTAGAATCTCAGGTCTAAGAACAAGTAGCTGTGTGACCATGGGCATACCTCTGAGGTATACTTTTCCATTTCAAAAATGGGGTGTGAAAGCTTTGTAAACTCAAAAACATTCCATAAATAATTCATGACAATATTTGAAATGCTTAAGAAAAAAAAGACAATCTATAAATCCATTATTCATGTTCTAAGTCATCATTTTCTCAAAGAATATATAATGGAGGAAATTTGGTCTTGAAATCAAGTCTTACTTCTCATACATATTTGTTGAGTAACTCTGGGTTCTGCAACTTTGGGCTGCAGACAACATTCTAATAGCTTTCTACATAACAAAATCACAGCTACACCCCGTACCCCTATATACCTCAAATGATCTATGAGAGAGAGGTTCTCTTTCACTGCCCAAATTGCATCTATCCATGCTCACACCTGTTAGGTTACTATATTCACTGTGAAAACTCAAATGAGAAAAAATATTATAGATATTTCTCCTTTTTCTCTTGATCAAAGGATATTTGAAGGTGTTCCCTTTTTCCAACAATGTCTGTATATACTTCAAAGTCATCCTAACTCTGACTCTAGAGACAGGAAACATGCCCTTACAAAATCTTCGCCCAAAATAGCTTGGGGAATGGTCATTTGGCTAAGAAAGGACAGGAATGTTACTATTCTTCCCTGGCCTTACTTCAAATCCTATCATCCACTTTAACACAGAGATTGGTGAGCTTTCAGAAACCACAGAAAGCATTCCTAGACTTGCTTGAAGGCAGGTTAGGAGTAGGGGATGGGTGAGAAATGATAGGGTGTATTTCATTATTTAATAATAAAAAGACAATTTTGAGGGTTTTTCCCCTTGATATAGACATGGGACTTGTTGCTACTAGACTTTGATTAAAGGCATAATACCAAATACAAAGGGGAAAAGTATATTTTTATTTTATAAAAAGAATACCTTTGATGCTTTTGCTTTAGGAGTCTGCCCTTCCAATGATGTCCAATACAGTCCATTCTAACAAGCATTTATTAAGAACCTACTGGGAGGTAGGAAACAGGATTATTGCTTGGGTTTCAAAAAGAAAAGAGTTGAAAAGAAAACCTGGGCTAAACCAAGATGGCAAAGTAAACCAGAGAAGCTCTGTGTCACCCTGAGAACCTCCTCCAACCAAGATTAAAATATCACCACAAAATGAATAGAGGAGTGAAAGAATCAACAAGAAGACCAAATAAAACACCTCTTAAGAAAAGAAAACCCCAAAAGATAGGCATAGAATATCTGGACCATGGGGGTGAGAAGACAGCAGAGTCAGCAAGAAGCTATATCAATGAGGGAAGAGCAAGCCAAAAGAAAGTCCCCCTCCACCCTCCCACCCCCAAACCCACCACACATCTGCTGTCACAGGTTAAGAACCTAAGTCCAAGTCAACATTCAGATCCTGAAATCCTGCCTGGGTAAATAGTGATACAAGCCAACCTACACCCCTTGAAATTTCAAACCTGTGGAGAAGTCCAGAGTCCTAGGCCACGACAGTCTGGGCTCAAGTGGGCTGATTTGTGTGGGCCCAGAGCAAAGCCAGGAATCCCAGTCTAGGCTTGGGATGAGGGCATATTTCACAATTTGTCATGGCTGACAGTACTGGGGGAAGGGGGAGGTGTCTGTATCTTTTTGCCTAAAGCTAAAGGCAGAGCTCTAGGACAGGACAATCAAGGATGTGTCTCACTGGATCAAGTAAATAGTGAGACCAAAAAATTGTGCCCAAGCCTGGGGTTAGAATTTGATCATTCCCTGATCTGATCAAGTTCAGAATGAGATCAAAAGCTTATGTCCACTGAGGTAAGTCTTTAAGCTTTCAGTATCTCAAGGGTCAATTGAATTAGCAGGGGAAGAGGGCTCTCAGAGCCTCAGCCCTTAGACAATCACATCATCCTCCAAGAATTGAAACTGGCAAAAACTCAGAAAATAAGCTGAGAATAGCACCAATGAAGGACTGAAGTTTAAGAAGGTACCCCAATTCCCCTGAAAAAATAGCCTATCTATAATTAGATAGGAAAAATGAGCAAGCAACAAAAAAGAAAAGAGTTCTTGCTCTTAAGAGGCTTTCACTCTGCTGTTGGGGAATATAAGTGAAGAAAAATTTACCCTTAAATTTATTACTGTTACTAGTGAAAATCAATCATCCATATGTTGCTTCAAAATTTATAAGCCACAATTATCTTGTAGAAGATCAATTATTACAATGAGGTATATGGCAGAGTTGATAGACTGCTGAATCAGGAATTTGGAAGACTTACCTTTCTAAGTTCAAATCTATCCTCAGACAATTATTAGCTCTGTGACCCTACATATGTCACTTAATCTTGTTTGTCTCTGTTTCTTTATCTGAAAATGAGTTGGAGAAGAAAATGGCAAACTACTCCAGTATCTTTGCCAAGAAAACCCAAAACGGGGTCACAACGAGTCAAACATGACTGAAATAAATGAACATATAAAAAATACACATAAACACATTTACATATATATGAGGGAGTTGGACCAAATGGCCAGAGATACCTTCTAGCTTTACATCCATTATTCTATGATTCTAAATATAAAGTAATGTGGGGGACAGGAACCAAGGATAACCAAGGGAATGAGAGAAAGACTTCTGCAGGAGGAAGCAATTAAATAGAACCAGGAAAGTAGTTAGGAATTACCTAAGGTGGAGGCAAGGAGGAAGAAAATGGCAGGAATACTACATATTCTGGGCAAACACATGGAGGCTTATGTGGAGAATGGAAAATATGCTACTCTGTCTAGGATGTGGATGAGCCAGGCTTTGAAGGGTTTTCCTTGTCAAGCAGATGAGTTTGTTTTTATCTTGGAGGAAATAGGGAGTTATTGACAGTCCTTAAACAGGGAGAAAATGTTGCCAGAAATGTACTTTACAGTATCAGTTACATCTTATTCTCACTACATGATTGGCTCATCTTCTTTCCAGTTATATATTCTCTGATTAATCAACATGTACTTTTAAAAATATAACCATTAGTAATAAAATGACAGTGACATAATTCCTTTTTCTACAAATTTGTACTGAAAGAAAGCATTGAATTAAATTATCACAATCCTAAAACACTATCAGCTCTGAGTACTTAAAAAAATTATAGCAAAAGAGAATAGAGACAGTATACAAAGGTGGCCCATTAGCAAAGTAAAAATTGAGGATTCAATGACAAGTTCTTGAATTGTAGCCAATTTTACCTTCTCTCATGAGCATTAATTTATTGTAGACTATGTATAACTAATAGATGTCTTTGGTTTTTATACTACATTGATTTCCTGGTACCTACCTTCTAACTGCCGTGAAATGCTCTCTGGTAACAAACAACAACAACATACAGATAAACAAGAACAACCTATGGAATAATAACATCCATGTCTAAGAGTATCTAATCTATGTCGAATTCTGCATCTGTTGTTTTCTACTTCTTTAATCCCGGGGAATGTGAGTTGTTGTTTTTTGTATTAACCTGTTCTCGTGGAAGAAGATTAGTCATTATAATTCATCAGAGTTCTACTAAATGGCTATCAATTTGGAAAGTAGTGCTATATTGTAGTGGGAGAGGGGAGGGTTGAATACAAGCCTTAATTCTTCTCAAAATGAGACTGGATCAATGGATGCTACAATTGAAAGAACACTGGGCTAGAAATCAGGTTAGCTCAGGGGATGTTACTCCCTATGTGTGTGTGACTTTGGGCAAGTCAGTCAGTATCTCTATGCTTCCATGTCCCCATCTATAAAATGGAAAACTGGAAAGGGGGTTGGATTAGATGGCACTTCATTTCCCTCCCAGGACAAAACTCTCATACTTATATCTTCATTTTCCTTTAATCTCCCTATTCAGGGTTCCCCACTATATCAGTGGCAAAAGAAAGTTGGTGTACAGACCACAAATATTTTGTCCTCAAGTTTTCACTTAACTCTTTCACTCCCTTGATAATGAGTGACAACTTTTCAGTTCCAAACCTCTTGCATTATGGACATATTGTCAGCCTCCTGTCTGTTCTCTATTGCTATCTAAGGAAGAGCCCAGGAGAGATGCTACTTTCCCATTTCCTCTCTTTATAATCTCCCTCGGCGCATGAAATCCCACGATTGCACTGTATTAATTATTATATTCATATATTCCACTGAAGAGAAAATGGAAATTTATATTCATGAATATTTTCATGGGACACTCATCTCAGACCAGCTCAGAGTCTTTAATAGGAAAAAAAGAAAACACAACAAAATGAGGCCAAAGCAATGCTATGAATCAGTTCGCAGCCAGATCCAAACCCCTCATTTCATCAAAAGCAATAGAAACTAGAAAACAATGAATCCACATTATTTTCTGTGGAAAAAAAAAATTTTGTACGCAGGATCTTTGTCTTTCATAGTCACTGTCAAGAAAACTATTCTTCCTTATCCATTTTCCCCCTTTATACGTTACATAAACTTCTTCAACACAGCTATTCATCTCAAAATTGATGTGTTCAGTCATATTTTGGTTATTTAGTCTTTTGTACTATTTTCAAATTAAACATTACAAAATGGTATCTTTTCTATTATGGATTGATTTCCCTGGATATTTTGATAACGATAATGATAGCAGCAACAGCTCCCATTTATATAGTACTTTTAAGCAAAGTTTCAATCATTTAAACATCATTTTCAAGCAGTTTCATTTATATGGCACTTTTGTAAAGTTTCAATCATTTTAAGGATGTGACATTAGAATGTCTTCATCTTTTTTTTTTAGGATTATAGAATTTTTAACAGGAAGGGAAATTTGAAAATTTTCTAGCGTAGCCCACTCTTTTTATATTTTATATTTATTTTTAAATTTTCTCTTTTGTTACTATGAACCTGAAAAGCATTAACAAACATGAAAATTTCCACATTCAAAGAACAGAAAAAAAGAGGAGCACATATGAAACTTTGAATCTCCATTACATATAGCCTTTAAAACATCTATGTTTCAGATTTAAAATGGTAGTAACAATACTACTTTGCTTTTTTTTTTTTTTGCTTTTTTTCTCTCACTCTCCCTTTCTCAAATTCCAGGAGAACGCAAGCAGGAGAGGAACAGAGATTGATTCCTATTTGCCTCAGTTTCCATGCCTACCCCAACATAACTAGAACCAATAGTTGGCATTTAGATCATTTTAATTTTGCAAAACAGTTTAGATGCATTATCTCATCTGATACTTAGAACAATCCTGAGAGGTAGGTGCTATAATATTGTTAACTTGTGGGGGGTTTGAAGGACTATTAGATGAGATGACCTCTAAAATTCTCTCTAGCTCTAAACTTAGGGTCTTTGATTCCCCACTTTACAAAAGGGGAAAATGAGACTCAAATAGTTACCAAATCAGGGGTGAGATTTGAGTCCAGATTTTCCAGACAAAATCTACTACTCCAACCACTTTCCCATGCTGCCTTTAATGTCTTGGATATATAATAAACTCATGTTGAATTTTGAATGAAATTGGAAACCAGAGAGGGGAAATGATCTACCCAGAATTGTCTAAGCAACGAGTAGCAGAGCTAATACATCCCTGCCTCCCCAAACAAATGTCATATATTTAAAAAGTAATTTTATACATATAATGTACATATATGTATAAACCAGTGGAATTACTTGTCAACTCTTGGAGGGGAGGGAGAAAACATGAATCATATTACCATAGAAAAAATTAAAATTATTATAATAGCTATCATTATAATAATCAATAATATTAAAATGTTGATAGTTAGCATTTATATAGCATGGATTATATGGCAAACATCTTGTGAAGCTTTTCCCCTTGCCTTCCCTAAGCACTTTTCAAATATTATCTCATTTGCTATATTTTTAATATATTTATTGGTTATATATAGTCTTCTCTGATATAATATAAATGCCTCGAGAGTAGAGACTGCTTAATATCAGTCTCTAAAATCCTAGTCCCTAGTCCCACTGGTACAAAGAATGTATTTAATAAATATGTACTGAATGACACGAACCCATGTCCTTTGACTCCAAATTCAGGTTTTTTTTCCCCTACTACAGCACATTGCACATCTATGCACTGATGTGTATGGATGTGTGTTTAAATATACCTGTGCGTGACTCAGTTTCCTGTCACCTTCCTTAATGACAGATCATTTGGACTGGTAGAGATACTCAGCTATTTAAAAAATAAATTTCTTTGAATGACTCTTGAGGTATCTTTTAGAATTTTTAGTTATTTCCTGATTAGTGCGAATAAGTAATCTAGTTGGAATAATTTATCACCCAAAGTGTTCACAGATATTCATATTCCCACTCTCCAGAGTTATAATTATATAAAGTAGGGTTATTGGTTCCAGCCCAATGGAAATAGAGTGTGAATTTCAATAATGCAACCACTCCAACGGATTCATCAATTGCACTAATAGAGACCTGGCTGTAGAGCAGTGTTGGTGGACCTTTACTGAATTCCAGTGCCCAGAGGGCAAATTCAGGTTTTCTGTGAGCCCCCACATTACCTGAGAGAGAGTGAGAGAGAAAGTGATTGCTCTGGATTGGTGGACAGAGGGGTGAGGCTTGCAAAATATGTCCTCAGGCACTGGGAAGATGGGGAACTGAGCATTTCCCCCAGTGCTGGCTCTATATACCAGCCATGTCTTCTTCAACAACATGCTTGTAGAGTAAACAGTTTTATTTCCTAACTGGGAAGTCTCAAGGTTTCTGACCAGATTACAGATTCCCACAGGTTCAGGAATAACCCTAATGGATATTTCTACTATTTTAAGTACAAAGGTTTATATTCATTAATATATGGATGCTTCACAAAAATCCTCTGAGGCAGGAATGAGGGCATAATTATTCTTTTCTTTAAAAAGGGCAAAACAGGGTTAGATGGTTTGTTTATGCTATTAGGAAGAATCCCATGGGAGATCAGAAACCAAATCTTTCTGACTTCCATTGCAGAAGCCTATGTGCTACACCAAACTGGAGCATGCACAGACATTCTGTAGCTGGTTCTAATCTGACAAATACTTCATAAGTAAACTGACTCCTTGTCTTTGGGATGCATTCAAGAGGCTCTAGTCATCCTGGACCAGTCTTGAGGTTCTGGTTCTTCCCATCCTGGCTGGAGTTGGAGAAGGCACCTACTATGTCCTTGATGGAGAGAGAAACCTCGATACTTTATCTTCCCATTGAGGACACCAAATGAATGAGAGAACAAACCATGCTCTTGTTTGGGTTTCTGTTCTGTAGAGTCTTTGTTACTTTATGTAGTCAGGAAATGGTTTTGACTTGGTGAATTCTGAAAGATTGGAACCATGAGCCAATAGAAGGCGTGGAAACAGACCTCATTTCAAACTTTATGGGCAGCAAGCCAGTAAAAAGGTCTGTGGGAAGACTTTCTGGACCCAACCAAGCAGGAGCAGAGATGTCGACTCATCTATCTATCATCCATGCTGTATTTGGAAGCAATCTTAGTGGCATAAACACTATGCAGAAACTGGTTTAAGCCTTGGCTCATATTCTCAAGGAACCAAATTGATACAAGAGAGAGAGTGTCCTCAAGTGTTGGGTGGAAATATCTGTATTTCTGTTCTTGCAATCTCTTCCAATTCAAAACTCCTCTAAATAGTTAATTGGTGTTAATTAGTTAAATAGACTGGGATAATAATCACTGACTAGGAATGGAGGAATATACATGAATGAGAATTTGAGCTGAGAGCATTAGAGAAACACAACTTTTGATCCTTTATGGGTACTCCTAGAACCCAATGATGTAGCTGGCCCTCCTGTGGAAGTTATGCTAATTACTCTATACATATATTTTAAAAACCCTCTCCTTCTATCTTAGAATCAAAACCAAGTATTGGTTCCAAAGTAGAAGAGGGGTAAGAGCTGGAAAATTGGGGTTGACAGCTAGGAAGTTGTCTGAGACCATACTGGAATCTAGAACCACTCATCTCTAGACCTGTGCCACCTACCTGCCTATGGAGTGAAGAGGAAAGGAGCCAAGATGAGAGAAGGGGGAGGTAGGGAAGGATGAAGAGAGAGATAAACAGGCAGACAGAGAGACAGAAAGAAAATGGAAGAGAGATAAGGAGAAGATAAGGAACAGATGGAGAGGAAGAGGAGGAAAATAAGTCCTAAGGTAAACAATTAGAGAGGGAGGAGGGAGGTAAGATTTAATGATAATATGATGGAGAAAGAATTAGACTTGTAGTTAGTAAGACTCTGGTTCAAGTCACATTTCTCTGTGCCTGAGGCAGTTCTCTAAGTCTGCCAGTAGAAGAACAAATCTATCCATACTCTCTGTCTGTCTGTCTGTCTGTCTGTCTCTCTATATATGTTTGCATGCAAGGCACTTAGACACATGTACATACATGGATACCTACACAGTAAACACATATTTAGGTTATATGTATTATACATGTGTGTGTAGGTACACACATGTGGGCATAAGTCTATATTTCTTTCATTTCATTGTCATTCATCAATATAAAAATCACCTGAACAAGTAAGCATTGACTTGGGAATATTTGCTGCTGACTCCTTACTCAACTAGATCTAAATTTTGAGTCAGATTTTAAAACCATCCTCATTGGGAACTAATACTTTTCTTTTTTTTAAAATCCCAAATTAGATGTTGATTTCAATATTGGCATCAATGAATGACTAATTGGTAGGTAGCTGTGTGAGTGATTGTCTGATTCGCACATGGAAACGATATTTATTTCAAGTGTTCTTTCCACATTAAACTACAGAAATCCACCTCGACAGTTCAGAGGGAACACTGAACCAGAGTCCTATTTTGCCTTGTTGAAACACACAAGCAGCTGTGTTGTAGTGGACAATAGAGCTGGTCTCAGCATCAGAATGACATGAACTCAAGTTCCAGACTGACCATCTACTGGTTCTATGACTCATGTCAAGTCAGATAACCCCAGTCCTCTAGATCATTCTCTAAGTCTTTACTTTGCAAAGAAGATGATCAGCATTGGCAGAAAGATTTTCCTCATGTGGGAGATCCTTTTATGAGTCAGTTTTTGAATACAGTCCCTATAATCATCTAAAACATACATACCTATCTGTACATCTATTCTTTGACAACCATATGTTGCCAGGTCACAAATATAAAGATCAAAAAATGAAAAAATAGATTAGTACTACCGATAAAAATATTCTCCGGACTTCCGGTCAAGATGGTGGCTTAGAGAAAGCTAAAGTCCAGATCTCCTGAAACTCTTCCTCCTGATCTCAAACCGAATGTTCCTAGGGCACAGAAATTCAAAACGATCACCAACATAGACCCCGGGAGTCCTCCTCCTGGACCTGGACCTGAATCAAAAGGTACGCCCCCCCCCCCCAAAGCCAGAACCCGAGACCACTCGGACCTAAGGGGTAGGCAGAAGGAAGGTCCTAGGACCCATCCCCCCCAACCCAGAGCACCGAGTCTGAGTCCCAGGCAGCAGAGGCAACCTCAGAGCCCCACGGCCTGCTATTCTGAAGGCTGCTTCCTGAAAACAACCTGACCCAGTCGAGGGGGCACCCAGACAGCAGGGAAACAGAGAGAGAGAGGGGGGAGCTCTTAACCCCCTGGCTGGATCCTTCAATTGGAGTCTCACAAAAAAAGTCCCTGCCTCAAGGCATTCTAAATTCAACCCAGGGAAAGCTAATCTCATTAGGAGCCCTTGGAGCTCCAGGAAGCCGCAGCCCCTCCCCCCACAGAGTGCTGCAGCTGACCGGCTAAGGCACAGGAACAAGGGCCAAGCTAGGCTTAGAGCGTGGAAGTAAGACAACGGAGAAGCATCAGGAGGGTGCCAAGGAGAGGAGGACAGTAACAGGGACACACCAGTAGCTCCTGCCTCCCCGGGAAGACAGAACAACAACTGCATAGAATGGACAATCTGCCTAGGGCTAAAACCTCTGAACGCCAGACAGAGATAAGAAAAGCTAATGCTCCCCCCAACTCATAGAGATGGCAAACTACACAGAAGCACAAAAGCCCCAAAATTCCAAAAGAAACAAGAAGAAGGGGGCGACTTTGGACACATTTTATGGAGCAAAAATACAAAACACAGAGGAGATAGAAGAGGAAACAGAAGCAAATGCTCCGAAACCTTCCAACAGAAATGGAAACTCTCCACAAACCCATGAAGAATTTGAATCTGAAATAAACAAAAAGATGGAAGCCTTCTGGGAGGAAAAGTGGGAAATAATGCAAAAGAAATTCACGCATCTACAAAACCAGTATGACCAAACTGTAAAAGAAAACCAGGTTTTAAAGCAAGAACTAATAAGCAAAGCCAAAAGACCAAGAAATTAGAAGAGAACATAAAATATCTCACTGACAAAGTGACAGATTTGGAAAATAGAGGGAGAAGAGATAATTTAAGAATAATTGGACTTCCAGAAAAGCCAGAAATAAACACCAAACTTGACATCGTAATACAAGAGATAATCAAAGAAAATTTCCCAGAGATTCTAGAACAAGGGGGCAATACAGCCACTGACAGAGCTCACAGAACACCCTCTACACTAAACCCCCAAAAGACAACTCCCAGGAACGTAACTGCCAAATTCCAAAGCTATCAAACAAAAGAAAAAATCCTACAGGAAGCCAGAAAAAGACAATTTAGATATAAAGGAATGCCAATCAGCATCACACAAGACCTTGTATGTTCCACTCTGAATGATCATAAGGCATGGAACATGATCTTCAGAAAGGTAAGAGAGCTGGGCCTTCAACCAAGAATCAGCTATCCAGCAAAACTGACTATATACTTCCAAGGGAAAGTATGAGCATTCAACAAAATAGAAGACTTCCAACTTTTTGCAATGAAAAGACCAGAGCTCTGTGGAAAGTTCGATATCGAAAATCAAAGAGCAAGCAATACCTGAAAAGGTAAATATGAAGGAAAGGGAAAAGGAAAAAAATGTTATCTTCTTCTTTTACTCAAACTCTCTTCTATAAGGACTACATATATATCAATCTATGTATACTAACATGTGGGGAAAATGTAATGTGTAAATAGGGGGAAAAGAAAGACCAAATAGAATAATCTTTCTCACACAAAGATTCACACAGGAAGGGGAGGGGAAGAAAACTCCTATAAGGAGAGGAAGAGAATTTTTACTCAAACCTTATTCTCAGGGAAATCAACTCTGAGAGGGAAGAACATCCAGATCCATTGGGATCTTGAATTCTATCTTACCCAACAAGGGTAGGGAGAAGGGAAAACCAAGGGGGGAGGGGGGTAGGTAAAACAAAAGGGGAGGGAAAGAGAGGGGAGGAAGGGGAGGGAACAAAAAGGGAGGGACTAAAAAGAGAAACATATCAAGGGAGGGGACAAGGGGGACTGATTTAAAGTAAATCACTGGACTAAAAGGTAGAGCCGAAGAAGAAAAGGTTAGAACTAGGGAAGAATATCAAAATGCCAGGGAGTCCACAAATGACAGTCATAATTTTGAACGTGAATGGGATGAACTCACCCATAAAACGTAGATGAATAGCAGAATGGATTAGAACCCAAAACCCTACCATTTGTTGTCTTCAAGAAACACACACGAGGAGGGTTGACACCCACAAGGTCAGAATTAAAGGATGGAGTAAGACCTTCTGGGCCTCAACTGACAGAAAGAAGGCAGGAGTGGCAATCATGATATCTGATAAAGCCAAAGCAAGAATAGACCTAATCAAAAGGGATAGGGAAGGTAATTATATTTTGTTAAAAGGGACTTTAGATAATGAGGAAATATCACTAATCAACATATATGCACCAAATAATATAGCACCCAAATTTCTAATGGAGAAACTAGGAGAATTGAAGGGAGAAATAGACAGTAAAACCATATTAGTGGGAGACTTAAACCAACCATTATCAAATTTAGATAAATCAAATAAAAAAATAAATAAGAAAGAGGTGAAAGAAGTGAATGAAATCTTAGAAAAATTAGAATTAATAGACATATGGAGAAAAATAAATAGGGATAAAAAGGAATACACCTTCTTCTCAGCACCATATGGCACATTCACAAAAATTGACCATACATTAGGTCACAGAAAAATAGCACACAAATGCAGAAAAGCAGGAATAATAAATTCAGCCTTCTCAGATCATAAGGCAATAAAAATAATGATCAGTAAAGGTACATGGAAAACCAAATCAAAAACTAATTGGAAATTAAACAATATGATACTCCAAAATTGTTTAGTTAGAGAAGAAATCATAGAAACAATTAATAATTTTATCAAGGAAAATGACAATGGTGAGACATCCTTTCAAACCTTTTGGGATGCAGCCAAAGTGGTAATCAGAGGTAAATTCATATCCCTGAGTGCATATATCAACAAACTAGGGAGAGCAGAGATCAATCAATTGGAAATGCAAATAAAAAAACTCAAAAGCGATCAAATTAAAACCCCCCAGCAGAAAACCAAACTAGAAATCCTAAAAATTAAGGGAGAAATTAATAAAATCGAAAGTGATAGAACTATTGATTTAATAAATAAGACAAGAAGCTGGTACTTTGAAAAAACAAAATAGACAAAGTACTGGTCAATCTAATTTAAAAAAGGAAAGAAGAAAAGCAAATTAACAGCATCAAAGATGAAAAGGGGGACATAACCTCCAATCAAGAGGAAATTAAGGCAATCATTAAAAATTACTTTGCCCAATTATATGGCAATAAATACACCAATTTAGGTGATATGGATGAATATATACAAAAATACAAACTGCCTAGACTAACAGAAGAGGAAATAGAATTCTTAAATAATCCCATATCAGAAAATGAAATCCAACAAGCCATCAAAGAACTTCCTAAGAAAAAATCCCCAGGGCCTGATGGATTCACCAGTGAATTCTATCAAACATTCAGAGAACAGTTAATCCCAATACTATACAAATTATTTGACATAATAAGCAAAGAGGGAGTTCTACCAAACTCCTTTTATGACACAAACATGGTACTGATTCCAAAACCAGGCAGGTCAAAAACAGAGAAAGAAAACTATAGACCAATCTCCCTAATGAATATAGATGCAAAAATCTTAAATAGGATACTAGCAAAAAGACTCCAGCAAGTGATCAGAAGGGTCATCCACCATGATCAAGTAGGTTTTATCCCAGGGATGCAGGGCTGGTTCAGTATTAGGAAAACCATCCACATAATTGACCACATCAACAAACAAACCAACAAGAATCACATGATTATCTCAATAGACGCAGAAAAAGCCTTTGATAAAATACAACACCCATTCCTATTAAAAAACACTAGAAAGCATAGGAATAGAAGGGTCGTTCCTAAAAATAATAAACAATATATATCTAAAACCATCAGCTAATATCATCTGCAATAGGGATAAACTAGATGCATTCCCAATAAGATCAGGAGTGAAACAAGGATGCCCATTATCACCTCTACTATTTGACATTGTACTAGAAACACTAGCTGTAGCAATTAGAGAAGAAAAAGAAATTGAAGGCATCAAAATAGGCAAGGAGGAGACCAAGTTATCACTCTTTGCAGATGACATGATGGTCTACTTAAAGAATCCTAGAGATTCAACCAAAAAGCTAATTGAAATAATCAACAACTTTAGCAAAGTTGCAGGATACAAAATAAACCCACATAAGTCATCAGCTTTTCTATATACCTCCAACACAGCTCAGCAGCAAAAACTAGAAAGAGAAATCCCTTTCAAAATCACCTTAGACAAAATAAAGTACTTAGGAATCTATCTCCAGAGACAAACACAGGAACTATATGAACACAATTACAAAACACTCTCCACACAACTAAAATTAGACTTGAACATTTGGAAAAACATTAACTGCTCATGGATAGGACAAGCCAATATAATAAAAATGACCATCCTACCCAAACTTATTTATCTATTTAGTGCCATACCCATTGAACTCCCAAAATATATCTTTACTGATTTAGAAAAAAAAAACATAACAAAATTCATTTGGAATAACAAAAGATCAAGGATATCCAGGGAAATAATGAAGAAAAACACAAATGATGGGGGCCTTGCAGTCCCAGACCTTAAACTATATTACAAAGCAGCAGTCATCAAAACAATTTGGTACTGGCTAAGAAACAGAAAGGAAGATCAGTGGAATAGACTGGGGGAAAGCGACCTCAGCAAGACAGTATACGATAAACCCAAAGATCCCAGGTTTTGGGACAAAAATCCACTATTCGATAAAAACTGCTGGGAAAACTGGAAGACAGTGTGGGAGAGACTAGGAATAGATCAACACCTCACACCCTACACCAAGATAAATTCAAAATGGGTGAATGACTTAAACATAAAGAAGGAAACCATAAGCAAATTGGTTAAACACAGAATAGTATACATGTCAGACTTTTGGTGGGGGGGGAGGCTTTAAAACCAAGCAAGATATAGAAAGAGTCACAAAATGTAAAATAAATAATTTCTGCTACATCAAATTAAAAAGGTTTTGTACAAACAAAACCAATGTACCTAAAATCAGAAGGGTAGCAACAAATTGGGAAACAATCTTCATAGAAACCTCTGACAAAGGTTTAATTACTCATATTTATAATGAGCTAAATCAATTGTACAAAAAAATGAAGTCATTCTCCAATTGATAAATGGGCAAGGGACATGGATAGGCAGTTCTCAGATAAAGAAATCAAAACTATTAATAAGCACATGAAGAAGTGTTCTAAATCTCTTATAATCAGAGAGATGCAAATCAAAACAACTCTAAGGTATCACCTCACACCTAGCAGATTGGCTAACATGACAGCTATGGAAAGTAATGAATGCTGGAGGGGATGTGGCAAAGTAGGGACATTAATTCATTGCTGGTGGAGTTGTGAATTGATCCAACCATTCTGGAGGGCAATTTGGAACTATGCCCAAAGGGCGACAAAAGAATGTCTACCCTTTGACCCAGCCATATCACTGCTGGGTTTGTACCCCAAAGAGATAATAAGGAAAAAGACTTGTACAAGAATATTCATAGCTGCGCTCTTTGCGATGGCCAAAAACTGGAAAACGAGAGGATGCCCATCAATTGGGGAATGGCTGAACAAACTGGTATATGTTGGTGATGGAATACTATTGTGCTCAAAGGAATAATAAAGTGGAGGAGCTCCATGGAGACTGGAACAACCTCCAGGAAGTGATGCAGAGCGAGAGGAGCAGAACCAGGAGAACATTGTACACAGAGACTAATACACTGTGGTACAATCGAAGGTGATGGACTTCTCCATTAGTGGCGGTGTAATGTCCCTGAACAATCTGCAGGGATCCAGCAGAAAAAACACCATTCATAAGCAAAGGATAAACTGTGGGAATAGAAACACCGAGGAAAAGCAACTGCCTGACTACAGCGGTTGAGGGGACATGACAGAGGAGAGACTCTAAACGAACACTCTAATGCAAATACTAACAACATGGCAATGGGTTCAAATCAAGAACACATGTGACACCCAGTGGAATCACGCGTCGGCTATAGGGGGTGGGGGGAAGCAAAAGAAAATGATCTTTGTCTTTAATGAATAATGCTTGGAAATGATCAAATAAAATATATTAAAATATTCTCCATTTTCTCTGTCGTTTTTAGCCATTCATAGTGATGAAAAGCCAGAGGTGTTATTTTGGGGCAAAATTAAAGGCTTAAGGCGAATTCCCTACATTTGCCTAGATGATAGTTGGACTGGGTTCTTTGAACATAGGAATTGTTCCTTTTTCTTCCTTTTCTTCCCAGCATTTAACACAGGGTCTGGCACCTACCAGACATTGAATACATGTTCCTGACTGACAAAAGATTTTGGATAATAATCTGTCTACAATATTAAGGAACTTGAATAACCATTTCAAGATCCAAATAGAAAAATGAATGAATGGCCAGAATCTATTCTTACAGGTACACACCAAAGAATTAACCAGAAGACTAAAAGCTTTGGCAGACTACATATTAGAAATGACTTTTTGAAGGGAGCATTTTCTGTCAAATGAAACAATATTGACTTTAGAGAACTATGACTTAATTACTGCCATGAAGTCATTTGCAAATATTAATGTGCTATATGTGTTAATAGGAATAGTTGCCATGGTGCTTTGTAGGAGGGTTTTTTTTTTAATAGAAGTAGGAGTAGTAATAATGATAGCAGACTAGCACTGACAGTTAGGTGATATTGTGGATAGAATGCTAGATATGGAGTTGGGAGGACCCACTTTTAAGTCTGGCCTCAGATACTAGCTGAGTGACCCTGGGCAAGTCACTCCCTGTTTGACTCAGTTTCTTCATATGTAAAATGAGGTGGAGAAGGAAATGGCAAACCCCTTCAATATCTTTGCCAGAACACCCCAAAAGGAGTCACGTCTGCACAACAACAGCACTTATATAATATTTTAGAGATTTTAATGCTATTTGAATAAAGTATCCAAAATGTCTTAGGGCAGGTATTTAAATTGATTTTAAAATGATTAAAACCTTTTGGGAAACCCTATATATTTGAACTCTTAATGTGATATTATACTTTAATGGTGTACAATTATGAAGAGGTTACCAATTTAAATCAGTGGGAAGAGTTTCCACAGCCAGAATTTCCTACCCTGATGAATACCAGCTCACCCTTCAAACTTACTCTCTACAAAACAAACAAACAAACAAACAAAAAATTCTCTTCCACCTACCTTATATCTGCATCTTCCCAGTTACCTAACTCCTACCACCACTACTACAACCATCACCACCACCACCAATCATAACAAGAAATAACATAAAAAGTCAACGAGGATCCACAGTTTCATAATGCATAGGGTAGAATTTCATGCAGTATTAATTCTAGAAAAATCCCCAGTGGTTTGTATTTCTTTAGATACAGGGGATTTATTAACTTAATTCATACCCATGAAATGTCACAGCACTTTAAAATGCAAAATGCTTGTTTGAGACAAGTTGCCTAGAGGTCCTTTCTCAATGGTCAGCATAATAATGATCCATAGAGAAAGAAGCTTCAAATACATGAGAAATGGTGTGTAAAAGAGAAGAAAGAATTTCCCCCCACCTCACTCCCACGAGGGACTTTCTTTTCCTAGAAAAATATTCTTTTGATACAGTTTTCTTTTTTAGACCAAATGTGATTAGATGTGTTTGCCTCAGTACCAATAAATGACATTTAAGCTGGGCTTCAAGGTACAGAGTCTCACATGGACCTCATAGTCATATTATTTTCTGTAGGTACTTTCTGTGTTATTTGGATAGAGAGTAAGGAGAAGTGTAGCATAGTATGATGGAGACTTCACTAGTCATGAAGACCTGGATAACATTCTTGGTGCAGAAATGTAGTCGACAATCATTTATTTATTTTTTATTAATTCTTTTTTGAAAAAATCTTTACCATCTTAGAATAAAGTTTAAGTACAGTTCCAAGGTTAAAGAGTGGTAAGGGCTAGGCAATTGGGGTTAAGCAACTTGCCCCCAGTGACACAGCTAGGAAGTATCTAAGGCTAGATTTGAACCCAGGACCTCTTGTCTCCAGGCCCGGATCTCTATTTATTGAGCCACCTAGCTGCCCGTTTAACAAACATTCATTAAATACTTACTCTATGCCAGGCACTGTGCTAAACACTGGGGATTCAGAGAAATGCAAAAACATAATCCTTGCCTTCAAAGATGGCGCATTCTAATGGAGGACACCATATGTAAATCCCTACATACATGGAGTATAAATAAGAGGTAATATTGGAGCTGAGAAAGGAAAGAAGGAGGCAGAGCTAAAAAGACAGAGGCAATCAGTGAAAAAATGCTGGTCTAGAAATTTAATGTTTGGGGATTGTGCATAGCTTTCTAATTTTTTAGTTGTATCTGATTCTTTGTGACCTTATTTGGGGTTTTCTTGGCAAAGACACTGGAGTAGTTTGCCATTTCCTTCTCCAATTCATTTTACAAATGAGGAAACCAAGGCAAAGAAGGTGAAAGGGATTTGCCCAGGGTCAAACAACCAGTATGTATCTGATACCAGATTTGAATTCATTAAGATGAGTCTTCTTGATTCAAGATCTGGGCTTGTCCACTCTGCCACCTAGCTGCCCCCTGCACCCTCATTTAAATTAGACAGCAAGTTTCTATCTTGAGAATTCTTTTTGCTAAAGAAATAATCAAATCAGACCAAACACAAAACAAAAACAATAGATGAGGGAAGTGAATTTTGAGGAGGGGGGAGTGTTAAGTGAATTTCAGTCTGTAAGTGCCAAAAGTAGAATCTGAAGTCAGATCTTCCTGACCCCAAGTCCAGTCTAGAATGAATCATGGTACTACTCTTGCCTCCCTTAACAGTTCTGAACTGCAGAATTAGAAAGAAAAACCAACACAATGGTTATTTGCCAAATATTACAATAACATAACACTCAAAAAGAATGCTATAATTGCTTTTTATGCTATTTATTGTGGGATCCTAATAATAATTGCTTTCTAAATGAATGATTGCTTTCTAAATGGAGTGTTGGAGAAGCCAGAAGGTCTGGGAAATGTCTTTTTCAAACATTCTAAACTTGGTATTTTATCTCTACTATTGTGTTCCTAAATGCCATTTTTTATATTGTAGCACAATTTACAAAATCTTATATTTCATAAATTGTTACCATTATGTTGGTCTAATTGCTATGAAAATATCTAAACTTCCCTTGGAAACAAATAAAAAATACCGATATGAAATAGATTCTGAGGATACAAATATCAAGGAGCTTGAGAAACACATTAACCAATCCCCTAGTTTAAAATGAATCTTTTCTAGACAAAGGATGCAATGGATGTTTATCACAAGGGTAGAATCAATGACTGCTTGTCAATGGGTGTAAAATTGCCCAATGCCTGATGACCAAAGACCACAGAACATCCTTTATCTGAAAAATGATCTTTCCTAAAGAAAGGAAATTTTTGATTGTGATTCATGAGAGAGGTAGGCATATATACTGTACAATGCCATGGGAAATATTTGGGAACTGAGAGAGGAAACCTATTTCTAAAGGTCTTTAAAGCAATAATATATCCTCTAATACATTCCAAGTTAGCCTGATGGAGAATTGTCAAGAATCTACTTATACTGTATTGCTCCCAAAGATAGAGATCTGATGTTACATATTTTAACTAAATATACATTTAGAATCTCAGAAAACAGGATCTAGATAACAGAAGAAAAATAACTAATCAATCAACAAATCAATTAATAAACCTTTATTAAGTATAGTAACAATAATAATGTATGATGATCAACTGTGAATGACTTTATTGTCAGCAATGCAAGGATCCAGGAAAACTCCAAGGGACTCATGAAGAAAAACACAATCCACTGGCACTGAGGAATTAACAGAGTCTGAATGCAGACTGAAGTGTACCATTCTTCACTTTCTTTCCTCCATGAATTTTTTCTCTAGTGTAAGCAATATGTGTCTTCTTTCACAATATGATGAAAATGGAAATATGCATTGTGATAACACATGCACAACCCACATTACCTGCCATCTTGGAGAGTGGAAAGAGTTGGGAGGTGTAATAGATGATACTTGAGGTATATTTTGATGGATACTAGATAACTAATGGATCAGGCAGTTATCTTCTTTTTGCCTACCCTCCTCCCTTCTATACCTCCCTTTCTCCACTCTTCCAATCTCCCTTCCTCCCCTTTTCTTCCCTTCAGTTTTACATTCCCCCTTCTTCTTCAGCCTCCTTCTAAGTCACTCCAGGTCAGCTATGATGTTTCAGAGGTAATGCTCTTTTCTCTTCTTTATCTCAAATAAGGGTTTATTGGGGAAAACAGGAAAGATAGAGGATAAGGTAAGAGGGATAGGGTTTTCCCTTTTATCTACAATGAATCTTAGGTTGGAGGATATTGAGAGAAATGAAAATTCAGTCACTAGCATGAAACAGAGAGAGAGAGAAAGATATAAGGACTATTGTCCTTCTTCTTCTGCCTTCAAATCAGCCAGGCCACCTCCAACTTGATTATTCCAAGTCCCAGAGATAAACCCAGCTTCCTCCTTCAGGCTCACTACCATCAGCCCAAAGACCTGAAAAAACAATCACTGTTGGCTTGGCTCCAAACTGCTTTTCCCAGTAACATTCCAAATGGAATTTTCCTTTGATTGACAGATGACCCATCTCCAGCTTCTGTCCTTTGCATGCATGCCTCTTCCACAATTCTTGGAGAGTGGAAAGAGTTTAGGGAGGGAGGGAGTAACTCCAGTTACAAATGCCATAAAATGATTATTGAAAATTGTATCAACATGTAGCATGGGAAAATTAACATTAAAATATTAAAGCACCTACTGTTTGTCCAGTTCTATATGAAGTACCATTGGATATAAGTGGAAAAATAAATATAATTGTCTTATTTTGAACAGGATTTTTTTTAGGAAGGCATCTGGAGGAAAAGAAGTTCTAGATATGTGATATCATTGATATGAGAAATCTGAGAAGTTCCCTTTATCCACTTAGAACTGGAATTGTTCTTCAATATATAGTCTTTGATAATGTCTAAGAGCTGAAATATTTGCCTGGGGTCATAAAGTCAGTACATGCGTGGCCTTTAGCCCAAGTCTTCCAAGAAGATCTAGGTACTCTTTCCATGGGGCCATATTACCTCTATAAAATTGATATGGTTAGGAAAATTCACTATACAAATTAAAAGTAAGCAGCCCTGCAGTCTATTTCCATTCTTGCTCCACAGGTCTCAGTGGAGTTTATGTCCCTATGGACAATGAGAAAGAATTAGCCAACAAGTATTTATTAAGAATCTCCTATGTGCTAGATATCAAGCTGAATTTGGGGGACATAAAGATAAATGAAGCAGTCTCTGTCCTCAGGGAGTTAACATTCTAAAAGGGGAAGATAACATGAACATTTATAGTTAGATACAAAATAGGCATATATCAAATAAATGTGAACTTTTTTTAAAGCAGAAAAGATGAGAAATAGCCTTTTGGGGAAGTTAAGAACCACCTCACTGAGAAGATAGCACTAGAGCTGAGCCTTCAAGGAAATAGGGACTTCTAAGGGCATCTAGATGGCACAGTGGAGAAATGGTTGGGCTTAAAATAAAAAAAAGACCTCAGTTCAAATCTGGCCTCAGACACATACAAGTCATGTGGCCCTGGAGAAGTTATTTAACCCTGGTTGTCTCAGTTTCTCATCTGTCAAATGAGCTGGAGAAGGAAACGGCCAACCACATCAGTACCTTTGACAAGAAAACTGCAAACTGAGGTTGGACAAGAAGAGTTGGATAAGACTGAAACAACTGAGCAACAACAACCAAGGGATTCTAAATCACACAAGTGAGAAGGAGCACCATTCCAGGCATGGGCAACAGTCTGTGCATATGCAGAGATGAAAACAGATTGTCCTAAACTTGTGCTTTGTCCTTAAAGCAATTTCTACTCATGTCACTCTTCCATGAATTTTCAGTCCACCCAAGCTATTTTGGCTTGGCTTTCCTCCTTTAGAAATCTTGATTTTATAGTTAAGAACTTTACCTTTGGGTCTCTCTCTACTTAATCTCTGAAAACTCAAGTTTGGATCATCTTTACCACCTACCTTCATTACATCTACTCATTAGAACATACAATTGTGTTTTCTTTGTCCCATAACACATTTATTATATAAACTTAACTGGATACATGCTATTCAGTGGCAATACATTCATGCTTCTCTCATTGACTCTCTTTCCTATATACCCCACAGCAGTTGAAAAAAACTCAACCAAAAATAGGGAACACCAAACCTTCCAGAAGGATCCCTGCAGGCTACAAATTGACTCAGAAAAACTCCATATTAAAATCATCTGTGTTCTATGTATTTTTATTTATTTTGTTAAATATTTCCCAATTACATTTTAATATGGTTCAGGATACTCTTAGGAGTGTTAAGGGCTACAGACTGTGGGTTGTGGGTTCTATATTATCTGATCCAAACCACTTGCTCTCTCCTCCAAGCACCCACATACTCTTTCCTTTCAATTAGAGGACAACACCCCTTCCTTAAAAAAAAAAATGGAATCTTTCCATTAGAAGCTCCTCTACAATTTTACAAATCAAATTCCCTTCACATCATCTTCCAGCCCCCAATTCTCTCCTTCTTTGATGAAGTCTCAGGGGAAAGGTGAGCCTTCTTACCAAGGTTAATGCTTCTGCCTAACTTTGAACACGTCTCCTACTAAATTTTCCATGAACTTTCTCTTTCAATTATTGCAACTATAATATCAATCTCTTTATTCAATTTCCCTATAGATTATAAAAATACTTAGACTTCATCCATTAAAATAATTCACTTGGTCATGCCATATTTCTTGATTTAATACAATATTTCTCCTTCTTTATTGACAAAATTCTAGAAGTTGTCTATATTTATTGCATCTATTTCTTTACCACCTCTTTTATTCCTAAACCCCTTGAAACTGAGCTTCTAACACCAACACTCAACTGGAATATCTTTACTCTAAGGGTATCACAAGTCTTTGTACTATTTTAGTCAGTGCTTTAATGATCTTTTCTCATATATAGATTTCGAGAATTCTTTGCAATTTTTGACAGTTGACTACTCTATGGTATTCCTTCCACATCCTACTATGCAGATTTTTAGGACAGTGATCTTTCCTGGTTCTCTTCCCACTTGTCTAACAATTCTCTTCCGATGATACCTTTGCTAGATCATTATCCATTCCCTACACTTTTTGTGCGAGTACATGGCACAGCTCTCTTCCTGGTCCTATCCACCAGCCCTCCCTCTACCTTTTTTTTTTTTTACTACATTTATTTATTCTTCTGGACTGAGAATTTCACATAATTGGATCATCATGAATAAAAACGAAATTGACTCCAATTAGAATGAAAAAAAGAAATGAAAAGGATTACATTTCTATTCACTTTTGAATATTCACCAGACTTAAAGTTTTTGTGCCTCTTTGTATAAAGATTTTAAAATTGTTTTAAATATAAAATACAAAAGCAATCAATTTCACATTGAGCACAAGTAAAAATTATGATTCTGTTTCAAATTAATACAGAGTGACTTTTAGGAATTTAGGAGTTAGCCTTTGCAGTGACATCATGACAAATCAAAAAGTAGGGTTTTCTTTTGTTTGTTTCCATTTCACTCCACCCCCACCAATAGCACACATTCATGGATTAATTTCTACAAATATCCCATTGATATAGTAGGGATCTGTCCACCCTAACCACCATAATGCATTTGTTCTTGGATTGGTTGGTGAAAGGTAAAGTATGTTTTACTGTATCCAGATCAATAATCTAGTGATGATAAAGATCAAAACACTGATCATGTTCTCCTTCACATTCAATTTCCTGGAAACCCACCAAATATAGCAAGAGACCTCTAGTTCCACCAACTCTCTTCAGAAATAGGGATCCTTATTTTGATTAATCTGTAAACATTTCCAAAATTGCTCCAGATGACCTGTTGCTATTAGCAAATAATTCCAGCAGTAGTATACTTTTTTAGTGCATGTTCATGTCTTGTCTTTTTGTCTGTGAAGTTTTATTTCTTCTTTTGCTCTGGGAGTCAAACATAGAATCTTCTGTTCTCCTCTGCCTTGGCAGAATGAAGAACATACCTCATTCTTTCTAAATTTTCACTATCAAGATCAATATATATTTAAAGTTGTTTTTTTTTTATATTTCAACTCCAAAATGGTAATTCTTGGTGTTGTGACTGATTTCTTTTTTCTAACTTGTAAATCATATCTTCCATCTTAGAATCAATATTGTGTATTGGTCCAAGACGGAAGAGTGGTAAGGGCTAGGCAATAGGGTTAAGTGACTTGCCTAGGGTCACACAGCTAGGAAGTATCTGAGGTCAGATTAGAACCCAGGACCTCCTGGGTTCTCTAGTCCTGGTTCTCAGTTCACTGGGTCACCTAGTTTCCCCTTGTCTAATCTTATTAATTTCTTGTTTTGAATGAATTTCACATTGGGCAAATCAATCAAGTTGTCTTATTGAATCTATTTTCACCACCATAAGAAATGCCAACTAATTTCAAACTTTCAGGTGCAATCACTGGTCAAACATATAATATTGACTTAATTAAGCTTTGAAGTCAGCTGACCCTTTTATAATAAGACCAGACCCATTTGCTTGGCCCTCTATAAATAAACAGCTATGTAGAAGTCTTTGCCAATTTCCTGACAGTTGTGTCCTTTCCATTTATAAATCCTTCTCTATTGTGTTTCTTCTGTGGATGTGCTCAGGACTTCTCTTTCATTTCCTTGGAGTGTGCCAGAATGCATCAGTACCAGCTACTGCAACAAAGTCAAATCTGCAATCATCAGACAGACAGCAGTGGTATAAGTATCTCTGCATGGAATTAGTTGATACACAGATACCATGATGTATTACTTACTTTGAAAGACTCAAAGTCAATGCTGGCTTTCTTTCCCTTTCCTTCTGTCACAGTTGTCCCACAACAACAACAACAACCAGACTGTCTGGAGGTACTTTGTTATATGGGTTGAGCCTTTGCTGCACACATGTAAATGTCTCCCATGACTGAATGGTGGCTTATATGAGATATTATGGAGGATGCCATTTCAAACTCATCTGCTAACATTTGAGCCACTCATGAAATAGTCTTTGAGAAAAATGATCACTGATGTAATTCTACTGTCACTGTCTTAGGAGACTTCTGAGGTCTTGATGAGATTCTTAGTTTTTCCATATTTTGGCATTTCTGTTAGCAGCATTGAGATCATCAGCCATTTTCCTCCTCATAGCCAAGATCTAGTCTTGGATGGCAGCTGTTCTCCTTCTGGATTGGTTATTCCCTTCCTTCAGTCCTCTTCTATTTATTTAACCTCTCTCTAGAAGATCCTTCCAGGTTCCAAAAATTATTAGGTTCTCTAAGAATGTTAATGTAGATGACTCCCAAATCTCCAGATGTGGCCATCATAAACTCTTGAGCTGCCATCTTTTATTTTCAACTTCCTGCTGGATGTCATGACTTAGATCTCCCACATGCACCTCAAGCCTAATTTGTCATCCATAATTTCATTTTGTATCCCCCTAACTTCCTTATTGCTATACTGTCTATCTACTATCCTTCTATACACTCAGGTCACCTTAAATCTTCATTGCCATGCACCCTTCATACACAATCTAATATTTGAATATTTCTCACTGACAATTCTTCTTGACTCCAGCTCAGAATCTGTTATAACAGTCTTTTGTTTACAATCATTTATATCATATTGGGCTAAAATGCAGTCCCTCATCACCTCTCACTTAGAATATTACAGTAATTCCCTAATAGGACTCATTACCTCCAACCTCTTCCTTCTCCAAACCATCCTCCATACAGCTGAAGCATCTATATTTCCTTGAGTATAGAATTGATTGTTTCAATCTCTGCTACAGAAACTTCTAAAGCTCCTCATTAGTTCTACAATAAAATCCAGACTCCACTTATTAACACTTAAATTCCTTCACAAACTGGCTCCAACTTATCTTCCAAGACTGATTTCACATGATTCTCTATCACTAATTGAATGTTCCTTCCAAATTTTTCTATATGCTTTTCTGTAGAACATTCCATTTCTGGCTTTCGTGACTTTGGTGCCTGTCTATTATATCTTCACTGCTTTCCTTTTTGACCCCCCGCTTGTAAAATCTCCAAATTCCTTTTAAACTCAGCTCCAGTACCACTTCTCCCCTAATGCCTCATATGTTAGTGTTTTTCCCCTCCTTCCCAAAAAAAGTCACAAAAATAATTGTATTTATTTTGTATAAATTCTACATATCCTTATCTATGTAGATGATCTCTTTACTCAGTAGACGACATGGTTCTTGAGAACAGAAATTATTATTATTTTGAATTTTGGATCCCCAGTGTTTACCCTAATGCTTGGAACATGTTAGAGGATCAATAAATATTCATTGAATTGAAAATAACTAGTATACATAGATAAAATAAAGCAACAGTTTTAATGGTAAATGTGTTTCAGAGAAGATTTTTTTAAAACTATAAATGTAATTGAAGAGCACCATTGAGAAAAGGCCAAGAAGAATCAATAACCAATACGAAGTGCTAAAAATGGGAGGCCTGGCCCAGAGAAAGTCTCAAATCATTCTGCCCAAATAAAAATGGGATACTTAGTAGTTACATAATGGCATGCTTTGTCTTCTGTCTTAACATCAATAAATGGAATATTCTATCTAGTGGCATCAGAACCCTTTCTTCTCCTAATGGAAAACCATAGGTTTCCTTTTCTTCTTTTGAAAAGTAATGGACCAGAATATTTCAGACCATTGTAAAGCTCCAGTTTAATCTTCAGAATTAAATTAAAAGGTACTCTTTCTACTTTAGAGCAACATAAACTAAGCACAAATTACATTCTATATTTGAATAGTGTAAAAAAAAATGACCTTAGAGTGGATAGGGGTAGGGTTAAAACACTGCAATTTTAGTCAAGTGAGAGAAAAAGTGTCTTGTTAGCAGCTCTTTGATCTGCAATTCACTGTAGAGCCTATATAATTATCTAGGTTATAAATCATCTTCTTTTACCAGGTTCACACATTTTGCTTATTAGTTATTATCCTTTGAGCAAAACTTGGGAGGAATTGTCTGTACTTCCTTTTTTCCCCTTTGCTTCCATCTATTCATTTCTTTAAAAGTGGGAATCTCAGCACCAACACTACTGAAATTGCTCTTTCTAGGGATTATCAATAATCTTTTACCTGCTAAAATCTATGGCCTTAAAACAAAATTAGTAGAAAAACAGAGGATAAAGGAAAAGTGTGAAAGCTACTTCAATAAAAATCTGCTAGACAAAATATACGGGAAATTAACACAAACATGTCACACAGAGATCTATTCCCCAATAGATAAATGGGCAATCAATATAGATATAGATATAGTTTTCAAAAGATTTGCAATGTATAAATGACCACACAAAAATGGTTCCAAGTCAATAATGGAAAGCGAAATTCATAATTAAGTAACTGAGTTTTCACATATCCCCATGAAAACTGTCACAGGGAAAAAATAGTTGGGGACAAACAATGCTGGAGAGACTAGAGAAAGGGACACTGAACCACTGTTGGCTTGTGAGGTTGTCCAAATTCTGAATTTCAAATTGGAATCATGAACAAAAAGTGAATGGCTTGTCCATACTCATTGAACAGAAACCTTAATACTGAGCAGACACTCTAATGAAGATAAAGACAGAAAGTCTAGCATATACCAAAATGTTTGTTCTTTGTTATAGCAAAGAACTGAAAATAAAATGTTTTCCCTTTTATTGGGGAATGACCAAAACCAAAACGACACCAGTAACAATTGTGGGTCAACTGCCACAAAGAGGCAAGAAGGTAAAAGAGCTGGGAAGGACAGCATCTGCCAGGTCAATATGGGTCCTGCTTCTAGCCTCGTCCTCAGAGCCATCATAAGTAACATGTGAAATAGCTCATGAGAAGAAGGGACTGGGCAGTCCTATTAACTGTCAAATGATGGCCAGCCAAAAAACAGGCAAGTGAGCCTAACTGAAGCAACTAGGAACTCTGAGGGAAAGATAGGAAAGGAGGAACATCCTCACTTTTCTATTTGTATCCATGGCACTTAGCTTAGTCCTTTGCTTGTGTGTCCTTTGCTGTTTGTGACCTCATTTTTTTTCATGACCTCATATGATTCATGACCTCATTTGGGGTTTTCTAGGAAAAGAATCTGGAGTGGTTTGCCATTTCCATTTCAATCTTATTTTTTTAGATAAAGAAATTCAGTCAAGCAGGTTTAAGTGGCTTGTCCAAGGGTGCGTAGTTAGTGTCTGAAGCCATATTTGAATGCAGGAAGATGAGTCTTCCTGTCTCCAGGCTCAGCACTCTTATCTATTTGTGCTATCTGGTTGACCTGATTTTCTTATAGCAAGAGCTTAGTAAATCTTAAATTCATTTATTCATTCATTAAGATAAAATGATTCTAAGTGACCAAATCAAAGGTGGAACAACAAAATAATTAAGTAGTGTACAAAGCTGTTTTAATAAAATTTATAAATGCAAAAGAACTCTTGTGTTAGGCACAGTGGATAAAAAAGAATCAATGACCATTACAGACATAACAACCATGGAAGATAAGAGAAATGGTATCCCCAGTGGTTTGTCATGCATGGGGGTACTCCTTCCCCCCAAAGTTCTTTTTTACTCTATTCTTATGTGTTGTACTATTGTCCTGGGACTACTCCTCCATGGTCCTATGACTGTGGCAACTTCATCCCCATCCCCTTTCATTGTGGGGATGAGGGTCCTACACTCCTTACTTAACACACTTGTGTCTATGATTGGAATGCTCCAAGGACTATTGTCCTTGCTCCACTATTTTTATTCTTTGTGAAAATATTACACTGTTGAAGATAACATACAGAAAGTTTACTAAGATATTATAAATCATGCCTGTTGTATGGATCATAAGATTTTATGAGGTCTGCTACTGTCTTTATTAGTCAATATTTAGACTTTTGTTTCTGTTTTCTTTACATAGCTTCATTTCTTCCTACATTTCTTTGAATTTTTCATATTTGTCATTCAGCAATTGGCAATTATGATGCACTGCATTTATTTAGGGAAAATGAAGGGATAAGCATTTATTAAGCATCATCTATAGTGTCAGCACTATACTAAGTGCTTTTTTTTATTATCTCATGTGATCCTTAAAACAAGCCTATGAGGTTCAGTTCAGGAAACTGAGACACACAAAGGTTGAATGGCTTGCTGAGGATCATAGATTTAGGAAGTGTCAGAATAGATTTGAACTCAGATCTTCCTGACTCCAGGTCTAATGCTTTATCCACTGTACCACCTAGATGCACTATTTATTTTACCAGATCTCCATCATTAAGCAGTTGTTTACTGGGTTTTCCCCCTCTATTACATATAATTAGACTTGATATTAACATAATTATGTAGATGAGTCTTTTTATTCTGTCAATAACCTACTTAGCATACAAACTTAAATGTCAGATTGTTCGGTCAAATGGTTTTAGGTTAAAGAGTTAATTTTGTTTTAGATTTTCTCTTTTGTAGATCAAAACACCTGACCTGCTTCATAGCTCAACTAAGTATAAATTAATATGCCAGTTTCCCCACATCCCTGCCATCAATGATTTTTTTCCTATCAGTATCTTTCCTAATTGTATGATACGATGATGTCCCTGAACTTTAATTTGCATTTCCCAAAGGATTAGTGATTTTGAACACCTTTTCAGATGGTTATTGATTAATTGGATTTTTTTTTCTGAAAACAGCTGATTTATATGTTCCACTCACAAAAATAATTATTCTTATGAATTTGTGTTAATTCCTTGGAGAGTTTGGAACTCACATTTTTAGAAATTAGTGGAGATATCAGAAAATTCAAGATAATCCACAATAACTTATCTGAATGAAGTAGTAGGATTTCAAACTGTTTTCATTAAAAAATAACATTATTTACTTTATGTGGCCCACATGCAACTTCACTTTGGTTCACATCTAGTCAGATACTGACTAGCTGTGTGACCCTGGGCAAGTCAACTGAATTCTCTAATCACTAGCCTCTTTATTTGTAAACTGTGGATAAAAGCAGGTTATTGTAAGGATCAAATGAAGTCCCATAGGTAAAGCTTTCCGAAAGCCTTAAAGCGCTATAGGCAGCCTGGCTATTTTTATACACACATATCTAAAGTACAACTTAAATGCAAGTTTTTCTGACTCACTTTACAAAGATAACTGCCAACTTTACGGGTTCTTCTGTTCCTCCTTTCTCTCTTCCTTTTCTTCTGCCTCTTTACTCCCCCAGCCCTCCTCCTTCTCTCCCTCCTCCTCCTTTCTTTTCCTTTTACCCATCCTCTTCCTAGAATACATAACCGACCTATGAGATGCTAAGGACTTCAATGTTCATCAGAGATGTAGCAAAGTACCCAAGAGAAGCAGATTCTAGCCTATCCCTTCATTTCTATACTTTGACTCTCACATGGGATGCCTGCACATCTCCTGAAGCATCCCAGGACAGATATCACCACATCTCCATGTGGAAAACAGTTGTCACTCCTGGAAGAACCATGTCTCATTTTGGATGTGATTCTTTTGTATTTTTTGCAATATAAAAGATAAATTTCTGTAACATGCCCCAAATCACATGGTAATCAAAATGAATTGTTCTCTTAGATCCCAAAAGTTTAAAAAAGAATAGAATAAGTGAATGACCCTCATTTTTATAATATAAATGTTTATATAATATAAAATTATAATTTTTATAAATTTTACAAAATTTATAAAATTTATATAAATTTAAAAAACTTTTTTATAAAGGGGATTAAAGAAGACAACGAACCAGACCCTAGTTGCAGGAAGGAGGATGAGCAAACTTTTATGGCATCAATGAAGCTCTTGTCTGTGTTCATGTTACATCCCCCTTGGAAGGTAAGATTTGTTAGAGGACATCTTTGGTTTGTACTCCCAACTCACATTGCAGATATTATAGCATCGACACTTTGTAAATGATTGCTACATTAAAAAAAAAAAAAAACCTCAACAGCAAATACTAAACCATTTTTTTCAAAAATCTAAATCTGTAATTTCCCTAATGTGAATAATGCCATATACTATTCCAAGCAAACCATGTGTCTGGAGGCTGGAGTATGGGGAGCGAATAATTCTTCCTCTTAAAAGGATTTCTGCTAGATTTAAACTAAACAAACAAACAAACAAAAACCTGGCGCCATTTGGAACAGACTGTTCTGGGAAATATATTTTCACCTGATCCATACAGCATCCTGTAAAAAAGATCACTGCGTTACGGTTTTATTCTTTTCCCCCTGATCTACATACAAACTCATTCCAAACATCAGAATCATTTCCAGATAAACAGACTGGATGCAAATGAAGTACGTAGCACTGAGTGTGGCCATTATGAACAATGTAAATAGGAGCCTAATCCCAGCTGCCAAACCAGGCAGATGATTCCAGTAGCATAAATGCAAAAAACCATCTTCCAGCTCAGATTGTATTGTGAATGAGCATTTTTCCCCCAACAAAGGAGAAAAAAACAACAACTCTGCATGAAGCTAACTTTTCTCATAACAGCCCACTAGAATGTTGCTGGCATTATTATCTGTATGCATATTTTTGCAAACCTTTTATAAATTATAGAAATAAGCATTTTACAGTCATATCAAACCAATCTGGATGAGGTCTGTTTAGAAACAAGTTATTAATCTTCTTATAAAATGGGAAGTGGTCTTTATTTATTTATTTGGTCATTCTTTATAGTAGGTCACCCCCCCCCCCCAAATGGATTGCATTATGAAAAAAGCATCTGTCATGTCAGAACCCAAATGAGAATAAGTTGTTTGTCCCATCCCAGAAATGCTGAACATTCATCCCCATGACAGGAGCATTACACTGTTCATGGCTTTTGGTAGCATCTCCGGTGGTCAGTGCCAGACCTTGGAATGCTGGAATCATATCTCAAGTGAGCAGCAGGATAAAGAGAGTGAGGTTGTCACAGGCAGATCAGGGCAACATCGTGAAGGGATATTAACAGACCTTTCTGTATCACTTTAAGGTGTACAGACATTATTCAATCAATTGTTCCATCCATAAGAATTTATTATGTACCAGCTATATGCCAGGCAGTCTGGAAGATAAAAATAGAAATGAAACAACTCTGCTTCTCAAGAAGGTTACATGCTCATGAGAACCTTGAGAAGGAAGAACCTTATTTATGGATTGGGGGTTGGTGGTCTAATTTGTAATTTCATTAATTAAGGAAGCTTCCAGTGTGGAAGATCCCTCTATCAATGCACAGTGTTAGCTACTCAGCAAGAGAGTCTTTTTCTAAACCTCTACCTTCTATCTTAGAAACAATGCTGGGTATTGATTCCAAGGCTGAAGAGCCCTAAGGGCTAGGCAATGGAGGTTAAGTGACTTGCTAGGACGTGTCTGAGGCCATATTTGAACCCAGAGACTCCCATTTCCAGGACTGGCTCTCTATCCACTTAGCCACCTAGTTGCCACCAGCAATGTAGTCTTAAAGAGGAAACTGGGAGGCAATGAAAAAATAAATGACTTTCTATGATGGAAAGTCTATGTCAACCAGTTCATGTAGGAGCCAATACCTCTTAACTGATAGACTCACACTCTATCCAATACTATTTTCTGAATCTAAGCACTATGGGTATTATCAGCTCTATTTTAGAGATGAACAAACTGAGGTTGAGAAATGTTCTCCAAGGACCTATAGATCTGAGATGAGGATTGAATCTAAATCTTCCTGTCTCTGAATCCAGTATTCTGTCCACTATACTGCAATAAGAAATGATTAGCATACAGGACATACGAGTCTTCTCTCTAGCCCTTAGCAAAATGTCCAGCATCATAAATAAATGCTTTTTAATTGATGATTGAGTGGTTTCCCCAGATCCCATTATGATTCAGACTAGATCCTCTGACATCAGATAAAGCCTTCATCTCTTGTACCATGTTGTCTCCCATAAGACCTTTTTTCTAACAAAATTCTAACAAAGGATTTATGATTATTGGTATTTGCTTTTCTACTCAATTTATTCAGAAATCCACTTAAATACCCCTCTGCAATAACTTCATCCTGCATATGAAGTAGAAATCCTGGCTCTTTTCTTAATAGAAGACTCCAGAGTGTAGACATTTAGTCCTAACAGATTAATGATAGTTTCATTCTTATTCTGCTCTGACTTTTCTTGATTTCCCTAAGTAAGTCACCTCTCTGCAGTTAGGTGGTATGTTTTTGACCAGCTTTCTCAAGAAGCCATTCTGAAAGTAATAATTTTCTTAAAGAATGCACATAGTAAAAATCATTATTCCAGTAGATGGAGCAGAGGTGACATCAGAGCCACTGAATGTTGGTTGGCCCAGAATTTATAGCTCACGTCCAGACACTCAGCAGTTCCACTGAACAGAAATACACATTTGAGAGCAAAGTCTGGACGTTAGTGAATACTGCTTGGCTAATCACCTAATTTGAACTTACAAAATTCCACATCCTATTCATGCTGAAAGCAAAAACAACCCAAGGCAAATAGCAAAATGATTCCTTAAAGCAACATTTATATTCGAGTGCAAGAAAAGTTGTAATTGTGATTTGTTTAAAAGCCTCAGTGTGGTGCTTTACAATCATTCTGTAGCGTGGAGACAAGACAAAAAAAAATCTTAGGGGGGGGGTCACCAAGTCTGTGGCTAGTCCCAGCTCCCAGTAATGGTGAAGGACTGTTGAGTTGGCACCCCCCACCCCCCGCCCCGGGCCTTTTCATGTATTCTGTGATTGCTTGATAGAGATTTATTTAAAAAAAAAACACAGATCAATACAAAGTAGCAAGCTGTCACCACTGAACCTCTGCATATATGAGAGAGCTGGGAACCAAGAGACAGTTTCAAAATGGTAGCCATGGCCATGTATGTGCCTCCTTGAAACTGAAATGGTCAACATGGAATAGTTACATAGTGTTGGAAATCTCTGCTATTAAGCCTTAGCTTAATAATTCCTGAGTCTTGTTCAAGTCAAGAATGCTTTCTTCAAGACGTGGATTTGGTTCAATCCATCAATAAATACTTTTAAAGTACCTACTATGTGTCAGGGACTGTGCTAAGCTTTGCTATAAATCTTTCCCCCTTTCTTGACCACCAAAGTCCTCAGTTAATTGGCACTATTAATTAATTACATATTCATAAAGAAAGAATGGGGTATTAGAAAGGGTATTAATGATTTATAGTAAGGGTTTGATGAGGTTAGAATTCCCTTATTGAACTGCCAAACAGAGCCAATCAATCAGGTAGGTTCTCAGCTTCTTCACCAGCAAAACAGAGATAATGATAGCTGGAGTACCTGAGAGCTGTAGGGCATATGGGAGACACAGTGGATAAAGTGAAAACCCTGGAATCCTGAAGCCCTGAGCTCAAAGTTAGCCCCAGCTATTTATGAGCTATGTAACTCTGGGCAAATCACTTTACCTCCAGATGCCTCACTTTCCTCATCTGAAAATGAAGATAAAAATTGCACCTACCTTCAGGATTGTCATGAAAATCAAACGAGATAATAATTGTAAAACACTTAGCACAGTGTCTGACACATATTAAATACTACATAAATGGACTATATAAATAAGTACTATATAAAGTACAATATAAATAAACATAAATTCATCACAGAATTGCCATGGGGTTCAACTGTGGTCATGTATAAGTTCTGTATATATATAAATGCTTCATAAACTGTAAAATACTTTGCAGGGTATTCTGAAGATCTTAGAAGATTTTTAAAGTTTTGAAAATTAGTAAAAGTCTTAATGCTTTAAAATATTGTTTAAAAAACCTTAAAAGTACTGCTTTGATAGTTTAAAATGCATTAAGACTTTTGAACATCTCATTTTAATGTCATTTGTTTGAATTTCATTTTGGATTGTTGTAAAATCATTTTTTCAGGATCTTTGAGGTCTCCTACACAGGTTCTATGATCCAATGGAGACTCATAAGGCCCCACTCTTGCCATGTTCAGTCATCCTGGTCTCAATTTGCAGGAAAGGATTATTTTGTGAGAATTCCAAGATCTCTATTTCTTAAAAATGTGGAGACAGAAGGGTGTTGAATTGCCATTTCTCCTCCCCTAGAATTCTTTCCCCTTTAATTCCCAGAAAGAGGCCATGTTGATAAAATATTGGTCAAGGTAGGAAGTGGTAGGCTTCATTCCACAATCTGCCTATGAGACAGCCAGTCATTTGCTAGCTCAAATATGTACAAACATTTGACTAATATGCTTTGAAAACAATTGTGTTCCCTAAGGTAAGAGGCAATATTTGCTTGCAAGATGGATGAGCAAGTGCTCAATTGTAAGCCTCATTTTCTTTGACCAGCCCTGAAAAAAAAATAAGGTAGCAGAACCATAATATAAATGAGAGGAGGGGAAAAATCACATTAAGGAAAAATTTTCACAAAACCATCAGCAAATATATAGAAAGTATAAACAAAAGAGGCATTGATGCATTGATAAAATGAATACATATTATGGTTTTAAACGAGGCAGAACTCCTAGAAGAGAGGATTAACAATGAAATAACAAACAACCACAAATAATTTCAACAATAATGCAATTATCCAGAGTCAGAATCTCAACAAAATTTTAATGTACGAAGAATAGAAATTATAACTAGATAAAAGAACCAAAATAGGAGCATTAGTTATTTAGAATACCCAGCAATTCCACAAAGCATTTGCCCCTATGAAAAAGAGATGATCAAATTCAGAATGTAAAAATGTAGAAATGTAAAAAGAATATTAGGATAAAAAGACAAATTATGGGGTAGAAAAGATTTGGGAACTCTTAAAGACAAGGCAATTATTCTTTAAAGCAAACTTGAGAAGGACATTTAATAATTACTGATTTCCTAGAAATGAGCAAAAATGAAACAAAGCATCTAAATATCATTTTTTAAATTTAAGCCTTTTCCTTCTGTCTTAGTATTAATTCTAAAGCAAAAGAGCCTAAAGGGCTTGGTAATAGGAGTTAAGTGACTTTTCTAGGATGATACAGCTAGGAAGTGTCTAGGATCAGATCTGAACCCAGGTCCTCATGACTACAGGACAAGTACTGTATAAACTATGCTACTTAGCTCTCCCCAAAATATTAGAAATTATATGAAAAGGTAAGCCAGAAAACAAGATCTGAAATCTACAATGTTGCTAGCAGAAAAGAACTCCAAGTCCATTTCACTCAGAAGTACAATAACTCTTTCCAGGTTTTTTTTTTTTTTTTAGAAAATAAAAGCCTGATCTTTTACAACTCCAGCAAAACTTGTCTCTATTACACAAAACTAACTGTCAGCAATGAATATTAGGGAAAGAGTAGGAATATGATAATTTAACTCCCTAAAATAACATATCCTACAAGTTTAGCATTTTATCAATGAATAAAAGTGAATTTTTAACAGTCAGGAGATTTGAATGATACCTTCTGAACAAATTAGCAATATAGGAAGAAAATAAGGAGGGGAACAAATAAGCAATTATTAAATGTGCCAAACTGTAATAAATATTGATGATACAAATATAAGAAAAATGGAAAATAGTTCCTGATGTCAAGGAGCTCACATTCTAATGGGGGAGAAATCAATACACAAAAGAGTGTAGAAAAATTTTGGAGGAGGTTAGAAAATGAAGGCACCTTATATATTTGAAAACCAGAGGAAGCTAGAAACAGGACTGAGAGGAGATTGAAGACATGTTGTCTTTAACAGGCATAAATCACCAGTTCATAGCAACTGATAGATACATATGGAGGAACCACACATTTGAGCATTTAATATCCTAAGTATTCATTGAGTGACTAACATAGTATCTAAGAACTTAAGCAAAAAGCTACCTAGTATAAAAAAAATCCATAATGGTAAAGAAATACTTACAGATGACAAATACTTAAGATTCTTCTTGAAGATGATTAATAAAATGATTTTTTAAATTATAGATATGAATAGAAAACCAGAAACTCTAGATTTGACATATCAAGTTCAATGAATGAGAATATAAATATACTTTTATAAATAATATTAAAATTTAATATGAATAAAATTATAACACAAAATACAAAAATTTCAAAAATTATATCAATTTAATGAAAGGTAGAAATACTAAATATTCTTTACAATGATAATGCAACAACAATTATAAAGAACACATATATAATGAAGGGCATGGTTTTAAAGTGAATCAGTAACAGTATCTTAAATAGTGAGTTAATTAAAAAAAACCAAATATCATTTCAGAAAATGAGAGGAGAAAAACAATACACAGAAATTTGGGGGATATAACTAAAACAATTCCCATATGAAAATTCACAACATATATTAGCAAATGAAAAATGAAACAATCAATTGTGCAGTGGTATCTTAAATATATAAAATCCAAACAAATTAATCATCTCAAGATGAAAGAAAAATATTTGAAAAGAAAAATTCTAGAAAGATTAGTCATATAAGATAACTAAAAGATCAGAGGTAAAACAGGAATTTCTCCTATCTCCATGATTACTTTTCAGAATTTAAGAAAATCTAGCTACACATAAAGACACATTAAGAGAATATAGATTGGAAAATAAAAGAAAATTTTGAAAGTGGTTACTTAAATTCTGTGATAAGGAAGAAAACAATAACACAATCCTACATTTACCCCACAATTCAGAGTTTATAAAAAGGATAGAATTCTTTGAAATGGAATAATATAAGATTAAATATTGAAAAAATAGCACAAATACAACTTCAAGAATAAATTTTGAAGATAAAGCTATAACATCTTCTATAGGATTGTAATTCTAATGAGTGAAAAAAATCATGTAGAATGGTCTAAAATACAAAAATAGAACTCATTGATCACTTTGGATCTCTAAAAGACACATACAGAAAATGGAAATAAGAATGTGTCATTTAGGATCAAGAAAAATCAATGACATTGCCCTGTTCACATAGTTTCAGGAATATTAAAGCTTAGAATGAACTGAGACTGGACAAAAATTCTAAGTATAATCAAAATGGGAGAAGAAGGATACTCTAAACAACGATTGGTATGATAGAGAGATTTTTAAGAAAAAAAATAGAAATAGGAACACTAATTAGAGTGGATAAAGTGATAATATACAACATACAGAAGGTAGATACGACTCTTATTTCTTTCTGTTTTCTACACCAAATGGAATGATCTTAGAGTAGAAAAGAAAGAACAAAAATAGGTAGCAGAGTAATGAAATCCAAGATAAGGGGATAATAACAGAAAGCCTACCTGCTTTCAGTGAATTCAATTCACCAGACCCAGATAAACTAGAACCTAGTGTGTTGAGAAAATTGGCAGATGTAATTGCTAAATTACTATCATTGAACTTCAAAAACCCGTGGAAAATGAGTTAGGTACCACAGGACTAAGGGGAAGGCAGACAAATCTCTCCATTTTCAAAAAAGAGGAAAACAATGGAGACTTCCACAACTATTGGCCAGTAAACATGACATTGGTTCTTGACAAACGTCTAGAAAGTAGCATTATTACACTTAGAAATACTGTTAAACTTAGAAAGGGAAGTGGTTATTACTCAGATACAACACGGTTTCATCAAGAATAGATTTGCCAAATAAACCACTTCAATTTTTTTTGATAGTGACTATAATTATAGATTAGAGAGGTATGCCAAAAATTATAGTTTCTACATGTTAGTAATACATTTGACTGTTTCTGTGCTATCTTTTTTGAAAAGATGGACACATATGGGAGAGATTATAGGAGAGTAGAATTGGAACCTATAGAACAATTAAAACCTCAAAATAGTTATTATTGGACTCTTTCAACCTGGAGAGAGATCTCTATAGGAATGTATCAGGGATCTGTCCTTGGTCCTTTTTTGGCTCAACATTTTTATCTGTGTTTTTGATAAAGATCTGAATAGTATATCCACTGAATTTTGGGTAATTAAGCTAGGATATATGGTTAACATGCTGGATTACAAGAAAGAATCTTAAAAGATCTTTATCAGCTAGAAAAATGATCATAAAGTGATCATATTGAATTTGATGAGGATAAATGTAAATTTCCACACAGGAACTCAAAATTATACTTTAAAGGGACAATCTAGAGCAGGTGTGACTAAAGAAGAGATTCTGGGAAAAATTTTTTGGCCTTAAGTGGAATTTAAGGAGAAAATAATTTAAAAGTGAGACATGACAGCTCTCAAAAGAGTGCTTTTCTAGTCTATGTAAATTGGGTGATGTTATCCATAAAAAGAGTCCCATTGTACTTTGCCCTATACAGCCCAAATATGGAGTATTTTATAAAATTCAAGTTAGCATATTTTAAAAGGATAGTGAAAATCTAGAACACCACCAAAAGTATGCAACCAAAGATAATGAGAATGTAAACTATAGCAGACAACAAGGTCTGCCTGAAACAACTGATAATATTTTTAATATTTGTAAAAGAGAGGGCTTGAAGGGGGAGTTATACCAGTTTTCTTCGAGTCAAATTTGTCATACAGAAAAGAAAGGAGACTTTGATTCTATCCAATTCAATAATCATTTTTAAATGGCTGCTCATTGCCAAGAACTCTGCTAGGCTCTGAGAATACAAAGAAAAAATGAGAATATCTTGTCTTCAAATGAACTTATACATAATGGGGTACATAAAATTTTTAAAAAGTTAAATAAATGTGAAACATATGGGGAAGGAACAATGTAGAATGAGGAAATGTCTCTAAAAGGATATGATATATCAACTAAGCCTTAAAGGAACCTGAATTTTTTTTGGGTGGAGATGAAATGCCAGGCATATGAGCCAGGTTAGGAGAGATAGAGCAAAAGATAGTCATTTTCCTAAAAATTATACTTTTTAGAGTCACATCAAAATTGTATACCTGCATTTAGACTAACATCCTCCAGTCTTAGGGCTATGGATATTTGGGTATGTGATTATTTGCATGAATGAATCATAACAATCTTAGATGTAGTTGAAAAACAAAAATTTTGAGCATATCAGTCTATATATTAACATCTGAAATGAAATCTAACAATATTTGAATTATGTTTTACACATCCTTAGCAACTCATATTTACATAATGCAAAATTTGCATTTCTCCAAATCATTGTCAGTGTATCTTCTGCTCTAATTTTCCCCTATTCTCCAACTACTAGCAGTATGATCTTTTTTTCTGATTTCACACAACTTCCTTGGGTGGAAGAAGTCTTGTGCTTTAATTTTTTAAAATAATATTTTAGTTTCCTCCTGTTGCATGCACAATTTTTTTTAAAGTTTTGAATTTCAAATTCTCTCCCTTCTTCTGACCCTCCCTCTATCCGTTCCCCCTTGCCTTCTCCCCTCCCTGAGACAGTAAGGAATTTGATACTGATTTTACATGTCTAATCATGCAAAACATTTTTCCATATGAGTCATTTTGTAGGAGAGATCTCAAATAAAAAAAAAAGAAAGAATATGAATTATACTTGTTTCACTCTGCATTCAGAATCCATCAGTTCTTTCTCTAAGATCAGAAAGAATTTTTCATCATGAATCTCTGGGATTGTCTTAGATCCTCCATTGCTGAGAATAACTATGTCATTCACAGTTGTTCATGGAAAAATATGGCTGTCCCTGTGTACACTGCTCTGGGTCTGCTTATTTCACTTTGCATCAGTTCATAAAGTCTTTCCAGATTTTTCTGAAATCATACTGCTTGTCCTTTTTATAGCAAAATTGTATTCTATAATTATCATATGTCACAACTTGTTCAGCCATTCCCTAATTGATGGATCACCCCTCAATTTCCAATTCTTTGCTACCACAAAAAGAACTGCAATAAATATTTTTGTACAAATAGGTCCTTTCCCCCCCTTTTTTATCTCTTTGGGATACAGACTTAGTAATGGTATTGGTGGATCAAAGGGTATGCACAGTTTCAGAGTCCTTTGAGTTATAAATCTTGTGTTTTACAAACAGAAGATGAAATTAAATAATTGGTCAGCTGCCTAAAGACAGTTCAAGTAGGGAAATGAAATGATTAGAAAGAACTCATTTTCTACTTTCTATCCAATTAATTTCCTCCTGGATTTCATTATTTTTTCTTGATTCTCTCCTATCCCTTTGGATTTGGTGTGCAGGGTTATTCTGTTCCCCAAAACACTCCCCATTGTGGAAGGATGGACTTATAGTGTGTTCTGGGGCTCCATGAGCTACCAGAATCAAATGTTTTCCAACTCCAAATCTCATTCTTGATAATAAAAGAATTCTACATTTAAAACAATGCATTTCATCACAACATGCTTTCTTGATGAGCAGAACTTTTCAAAAACTATGGAAATGTTGAACAAAAAACAAGAGGAGAAAAAAAAAATTTAAACCCTTACCTTCTGTCTTGGAGCAAATACACAGTATTTGCTCCAAGACAGAAGAGTGGTAAGGGCTAGGTAATGGGGGTCAAGTGACTTGCCCAGGGTCACACAGCTATGAAATTGCTGAGGCCAGATTTGAACCCAGGACCTCCCATCTCTAGACCTGGGAGAGGAGAAAATTTGAGGGATGTAAATTCTGATTAATTTTGACACCTATTGTTAGTAAAAGAGGCAAGAAAACTAAAAAGAATAGTAAATATTTTGGGAAATGGTGGAATATGGGAATGGAGAGGTTTTCCTAATCATCTTTCCTTACTTTAAATTGAAATTAACTTGAGGAATGTAGACAAGTAATAGTGATTGTGTCATTTAAGGATTAGTGTTAATAGTAATAAAATAAGGAAAAGATGGAAAACTTTAGTAAATAATGTAGGTCAATTAAATCATCCCTTTCACTCAGGTGATGGTGATGAGTGGTATTGATAGAGGCAGTTAGGTTGATTGATTGACTACTCATGGATATAGACCCAGAATGCAAAAGAATTCAAGTAAGCCCTATGTTAAATTTTATTTGACTCATTTGCAATTGGAGTATTTTCACATGCAGCTGGGGTTTGTTTGTCTTGACTGGGTTCCCTGGCTCCCTTTAAGCTAGGTCAGTCCCCTAACATCTGAGGGTCATTGAGATCCTGCAAACTGCCCACTCTGAGTTAGGTGCTTGGAATTCTGTGCATCTGCATGAAGCTTCATTTCCCTTTAGGCCACAGTATGGATCCATAATGGCCACATTGTAGAGAAAGCACAAATCTTGTAGATTTTTTTGTATGAGTAATTTTTCCATTCATACAACCAAGAAACCCTTTAATTAAATAATTCTTAGCTCATGAACAACCCAAAAACAGACAGTGGGTTGGATCTGGCCTGCAAGCTGTAGTTTGTTGACCCCTGAATTAGAGATATTAATTATAATTTGAAATCTCTAAAACTATTATAATAAAATGACTACTTAATCACTTTGTATATGTCTAGACACGCCTATATAATTATTTAGATTTCAAGGTTATACACTTAACAGCACAAGAATAGAATCCACATCTTTCTTTCTCATGTGCCATACATTTGAGGTTTAGGATTTATCTAAAATAAAATTCTAACAATGTATTGATTAATTTAAATTATCTAAGTGGTAATTAATAATAATGTAAATAATTTAGAATTAAAATAAAACCTCAGATTTACTTTTATTAAATATTCACACATAACACACATCAAGGATCTATTAAATTTCTGAAGTAAGATCAAAATAGGAGTTTTATAATTTTATAAATAACTTTATTCTAAATGAAGAATATTCAGCTGACCAATAAATACCTTTTATATATTCTTTCACTTCAAAAGATAAAGAAAGACATTAATGGGATGGGTAAATTCTCCCAATAAATACAACTATAAAACACATACAAGTTAACAAGGGGCTTGACATCAAATTTGCAAGAGAATATTACAGATTTATTTTAGTTATATACAGAAATGAAACCATTTCTATAAAGATTATTTTCAGCATCAAATACAAAATGGACTGTTGCCAGACTGATTAATGAGGTGACAATTTAATACCTTTGAAATTTGATTCAAGAATCACATAAGAAAGCTACCCAAATAGACATGAAATCCAGCATAGCACATCTAAGAACTAGACAACCCAAGATGGAGCTGAGAAAGTTAATTATTTCAGCTTCTTCCATTAAAAAAAATTGTCTCCAGTTCTCCCTAGCTGGCTGTTTATTTCTGATATGACCATTTTCTTTTATTCCCTTAATAAGAAAATGGTCTGTAGTTTATCTTTCTTTGGCAAAGCCAAAGGAAAACAACATTTAAATGAATATTTTTTTAAATCATGTAAAATGTGTCTTTAAGCCAAATGCTTTCTCATAGAAAATGAATGATAGCTATTTTTTGAAATTTCTGTTCTGAGATTTCAATGACCCATTGTTTTATTTTTCCCAATTATAAATCAACCTTTTCACAGAGATAAATGCCACAAATGATCCAAAACCAAACTTCATTTGCCTTACGCAAACACATTATAAAACCAAGACCTGATGAGAGCAGAAGTCAATATCTTGAGAAACCTAAAAACATGAACGACATTTTAACTAGGAAACTAATGACTAACTAACACCTAGATTTCTTTTGGGATTTTTAATCCAGACCTTCATCCAAGATGTCAATCTTTTAAAAAAAAAAATCTTTTCCCCCTCTATTTCTCGTAAAGAAGAGTTACTAAGTTGGGACACTCATTATAGATTAAGAATCATAGTCTTAGGAGCCTTGATCTTGCTCCTTAGCACATTCTAATCATCATTAGTGACTTAATTGTTGTAATGAGAAATAGGAAGCAGATTTTTCTGCAGGAAAAATGAAAATATTGAGGAGAACTGGGGTGGATTTTTATGCTATTTATGATGCTGGAATATATTCAAGTTTTATTTTAAGTTATTACTGTTCTTAAATCATTTAAGAATCTTAATTATTATATTAGTTTTATACTTTCAAGTTTCCTCAATCACAGGCAGAGTCGCATGTATATATGCACTTGTGTTTGTGTGTTTGTTTGCAGAAGATTTGGAGCAAAAGGAAGGGAATGGGGGATTAGTGGACTTGCAGAGAGTAAATTTGGAGATATATATTATTTACTAACTTTTTCATTTAGACCTTAGACTTTTTATTGGTCTATCTATACAAATGAGTATATATTTATACATACTGATACATGTGTGAATACACATATAGATATACAATGTATATATGGCTTGATGTTGTATTTCGGTGTATAGACTGTATAGTTTCCTTAATCAGCTCTTCACCTAGAATGGGTTACTGTTTTCTCCACTCAGCTTAGGGAATGAAAGTTTTCCTCCAAACAGATCATCTCCTTGGATCACATTTAGAGCCTCTCTTTCTCTGGCCAGCTGGTATCAGATCCATTTGCTTCTGGTTTCTGTTTTCCATTTACTAAAGTCCCAGCTTCTCCAAATAGTTTCTCTTATTGGGTTCTCATCATTATCTCAAATTAACCTCTGATTTTCTGTGTGAACCTCTAATGTCTTAAATCAAAATGTCTTTGTGTGTTTAACCCATCTCTAAATCAAGTTAACAAATTCAAAATCCACATTTTTGTCAAATAGAAGTCAAAAAGTCATACGATAGTCCCATCGTCCCAAAACAGTTCTTTGATTCACAGTGTCTCAGCAAGAATCATGCAAGTCCTAAATATATACTCCTATATGAACAATGCACTGCAGCCTTCTTTATCATCAGTCTTACCCTTGCCTCTTATAGGGCATGCTTTCACTCCAGTCTCCTCAGAGCTGTGTGTGTCTTAGCACTTTAATCTGATGGACTACTTTGTTTCCTAGGTTATCTCAGAACTGCATGTGTTTTTCCTCAAATTGCTTTTTTTCTCTTTCACACACACACAAATGTTCTTCTTCTGTTCCTTTCAGTAAACAAAATGTGCACATAAAAAGGGGCAGTCCTAACTTTATAGCTATAATTGTTTCCAAATCCTTTTTCAAATAAATGTTGGAAGGAACTAGTAATTCCCCAGAAATCCAAAGACCTGTTAACTAGGGCCAGAATTCACTCTTAACTAATCTGTGATTTCTAATTACTTTTGTAGTTTGTCATTGTTTAACACAATCAAATCTAATTGCCTGGAAAATTTTTGTGAGACTATAGACTGCTATGGCTACTTTTTTTTTTTTACTGTTATTGTTCCAGTTTCTTTGTGAACATCTCAACCTTTACTGCCCCATTAAATCTTAAATTAGACTTTCATAATAAGGATATTTTATAAGAATTATCAAACAACTACACGAGTCATATATGAGCCACTGTCCTTTTAAATGTTCTAGGATAACTCGCTTTTTTCCTACGCATAACCCTTCTTTCTGGGTTATTAAAAACAAGGACACTTTGATTTTAATTAAATTGTCCATTTGGAAGCCATGGCTAATAATTGTCAAATGCTAAAGGTGAACTTATGTTAAGTGGGCATCCAAACACCTTCCTTGGCAGGAGAGAAAGTCTGTACTCTGTGTGAGAACCACCTATGAGATAGATGGAACAATGGTGGAGAAAACAAATATCTAAATTTAGAAGTTCATAGTATCTTATTATAATTACCATGAGGAGAAAGAGAAACCTTTTCCAATATTATTCTCCTCTGGAGATGCTATTTGGCTGTGCTTTCTGGAATTCTTTAGTCTCTTGTGAATTAAAGTTGGGGGAAGGTAAACCAATGTTCATTGTAGGGCTATATATGGTAGGAATGAATAGGCTCCAACATATTGCCAAACAATAATTGATCAAAAAGAGCCTGAAGGATGTCATTAGAAACACATTTACTCATGATCACATAAGTACAATCTATATCAGATTGTTTATCATTTTACAGAGTTGGGGTGGGAGCTTTGGAGGGAGGGAGGGAGAGAATTTGGAACTCGAAAGTTAAGAAAGAATGTAAAAATTGTTTTAGCAAATAAATGGCAGAAAATTAAATATTATTTAAAAAATAAAGGAAACACGTGTACCCAGAAAAAAAAATTAAAATGAGCCAATCACAAAGTTGGAGGAAGGTATAAGTAATGGAAAGCTTAGGAGCTCCATTGATATCCTCAAAATGTGAAGAGATTAAGAGGAAGGTATATTGTGTGCATCTCTTATGGTGCATTTATGGGCAAACATGGATAGGAGTTACAAAAGATGACTGACATAGATAAATTCCATTACTCTAAAAACCCTAACCTACATAAGAACTGAACAAAATGAAATAGAAAGAAAGCACAGAATATATGGAAGCAAAACATACTCTTAAATAATGCATTATTGAATGGAATATACATAAAAGAGATGACTCATTCATCACTGTGTGACTTCTAAGGGTTCTCCTCACTCATAGGCTAATAGAAAGTCAATTCATATTTTATGAACTTCATTGTGAAGAATCCTCTCTAAAACATAATTATCAAAATCTCAATACGAAAGCCAATTCAGATTTTAAGAACTTCACTGAAAAGAATTCTCTCTAAATTATCATTTAAGAAAACCGCATCAATCCCAGTAGATTTTCAAGAATGAAGAAAAAAGTTAATGAAATAGAGTAATCACAAAATAATAGTTGTATTTGAATTTTCCTCTTTCTGATAATTATCCACATATCCATATATTCATATTCTGTATACACTCATATATACTTATCTATCTATATTCATATGCATAAATGTTCTATGCACACATATCTATACAGGTATGAATATCTATATCTGTATTTAAAAATCACATTTTAGTTTAATTTAAAAATTTAAAAATCACATAGATGATATACACATCTATGAGAATATCTATAGCTATGTACACGAAAAAGGAAAACAGGTGACCAAAACATATATGCAAGAACAATTTGTATCCTTATTGCTAAAATACTGCCAATATCTTCTGGTGGTATCATTGTATTTCTTTCTGTTGACATTACTTCCTTATGTTGTTTTTTTTCCTCTTTTCATAACTGTTATCTATTGAAATTTAATCCCTAATGACTCCATATCACAAGTAAAGACTCCACCTAAACTTTGTTACTTCTGAAGTGCTTATGTTTAGGCTCATTTAGTATTCTTTCTTGGATCTTCTGGTGGGTGCTATGATTAGCAAGCCCTTTCCTGACATGGAACTGCTACAAATCTCCTAAGGCAGCTTTATCCATTAATGACTATGAAGCTCTTTTAGCAAGTATATTCATAGGGCTTAAAAGATAATAATTTAGGATAACAAAGATAATTTTAAACACTTTTTAAAAACGTTGTTCTACTATACCTTTTCAACTTCTCAGCTCAATAATTTATCAATCAACAAAGATTTATTAAGTACCCATAAGGTGTCAGTCCCTATGCAAAGTACATCTAGTTCTGAGAGACCCAATTTAATTTTTATTTCTAATTATGCCTCATGACTGAGACCTGCCTCACCAGAATTCCACTTATTTAAATACAAAGTGAAAAGAATGATATTGTGTGGAGAAAACTTTTTAACCTCCTTTACTCTGCTCCTCTATTTTTAGGAAATGATAGGGTCCAAGATTGTAGGAGATGACTGGAAAGTCTGGTGGTCTTTGATCAACTTCTGCTAGCAACAAGTTGCAGCCTGACCTCTCTCTTCAAAAGTGTTAAAATTGAGAAAGAAAGTAGTTGGCTGTGCCAAAGATGAGATAATGTCCAGAATTTATTAATTTAAAGTCAGAATCCTGAATGTTGAGAAAAATGGGTTAACTTTCTCTATATCTATTTTGTGTATATTATCTTTCTATAACTGGAGTGTATCAGAAAATTTGAGAAATTGATTTCCTTCCATATCAATTGATTATATAGACCATAAGAAGTAAGTAACATAAATAACAAGGAATTAAGATCTTCAAAAATATGTAAATGGAATTTTATAGCATTTTCCTTTTATAACATACAGAGAATTTCTTTGATTAAAATGGATGAAATTATATATAATCTAGGAACTGACAAGGCAATATTTTTACATTTTCTAGTTTTCCCTTCAAAAAATGAGACATGCTTCACAGGAGTCTGTTGTGAGATAAAGCATGAGTCTCTTTTAAGGTGTGTTAATCTAAAAGACAGACAATCCAGCTGACTAGAGTTGATTTTTAGAGAAAAGCAGGTCCAGAGAACCCAACTGAACTTTGTCCACCAGAGTTATTGAGACCACAGGCTGGCTATAGCACACAAACAGGATAAGAAAGGAAAGGATACTAGAGCTCTATGGTGTCATATGGATTGTCTGGGTTTTATGTATTACCTAAGCATGTAACTTTCTATTAGCATACAACACAAAAGACTGCTCTTCCAAATGGAATTCCATGAGATTGTTAGAAAGCACATCCCAGTAGAAATCCAGAAGAAAACATGATTGTTTATATGGGTTTATGATTTGGGGTTTTGGATTTTAAAGGATTACTCTTTTACAAATATGAGTAATATGGAAATGGGTTTGGTGATAATATATATGTATAATCCACTGGAATTGCTTGTTGATTGGGGTGGAGGGAGGGATGAAGGTAAGGAAAAAATATGAATCATGTAACCATGGAAATAATTTTAAAATAGAAAGTATATCCCAAGTTTATGGCAGGTGTGTGCCTATATTTGTATATGTAAATATTTTGTTAATATTACTTTTATGGTGGTAAGTAAATGTCTTTGTTATTAAATATTTGTATCATCTGGCTGATTATTAAATATAAGCACAAAGATAGGGGCTCATGAATTATTATTCTAGCAATTATGGTAGTTTTTATTTTAATCTATGGTAGTTTTCCCTTAGCGAACTCAACATGTAAGTTCAAGTTGGAGGGTAGATCCGGATGGGGTACTATAATCAAAACACTGGCTTAATAAGTATATATAAATTGATTTCATAAAATTGAAAGATAGTATGCTACCACATTGATAATTTTTTAAATTTAAATTTATTCATTTGTTTGTTAGTGCTTATTTAACTCCTTCTCTGCCCACCATCCATTAGAAAAGGCATTATTTGACAAAGATATTTGTATATATAAAACTATGTTTTGCTTGTTTCTATTTATCAGTTCTTTCTCTGGGTCTGGAATTAGTGGAATATGACAGACATAGGACAAACAGTTGTAAAAGATTATAGATTGACAGAAGTAAAGATGCATGTTTTGGGAATAAGAATTCACATTGGTAATTTTTACAAAATATTTTGACAATATGCCTAGAGCCAGACTCATTGTCAACAATTCCTGAATTCAAGTCCATCTCTAACACATACTGGTTGTTTGACATTGTGGAAATCACTTAAGCGCTTGGGCTATAGTTTATTTTTCTACAAGGAGGGGAGATAGAGTAAACTAGATGATCTCTTAAATTCTTTCTAATTCACAACCCACAATCTTAATAGAGTAAGGAAGAACACTAAAAAAAATGGCAACATTACTGTACCTTAAAGATCTACCTTTCACTGATATATCCAATGCAAGTGACTACCCTGATCTTGATAATCTGCAACATCATCAAAGAGCCTGCATGTGTGGAGGGATAAGTTAATAACTTTGCTAATTTAAAGTGCTTGAGTAGGTTAAAAAAATTCCCCCCATTTCCCCATCCACCCCCTTCCCAGTCTTGGGTTTAACAGTTAAAAAAGTCCTTTACATTTTATCTTGACTCTCCAGGAAGTGAATGGCAAGAATTCACACTGATCTCTACCTGTGATTGGATTGGAGTTCCCAAAGGCAAATCTCTCTCAAAATATTATTATTTGGAACTTTTGCTTCATAGAAAAAAATCTTTCTGCTACCATGGGGAAAGCTACCTGAAAGTCATGACACCGATTCCCATTGTGGGGCACATGCTCAAAATACGTTTTCTCTAGAATGGAGCTTAAAAAAAAATTGAAGTTCATAGCAGATGTGAAATATAGTGAAGTCTGTCTACAAATACATATGTCCATGAAAAAAAAAGATAATAAAAGTAACAAATGGAGGTAATGGGAAAGAACTCATTAAAAGCAGAGAAACTCAATTTCTTTCTACTTCTTCGGTTACATAAGGGACTGCCTGTGGGAAGTAAAATCATTTTCCCTATAAACTCCAAACCCCATTAAATAAGGAAAAAGAAGGAATCAGAAAGTGACCACAGAGTAGATGGGATTAGCCAAGGACACAAATGAGACCTAATTCCCGGTGGATCTAGAGAAAATGTGCAGATTTGCATTTTCATAGCTGAAAACAATTTTCAAAGAATTGAAGAGCGATAAAATAGGTAGCGAGGTGGTGTGATATATAGGGCTGAGTGTGAATCACAACTCTACCACTCATTTCCTTTGTAAACTTCGGCAAGGCTGTCTTTTCTCTCCTCCTCAGTTTCCTCATTTGTAATATGAAGGCAAGAAGACCTGTAGAAGCCTTTTCAGCATCATTTCTAATATCATATTATTAGAACAAGCAGCTAGGTCAGTGCAGTGAATACAGCACTGCCTCAAGTCAGGAAGACCCTGATTTCAAATCTACCCTTAAACACCGACTTTCTTTGTGACCCTGAGCAAGTCATTTAGCCCAGTTTAATTGAGTTTCCTCATCTGTAAAATGATCTGGAAAAGGGAATGGCAAACCACTCCAGAATCCTTGCTAAGAAAACTCAAAATGGCATCATAAAGAGTTGGAAGAAATTAAAAATAATTAAAAGTTTTAAAAAAATTGGACAGGACAACAATAAATTGTTAGATAAACTCTGTATGGAGAAAGGAGAAGGAAAAAAAGAAAAATGAAACAATAGCAAAGTGATTGGAACATTAATATCTTAACTATATTTGTTAGCCTATAAAGTAATTTATTTTTATCATATTTTACAAATGTTTTAGATCATGGCCACACAGAGTCAGAATAGCGCAGGGAATGGCAAGTTGACCACCCAGGCATGAAGACTGAGATTTCAAATGTGCCTCTGAAAATGTGCTGGCAGTGGGGCTATAGGAATCAGGTAGCCTCCCAGCTCCCTAAAACAAAGTTGCAGAAGAGGTGGCAATCTGTATTGAGAATGAAAATGTTTTCAACAGGAGTTCCCTACAAGACTGAAATTGAAGGTCACTGACAGTTACACGGACTGATCTATGACACGAAATTCTTCCCTGCTCACACCAGACTAGGAAAGAAATTAAAAACAGGGATGAATTTTGCTATTGCTTAAAAAATGGTTGAATTGGCTATTTCAAAGGAGAAATAAATGTGTGTCTATTTCTATCAAAATCAAGGTAAGGAAGAAGGGTAGAAGCTGACAGACAGTTGGACTCTTTAAAGCTGAGGAGCCAGAGATGATTATTCATCATAGCCAATTTTGCTTTTTTTTTCATTAAAAAATAAACTTAAAGCATGCTTCAAATATTAATTAGTATTCATGAGTTCTATATGAATTTTTCTCTGAAAATGACAACAACTAAATGCAGAGGAGAGATCTAGGTTGGAATCCCCACTCTGACATTTGTTTCTAGTTTTGCTACTGCACAAAAAAGTCTATTAATATTTTGGTGTATATGGAAGCCTTTCTTTGTATCATGGAATCCCTGGAAGCACATGTCTAGCAGTGAGATATGGTTCAAAGGACAGTACTTTTAATGACTACAACCCACACGCCAGCACAAAATTCCATCTTTTAAACAACAGTGTGGCAGTAACAATTCTCTATATTTGTGAATCTTGAAATAGCAGAATTTCATGAGGAGCAGGGCTGAAGGTAAATAAGGGGAAGGATGAGGGATGGGTACTACAGCACATTTCCAATAATGAATGCCTACGAGTAGCATAAGGAGTATCAGAATGTAGGGCAGAAAAGGGAAGGAGGTTGATTGTAGAGAAAAAAATAAAGGATGATAGATGAAGAGTCCATGTGCTCTACTAGTCCTCATGAAATATAAACAGGGTCTAGAGGAAGGCCCACTAAGTAGATTTTATTTGGAGAATCTATGGGAGAACATAGTTCATGTCATGAGAAGGTGCAGAGAGGTTATGTCTCACTCTTTGTACTTTTGAATTTGACTAAACTTTTATTTTATAATTAAAAAAAAACTTTTTAAAGTCACTTTGTAAACTTTATTTTTTTCTTTTTGGTGATGCATGCTCACTTTTTATTTTTTCTGAGTTATACATATATTATCATACAAAACATATTTCCCTATGGTTCATTTGTGTAAGTGAATATATCATTCATTTTTGTCTGGTTAATGAGGGGGTAGGAAAATCCTGGTATGGAAATATATTCTATTTACATAGAATGGCAGCTTGTATGCAACTTATCATCTTAGACAGTGGCATGGAACATCAAAACATGTCTTGCATATTGTCATAAGTAAGATTTTAACCCAGGTAGTTTTCCAGACCCTATAGTTGGCCCTCTTATCCAATCATGTAATATTACCCAACTAAATTATAAGATGTTTGAAGACTGGAGCTGTGTCATACACATATTTATATCTCCCAGAGAACTTAGCAGGCTATCTTAGAACTACAGAATAGGAACTCAGATATTGAATCTATCTTATCTATCTATCTATCTATCTATCTATCTATCTATCTATCTATCTATCTATCTATCTATCATCTATCTATCTGTCTATTTATCTGTCTTTCTATCTATCTTTCTTTCATCTCATTATTTCCTTCCTTCCTTCCTTCCTCCCTCCCACCCTCTCTCTCTCCCTCCCTCCCTCCCTCCCTCTCTCTCTTCTTTCTTTCTTTCTCTCTCTTTCTTTCTTTCTCTCTCTTTCTTTCTTTCTTTCTTTCTTTCTTTCTTTCTTTCTTTCTTTCTTTCTTTCTTTCTTTCTTTCTTTCTTTCTTTCTTTCTTTCTTTCTTTCTTTCTTTCTTTCTTTCTTTCTTTCTTTCTTTCTTTTGTCTTTCTTTCTTTCTTTCTTTCTTTCTTTCTTTCTTTCTTTCTTTCTTTTGTCTTTCTTTCTTTCTTTTGTCTTTCTTTCTTTCTTTTGTCTTTCTTTCTTTCTTTTGTCTTTCTTTCTTTCTTTTGTCTTTCTTTCTTTCTTTCTTTCTTTCTCTTTATCAGTTGAATCTTTCTTTCTCTCTCTCTCTCTCTCTCTCTCTCTCTCTCTCTCTCTCTCACCTACCAAATGCAGTAGCATGAGTGATCTGGAGAGAGTTATATGAGACAAAATAAGTACAGTGGGATAAGTGAAACAACTCTTTACAATATGTCCTAAAATTACAGGGACTTGACTGTGACAGAAACATAATTTTGGCAGGAGTGTCAAGCACATGGCCCACAGGGCACATGCCACCTACTTCTGAGTGCTACCTGAATCAGTTTAAAATGTAATTGGGAAATGTTTAACAAAGTAATTAAATGCAATTCAACACAGATAATATTAATTTGAAGTTTTCTAAGTCAACATGTGGTTCATAGGGATCCATTTCTATTTGAGCTTGACATTATTTATCTATGAATAAATGAGTGATATGTAGAAAAATTTGAGGAAATGCCAACCCAGTCAACCAGCCCAACACAGACTTAAAGATGAAAGATCAAGTCTAAGAATACTGAGATAATATGTTATGTCACGCTGCTGTTGATTTCTAATATAAGTATATGCTCTTCAGAGAAAATGACAGACTACATATTGTTATTTCATCCTAAAGCAAATGGATGGAAACACTTCAAAAATGTTACATTAATTGTAGAATGGCAAAAAAGTAGGTACATACAAATAGAATTGGATAATTCAGTCCAGTGACAATACTGTAAGTTTTTTTTTTTCACAAGTTAACTTCCTTATTGGAAAAATATATGGGTTTTGAATGGGAGTTGATTTAGCCCAACACTATTTTCTTACCCTCTCCATTTCAAAATGAGCAGCTATGTTTTAAAAGGGCATTCTATTCAGCTATTTTCACATACTTTATCAAAGTACAGCTGACAAGATCCAATTCTGAGAGTCTAATAATAATTTGGTCTGTCTTAAATTAAATGATCTTAGGAACACTGGAATTTGTTCCTTCCCTTCTTCCATGATAATCAATCCAAGAATTCAGTTTTCCTCACCCACAGTGCTAAGATCCAATGAAATTTTAAGAAAGAGAAGTCACATTTTTCCTGGGGACAAGAGAATGATTGTACATTAGTTGTATATAGATTTTGCCTGCATCATACCAACTCTTATTACTAATTATAGCAAGATGAAGGATATTCTGCTTGATTTTAATCTTTGATTTAAAGAAAAATGTCATTTGTTTTTATACATATTATGTATTATGCGCACACACATATATATTTATATATTTGTTTGGGGAACTTTCTCCCAATCCCTTGTAACAAATGAAAAATAGAAAGAAAAGAGAATATACTTCAGCAAAACTAACAAATGCATCAACTGAAACTGACAGTATATACAATTCTCCAAATCCATATTCCTTTTCTTTTGCCAAGAAGAAAAGGAGAAATATTTTCTCAATGCCTTTCTATGACTAATTTTGGTTATTAGAATTATAGAGCATTGAATTTCTTATGGCTATTACCATTTTCATTGATGGAGGTTTTGGATAGAATATTATCCAGGCTTTGATTAATTCATAGTGTTTCAGTTCATGTCATCCCTTGCTTCTCATTGTTCTTCAGACCCCCTGTTTCTTACAGCACAATAATATTTTGTTATATTTCTTTTCTGCCACAATTTATTTAGCCATTGTTAAAAGATAGACATTAACTTTTGTTACCAGGTCATAGCTAATACAAGAAATGCTGCTCTTAATAATTTGGTCCAGAAAGACCACTAAATGGAGCGTTAAGAGCTTAGTAAGTGTCAGGCAGTGAGCTAAGCTTTGAGTATACAAATGGTTGTCTTTTGTACTCAAACTGGACCAAAAAACATCATTGGTGATGTCTTTTCACTTGAACATAAATTGGATTTAAGTGAGGAAGAGTAGCACAAAGCCATTCGCCTCATTCTCTCTTCCAGTCATTGACATACAGTGGCAAGAAAAGAAGACTTGTAATGGCTTGGGATGGAGTAGATGACCTTGGCTTCTTTGATGTCTAACCAAGATCGAACTGCTACATAGTGCCTCTTTTGGCCATCTTTAGGACCATTGGAATAAAATGTTCTCAACCTTCCCTTCTGTCCAGAGAAGTCTTCTCATGCTTTGGGTATTTACCTCCCTAAATCATTGATGGTCTGGGGCTCATCAAATACCCTCAACCTGGTTTAGCCCACCTGCCAAGATGGTTTACTGGGCTATGGCCACTGCATATTTACAGCTTCTTGGAGCCATAGGTGAGAACTGGTGGCAGCTGGATACCAAAAGGGGATGAGCAGTACTATAAAGGACTTGCTAAGTCTTCACAGCAGAGGTATTTATCTTCTCTGAACACTTCATACACCCTGAGTGTACAAATATAAGCAAAATGAAGACAGTTACTGCCCTCAAGGAGTTTACATTCTTCAACTCCTTTTTGCATTGCTCCATTCAATAGTGAGGAATACAATTTCCTTGAAAGCAGGGACTGTTTTTAATTATATATTGGCAAACCCAATGCCTGGATCCTTAATAAAGACTATTTCATTCATGCATGTATGAATTCATTAAATTATTTCTAGTGGATGAGGGAGGACCTCAGATAGTAGGTGGTACATAAATTGACAATTAAAAGAAATGAAAGATTTCAAGAGGCAGATGGGAGGATAGAGATTATCCTGGACATGGTTGAGAGTTTAAGCAAAAGTAAACGTGTTGGACATGGAATGCTATGCAGTCCTTTTGGGTAATAAAAACTAAGTAGGCCAATTTGGCAAAAAACACAAGGGTCTATGATGTAAAATAAAGCTTGAAATGTAGGCTAGAGACAGACTGTGAAGAGTTCTAAATGATGAACAGAAAAGATTTATCCTAAAAGCAAAAGTCTACCCTCATTATTCCAACTTAAGTATTCATGGTATACTTCAAAGAGAACTAGATTTATAGTCAAATGCCCTGGGTTTGAACCTAAGATCTGACAGTTACTTTCTACCAAACTTGTACAAGTTATTTTAACACTACCAGGCTCAGTTTCCTCATTACCTCTAATATGATACAATTGGATTAGAAGACCTCTCTAAATTGCTATGAAGATTGGATTTAGCTCTCCCCTGATTGTAACAATGAAGGTACTTAGCTATTCTTTTATTGTGAAGATTAAATTATAATCCCCTGTCTATTTTTACATTTTAATCCCCAAAAGTGTTAACCCAGTGTTCAAAGTTGATCTACAAAGGGTGTTAACTAACTACAAAAAGGTGTTAACTAACTACAAAAGGTGTGAACATCCATTTCATACATTGAGTGGGCAGTAGACATAAAATTTAGGGAAGTGACACAAGAGAAAAAGGTCTTTAAATAGAGAAAACAGAGGCACAGATGGATTAATTGAGATAGATCATTCAGTCACTAGGAGTTGGACTGGAAGAGAGTTACTCGGAGTTGGAGGGAAGACAGACACTTGAGGAGAGACTGGAAGACAGACACTCAGACTTGGAGTGAAGACAGTTGGCTGTGGAACTGGACCCCTGGAGGAACTCATGCAGGAGACCTCAGACTGCTTTCTTTTTAGACAGTCACCATGGTGAGTTCAAAGGCTGACTTAGTTCCTTGCCCTTTCTGGAGGTGTGAGCCTCTGAGAAAGACCCATCGTCTTGAGACTCCTTTCCCCTGTCTGGAGTCTTAGAATTTCTACCTGGACAACCTGGAGGAACCTACAAGAAAAATCACTATCCACATCCAGAGGAAACACTGTGGGAGTAAAAACACCGAAGAAAAACAACTGCTTAATTACATGGGTTGAGGGGATATGGTTGGGAATGTAGACTCTAAATGAATATCCTAGTGCAAACATCAACAACATGGAAATAGGTTCTGATCAAGGACACAAGTAATACCCAATGAAATTGTGCTGTCTGTGGGAAGAGTGGGTGGAGGGGTGGGAGGGAAATAATGTAATTATTGTAACCAAGGAATAATGTTCTAAATTGACTAAATAAACTTATTCAAATGGGAAAAAAAAAAGAATTTCTACCTGGGTCGGAGGAAGCTGGAGCTCTCTCTCTCTCCCCCCTTTTCCTCCTTCCTTAATACGTTTCCTCTATTGTAAAATAAACTACCATAAATTCCATTTTACTTTAGTAATTCATTTTGGGATTTATAAATTAAATCCCTGGAGACCACAAATTAAATATTAAGTCCAACCAATAAATTCTAACACTGCCTTCTTGGTCTCAAACCAGGATTCTATGAATTTACATTTTTAATTTGATCCCTGATACATACTATCCAAATCAATTAGCCTCCTGAACCTCAGTTTCTTTATGTGTCAGATGAAGGAACTGGACCAACTAATCTCCAACGACCCTTCTAGCAGCTGGTGAGTACAGTGGATAGAGCACCAGGTCTGGAGTCAAGAAGACTCATCTCCTTGAATATAAATCCAGGTCAGTGACTAGCTATGTATCTTGGACAAAAAAAAAAAATCACTTAATCCTATACCTTAGTTTTTTCATCTAGAAAATGAGCTGGAGAAAGAAATGGCCAACCAGCATATCTGTACGAAAATCCAAATGGGGTCACAAAGAGTAAATCATGACTAAACAACAAGGATCTTTCTAGGATCTGAGGAATGAGGCTTTTACTGTTTGTTAGGGGTTTTTTCTAGTCTCACTATATAAGAAGTATATAGGACTGTTACACAATCTTTGGAACCAAAAGATTTTCAAGGTGAAAGGGTCTTGAGAGGTAATTGAACTCAATTCCTTGTTGACAGATAGGATGTAAAAAGCAAAGGCCATGATGAACTTCTTTAGTCTGTGATTAGCAAAGTTGTTTCGAAGGCATTTCACATTGATTCGATGAATCAATGATATCTTGCCACCCTGCAATGGGAAGATTTTCAGTTTTAAAGTGAAAACGTGGATGCAGAATTATTTCTTTGTGGGAATCTTCATAGCTATCCCCATCAATGCTAATAAGGTCACCGGCTGCATGCATAAGAGGAAGACCATATATCAAGAGCTGAAATGTAAAACCTATCCCCAAATAGATTGAAATATCAAGGTAATATAGTAGATAAATTCCATTTTTATAGGATTGCCTGTCAAGAGAAACCACTATCAGAGGAACCCCAGCAGGGGATGGCTGATGCTTCCTAGCAGCTCAGTGTGGGGTTCTGATAATTAAGAATTTGTTCCAGCAAGCGAAAGTTCTGTGTGAAATCACAGACCTGGAAGGATAGTATACAAGTAGGAGAAGTGAATTGTAAAAAAACCACTGGATTTCATGGCAAGCAATAGCTAGTTCATTTCATTAAAATTGTTTTTGTTCATTCATATACATACACAAATATACTTCAGTCAACTAATTTAATAAATATATGTGAGTAACCAATTATGTGCTGAGCTAAATCCTGAAGACATAATGACAGAGAAGCATCTCTTGCCCTTAAGGAGCTTACCTCTTATGAGGAGGATGACCAGCATCTACAGAATGTATACAAAATAAATATGAGAAAAGGTAGAGAAGACATAAGAGTTGAGTGGAGCAGGGAAAAGCTTCTTAAAGGAAAAGGTGTTTGAGAAGACCTTGGAAGAAATTAGAGATTTTGATTTGAGATAGGAGAGAGAGGATTTCAGGCATGGGAGTTAGACAGTACCAGAATATAGAAGCAGAAGATGGTAAGTGGTAATGAGGAGCATCAAGAAGCAACAATACTCATGCATATTATGGATGTAAAGGCATTTATTGGGGCATAAGTTGGTTATGGGTAAGAAATAGCTTCTTAATATTATAGGCAGTGTTTAGAAGGCTCACTCCCACTTGAAATTTGGTTCTGATACTTGTGACCTTGCATAAAAAAAGTCCCTTATACAAGAGGAGCTAGCTGGCCCAGTAGACAGAGCACCAGCTTGGAATCATCTTTATGAGTTCAAATCTGGTGTCAGACATTTACAAGTTATGGAACACTGGACAAGTTACTGAACCTTAATCGCCTCAGTTCCTCAATTGTACAATAAGGTGGAGAAGGAAATAGCAAATCATTCCAATATTTAAAACCCTAAAGGGGATCATGATGAATTGGACACAACTTAAAACTGACTGAATGACAACAGTAAGTCCCTTAATGTCCCTAAGTTTTGATTTCCTCACAGACTAGAGATGACCATGAAGGTCCATTTTAACTTTAAGATGATAAAGTTGTGTTAACATGGCATGGTGAGAAAAACATTTTTCTAATAAACAATACCATATTTAAAATCTGTTCTCTGCAATTATAAACCATGTAACGCCTCCCTATGAGACTCAGTTTCCTTATCAGTAAAATAGTCCATAAGCACTCATTAAGCATCTATTACATGCCAGGCACTGTGTTAGGTGCTGAGGAGGCTAAAAGAGGCAAAAAAAAATAATAGTCCCTGCTTCAAGAAGTTCACTGTCAAATGGGGGCAATAACATGCAAACAAAATACATATAGGAAAAATTGGGGATAATCTTAGAGGGAAGGCACTATAAATGAGGAGAATTGGGAAAGGCTTCTTGCAAAGTTATGAGGACTGAAAGAGATAATATATATTTAAATTTTTTCATAGATCTTTGAGCACTATATAAATACCAACTAGAATTATCTATAATTTTTCTCTATTATTGCCTAGCACAGTTTTTAGAAGATACATTGATTTTTTAAAATTTTATTTTATTTTTTATATTTTATTTTATTTTAAAAATTTTCCATGGTTACATGATTCTTGTTGTCTCCCTCCACTCTCCCCTCGCCCTTCCTGTAGTTGACAAGCAATTTCACTGGGTTATACATATATTATCACTCAAAACCTATTTCCGTAGTATTCATTTTTTGTAATAATCATTTAAAACCCAAATCCCAAATTATATATACATATAAACAAGTGACAAATCATAGGTTTTCTTCTGGATTTCTACTTTCACAAGTTTTTTCACTAACATTCTTTCTCAGAAGCCCCTCAGAATTGTCCTGGATCATTGCATTGCTTTTAGTAGCAAAGTCAATCCCATTTGATCATCCCACAATGTTTTAGTTACTATGGATAATGATCTCCCGGTTCTGCTTATTTCACTCTGAATCAGTTCGTGTAGGATATTGATATTTTTATAAAAATTAGTAATGTTAATTGCTGAAGAGAAAAACAGAGAAGGATGGAGATAATGTCAAGATATTTTGAGATTAAAAGATAGGAAAGGGGAGGAAACTAATTATAAATGGCCTCTAACTTAGTAAAGTATGTATAAAATCCTCTTTTAAGAGAATAGGGGAAGGCAGTATGGAAGATTTGAGGATAGAATAGAAGGCTAGGGAATGGTCAACAGTTTAGAGAATAAAAAGAGGACAAATAAGTCTTGATTTGCTGAAGACTGGGTTCAGTTGAAATTAGAGAATATGAACTTGTAGTAGACCTAGTTTAGATAGAAGTGAATCAATTTTTATATATTAAATTTCATTTACTTCTATGTGTATATGAGAGAGTAGGAAGTAGAGAGAAGAGAGAGGAAAAAAGAGAGGAGGAGGATGAGAAAAAAGAACATGAACAAGAAGAGAGAAAGATGGAGAGAGAGGAGATGATCTGGGTTGTTCATGTCGAGTTCCTTCTAATTCTTCTTGAAGGATTCATCATATCTAATTGTTTTGTGTCAGGGTAATATTGATCTCTCTGAATTCCTTACTACTTAAACTCATTTTCAACATAATTTCATTGTCCTCATCTATTATCACATTAGATTTTATAGCTTGCTATATCCTTATTACCACTTTAATTACTACCTTATAACCTGCTAGCAAAGTCCATGTTGATTTAATTTTGAGGGTCCTATAAAGGTCTTCATAGAATTTCTCTACCTCTTCATCTTCTACAACAGATGTTTATGTCCAAGGAATAATCATTTTCATGTTGGTAGTTTTTGCAAATATTTATCATGAGTACCATAATAGGAGATAATCAGATGGCCCAAGAAATGATGTTGCTTGTTGCCTTAGACTCACAGTAAATCTAACTCTACTAGTTCCTTTATTTGTCTCTCTTTCCCCTTTCTTTTATAAAGAGGATAGCATAAAATGAGAATGTGGAAACATGGTGCATTTCCCTTAGACTACCCATTGGACAAGCACCTCACATTTAGAGTAATATTTAAGTGGATCTTTGATCCCATTCTTCAATGATGTAGATTCCAATTTATCCATGCCTGCTCATCCTGGGCAATTCTTGCGTAAGGGTAGGAGAGTCCACTCCATTTGCTGAAAACATTCTTTACTTTCTCCTGACTTTGGAAGGGTACCCATGGGGGAAATTGGTATACCCAATTTTCATGCTTTACCAACTGCTGTTTATCAAGGAAGATTAAAGGAGAGATGTGTCCACCAATAAACTTTTTTAAAACCCTAACCTTCCATCTTGGAGTCAATACTATGTATTGGCTCCAAGGCATAAGAGTGGTAAGGGCTAGGCGATGGAGGTTAAATGACTTGCCCAGGGTCACATAGCTGGGAAGTGTCTCAGGCTATATTTGAACCTAGGACCTCCCATCTCTAGACCTGTCTCTCAATCCACTGAACTACCCAGCTGCCTTCCAACCAATAAACTTTTGAATGACAGCTATCCTATAGAAATTAATGATCTAATTAATTTGCTACTATCATTGCCACAAGTTTGTGGTTATAGATTTGGAAGTGATCTGTGATATAAAATTGTTCAAATTCTCAAATTTCCTTATGAGGAAACTTAGGCAGGTCATAAATAATGGCAGAGCAAGAAAGTCATCTAGAGATCATTCCCTTCATTTTCCAAAGGGGAAAAAGTGAGAGGCAAAGTAATTCACCCAACGTCGCCCAGGGAATTAAGTGTCATAGATAGGATTCAAACCCGGGTCCCTCTGACTTCAAACCCAAGGCTCTTTTTTTCTTTGTATTCTCCAGTCTGGCACTATCCTCAAAGGTGTTAATTAATGCCTATTGATTGAATGATGAGGTTATATTACAAACCACATCCTTGATTCCATCTCAAGTACTTTTAATATTAATTCATCTGCATGTATGAATAACTCTATAATATATGATTATAGACTTAGCATTATAAAGGACCCAAGAAGTAAGTCATCAAGTCCAGATCTTCCTTTTCACAGAGAGATGAGGAAACTAAAGCAAAGGGAAACCAAATGACTCGTCTAAGGTGACACAAGTAGTAAGTGGATAGGGCAGTATTTGAACCCAAATCATTCTGACTCTAATTCTAGTGTTCCATCTCCTATAATATGATGTTTCTCTATAATCATTCTTTCTTTAAAAAAAAAGTAGTATGGAGACACTATATCCTCCAGAATAGTTAAGCGCCCAGAGTCACACAGCTAGTATGTCTCAATGGCAGAACTTGAATCCAGATCTTCTAAGTTCAAATTTCCCCATTTCCCTCATTCTGCCTCTTTTCCGCAGCTAGCTGTGCACACTTACCCCTACTCTGGAATCTGCATCCCATCACCTAAGGATGGGTTTTACTCTTAATAAGTCAATCATCTTCCATGTGAATAGTTTGGGAGCCATTTCTCTTCTCTGAGGGTTCTCTGTAGAGTAGAGTCTTCAAATCTCTGACCCTGCTTTGGTCTCCAGTAAGAACAGGAGCTCCTGCCAACTCTTCCTGAAGGGAAGATGAAGTCATAGTCTGTATTTATGCCAATATTCCCTTTATGTTCACACTGTTGCCCATCTCTGACTACCACTGCTCAGGTCACAGCAACACCTGATCTCTTCTGTCTCTATGAACTCAGCAAATGTAAACCTGGTCCCAAATGGTTTCTTTTTTCTTTTAGGGAAGATAGCATTTTATTTCCTGAATATCATAATACTGTGTGAACCCTTAAGGTCAAATAATCATACCATCACAGAGAAAAACCAGAAGAGACCTCAAAGGCCATTGAATCCAGTTGACTCACAATAGAGCAGAGAAAAGAACATGGAGGTCTGGAGAGTTAAGTGGTTTCTCCAAGGTCACAGAAGTGGTACTGAACCCATTTTCTCTGATTTCAAAGACAGTATTCTTTTCACTATACCATGCAAAAGTGCTGAATTTGGAATCAAAAGTCTTAGGTGAGAACCTTATTTCTACCTCTTGTTTTATTTTATATTATATAGATTTAATATAATAAATGTATTAAATATCTAATTTAGTATATTAAATATATCTGCCCATCTAGATAATCTTAAGCAAGTAATTTCACCAATTTTTTATCTATAAAATGAGGAGAAAGTAGACTAGATGACTTCTGAAGTTTCTTTCAGATTTAATCTGGATTCTATGCAATCAACCACATTCAAAAGTCAAGTCCAAGATAGTAGCCAAGTCAAAATTGAACATAGCTCAGCCCCAGGACACTGATATTTGAAAGTGCAAAAAGTATTTATAATTCTTTGTCACTTGGGAAAAAAGTGAACTTAACACATAAGAGCAAGAATAAATAGTCAAAATAGGAAGTTATGGACTATATATCTCTTTTTTTCTTTCTCTTTTCAGTACTGGCTTCATGGTCTCCTGGGACCTGTACCTACAGGGGTTGGGATTCCAAGATCTTTCCATGAAATTCTAAATTTTAAAACTGTACTTTAAAAATTGATTATCTCCATTTTACAGATGAGGAGCTGCAGCTCAGAAAGGAAAAGTAACAACATGATAGAATAATAGACTTTGGGCTAAAGGGATTTCATATACTATTGAATCCAACTTTCTCACTTTAGAGCAAAACAGAGAGACAAGGATAAGCATCAAGGAAGTGTCAGAGGTGAAATTTGACCTTTTGATCTAGTCTTTCATATGTTGATTCCATTTCTACTTTTTGAGGTGCTCTCTTTTCTTTCCTGGGACCATCACACTATTTATAGGTCCCCTAAATTTAAGGAGAACAGATAGCAAAGACTTCAAAGGAATATTGAATAGAATTCCCCTGATTAAAATTCTGTAGGGAAAGTCAATTGAGGGCATTTATCTATATACTATATACATTAATAATATATAATAATATAAATAAGAATATAATAAAATAAAATAGATTCTATAGTATGTATGTATATAACTATATATACATACCTCTCTCTTTTTGTCTCTCTCTGCATCTCTCTCTCCCTCTCTCTGTCTCTGTTTCTCTGTGTCTCTCTTTCTCTCTCTGTCTCTGTCTCTCTGCATCTCTCTCCCTCTGTCTCTTTGTCTCTGTCTCTTTCTCTATCTGTCTCTCTTTGTCTGTCTGTCTGTCTGTCTGTCTCTCTCTCCAACTACCTATCAACCTATATATCCATGCCTCCATAAGGTACTTTGAAAACCTTAAAGTCCTATGTAAATCCTGTTAAGGATTAAACACTGTGCTACCTAGCTGTCTCACATCTCTCATTATTACTTGGGAAATTAGAGTACTGATGTGTTTTTCCCCCCAATACTTGCCCTTAGATGCTGTCTTTTCTCCTCTCTAAGTGTTACTGCCATTGTTTTCCATCTCTCCACCATGGACCAATAACAAATCTCCCTTCTGCCATATCACAAGAATCCTGCTCTGAGAGTATATTTCATGTGTTCCATTATGTGCTGTCCCATGTACAACAGTGAATTATTGTGCCTCTCACTGTGCCTCCAACAGTACCCTCTTTCTAATGGAAGTGTCAAGGCTGAGATGCCAATTACCACCAAAAGAAAATCCCTCAGAAACAGCATGACCTAACCCTAAAATCTAGCAACAGAAAAGGACAGAGAAAGAGACAAATGAGTACTTCATATAAATTGGTGTTCATAGAGCCTGACATTTTCGATCAGTGTTATGGAACAATCTCACACTTTTTCTGTATGGGCAGCATCATTATATTTTTAGCTTGTTTTCTGGGGGATGCCATCATGTATTTCATTGACACCTCATGACTTACAAGCCTAGTGCTTGTCTGGTGGACTCTGAGTACTCAATAAGTCATCAATGAACATGAAAGCCTGGGAGCTTGTACGATTTGGGGTGTGGGGTGTGTGTGTGGGGAAATGATGACAAAAAGAACCAATATAAAATGAGGTTCAACATTTGTCTTAAATACATCCAAATGTCATATTCTAAATATATAGCAGAACACTGAGTAACCTTGTAGGAATAACAAAGAAAAAGCATGGTCCAAGGAAAAGATATGAAAGGCTACTTTTCCCTATTCTTATGGATTAGGAAGATTGTCAGATTTTTCAATATGTTGATTAATATTGTGGAATTTTTTTCCTATTTATATTCTTTTGAAAATTGTAATATGGGGTAGGAGAAAGGGCTGGTTGGGACATGGGAAAATTTAGGAGATATATAAACAAGAGATGTCTATAATTTTTTATTAAATGAAAATAGTTTGTAGGTCAGGAAAGTGTGTAAAAGAAGCTCATATAGGTGATGTGTGTTCCAACATCACATAGGGGCAACTAATGAATTCATTTAAATTTTTAAATGGGCAATTTCAATGGTGGATGGACTTTCTTGTGAGAGAGTTCCCTTGATGTTATAGATCTGCAATTGTCCTGTAATTTGTACTTTTAAAGACTTCTCTGGGGCACTAAGGCTTATCCAAGGATCGCAGAACCATAGTAGGAATTGAACTCAGGTCTTTAGTACAACAAGTAGATTTACACATATATATTTAACATATATGAAAAATGGAATAGAGGATAGAAAACTGATCTTAGAGTCAGGGATATGTGGGTTCAAATCTAACACATCTCTCACACATATCTGTATAATTGTGGGGAAAGGATCTCAGTGCCTTCTCTTTCTAAAAATGTGATCACCATGCTCTAAAAATTAAAATCACATATGAATAATTGATTTATATCCTGAAGAGATTTTTGAAAATGGGATGAAGGCATGCACAAAATAAAATAAAATAAATAAAACAAAAATAAAATAAAACAAAACAAAACAAAACAAAACAAAAAGAAGGGAAATAAGAAGAGAATGTTGACATGAGGACCATGTTAGAACTATTAAGATATCAGTTTAGGACATATGCAGACACTTTCAGGTTTTTTTTTTTCAACCCTTATCTTTTAGTTCCAAGGACTAGGAAATGGGTTAGATGACTTGCCCAGGGTCACACAGCTAGGAAGTGTCTGAGGTCACATTTGAACCTAAGACCTCTCATCTCTAGTCTTGACTCTCAATCCACTGAGCCACTGAGCAGCATCCACCATCAGCTTTTTAAGATGGTACCTCCAGGTGGAGGAAGCTGGGAATTGCTTTTGGGAGAATTGTGATGTCTGAAATAAGCATGGATATTCTCTAACTGGTGGCTCTAGGTATTCAGGGTGGTCTAGCACCTCTGATAGAAGGGCTTGCTGAGCCCTTTTCAGGGTTGTTCATCCACCTTTGGTGTGCAAGTGTCACCTGTGACTCCAAGAAGTTTGTGCAGTGACCAAGCTCCAGGAAAACAGTCTCCTCTACAGATAATGGCCAAGCTAGTGCGACTACCTCTGGCTGGATCCCAAAGAGTGGCCTTTAGTTATCAGACTGCATCTCCCAGACTTAGGATATTGGAATGACGCACTGCTATTTCCAAGGCCCTTGGGTTCAAAGACCTGAGCAATCTCCAGTTGAGTGTGAGGGGAGATGTGGTCAAGGTGGTGGTAGTGAATGTTTTTGGCATGTGTTGCTTCCTACTTCCCACATAGGGTGCCCTGAAGCATCCAGTTAAGCAACCAATGGGTAGGATGTCATTCTCATGGTCCTTCTCATTGTATAGATACCAATGGTGCACACCAGCTATTAATTGGTTGTCCTCCAGTGTCACTGTTTACTCTCTCTCTCTCTCTCTCTCTCTCTCTCTCTCTCTCTCTCTCTCTCTCTCTCTCTCTCTCTCTCTCTCTCTCTTTCTCTCTCTCTCTCTATTTCTCTCTCTCTCTCTCTCTCTCTCTCTCTCTCTCTCTCTCTCTCTCTCTCTCTCTCTCAATAATTTCCTCTTTTTACATGTGTTGTGGCCTAACCCCTAGTATTGCTTAAAACTTAAACCTATTTGCTTCCATATTACTGAAAGATTATAGGTATTATAAAATGAAAATGTAATTATGAAAATCTTTCCATCAGTTTTCTCTAACAAGTGACCATTTGCTATTAAAAATGAAGCCTTCTCTTGCTTTAACAGAAAACAGTAATACAAAATGGCATTTCCCCTGTTGCTCACAAATTCAGGTTATTTGCAGGATATTTTATGCCCATTGTTTAATTTCACATAAATCTCTGATTAAAATTCTACAAGATATACAGCAGTATCGTCAGTGTATGAGAAGCTCCAAATTTCATTATCCATGTTCTTCCAGGTTCAGAAAGGTACACTTTGAACACTTAATTATGTCTTTACACATAAAATTTTCCATTGTCACTGATGAAAGACTGATACATTCATGGTGGCTCACGGAAAACTTGGTCTCCAATGTCAAAGAAAGGTGAATGAGAAGTATGTAAATAAAAGTGTGGAGGCTTCTAATTAAAATAGAATTAAATACTTGAAGCTTGAAACCAAGCTTTTTTAATTGGTTTGTCGTACTAATCTCAAAAGGGTAAAGTCTGATGAATTAGGTTATAGTTTTACTAAGCCAAATGGTTTCCCCTGAGACATATTCTTACAAGTGTCTAAATGAGAAAAAGAAGAGAGGACACTTTCCAATATAGTTAATGGTGGGTAGAATTAGAAGAACACTTATAAGAGAACACTGTGGGCAGGTCTCAAGAGAATGACAGATACAATTAAGCCACATGCAGTGGCAGTATTTTTTTTTTTGATGGGGGAAGAATTTCCTAAAAGAATGAATTTAATCATTTCCTAATATCTGAAGTTATTAATGGCTGCCTATTTGAGATTCAGGAATTTTTATTATGAATCCAACTTATACCTGATGCCAGGAATGCAAAACTTCCTAATATTTAGAGCTATTCCAAAAGTAGAATGGGCTAACTTTAGAGAGGGTGGGTTCCTCATCCTTGGGAGTCTCTAGGTAGAAGCTGAGTGACTACTTATTACATCACATAAATGAGGATTCCGTTGGCATATGAGTTGGACTTACATGGTAACAGGGTACTTCCAGCTTTGAAATTTTGTTATTCTATCACTAGTTTGTCTTTGACCCTTGAAATATTTATATACACAAAAGGAATATATGATCTCATTAAGGTGTTTATTTTCTCCAGTGATGAAGACTATTATTCATCCTTTGCTTGCCCAATTTGTGTGGCTCTTCTCTATGACTTCCTAAAAATTTTCATAGAGAATCCATCCACTGTGCATAATGCTATGCTCATGTTCCTTCCTATTGAGTGGATACCAATGGAGGACACGAACTATTCATTGCTTGTCCTCTAGTGTCACTACATTTAGAATCTCTCTCTTTCTCTCTCTCTCTCTCTCTATCTCTATCTCAACCTCTCTCTCATTTCTCTCTCTCTCACACACATTCTCTCTCTCATTTATCTCTCACACACACTTGCTCTCTCTCATTTCTCTCTCGCTCTCACACACATTCTCTCTCTCATTTCTCTCTTTCATTTCTCTCTCACACCCTCTCTCTCTCATTTCTCTGAAGCTTTCTTTTAACCACTGTTCTACCTATTTCCTCATTTGCCTCATGTCCTTCATACTCTTTTCTATTGTCCTTGAAGTTATCTCAGCCAGACAATAATATTTATTAAGCATTTACTATATGCCAGGCACTGTGCTAAGTACTGATCTCTAATATTCCTTGGTTCAGAAATCGTACTAGACTAGTTGGCAGGCATTAAACATCAGCAAGAGTGTATGGCTCTTTATAAAAGTAAGCCTTTGCCAGGTTGCAATTCAGGGCCATTAAAAACATTGTCATTTCCAAAAGGCAATTTAGCCCATTCTCTTTACTTCTAGTTACCTCTGGGCTCACTTGCCATGACTGCTTGAGAAGAATAGAGAGATTATACCTAAAGGTACGTGATATATTTTCTTCCAAAGTAGCATTGTTCCATCGGTATGTTTATTGCAAAGCTAAGCTACTGTCAAATATCATCACAGAATTATAGACATTCGAAAAGGGCTGGATGGACCCTCAATGCCCAGGGAGTAAAGGTCAGGTATATCTGAACAAGAATTTTCTACATGACATGTTGAACCAGCAGACATCTCATTTCTTGAAGACCTTCAAAGAAGGGAAAATCCACTCACTCCTGAGAAAGCCCATTCTATCTTTGCATGCCTTAGTAGGACTTACACTGTACCTAAATTATTCCTAAAATGTCTATCAAGGCAGAGTAGAAAAAGATGCAGGATGAAAAGTGTCCACATTATAACTGGGAAGGTCCCTTAAAAGAAGGGACTGTCTTGATTTGCTACTTCTATTCTCAGTACTTAAGCCCAGTGCTTTGCACACAATAGGTACATAATTGCTTTTTTTTATTCATTCATTCCATCAAATCAATAAATATCTTGGAATTTATCACACTCTGTGCTAAGCTTTTCTGGGAATATAAAAATATAGGGAAATGGAAAATATATGCCCTTGACTCACTGATCACACAATTTATAATCTAGGCATTCTTTAAAATTGTTTTTCTTTTATTTCTAATGTGAAATAAGGTTGTGTTTCTGTGCTTTAATTTAATTTTTAATGTTTAAGGATACCTAGCAGATGAAGGATTTGAGTCCTGCTTCTGGAATTAATAATAATAATAATAGCTCAGTCCTTTTTCAGCCCAACTCTTCATGTTACCATTTGATATTTTCATGGAAGAGATATTAAAATGGTTTGTCTTTTCCTTCTCCAGGTCATTTGACAGATGAGGAAACCGAGGCAAAGAGGGTTAAGTGATATACCCAGGATCACACATCTAGGAAGGATCTGGGGCCAGATTTGATGAGAACTCAGAAAGATGAGTGTTCCAGACTTTAAGTTAGGCACTCTTTATCTACTATGCCACCTACTTGTCCATTAGAAATAACAATAATAAAATAGCTAGCATTTAGAGAGTTCTTTAAGATTTGCAAAGCATTTCATATATGTGATCTCATTAATCCTCACCACAAACCTGGGACGTAGTTACTAAGATTATCCCAATTTTAAAGATGAAATGGTTAAGTGAATTGCCTAGGTTTGAACGATTAAGTGCCTCAGCCTAGGTTTGAACTCAGGTCTTTCCAATTCCCTAGTTCAAGACCATTGACCCACCACCACCTACAATAACAAAACCCAGGAGCACACAGGTTTTATGGCCATGAGCAAATCACTTAACCTTCCATTCATCAATCAAGGGAGTTTCCATATCCAGAAGAACATTTGCTTTGATGGAATCCCAAGTCAGCAAGACCGTCCTCTGCTCCCAAACTATACAAATAAAGAATTTCAAGAAAGAGAACTATTTCAGAAAAAAAAATCTGCCCAAACACTGGCTTGACAAATATGGATACTGAAGGTTATTAGGCTCTACTGGACTAGAAAATCCACAAAATTGCAAGTTATCAGACAGGTTTCTAGCCCCACCTCTCCAGACAGCCTCCTGGGTGACTTTGGTCAAGTCTCTTGATCTTTCTCACCTCAGTTTCTTCATCTGTAATGAGGGCACTGGAAGAGATAATCTCTAAGGTTCTTCCAGCTGTGACATTCTGAACATTGAAATATTCATGAGGCATCCTGTAAGCATTAGGCTTCTCTCAAAACATCATGATTCTCAGTCAACAGATCGGCTTCCAAATGTAAAAGGCCATAAATTGTAAATGGGGCGAGAAGAGTGTCTGCCTTCAGAAACATACCGATGCATCACAAAAATAGATGAAAGATGGCCTCCGCTGGCAGTTCCCCTCACCTAGCAGGAATTAATTTCCATCAAGGCAGTTCCTAATGGTTTGCAATCAAAGTTTGGCTTCTCTATACTTAGTATCTTTTGTTGCATTTTAAAAGGTGGCCATATGTCTTACCCCACTAGAGTAAATAATACAAATCACAAGTCGGGAAGGGGCGGGTTGGGCGTTGAGAAAGAATACTGACGATGTAGATCTAGTGCTAGAACTGACCACCCCGATTATCTAGTCCAACCTTTTCATTTCACCAAAAAAAAAAAAAAGATTAAAGAGATGGATGTGCAGTCAGGAAGAACTAAGTTCAAGTCCTACATCAGACACTTCGCTACTATGGAACTCTAAGCAAATCATTTAATCTCTGTGCCTCAGTTTCTACAGCTATACAAAGAGAGGGTTGGACTTGGTGTCCTCTAAGGTTGCCTCTAGCTCTTAATATGTGATTTTGTGGTTCTATTGGCAAACCATTCCAGGATCTTTGCCGAGAATGCTCCAAACGGAGAGTTGGCCAAGCCAGTGAACAATTCAGCTCTGTAGAAAGTGTCAGAGGGGATTTGAACTAGAGGTGCACTAGAGCCAGATCATACCAGCTCTTGTTAAGTATTCAGGATGGGTAGTTATACCTTGGAATTCAGCAAATGCCAAACAGAGAGCTTGGTTTATTGTTTTGTTGATTGGATATTCTTTTTCTTTTCAAGAAGATGAATTTTTTCTTTTTTTTCTTTTTTTCCATTTGAATTCGTTTATTTAGTCAATTTTTGATTGGCTATTCTTAAGAAAAGCATAGAGCAAATATTCATGCAAATTTAAACTTAAAAGTGTGTCACATATAAATTTTTTTAGAGAATCAGCTATTATACATTTCCTACTAATAATTATATACCCAAACATAATATAACATAATACTATACTATTAATTTGAAGCCAGATCCTTTGATCCCATAATATTCTCCCAAAATATTACAGAATATTCCACCATAGCATGTAGAAAATTATGATCAGCCCATCAAAATGGCAAAGGAATTTCCCAAGAATCATGGTAACATGCACGCAAAATCTCTTCAAATTGCACAAATATGAATATAGGGCCCAACATCATTGAGTGGTTTCACAAAAAAGTTTACATTCATTGGGAAAATATTGTGGGGGGATTGGAAGGGGGCCATAATTTCCACACAAATGCTGCCTCAAAAACTCAAAATGGTAGATGGACTGAATAATGTTCAAGTAGAGTTCCATGGCTTCACCGTGGGATAATTACAGTAGAATGTACTCCTGTTCAGGGTAGGGGATCTTTTGTATTTGTCTTTATATTCTCATTGCTTAGCATAATGGCACATAATAAGCTCTTAAAAATGTTGGCTGAGTCAAAAGATTTATTAACAATGTTATTGGGAAAGTACGTCTGGGAAAACCTCCAGGGGATACGTGATTCACTAAGAGAGTCCACAAGCCCCCCTTCTGCCTCCAGTGCTTGCATGGATCATAGATTTTAAGCTGGAAGAGACCCTGGAGGTCATCTAGTCAAATCCCCTCATTTTATAGATGAGGAAGTAAAGGACTGGAGAGGGGAAATCAATTGTCCAAGGTCACAGAGGAAATGAGTAATGGAGCCAGGATGTGAACCCAGGTCCTGGGCATGATACTAATAAATCCGCCGTTAAACTAAATTGAGCAATCCTAGGTCTGAGAGAACCACTGGCCATCGCTAATTTCTTATTCTGCTCATTCTTTTCCTTGATTTTTCTCTTTTTAAATTTTGTTTCCATGCGTGAAGGGCTGGCTAGGAAAGAAAGAATCCCTCAGCCGACTTCAATGTCTTGGTTCTGCAGCCCTTTGTAATGGCCACACTTTTCATTTTGCTGCAATAGCTTTTCTAAAAAAGAGGGAATTAGAAAAATTTTCAAGGCCTAAATGCCACGAATAAGTCCTGAAACTCATTAGGCAGGCTGTCAAGGATTTTGTAGTTCAGTTACTTCTCTTTCTCTCATTCTCATCTAAAACACAGGCAATGGCTCCTATTTTCATGAACTTGTTTTCTATTGGAAAGGATAAATTTCATTTTGACACAGCATATAAACCTCAAGAAACTCACACGTTTACTCCCTCTCTTTCCCTGATCTTGTTTCTGAGACAGGAATCCTAGAAAAAAGGCCAGAATTGTGACTAAGTCTGACTATATGATTAACTTGCTTTTTGATAAATGACCCTTTGTTAGAAGAAAGGGTGAACAGAAGAAGATTAAAGACAGAAAAGTGAGACCTACAAGTGCCAAAACATTTGGAGCAGCACTTATTATGAGAGGAAAGACATGGGGGGAAATGAGCAAATGTCCATTTTCTAGATAATGATCAAACTAATTGTGTTACATATATGTAATGGCTTTGCCATAGGCATGAAAAATGTGAATTAATTCAGGGAGGGGTGGGAAGATTTATATGAACAGATCCAGAGTCAATGGGTACAACTACTAAAATAATTTAAATGATGATAGCAAAAATGAAAATGGAAAGAATGATGGCTTCAAGAAATAAACTTATACACCCTAACTGATAAGAAGGAATGCTACCCACATTGAGAGAATAAACTGTGGGAATACAAATGCAGAAGGAAAACTTATATGGGTATAGGATTTGGGGTTTTGGTTTTTACTTTATCACAAAAATGAAGACTATGAAAATTGGTATGAAGTGATACCCATGTATACATGTATAACCCAGTGGAATTGCTTGTCAGCTCCAGAAGTGGACAGGGAAGTGTAGAGATAGAAAAATGAATTATGTAACCATAGAAAAATAATTAAAATTTTATTAAATTTTAAAAATAAATTTAAAATTTATTATTAAATAATTAAATTAAGTTATTATTATTAAATAATTAAATTAAGTTAAAAATAAAATAAAAAATTATTCACCCTAGTCTAAAAATTAAAAAATAAACTAAAAATTAATTTTAAAAATTAAAAAATTAAATTAAATAAATAAAAATAATTTTAAAAAATTAAAAGAGAAAAGATGAGAAAAGGCAGCTCGATCTCATCCCTGAAGATGTGGAAGACTCCGGCTATGAACACAGTATAAGCTCTCAGGCTCATATTAGTTAGTTTTCATACTAGTTAATTTTATCAAGCTATTTATAAAATTCTCTTTATTATTTTTTCTTATGAGGGGTGGCTCACTGCGTAGGCTAGAGGAAATGGATATATTCTGAAATAAAAGTAAAATAAAAACAAGAAACATCAATAAAATGTTTTACATTAAAAAGGGAGGGGTTGATATGTATTTTTTTTACCATAATAATGAATGAGAATATTTCGTAAAGCACTTAGTATAGGGCTTGGCATGTACTCTGGTATTTAATAAATGCTCATTATCTCACCCTAGTTTGTGACTATTTAAGGAGATGGTGTTTTCCATAAAGACAATAATAGTAAGTTAGTTAGGTAGAGTAAAATGAGAAACAGGGTGACAAAGAGTGTGATGGGGTGAAAAATGACAGAACAAGTTAATTTAAAGATAGTTTGCTTGGAAAAAGGAAAGACTTTTTGTCTTGGTTATCCAAAATCATACATATTCGGATTATCATATTATAATATAACATATATATTTTAACCTCCCTTGTATTTGAAATAAGAAAAAAAAAAGAGTTGTTTAGCTCTTACTAGTTGTATGAGGGCAACAAGGTGGCACTGTGGATAGAGCAACAGGTCTGGAATAAGGAAGACCTGAGTTCAAATCCCATCATGTAACCCTGGGCAAGTCTCCTAAGTTCCCTCATTTGTAAAATGAGCTGGAGAAGGAAATGACAAACCACCCCAGTATGTTTGCCAAGAAAACCCCAATGGGGTCATGAAGAGTCAGACACGATGGAAAAATGGCCAACAATAACAACTCCATTGGTGAAGCCAATAAACTCTCCAAGCCTCAGTTTCTTTATGTACACAAATGAGAAAAATCACATAAAACCATGGATTTCATGGAATTAAATGAAACAAGATAACAATGCATGGAAAATCACTTTGTAAACTATATCACAATGAACTGGCAATTGAACAACTTAAAAATTAGGAAGCAAATGCTGAAGAAGGGATAATATATTCCTGTTAATTTTTTCCTCTTTTTTTGTAATTATAATTAGTCATCCTATAAACATTTATTTGGCCCTGATTATATGCCAGGGATTGTGCTACCTGCTAGAGAGACAAGGGAAGGCAAATGATAGGTCTTATCTTTGAGGAAACTTTTACTCTAATGGGAGAAGAAAACAAATAAAAGGAAAGTAGAAGAGGCAGCTAGGTGGACACTTCCTATCTGTTTGACCCCAGACAAGTCATTTAACCCCCATTGCCTAGCCCTTACCACTCTTCTGATTTAGAACTAAGGAATAATATTGATTCTTAGATGGAAAGTAAGCCTTTTTTTTAAGGGAGGAGAAGAGGGGTACGTAGGGGGCAAAGGGCATAATGGAGCCCAGTCCAAAGGAGTTCAGTTGGTGAGAAATGAACAAATGCCTCGACTAGGAGTGCTTTTTAAATGGCCTTTTGATCCTTCTTACAGTATTTAAGACTCTTCCCCTTCCTTTCTTCCTGAAATATTTTTTTTTTATTAAGAGAATTGGCAAGGATTTTCTTTTGAATATAAATTGAATAGGTTGGCTGAGTCAAATAAATAGGAAACCATTTTTAAAGATCTATCAAATCCGTAATTTAAGAGAAGAAACATGGAACACCCTAGAGCAGGCATTCATTGGAGTAAGGAGGATCTGAGTTCAATCCTTGCGTATGACTCGTACTGCGATCCAGTTCTTTGTGACTCTCTGTGTTCCCATTCGAGGTGTTCTTGGCAAAGATACTGGAGTGGCTTACCCATTCCTTCACCATTTTACAGATGAGGAACCTGAGGCAAACAAGCTTAAGTGACTTGGCCAGGGTTACACAACTGCTAAAAGTCTGAGGCCAAATTTGAACTCTGGTCTTCTTGACTGAAGGCTCAGCACTCTATCTACTGTGCCACCTAACTTGTGTGGCAAATCTCAGTGCCTCAGGGAACTCTAATACAGTTAACTAGGTATAGATGAGTTGTTGAACTGCATTGGTGGGATAGAGTTTCCATACTGTGATCCCCCTAAACTTAAGGAATAACGGGTCTAAATTCCCCCTCCCATCCTATTCCCCTCCAATAATGATTTAGGACTCATTTAATATCTTTGCAGAATTTATCTGTAGACATCTATAGCTAAGCTAAAGGTACAGAATAAAGGTAAAACATAAGGTAGAATAATATAAATAGCCAAGGATGTGTTAATGCACAGTCAAGATATCATTTAACACATTTGCCTAATGGATGAAGTATAAATATATAACTCACTCTGGGCCACAGCGTTCTCATCTGTAAAACGAGGGGATGGGAATAAATGCTCTCTTAGGGCCCTTCCAGCATTAAATCCGATGATCCTTTGAACATTCATGAATATTTTTCAAAGAGAAATCTGAAATCTAATAAGTGTTTTGTATCAATATTCTCTATCTTTAGATAATCATAAATATACACTTATATATAATATTAATAAAAATGTTTAAATATTAAATATGATTTCTCTTGCTTTCATGTGCTTTATTTCACGTGGTCTCACCTCACTCTACATAGCCCATTACTTCTCTATACGTGGCTCAACAACGTGCCGCTTTGCAATTGAGCTGAATGAAGAGAGACCCAGCTTCCAGGGATAGGGAGATGAGAGCTAGACTCAGAGCATAGACCTAGATCAGTGTCATCAAACTTAAACAGAAACAGGGTCACTAAACTGTACAAAGGATCCTTCTGGGCCACATATTGACTTAAACAAGCACATTTTATGTTCTACTATTTTATTTATTTTTTTATTTTTTTAATTTTATTTAATTGATTAATTAAGAGAATTTTTCCATGCTTACATGATTTTATTCTACTGTTTTAAAAATGTATTTGGTTATATATTTCCCAATTTCATTTCCCTCTATTTCAGGATCACACTCAGGAGTTTTATATGCTGTAATGAAGCCAGAATGTCATCGTTTTCCATCTCTGACCTAGGATGTTATGCTCAATTCCAGGTACCATCTTTAGGAAAGGCATTGATTGATAAGATGGACGATGTCCAGAGGAGGGCAACCAGAATGGCTAAGTTTATGCATAGGATGAATAGTTGAAGGACTTTGGGAAATGAGAAGGGTTAGTAGAGAACCGAGAGCTGTCTTCAAGTATTTAATGAGCTTTTGCATAGAAACGAGAGTAGACTAGTTCTGTTTGGCCCTAAAGGGCAGAACGGGAGTATGGGATTGAAATTAAATATAGGCGAAATGTAAGCTTAATGTCAAGAAAACCTTCTTAATCATTAGAGCTATCTGAATGTAGCACAGGTTGCCTCAAGGGAATTGATAACTCCTTAACACCTCTTCTATTATCATGAGGATTCCAGTTGGGTATAGTTTGGACTTCATTGTCATCGATGTATCTTCCAACTCTCCAATTACTCACCAGATTATGTTTCTAATCATCCACCTAGCCCTCAATTTATCCCTCCCAGTCCTAGTATCTCAGAGGAGAGGCTTTTTTGTCTTCATTTTCCCAGAATCTAGCATAGGATCAATAAGCAATACGTATTTCGTGACCGATTGGATAGCCATTCTTCAAAGATCTGCTCAAGATTACTCCTTTCTGAGAAATCCAGGGCAATTATTCTAGCCTACACTGACAACTTCCATCATGTCTTCTACTTTTTAGTTGTCCCAAGATGCTGGTCACACAGTTGGTTCTCAGGAAGGACTTCCTAGTTGATGGACTGATATGTATTATGGAAGAAGGGACTATGGAAGCCAAGCAGCTAGATCTGACCTGTTTCTTTATTTCATGAGCTCAGATGCAATTAACTCATGATGTTCATCATGAGAAGTATTGTTTCCAAGAAATAATCCCCCCCTCTCTTAACCCCCTACCTTTTTCTCTCCTCTCTTTTTTCCTTTCTTCTCTCTCTCTTTTTCTCTCTCTCAAACCCCCCTTTCTTTCCTCTCTTTGTCTGGCGCACTCTCTCCTTTCTCTCTCTTTCTCTGTCTCTCTCCTTTCTCTCTCTCCTCTTTTCTCTCTCTCTTTTTCTTTCTTTTCTCTTCTCTGTCTCTCTGTCTCTTTTTCTTTTTGTCTCTCTCTGTCTCTCTGTCTACCGCTCATTTTCTCCCTGTCTCTCTGTCTCCGTCTTTTTCTCTCTCCTATGGGCTACACTCATGGGGCTTATTATCTATTAGGACATAATAAACATACAGATAACTGGTATAGTGGAATAAATAGTAGATTTGAAGGAAGGTGAGATCAGGGTTTGAACCTTGCCTCTGACATAAGCTCTCTCTGGGCTTTAATTCCCAAAAAACCAAGTTGGTTAGACTAGATGACCTCTCAAGTAATTTTTTACTCTAACACAGAAAAAAGTTCTAACAAGGAGCTTGGAATCACATATCTAGACCTATAAGAGTCTTACAGTGTTCATCTAGTGCAGCTCCCTCATTTTAAAGAGGAGAAACCTGAGTGAGGTTCAAGGAGGTTGAGCCATTTGGAAAAAGTCACACAATAAATGTCAGAGGTGATTTGAACTTAGGTCCTCTAACTCCACAGTTAGGGTTCTATTGATTCTACCCCCCTGATTAAAGGGAGCAAAAAGGCCAGGGAGGAGATACCAAGTATGCAGAAGGCAAAGTCTGCCATATTGTTTAGATCCTGCATTAATCTGCAGAGCTTAACACTGTTAATCCCTTTGTCTAAATTCTTCAATAGAATTGCCACATCTTCACTTTGGGATTCTCCCACAGGAATGTATAACCTACATTCCCAGCAGTCCACACCCTCAGTTTACCTCATAGTAAAGGAATGTTAATACCAGACTGAAGCTAGTGAAGCAATACTCCATCCTTTGTCCCAAAGCTCCAACTTCAACCAAAAAGGAATGTAGTTTTGCCCTAGCTTTTGGAATGCTTTTAGCTTCAGGATCTTTCCCTGTGGTTCTCACTGAAGGTGTCACTATGCTTAAGAGGTGCTAACTGAGAATTTACACGAATGTTTTTGAATATAAAAAAATTATAGTTTGTATAATTATTAGGGAAAGGTATTCATTTAAGGGGTCCATCTGATCCTATTCTAAAATGTCTAAGAAATAGAAAAAATATTTCTACCTCCAAAATGATAGATCATGTCTTTGGCTGGTTAAATATTTAATAATCATTTAAATTCAACAACAGTCTGCTTAAGTTGGAAATATTGAAATTAGTCATGTAAAAAATGGTTTTAAAGTCAAGCACTGGAAACACACATTCTGTGCACTTCATTTCATTTTATAGTCTCAAAGAACTATTACAATTTTTAATAAACTTGTATCTGGGATTTGAAGCCAAACACTTACATTCAAAAGGCAAGAATTTATTAACTAAAAGACACCCAAAGTGGCAATAAAACGTATTCCCCAGTGATAAGTTGCAAATGGGTTGTAAAAGTTGCCTTTTATTAATTCCAGTACAATTAAGGAGCACAGCTGTCCCATCTGCATCCCCAGTGGCCCACTTTCCAAAAGATGACAAATATATATATTTTTTCATTGCTGATAGACAAACATCCCTCACTCCAACTTTGATACCCTTACAAGATGGCTGCTTCTGTTTACTTTCACAAGTGAGTAATCTCTGTCCTAAAACCTTCCACATTTAGGCATGTAATTTTCTTGGGTCTTGTACATATGCTGAAATCAACAAAGTCATGTAACTTACAGAGCATCCTGAATGAGAGAGAGATTAAAAATCACTGAAATTCTTGTTTAGGTTACAATTATGCTCTTTTGCTAATTACTCTACAACTATAGACCCGTAAGGCACTAGAGTGTGGGGAAAGAACTCTCAATATTGAATTTAAGAGGCTTGCATGCAATATTTTTAGCCGCCTGACTCTGGGCAAATTTCTCCCCCTGACAATAATGTCTTTATGTCCTTGAAGAGCTGTATAAGTTGCAAACCAGGATCTACATGGATAAAGGCAATTCTCTAGTCAGGAATTTCTTAAACTGATGGAAGGCATCTCATATTCTGTACCCTCTCCCTCCACCCTCAAAATACACACATACACACAGTCAAAATTGTCATTCATGTGAGATATTTCTCTGATTTAAGAGTATTTAGAGTAGATTCAAGCTTATCAAACATAGATCTGATGCTTCTCTGCCACATATTACTTATAGGACTGAGAAAATTCCCATGCCTTTCTGGACCCTATTTCATAGAATCACAAATTAGATCTGGAGTCCATTCCTTACATTTTACAGATTTAGAAACTGAGACCCAGAGAAAATAGTTGACTTTCCCAAGGTCTCCCTGCTGTTATCCAAAGGTAGGTTCCTGTTGCTTCATGCACAGAATTCACAGGTTTTGTTTTTTCCTTTGAAATAAAGGCATTGAACCAACATGTAAATGGCATCGTGAGTATGCTGGGCTTGGAGTTAGAAAGACCTGAGTTCAAACCCTATCTCAAATACTAGTCCTGTGACATTGGGCAAGTCACTTAAATTCTTTCTACCTCAGTTTCCTCATCTATAAAATGGGAATAATAATGGCATCTACCTCACTGGTACCTCTAAGGTGTAAATGAGAAAATATAAATAATGTCATTGCAAACTTTAAAGTGCTATTGTTATTATTATATAATTATTTATATATAGTTATATATTATCATTATATATAGTTATATATTATATATATATAGTTATATATTATTATTGCCTTCTAGCTTCAGATTTGATAATAGTAAAACATAATTGTTGAAATATCTCTTTACCTGCTTGAAAATATGCCAGTTCCTAGAAAGTAAATGAATATAAAAATGTAATAATTTTAATAATGAAAGTTATATTATTATTCATAATAAAGTAATATTAATGAAAGTAATATTTTTCTGCTTCAATATAAAAGGTTTTTGTTTGATTCCAGAATAAGTGACTTACTCTGATATTATAAAAGACTGATGATATCTTCAGTCAGAGGAGAATGCCCTTCCATAGATGGAGATCACAACCCCTCCAGACCTTAATAGGTGGCTTCATGAGTTGGCATGGTCAAAAGAAACCATCATCTGGTGCCAGCCTTCTGTCACAACGTCTCCTTGATCTTGACTAGGCTGACCTGTAGAGGACAGATACACATGGATTGGTACTTCCAGACAGAAGCCAAAATGCAAGAGTTTGGTGTATCTAGGCAAGCTTATTTAGGATTCTGACACCTTCACTCCAGAAAAGACAGCAGAGAAAGACTTCAGTGGAAGGATTTTTCACTGTGCAAAATTAAGTCACAAGTCATGTTTCCAAAGAATGTTTTATTGTTATAAATGGCTGTGTCAGTGTCTTTCTTTTTAAAAGATACAAATCCATTGTCATCCTGAGTGTAATACAAAGAAGAATACAAAATAATCACAAACCAATCCTATTCCTGGGAAGAGAAACTAACAAGAAATCCAATTTCAAATGTGACCTTAATAAAAGTTTAACTTGGAATGAATCCTTCAGAATCTTTTGCTTAAAGTAAAATGAAAAATGCACTCTGTCCCACACAGCAAATTATTTCTGGATATTTTTAATAAGATTACTGTCAACTTCGTGACAGAATGCATTAGCCCAGCCCCACCCGGCATGTCATTTCACAGCAGAAACAGGAGAGAGACGCCAACCTTGCCGGTTCCATGGCAAAGCTGGATGGAGAGGTTTTGTGTTCTGGTTTTATTTGCTTGCCTCCTGTGTTTTAGGTTAAATTAAAAAAAAAGGAGAAAAAATCATCAAAAGGTTGAATAAGCAATCCTGATAGCTATGATCACAACCATAGGCTGGGAATAAGAGGTCCTGTTTCTACTTCATTACTCATTTGCTGGGCCATTTAGGCTAGTCACTTAACTCCCTGATCCCTGATTTCTCTGAGTGTCAAATATCAACTGGTGCAGGAAATATCAAGGAATATTTTAAAGCTGGAAAATCAACTTTATTCTCTAAACTGAGGCGGTAGCAAAATCACCTCTTAATGAAAAATAAATGTATCTGGATATTTCTGACCCAAATGTAACATTTGGACCTTTCAAAATGACATCTCTGAAGATCCAATTCACCTACAATACATTCAGGGTCTTATATTAGTTGTGGAGGGGATGCAAATATAAGTAAGACATGGCTCATGCCCTTTTGGAATTTTTAATCTAGTGAGATGATTTAACATAGACTCAACTGTATTATCCATTAAATTAGGACAAATAATAGAAAAGGGACAAACAAAGAACTACACCCAAGGTCCAGGGAAGAAGGCTGAATTCTTGATTAAGTGGAAGAAAGTGGGGGGGAAATAAATCAGAAAGTTTCGGTCACAAGGTGGGATCTGAACTTGGCTTTACCAAAGTAGAAATTTGCTTTTCTTGACTATGAATATTTGTTATAAGTTTTCCCCACACTCATGGAGATAGGGAAGGTAAGAGGGGAAAAAAAGACTAGCCATAGGATTACCTGCCCCCTAATCCCCCCCCAAAAGTGTGATTATAGCATTTTTCAATGCATAGAAGAGAAGACCAGAGGAGACACAGACAAGCAGGATAGCTTTGAAAGTTACATATTGAACTGATGATATACTTGAAAAGAAAATCAGTCATTTTTTTGGTATGATCCTCTTTTTTCTATTTTGCTTTCTTTTGGGAAATGGTTATTTTATTTGGTGTTCATTAAGATTAGAATAACAAAAAAATTAACTAACAAACTAGAATCTTGAAAAATGGGCTAGATCTCAACAGACTGATATAGGGTTGGAAATAACAAAGAATAATCAAAAATAAGAGTTAAAGGAAAGGAACAGAGGTAAGGGTGCAGGAGTCATATGAAGACAATATCTAATAATCCAGCTGGCTGGAACATATTACAAGTATTAGGTTGTGGTATGATTTAAAATCTCTACTGGGTCCTGATTATAGTGAGACTTGAATGCCATGTCATATGGAGCTTATTTAGTTAACAATAAAAAGATCTTGAACAAATTTGAGCAGATGTTCCATGGATGATATAGTGGAAAAAAAGATTAGGTCTAAAGTTGGAGGACTTCTGATAATAGGATGACCAGCTACCTAGAGGCAATTAGAGGATAAAGTGACTAGAGTACTGGATGTGGAATCCAGGAGGATCTGAATTCAGATCAAGTCTCAAATGCCTCTCAGCTGAGTAAGTCCCCTAAACGTTGTCTCAGTTTCCCAATTTATAATATAGATACACTAATAACATCTACCTCTCAGAATGGTTGTAAAGTTCAAATAAAATTATAGTATAATATGATTAATATAATAAAACATAAGTGCTTCAGAAACCTTAAAGTTATGTATAAATGCTAGGTAGTAGTAGTAGTAATAATAGTAGTAGTTTAAGTAGTAGTAGTAGTAGTAGTAGTAGTAGTAGTAGTAGTAGTAGTAGTAGTAGTAGTAAGCAGCGGTATATATCACTTAAATTTCCTGGGCCCCATTTTCCTATAAAATCTAGAAATTGAACTAGATGGTCTCTGTTCCAAACCTAGAAGTCCATAAGCCAATGACCAAACTCTGTGCATGGAGAGGAAAGGAAAGATGGGATAAGGAAGCAGGTAGAAGGGAGAAAATATATTAAAACCCTATTTTTCCAATCATGGAGATGGTAATGAGGTACCCCTGCAAGCAGTGGCAATGGACCATTCTATCAACATCGTGGGGCCAAGACGCCATTTTTTGATCCTCAGGAACCTCATCTATGAAATGGGAATGACACAATCTAAAGTCCCCACTTCCCTGGGATACTATGAGACTCAGATGAGGTAATATAATCAGAGTTTTATAAACTAGACAGCTTGATAGAAACGGCTCTCATTGAAATAAAAAGAAATGGAGAGGAGCATGGCGGGCTGCAGCAATCTGTACCACATTCTGGACCAATCACTGCATGAGAGACACAGCATAAAGGATGCCAAGAGGGAGACAGATGAATGGGAAAGAAGAGAGTGGACCAACTAACCATTTAATAGCCTGATAATTAGAAGAAGGTCCCGGTTTCTTGAGTGGATTTGGACAGGTGTCAGGGGTATGGATGGGCTGATGGAACAACTGGCCCATGAGTGATAACATCAACTCATTCATATATCATAAGTTATCAAAATGATCACATACCAAAAAAAAAAACTATTTAAAAAACTATAAAGAAAAAGAAGACATGAAGTAAGTGGAGATGAAAATCCCTCAAAAGAATTTTTTTTTAAACTGAGGAGTATGACGTTAAATGGCCCAGGAGAAAACTCTCCAAAGAGTCATTTCTTGTGACATAATTAATATTCCACCATGAAATATTTTGGAGGGTGCAGTTCCTAATGAGATATGAAATGGGGACCCTTCTGAGACTCTCTCACAGACTTGCTGTCCCAGCTCTTCACCCCCTTTTTAGTCTCTGGGAAGCATGGCCTGGGTCCACGAAGCTGAAAGATTTGATTTCCCCTCCCCTCCTACCCCAGGATATTTCTAATTAAGAGCAGTTTTCTAACAAATGGAAAGCATTTTTAAAATGTATATGTTGTTCAATATGTACCAAATCCCTGGCTTGTCATCCCCTTCTCTGACTCTCTTACAGGCCACAGTATTCTTTTCACACTTGAGCAGATGAATGGGGAGTCTCTAGTGCATCAAAAACCAATACCAGCCTTCCTGAATTAATTACTTCTTCAATCTCAGCTTTATAATGAGTCTCTCTGGGAATTTGAACAATTTTTTTAAAAGTATAGAAAGTAGCCTGCAGATGGGGAGGGGATGTGGCAGGGATGTGGCTTGAGATCTCTTTTTTTTCTTTTTTTCTCTCTTCCATAATCTAAGGAGATGAATCATGGACTATGCAGGGACCTGAGAGGAAAAGATTGATAGCTTAAAAGAATGATGCTTGTTTGAAATGGCACTTTGCCTTTCAGGTCATGTCCAAGGGAAGACCCATCCTCATCTTTGACTTTACAAACCCAATGAATGATCCAATGATCTGTCTTTTCAAACCAAACTAGGCCCCCAGAGAAAAAGATTTTTAAAAAATCCAATGCTCATTTTCTTCAGTTTTTTTTATTAGGAATCATTAACATGGGCCCCAAATGTATATCACTTAAATGTGTACATATGAAGATATTTAAAATTTTGGACACTTGGAGATATTTCCTATGAAAAAATTCATAGCTCTAGATCCCTCCTCAAGCTAAGCTTTCAATCACATTTATATCCTCTGTCTTTACAATATATTAGCAACATACTTAAGGCTCATTAAGGAATTAATAAGACATGCACACATATTGATCATTTAATTCCAACAAGCTTAAGTTGTCAAAATTTTGAAAAAATAATAAAAAGAGAACACTTCCAACCCTATCCTCACTGACCATTAATGAATGAATTCCTCCCCCATTTATTTGGCTTTCCATCTCTGTTCTCTCATCTCATCTGAACTCTTTTAAAAAAAGTAAAAAATGTTAAAAATGCATCATTTGTCATGGCAGTCATTCTGGAGAATGCCACAATTATGGAGGCTAATAAAATAAAGAACTAATAAATAGAGGTGTGGTCAAGTGTTTTTGAATCCTGCCTCTGAAACCCACTAGTTGTGTGATCCTGGGCAAGATCCTTTCAGTTCTAGGTCACTCTCTAAGACAAAGTGTCAGCTTGCATTGATCACCCAAGAGTTCCTCCCTCCCTTCCTCACCAATAGTTTTGTTGTGGCCATTACTTGGTCCTTTCAGGCAAGTCCACTATGGAGTTTTCTTGCAAAAGATGCTAGAATGGTTTGCCATTCCCATTCCTTCTCCAGAAGATCAAGGCAAATAGAGGTTGTGTGACTTGACCAGAGTCACATAGCTAGTAAATATATGAGACTGAATTTAAATTCAAGTTTTCTTGATTCCATGCCTAGCACTCCATCCACTGGGCCACCTAGCTGCCTCCAAGAGTCTCCTACATGGATGAAGCCATAAGTCCAATTTGAAAAAACAAACAAACAAACAAACCTTACCCTAAGAAGTTAAGATCTATGAAAATGGTAGATGTTGTTTCCCTGTAACCCTCTTGATTTCTCCTTCTGCATGGAAGATCACTAAATTACAGAGAATATTAGTGTTTGCTTCCAGCTCAAACCTGAGTAAGAATGTCTCCTCTAGAACAGTTAATAAGGTCTCCTTCAAACTACTTTTAGACGTCCAATTGATAGGGACCCAAGGGTTATGATGACAATATTTGATAACCAGTTTTCTGGGGTCGGGTGGTGGGGTGCACTTATGATGTCCCTTTAAGCTTAATCTTCATCTCTTTATAAAGTCTAGAGAATAAAAAAATATAAATCAAGCCCTCTTTCCTAGCATTTGCTGATTTCTGGGGTATAAATGATCCCACTGAAAATAGAATAATTGGTTCTTGGGAGCTTTAAGTCAATTCCAGCACACCTCTGGTGACCAAGCAAGTAGCAAGAAGATGGCAGACCTCTTCCAACTCTACATTGTCTATGACTCCAAAATCTGCTGAGAGATACCAAAATCATACCTATCCTTCCTCTTCTCCTTGCAAGCTTTCCTCCTCTGAAATATGCAGGATTATAATCTACATGAAGCTTCACTCAAGTCTAGAATTGTATTTCTCCAGACATCCACGTTCTCCCCTTTTGTTCTTTTATTGGGAGCAAACATCTAAACAGACAGATATGCATGTGTTAGTATGGATATGTTCATATATGTTTATGTATAAATGTGTGCTTATGTGGACATATGTGTTTATAATTGTATTGATGTATTTTGTATATTCTAGATTCAGTGAATAAGTTAAGTTGTCCCTTTCCTTCTTTATCTTGAGATAGCCATAAGAAAGCAGGAATTCTGCTACTTTTCTTGGTATATCAGTGCTCTGCCAATAATAGTTTATTTAAATTTCTTTTCATTCATTTTCTTATTTATTCATTCATTGGCATATTCTCATTACCTCACTGTGGACCATTGTGGGTTGGGAACAAAGTAGAGACTCAATCACTTCTGATCCATTCCCCTAGCCCGAAGGTGAACATAAGATATCTCCATGTGCTGATGTATAATGACCATTCTAACACATGTAAAACAAAGGTAGTTAACAGAAGACCACCCTGTTTATAGGAGGTGAGATAATAAGAAATATCATGGAACTTTGCAGGTTTCAGGAAAAGGCACAAAAATGTTAAGATCTGTCACCTAGAATAGAAGGTAAGCAATTATGGAAAATATACTTTCCACCCACATGATTTTTCAAATATATCCTTCTAAAGTTCAGATTCTGAATTATTCCCATCTATAGCCTTTAACACAACACTGTGGATGAAAAATATGTTATTAGTTCCTGAGAAAATACTGGAAAAGACATTAAGAAAAATAAAAATTTTATGTGAGGTAAGATAAGTTCTGTTGCTCATGGGGTACACAGATTAATCAGAGGAATGATTTAAACAAACAAATGGGCTTTCCAAGACTTCACTCTCAAAGTTTACAAACTGAATTTCCAGTGTTTATTACATGTCATTAATTCATCAGTAAGTTTCATAAGTATGACAGTTTGTAGGGACATTGCCAAGGAATGTGTATGCATTTGTGTGTATGTATGAGTGTGTACGTGTAAAGGCTGAGGGTTCTGTTGAGTGCCAATTCTATAGATTTATATTCGGCCCATTTTCTCGTTACATTTTGGCCATAAGTAAAGAGAAGCTAAATGATTATTTATTCTTGACTTGCCAACAAAAAGTCAATTCAATTAGGGGAAGTGGATTTAGAAAAATAAAAAAAAAACATATTGGAATGTAATAAATGGGATCATATGGATGTGGATGTGGATGTCAATGCCATAAATGAGTCTACTGTTTTTTAATGGATGGAAGGAGAAAGTCCAGTGATTTCCCATGCTGTCTGTTCTCTAATATTTACTTTCTCAAATAAAAAAAATAGCAAGGAGTTGGTGGGGAGACACTGGAAGTGTGAAATAGGGCCAGTGGTACAGATTGATTTGTGACTTTTCACCGATTTGTGATCCTTTGACTTCCAAAGAACCAACTGAAGTGGTTAGAAGAATTTCAGTAAGGAGTAGGAGAGCCTATTGGGTTATAGACATGTAGTGGTATTAGTGTTTCCCCACACAGCTTGAAAAGAAGTTATTTCATGCACACTCAGAAACATAAATTACACTGTCATTTTCAGATATCTGAAAGGAAGGGAAAACACACTGAATTCAAAGTCAGAAAATACTGGGTTGGATCCTGGCTCTGTCAGTTACAAACTAGATGTGTTTCATCTACTTATTAGAATGTAAATGCCTTGAGGGCAGAGATTGTTCCACTTTTATTTTTATATCTTCAGAATATAATGAAGTGACCAGCATATACCAAGTGCATAATAATTGTTTCTTGATTGCTTGGTTTGTGGTCTTGAGAAACCACTTAAACTCTCCCAGAATGAAGGGATTGACTTGCTCAAACCTTCCCATTCAAAGTCCAAGATCCTGTGACTTTGTAACCACATCTTTGAGGAGAAGGGGGGAAAGGGAGATAATGTTCAATGAACAACTGTAAATGAATGAATTGTTATCAGTGATGCAAGATCCAGGACAGCTCCAAGGGACTCATGACAAAAGACTCTCCACTGCCATAGAAGGATCTGATGGAGTCCAAATGTAGATTCAAGTATTGCACTCTTAATTCTATTTCCACCATGACTTTTTTCACTAGTGAAAGTGATCTGAAGCTTCTTTAACAACATGATGAACATGGAAATAGGTAATGGATGATTACATATGTTCAACTTATACCATATTACCTGCCATCTTGGGAAAGGGGGAAGGGGGAGGGAGTGGAAGAAAACATAGACTACAAAATGTCAGAAAAGGGTTATTAATTTTTTATCAATATGTAAAATTAATTTAAATTATAAGAAAAGAAAGTAAGGAGGAAATAAAAAGTAAAAAAGGAGAAAGGGGAGGAGAAGACAATAGAGAGAAAAACCAAGATGGAATGAGATAGGACATTCAGATGCATATCTAATCATCAACTGAAAACAGGACAGAAGCTCTATGGAAATATCTAGGCAGGAGATCACCAAGAAGAATATGCAATTACAAAAGAGAATATGCAATTACTATGGATGGTACAGGGAAAATTGTTGGGCAGAAGCAGCACATATCACTCACTATCTCTAAGATTACAAGAGTTGAGAGATAGCATGAGGTGTTTGAGGAATGGCAAGTTCTGATGTTTCTAGACTGTAGAAAACATAAAGGAGAACAAGGAGTAAGAAGACTAGAAATATCAGAAGGAATCAGGTCGATAAAGGCTTTCAATGATCCATGGATGACTTTACATTTGATGATCCTTAGTGGGAATCTATGGAGGAGAAACTAGGTGGCACAGTGGATAAGAGTGCTGAAGATAGGAAGACTTATATTTATGAGTTCAAATCCAGCCACAGACACTTACTAGCTGGGTGATCCTGGGCAGTTATTTTGCCCTGTTTGTCTCAGTTCCCTTATCTGTAAAATGAGCTGGAGAAGGAAATGACCAACTACTCCAGTATCTCTGTCAAGAAAACCCCAAATGGTGTCACAAAAAGAGTCAGAATTTCTAAAAGACTGAACAACAGCAACGGAAGATGGATCAAAGTGGGGAGAGGCTTTTAACTTATGATGAGAAAACAGCCCCAGCAAACTTGAGTATCTTGCTTAATGTCTTATAGTCAATAAGAAGCAGAGGTGGCATTAGAACCCAAGGCTCAGATCTGATGCCACAGTCAGTACTCATTCCCTGAAAATGTACCAAAGACCTAATATTTCATCAATCTGAGAACTTTTTCATCTTTGGAGATGTTGGACATGCTTCCTTAGTAGATGTTATGGATAAAGAAACTCACCATGTGATAACTTCCTTATCACAAATATTTTTACACACACACACACACACATTCTTAGAGCAACACAAATGCCTGTCTGGGTCTATATCTGAAGTCCTTTCAGACCAGAAGACATATTCCACCAGCAGAATTGCTAAGAAGCCTGAGTTATCTCCACATGATGAGGTGGCATCAAGGTAGGTCCTTTGTTCCATCATTTGGGTCACATCAGACTCTTTATGACCCAATTTAGGGTTTTCTTGGCAGAGACAGTAGAGTGGTTGGCCATTACCTTCTCCAGTTTATTTCACAGATGAGGAAACTAAGGAAAATAGGGCTAAGTGGCTTGTCTACAATCACACAGCTAGTAAGTGTCTGAGGCCAGATTTGAACTCAGGAAGCAGAATCTTACTGACTCCAATATGGTGCTCAAATTGAATCTGCCACTTAGGATTTCAGGGGACAATAGTTAGGAAGGTTTTCCATCTCAGTAAAATTCCTGGTGTTGTCCTAAATGTATATTTTGCATCTCATAACAACACAAGAGGAGTTCGCTAAGCCCACCCCCATCCAATCCTATTCACTGTACTTAATCCTGTTTTTTAAGTCTGAACTTAGAGCTGTAGAAATCAGACACCCATAAACGGTAACTATTTATTACTGCAGTTAGTGCTTCGAAGGCTCTTTTTCTGTAGTCCGTGCATAGCACTCAAACACTTTATCATATCGCGAGGAAAAAAAAATTCTGTCTATTAGTATGTGAATGACCTTCAGCTCCAAGTCTGGGTATCTGCTGGCCCATTCCATTAGAGGGAATATTATCACTATCTCATACCCCATGTCCTCTGACTTCCTGAACTGATAGATAAATAAATCTGACGCTCCTTTTTCAAGTGAGTTTCCAATTTAAGCAATTCCTGTTCAACTCAGCTCAGAACACTCACACACTCAAGAGAGAGCTTGTCAACCGTGGAAGGCCAGGGAGTAGGGCTGGTCAGGAGTTCAGAATATTGTTTAAGAAGCTACAATGTGGAGGCAAGGGATAGGGAGAGTTTATTTATATACAGAAACACATACAGCCCCAAATATTATATCTATATGTACACATATATATATATATATATATATTAGAAGAGAATATATTGTTAGAATATATTAAATTTAATTATTATATATTAAATTATATATTATATTATAATATATTAAAATTAATTATATATAATATATTAAAATTAATTAAATGCATATATAAGAGAAGAATATATATTAGTCTATCAGAATATAATTAAATGTTTACATATGTACACACATATAGATTAGAGAATATATTTTCATGTATTTTTGTTGTTTAAGCATTTCAGTCATGTCAGACTCTTCATGACCCCATTTGGGTTTTTCTTGGCAAAGATATTGGAGTGATTTGTCATTTCCTTCTCCAGCTCATTTTACTTATGGAGAAAATGAGGTGAATAGAGTTAAATGTCCTGCCCAGAATTACACAGTTAATAAGTTTCTGGGGTCAGATTTGAACTCAGGAAGATACATTTTCCTGACTCTAGATCTGTGCTCTAGCCACTGCACCAACTAGCTGCCCTTTGAGTGTACATGAAATATCCCTGCCTCAAATAGGCTTACATTCTATCAGAGGAGACAGCATCTGTATAAATAAGAATAAATAAACATAAAAATTAAATACATAAAGATTATATATAAACAATAGTTGTAGACCATAAATATATATAAAGAATATATAAACAAAAATTAAGCAAAAATTATATATAAATATATTGATCTATAAACTACAAAAATATGTATAATATATAAAGAATATATAAGCATAAATTAAATATTTAGAGAATACATAAACTATATGTAAAATATAAATATATAAATAATATATAAACAAAATTTAAATATATAAATACTATATACAAACTATAAATACATAATATAAAGAATATAAAAATTAATATATTAAGAATGTATATAAGCTAAATACATATTTTACATAAAGAATATATAAACATAAAATTAAACAGAGAGAATATATAAATATAAATATAAACAAAAATTAAATATAAAGAATATATAAACTATAAATATGTAATATAAAGAATAAATATAAAAATTAAATATATCAAGAATATATGTAAACTAAATACGTTATATATAAAGAATATGTAAACAAAAATTTAATATATAAAATATATATAAACTGTAAATATATAATATATTAAGAATATATAAACATAATAATTTAAAAGGGATTTTTTGAAGAGAGAGGCATTAGCTGCTATGGAGATAAGAGTAGATTAGTAACAACTGAGTAGAGCTTTGTAGGAAATCAGGGTTTTTAATAGGCAGGTGAAGAGGGAAGACATTCCAGATGTGAAGAATAAGATCGGTACTATTTACCTCTCAGAAATTTTCTATGACTAAGAAGGGATAAGGTGTGTAAAGAGTTTTTCCCATTTTAGCTTGTTAATGCCAATGATTATAATTGCCCAAGGTTGTTAAGTTGGTTTTGGCAGAAACTGGATTTTAGTTTGTATCTTTCTCAAATGCTTTTTGTTGGAGGTAGAATTTGAACTCTTGTTTTCTGGAAATAAAATCCAATGTCTAGCAGTTGGTCATACTAACTTTTCCTTTATTACTGAATAGGAAAATGAGATATTTATGAGCAAACAATGTTGAAGACATTTTTCCTTTTACACATGTCTAGAGAAATCTCATCAAAACAATTCAAGATCCCATAGTTTGTTTATTTTCCCATCAAGTCAAATATTTAAAAGCTTGATGCTTTCATATTTTTAAGTGAGTGCCACAAAAAAGGCACAATAATTAACTTTATCCTTAAAACAAATTTACATAGGATGAATGAATCTTTTAGAATTAGCAAACATACAAACCTTTCGCCTATCACAAAAGAATTCATTTTCAATGTAGAGCAGTAATGGGTAACTTTATTTCTTGAATAAGAAGGTCTCTATAATCTCCTCTAATATTGAATTCTGTTAATTGTTGCATGCTCTCATGGAAAAATAAAATATAAATATAAAGGTACTTTCTATACATTCTCAGCAGTGTAGGCACCTGAATTCAGTTCCTAACAAAATCAAGTTATTTAAAAAAGATCAAGGCCAGAAGATTTCCTAATGATCAATGACCAACTGAGAGGAAATGATGGCCCAGAACACCCGTAGTCCTGGGCCATTAGCTCTCCACTGGTTCCTAATCCCTAGGAGGCGGAATGTGCTGAGCCTGTTACTTTGAGAGCAGGCAAAAACTACAAAGAGATGTATGCGTTATGTTTTTTTTTTTCTTACTTCCATTTTGTACCGAGAAGTTAGTGAATCCATTAAGTTTCTAGAGATGTGTGAGTCCATAGCTGGGCTATATTAGTTCTCATAGGATCAGTTCAAGTTGAGGCAGAAGACAGGATGCTGAAAAGTCAAGATATACATACTATTTTATGTTCAGTGTGTGGGAGGTGAGGAATGGGGAAGAGAAAGGTCCCTATCAGAACCTAAAACTGAAATAATACTGTGTCTATCTAATGAGCTGGACCCCAACCTGAATGTGAAAAGACTTGGCTGAATTACCTTTTGGAAATTTTATTGATATCCCTTCTTCTATCTTCTTCCTGAAACAAGGGCACATCTTGATAATCCTCCCATGATCCTCTAATGAGATATACTACATTGTCTAAATAATGGAGGTTGGGGCTCACCCAAAGGGCAATAAAGGGGTATGTGGTGGGTGTGAGCATGATGTGACACATTACACAAGAGGAATTATTCAGGAGAAGGGATGTAGAAGAATTTATTGGTGAAATGTATAATAATTTAAAAGAAAATGGGGTGGAGGCAATTAAAAACATCTGATGGACCCCTCGCATTCTCCCTTGGTAAACTATGTATAGTCAAGAAAATGGGAGCAGACATTCCTTATGGCAAATCTATAAAAAGATGGAGATAAGAATAGCACACATATAAATGAGTCAGGCGAATTCAGCAAATATTTATTAAGCACCTCATGAGTGCCAGGCATTTTGCTATCAGGCAGTTCATTAATAAGAGACAAAGAAAAGCCCAAAACAGCCTCTGCTCTCAAAGATTTCACAGTCTGGAATTCCCACCATGGCATGCTCAGGTCCAGTGAAGTATCGCCTCATGGGTGTACATGCATGAATACTGAAGGGCTCACACAACAGCTGTTACATTAAGACTCTTAAACATACTACTATAAAATTTAAAAATTAATATTCAATACTCCAAGTATTATATTTAATAATATTTATTAATATTTAACTTGAAGCAAAGGGAAAGTAAAAGACTAGAGAAACCAAGAGAGCTCACCAGCTTTCCACATGGAAAAGAGAAAAAGGGAGGAGTTATAGCAGATTTATAAACAATAACGTGACCATGCCAACATGCACAAAGGGAAAAGCATTCTGGGTAATACAGAAAGGAATTTTGGGTAATATAATTTTAGGGGTTCAAGAATTTCCAACTATACAGTTGCAAAATTTGGAAAAGAAAAGAGATTCCATTTGGAACAGAAACTCCTAAAGTGAGATGGTCCCAAGAGCTTGCCTAAGGGCCCAACTCTTACATCACCCATGCTCTTCCATCAATCCTCCATAAGGACATCCATCCAAATGCTCTTAAATTAAGCCATGTCTAATTCTGATTTCTCAAAACCAGGCTTCCCTATTATCAATCAATCCACAGATCAAACATGTATTTAATGCTGATTATATGGCAGACATTGGGCTAGGTGCTGGAAATAATGAATGAATGAAAGCATGGAAGAATGAACCTTCCCTGCTCCCTCCCACCAATACAACAGATGTGATAGAAGCTCCTCTGTTCTTTCTTTGAAGACTTCCAAGGAGAAGGAGCTCACCACCTCTCAAGGAAGCGCACTGTGCTTTGGAATAGCTTTAATGTTAAGAGGTTCTCCCCTCCTATATCAAGTCTAAATTTGTAATGTCTTCCATATTGTGTCTTATACTCTTTCTTTCATATAAATTACAACTGCAAATATGTTATGCTTTCAATGATTAACAAACATTAGGACAGAAATGTGAAGGTTTTGAAAAGAAAAAATTAAAATAATATAATTTGTTTTAAAATAAATAATGAAAAAATATAATGTTTTTGTTTACTTCATTTTCATTATGAAATAAGGGTAAGAAATGATTAAATGGGTAACAGTTAAGTGGCTCAGTGAATTGAGAGCTGAGCCTGGAGATGGGAGATCCTGGGTTCAAATCTGGCCTCAGATATTTCCTAGTTCTGACCCTGGCAAGTCATTTAAGATTTTGCTTAGCCATTACCACTCTTCTGCCTTGGTATCAATAGATAGTACTGATTTGAAGACTGAAGGTAAGGGTTAAAATAATTTTTTTAAAAAGGAAATGGTTAAATGAAAACATTAAGTTAAAGATTGGATCTGATAGGCACTGAGGAGAAAACTTAGAATGGCCATTATTTGCTGTGGAATGAGGAAATAGAGGCATTACTAGCATACAGGGGAGCAGAAGAAAGGGTTGAAAGCGAAGTCTCTCAAAGTTTTGTCTTAACTTTTTTGAGTTGACATTAAACATTTACATGAATGACAAGGTGCTGACATTGAGATTCAGTTATCCAAATGAATACTTTGAAGGTGAAGGTGCCTTGAAGTCTTATTCTTTTTTTTTTCCAAATAAGAACAAGGATCCATACTGATATTTTATGTATGAAGAAGTACAGTAGCCGATGACCAAGAAGTATTGATCAGTTGATGCGAGGAGCATCAATAACAGTATTATGCTTCCTCTGACATCAAGACTGTCTTCTCCCAACCATGTGGGTGCTTTGGGGTTGGGTTTTCTTTATTCTGAAAGCAAAATAGAGACTGAAATCTGGACTTTGTTCTATAATTCAGAAATACCTCTGGGTTCAGGGTTCAAGAAGAGGGGAAATAACTGGACTCAAGTCTTGCCTCTGACACATAACACTTGTGTGATCTTGAGAAAGCTTTTTACCTCTCAATGCTCCAGTCAAATTGCTGATACTACGAGCTGAAGAGAATTTTCCAGGCTATATTAGCAGAGTAAAGAGCTAGGTGACACACGGAGGTCTTGGAGTCAAGAAGACTCATTTTTCTGAGTTCAAATCTGGCCTCAGTTATTTAACCACCTGGGTGACTACTGGCAAGGTATTTAATCCTGTTTGCCTCAGTTTCCTCATCTGTAAAATGAGCTGGTGAAGGAAATGGCAAACCACTCCAGTATCTTTGCCCAAAAATACCCAAATGAACTCAGGAGAAGTTGGACATGACTAAACAATTGAATACAAGTAGAAGAAATCTCCTCACCTTAGAGTCCCCTATATGTCAATGAAATCTGAGATATGATACCTATACGTATCCTACTGTATAGGTGACTTTGAATTGCTTTATCAACTTTAACAAATGAAGATTATACTCATTCATACATCAATATGTGAGAGCCCAATGTTTAACAGAAGATTAACTCCATTTCTAGATTTAGAAGAAAATAAATTATAAAGATCACTACTGTCATGCTAATAAAGTACTTTAAAAGTCAGAATACCTTTGTTGGCATTTGGAATTTTCTCAGTGATTAGAAAAGAAATAATGCAATGTGGCTACATTCTCATGTAGAGGCATTCAAGAAATCCAATTGTGAAAGCTGAATGCAAAAATATACAGGAAAAAAGAATTATCCCCAAATTCTTATTTTTTTTCTCTTCATTTGTCTCATGGTCAGTATTTGGCACATAGAGGCACTTTATGAATATTGATTATTTGATTGTGTATCCATGTGCTGAAATTTATGGGACTCACACTAGGATAGTGATTCCTTAGAAAGAATAATTATTATTATCTCTGCATTGGAAGGAAGGATTGGAAATGACAGATGATTTTAATGATTTTAATTCTACCTCCTTAGGAATTTTCAAGCAGAGGATGGATGACTACTTTAGAGGCATGCTAGAGCAAGACTTTTTCTGTGTATGGATTGGACTAGATAGCAACTGAGATCCCTTCCAACTGTAAAAACTTCAAAGTCAAGATAACTGCTAGATGAGATAGAGCAATCACCCCAAAATCATGTGTCTATTTAGCTAGGGTATATTATATCCATATGAGAACATGTTGTCTCTTCCAATAACTTCTTGAGGACAGGGACTATTTCATTGTTAACCTTTTGTCACAATACCTAGCATGTGTTTGGCTCATGATTGAAACTTAATCATTGTTGACTCATTGATTGAATAAACCATAAATGCATGTGTCACTATCCTTTCTACTAAATCAGATTGCAACCATTTTTCATGTTAGTAGTTAGTATCTGAAGTTTTGCGTGTGCCCCAAGACTGAGGGCATTGGTAAATTCAAGAATGTCCAGAAGAAGACAAGCAGGATGACTGAGGGCCATAAGTTCATAACACATGAAGACTGGTTGATAGAATTGAGCCCATTTGGCTTGGAGAAGAGAAGTCCCAGAGGCACATGATAGCCAAGTATTGGAAGGACTGTCATGGGGAAGAGATATTAGACTTGTTCTATTTGGCCCAAGAGGTCAGGACCTGAAGGAATGGGGAAAAGGTGGAAAAAGTTCAATTTAGCCTAGAGTTAATTAGGGACAAATTTCCTAATGATTACAAGAGACCAATTGTAGAATGGGTTATGGAAAGCAATTGTGGTTCTCTCCAAAATCCTTGGGCAGACATCTTCAAGCAGGGATTAGATGACAACTTCTTGTGCACATTATGGCAAGGATTCCTTCTATGTATGGGTTGGACTAGATGGCAACTGAGGTCCTTTCTAGCCATCAAATTCTGATATTTGCTATTATCGAAAGAATTTGTCACTTGTAGCTTATTATTCCATAGGTAGGATAATTCTCCAAAAAAGAGTCAGCATGAAGTTCATGCTCTGAGCCTTGCCATCTTGGTGAAAATTCTGTGGACATAGGATTCACAAACATTGAGTCATCACCATCAGTTGGTGACTCTATGAAGAGAGAAATCATTCTCTGTCTCTGTCTCTCCTCTCTCTCTCTCTCTCTCTCTCTCTCTCTCTCTCTCTCTCTCTCTCTCTCTCTCTCTCTCTCTCTCTCTCTCTCTCTTCCTCTCTGTCTCTCTCTTTCTGTCCATCTGTCTGTCTGTCTCCTTTTCCCTTTTTGTCTCCCTCTCCCTTTCTGTCTCTTTTCTGTCTCTGTCTCTTTCCCTCTCTCTCTCCGTTTTTCTTTGTCTCTTTCTTTGTTACTTTCTCCTTCCCTTCCCTTCCCTTCCCTTCCCTTCCCTTCCCTTCCCTTCCCTTCCCTTCCCTTCCCTTCCCTTCCCTTCCCTTCCCTTCCCTTCCCTTCCCTTCCCTTCCCTTCCCTTCCCTTCCCTTCTCTTCTCTTCTCTTCTCTTCTCTTCTCTTCTCTTCTCTTCTCTTCTCTTCTCTTCTCTTCTCTTCTCTTCTCTTCTCTTCTCTTCTCTCTATTTCTCTCAAAGAATGCCCAAAGACTTAAATCTGAGATCTCAGTGATAAGAATACAAGAATATGTGATCTGATTACAGAGAGTGATGCACGTTCTCTGATGTCTCCATCCCACTAAAAGTGAAAAGTGCTTTAGACTTTATGGATTTCATCACCATTCTTCTGAGTGCGTATTTTTTCTTTTTCACTCTTCCCTCTTCAGCACCCTCTAATAAGTTGTCCCCTTTCATTCAAATGTAAGTTTTTTTGAGGACAGAAACTATCTGCCTTTTGGCTGGTATTTGTATGCCCACTGCTTAGCACAGTGCCTGGCTGTAGAGTAGGTGCTTAATAATGTAAATGACCCTCCTGCTAAATCAAGCATTTTTTCTCTACCTGCTAATACCGGAGTGCTTTGCTAAGTTTGATGATCTAAAAGAAGGCTCTAAAAAGTTTAAAATTGAGTTTACTAATTTGACACTTGAATAGAAGGTAGGGAACAAACATTTATATAGAACCATTATGTGCCAGACTCTGTGCAAAGCACTTTATAAATTACCTCAGTTGATTCTCACAACTATCCTGGGTAGTAGACACTGTTGTTGTCCCCAATTTATAGTTGATAAAATTGGGGCAAACAGAGGTCAAATGACTTGCCCAGGGTCACATAGCCAATAAATATCAAAGGCTAACTTTGAAATCAAGTTTTCCTGACTCCTGCCCCAGACACCCAAGCAGGCACATCTCACACAAAATCTGTGACATTGCTGGGGAAAAAAATGTTTGTCTAATGAAGAGGTCAGTTGATTACAAATTGACATGGCAGCCAAAGAAAGGGAAGAGATCTCTTTGAGGGTCCTAAGAGGATGAGCTGCAGTTAAAAACTATGCAAAGGGCCCTACCAAGACTTGCAGAATCACACCTACACTGAAACCACAAGAAAAACCAAGATGAATTATAAAACCAAAGCAAATCTATGCAAAGTGAATGTATCTAATAAACATGTGATGTTTTAAACATTCCATTTGAACTGCATGAAGCAACAACCTGTAGCTGCTTCCGAAATGGATTCTCATTTTTACATTAAATTACACACAGAGAGCGATGAATGATTAGTTTCCAGTGTTAACGCAAGATTAAAAATTGTCGATGTCGAGGTAACACCTTTTTTATTATTATTATTGAATTACTTGCAATTCTTTTCTCTCTCATTTACTACTCACAGGGGAAAGCTCACACAACCCACAATTGTTTAAAATTGCCTGAAATAACCTCAAATCTGTGGAAGGAAAATCAGACTTCATAATTATTTGACTGATATAATTATTTTTTCCTTTCAGATTTATTCTGAAATGATTTTAAAGATTTTTGTTTTGCATTGAAAGATGTCAAAATGAGAGAAAAGGACTTGGCTTTAATAGGCCCAATTCCTGCAGTCTCCTTTGACACCATTTCCATTTGCATTGACTATCTGACCTCAGTGGGAGGTTGGGCTTCCTTCTGAATTCCATTCTTAATAGGCACCCTGCTGCCAAACCAATAAATAAAAAATAATAGGAGCAAAGAAGCCACTTATTTATTTGTTCTTGCAAAGCATGAAAAGTAGCTAATGTGTTATGAAGATAATTGCCCATTCCTGCACAATGATTTGCGAAGGAAAACAATTACGTTCATTAAGACACGTAAATATCAGAAAAGTCAAATAGTTAAATCTGGTTTAAGGAAATGATATGTACTTATTATTCTATTAACTGTGCTTTTCCCTTAACATTTTAACATTTAACTCAGTGAATAAATATTTAAACTTTGTACTGTACACAACACAGTGTCATGTTGAGATTATTGATGGTGTCTAATTTTGACCCAAGGGGGAAAAATCAATAAGCTGATCTGGGGAGAATTATAGGTGCACATACATGCAGGAGAAAATTCAATGTTCATGATCATCTTTGTTTTATTTTCTTTGAAACGTTCTACCTTGAAAACCATATCTAATAAAAAGAGAAGTAAACAAAATGGAGAAACTACTTTCAGAAGAGAATCCAAGAGCCCATTGGGGACATGTGGCATTCTAAGGATAGAAAACCTCCAGGATTTTGCTCATCAGAATGACATTTTGTGAATTGCAATAAAAGTGATTATCTAGTGCAAGTAGGCAAATATGTAGAGTTCTTCTATGTGTGATCCTAAAATATAATTGTGGAGAATATTTTAATTTTATTATCTACAAAAAGGGGAGGGATTTTAGGTCTGTTATTGCATTGGTGTATAATTTCTTGTGTGGGGATTCCCTCCATTGATTGGATATATTTGGAATATAATTGGAAGTAATAAAGATTATACTAACTTGCCCAAAGTCTCACAGTTTGACTCTGGTCAGAGGAATCATGAATTTTGGTAATCATCACTTCATCACTGTTCTATCCACAATGGGGGAAATAATAAGCATTCGTGTAGAACCTACTATGTGTCAAGCACATAGTGCCCTTTTACAAATATTATCTCACTTGATCCTTATAACAACTCATGGAGATAATATTATCCCCAGTTTTGTAGTTGAGGAAACTGAGGCAAACAGTGGTTGCCAGAGGTTATCAAACTTGTCCAGAGCCCAGATTTGATCCCAGATCTTTCCAGAGGTTATCAAACTTGTTCAGAGCCCAGATTTGATCCCAGATCTTTCCAGAGGTTATCAAACTTGTCCAGAGCCAAGATTTGATCCCAGATCTTTCCAGAGGTTATCAAACTTGTCCAGAGCCCAGATTTGATCCCAGATCTTTCCAGAGGCTATCATACTTGTCCAGAGTCCAGATTTGATCCCAGATCTTTCTGACTGTGGTCCCAGAGCTCTATCCACTGTGCTATGAACTGGAACAGTACTGTGGGAACATGGCATATACAGCTGGAAAAACCTTAGAAATATCCTAGCCCAATAATTTTTCAATAGAGATGAGAAAAATGAAGTCCAAAGAAGTTATAGCATCATCACTGGAGATGGGAGGTCATCAAGACCAATGCCCTCATTTATCAGGATGAAGAATCATGGAGGTAAAGTAGGGTTTGGGGATGAGGGAAGGTCACATAGCTAGTTAGTAGCAGAAACAAAATGAAGAACAGCTATCAAACTCAGGGCTCTCCCTATGTATTGCATTTTTCTGTAGAAAAATTAAAATTTAAATATAGGTATTAATTTAAAAATACAAATACAATAGTTTGGGTATGAGGCATTAGGAATGGAATCAGGATAATGTGGATTTGACTCTTGCCTAAGACTTCTCCTTCCTATGTAACTCTAGGCAAGTTATGTAAAAAACCGGAGTTTTTGTCTAAGGACTGACCTCACAAAGTTCTTCAGATGATCAAGATAGTGTGATTTTGGTTCATTATTTGCAATATATTGCATACATATACTGCATCTATTATAAACATGTAAAGTGTTTTGCAAACTTTCAGATGTTACAGAAATGCCAACAATAACTATTATATCAGGTCTTTTATCTATAGAATAAAAATTTTATTAAAAATCTGAGATGATTTGAAAACAAACCAATAAAGTGTTCATAGAATAATCAGAAGGTTTGCTTGAGCATTTTTTGGTCACTTTTTGGATTCGGTATAAGGAAAAGTTTAATAGTGTGCGGGACAACCATGAGATAATTGGCAATTGAATTCATTTTATGTAAAATATTTCTGAATTTCATATTCAGTTTAATATAGCTTATTTGTTTTGATGTGTTTTAAAAATTAAAAACTGGAGTACAATTGATTATTTCATTAAAGAAATACATTTCTTATTTTTTAATACAGCAGTCTGTAAACATGACTCCAGGAAATTCTTCTGCACCTTGCACCTAGACACAGAACTGGCTACGGTGATGGTCATAGTCTATTCTGACTGCTAAGTCTCTAGGGTACAGAAGTTGGAGGTAATGGTAGACCAAAAGTCTTTCTAGTCCATTGATGAAGTGGGAGTAATGGGCAACTGAGAATCTGTCTGAGCTAGGGATGACAATAGATTTGGTGTCTATATCTTGGGGGTCTATTTTCCACCTTTCCTCTTTCCTGACGCCTAACTATTAGTTCCTTCCATCATTCTTAGCCTCTTTTTACACTGAAAGAAATGATCGTCTAAGATATTAAAAAGTGTCAAACATCTTAAAAATACTTGAAGTTCACATGATTATAACCTAAATTTTTGTCACATTCCTCATTACCAACCAAATTATTACAATACCAAGATTATAATCACCATCATCACTATCACCAGCCCCACAAAGATTTTTATAAGTTGTGGGACCATTAGATTGCAACTCCTTGAGACTAGGGACTGTCTTTTGCCTCTCTCTATACCTCTAGGGCTTAGTATGGTGCTTGGCACAGGGTGGGTGCTTAATAAGTGCTTATTAACAATTTATGGACCAAAATTAGTCTTGTATCACATTTGATTCATATATGAGCCATTTTCTTAAGAGCTATATGGTCAAGTGTATATTTTAACACCTCAGGAAGACAATATCAAACACAGTTGAGAGGTTACCTAAACTTGAGCCTCTAAATGAAGCTTGAATTTCTAAATTGAATTTCAAATAAGAAAACCCAAGAACAAAATGTAATAATGATGCCTTCTATCTCTCTCTCTCTCCCAGGGTGTTGATTAAATTCAGTGCTCACCTTGTGAAAAATATGGTATCTCAATTGAAATTAAAAAGCTTTTCTTGACAACTTGTTATGAACTAAATGTCATATTCAGGGATGGCAATCTGCCTCCCTCCCTCCAACTGCATCTTGAGCTATTTAGAAAGGAGAAAGAAGATGCACTGATCTTGGCACAGGGAGTACTTGTCAATCAAGTTCATGCCAGTCTCAGGCCAGGGCACTCGAAACTCATGATGTAGGCTTAAAGATATGGAATGAGTTAACTTAATATTTGGGGGTTTGGTTTGATGAAAAAAAAGATTTACTTTCACAAATAGGTATTTTCAATTCATCCATCAAGCAACAAGCATTTATTAATCATTTACTGTTTCCCAGGAAACTGTGGATATAAATATAATGAATAAAACAAGCCCTCCTCTCAAGGATCCTAATTATAACAGAGGAGATAAGAAGTACATGTAAAAGTGCATATAGAATAAAGATAAAGAAAATAAACAGAAAACAGTTACACACAAAATAATTGGAGAAAAAGGGCACGAGTGTTTGGAGGTTCCAAGAAAAATATTAACATAGAGGGTGAGTCTTAAGCTGTCTGAAAGAGGAATATTCTTTGAGGCAGGGGTGAGGAGGGAGTTCATTTCACACACAGGATCAGCCAGGGCAAAGGATGACAGAAGGGGTCCTGCATAGACAGAGAGAAGTCCAATAGGACTGACTATCAGCACGTAGAAAGGAGAATATTATACTAGCAGGCTAGAAATGTAGGTTGAAGTCCCAAGAGAGGAGTTTATTGATCTAGAGGTAGGAGGAAGCCACCGGAGTTTATTGAATGAGGGAATGAGATAGCTTAGTCAGATCTACATTCAAGGAAAATGACTCGGGTTGTGGTATGGGGACTGGAGAGAGAAAAGACATGAGGCAGAAAGACTAAGAAATGAGGGGTGACTAAATAGAAAACAAACAAAACACTAAAGTTTGCAGCAAGTATTGCTGGTGAGGCTACATTCCAAACTATGTAAAAATTGAAGGATATGGACATAGTTTTCTGAAGAAGAGTTGAGTTCTGAATTACTATTAATGATAGAAATGGTTCTTCCTCAGATCTGTCTGTTTGAAAAAGCTAACAAAAAAGCAAATAATGATTACTGAAGATAAAAGAGCATTGGACCTAGACCAGAAGATCTGAATTCAAATCTAGCCTCAGACACCTAATGACTAAATAACTTTGGTCAAGATTCAATGTTATTGAGGAAGGGATACATGTATCAATGAATGTTCGTGGAGAGAAACAGTATATGAGAAATAGGTCCAGAATGAATGGAAATTTCTTCAAGAATTCCTGAGGATAGAGGGAAAAGGGTAGAAAAAATTAGAATGGAATGTGTGTGAGATAGGGTTGAGGATGATAATGAAAGGACAAGAAGTAAGATTTTATCCTTTGTGTTTTGTATTGTTGTTGTTTTCACCCTATGTGGCCAGTGATTGATTACAAGGATTCAGAAACAAGTTGGGAAACTGTTAGCCACTGGGCTAAAAGTGGATAGAAAATATAAAAGAAATACAGCTCACATTCTCCAAGGAGTTCTGTTTCTGGGAATGGGGCAATCTGTCTTTAAGTACAACTGAATGACAATGCTGAATTATTTATGCTGGAATTCAGTTTTATTATTTGTAAAATGACAATAATAATGTTTATACTATATAACATAGGTTTTTTTTTTAATTGGGTTGTTTTCAGTGTTTGGGGAAGTGGTGTTGGTGAGAAAAACATAATGTAAAATCTAAAATATGCTATGTTTACATGAATAAACTTTCTTCCTGATATTCTCAACACCTAAAAGGGCTCCCTCAAATTTTAAAGTAAACTTCAAATTTACAAGTTATTATTTTACCTACAATATATTCAAATCCATAAATAATGATGTGTTATTTAACTAATATCAAGTGTGGTTTTCTAGATGAGTAAATATTATATATAAATAGCAAAATTTAATTAAAAAATTGAAGTCTTTTAATGAAAGTAGTATTTTTGAAAAATCATATTACAATTTCTCTACTTGATGAAAACTTATACTGAAAAAAATTGATGCAGGTTCAAATGAGGAAAATCCATTTTTGTGTTATGAATTTCAACAAAAGCTGTTTTGTATTTTAAGTCATTTTACATAAACAGTCATTAAAGATATTTAAAAACAAAATCACTGAGAAATAATGAAAACATATCTTCTACTTATTTTCTTCATATCAAAGGTTCAAATTATGAACTTTACAGAATCTTATGATGATATCTTTTTAATTGCTCATCAGTTACTTTGTTTATAGGCTCTATTTAAAGACTATTAATACTAAATTATTTTAAATTAAAATGTTTTTTTTTTGTTGAAAATCATAGGTCTCAAATCAGGGGGAAATATTTATCTTTTGAAAATATAAGATGTAAAATACCCTTTCCAATAAGTCTAATGACATGCTATTTAAAATGATGCAGAAAACTACATGTCAGATTAGTGGAGAACCTAAGGCTAGTATACAGGTGGATGGGCAGCTTTGCTAGAGGCAAGAAGAGAACATTTTATCTTCCCACCTTCTCCACTATATTTGTAAACATCCATATCTATATCTACACATGAATGCATGTGACATCAGTATTATGGAAAAATCTTACCTGTCCCCTGACAGTATGATTTATTGGATAGACTCTTGGGCAAATTTTAAAACAAAATTAAAGAATTTTATAAAGATAAAAGAACCTGAATTTCTCATTCTGTAAAGGAAGAAACTGAGGTCCAACGAATGTGACATTTCAATTAGACAAGTAAATGATTGATATATACATATATTTGCAAATAGGTATGCATTCAGTGCACATATATTAAACAATCTACTCCATGTTTGGACAATTTTAATTGCTAGAAAGATTTTACCTGATATTCAGCTTAAATCTACTCCTTTGTAACTTTTACTCATTGATCCTAGTTTTGTCTTATGTCCCTTGTTTCTAGTTCTGCCCTATGTCGAAAAATATGAGAACAATTTTTTGTCTTAAATAAATATTCTATGTTTAAGAGAAAATGAGTTTTTTGGGGGGTTTCAAAAACTTGTAGGCTGTGAATAGGATCTCATATTGTTGCCTACAGATACAGTTAAGGTTCATCTTGGGCACGAGCCATTCTCTTACAACCAATCAAACAAACGATAAAGAAACATTTCTTAATCACCTACTATGTGTCCATCACTGAGCTAGGTGCTGGGATAGAAAGACCAAAATAATAAATAAAGGCCTGTGGTCATCAAAGAACTTATCACGTGAGACAAAAGGTCTCACAATAAATAAAAACATAAAACAATAAAATGTACAAAAAAAGCCTTAGTTCTTAGATTTAAATATATCCTTTTCTTAAACCATAATGTTAATAAACCTCAGACAATCCTGCTTAGTCAAAATGGAATCCTTTCTATCTGCATGAGACATATAGATATTCAAATTAATTGTGGTAAATTCGTTTTATTTTTATAAATGGAAAATTATGTGAATTTTATTAAGTATTCAGGTGCCTATCATGGGCAAAATATCTTGTTGGGCACTGGGACAAAGGAGAGGGATTACTCTCTTGATTTCACTGGTATGAGGTTTTCCCTAGTTCAGAAACTTATCAATGCAAATGAGCACCTTCTCTCCAATTTAGTCTTAAAGATTGACTATGGTACCAGGAGGTTAAATGATTTACCCAGAGTCTCACAGCCAGAATAGGTCAGAAAGGGTTCTTGAATCCAAGTCTTCCTGACTCCAAGGCTTCTTCTCCCTCCTCTGTGCCATGCTCTTTCTAGGGCACTGGGCATTCAAAGACAAAAAGGTAATGGTTTCCACCTCCAGAGAGCTTATATTTTGATGGGGTGAAACAAGCTGAGGGGAGACAGGTAGAAGAGCACCCTAAGAACTGGGGAGAATCATACTATTCTGACCAATGTTTAATTAATTTTTGTCTTTGTGTTCCCACTACCTAGCAAAAGACTAATATAACATTCAGAAAAGTCTTGCAGGATTGAACTGAATTGAAGCCACATATAAAAGGTGGTTAATAAATGGGCCAAAAATACCAAATAAGGTAAAAATGGCATAAAATTAGGCTTATATAATGTTAAAAGACATTCAAATGATGAAATAATTTCTAGCATTATCAGAAAGGGCTAACATTTTTATGGAGAATCTCTTTGTTTTTACTCCAACTTAGAGGATCATAGAATTAAAACTGGAATGGATTTTTGAGCTGATCAGGTCCACCCCTCTCCTGCTCCCTTTTGCAGATGGGCCATTTGAGGAATAAAGAAATTCAGTGTTGTACTCAAAGTGTCTATACTAGAATTTGAACCTGGTATCTACTACACAATATTGTTATACCCAACAATCTGATGTGCTTGGAAATGATGCTTCTCCCACTCCTAAGGAGCAGTTCACATTTGCAAAATTTTAAATATTTTCAAGCAATCACAATTTTCATTAAGAATGAAACTTCAAATTCTAGTAGTGGAGAGCACTTTGAGAGATCCTCAAAACCAGTCAATAACTGAAAGCATTTCGTTTGAATGTATTTGATAAACCCAAGGCCAGTTCAGAGCCAAATAGGGCTTTGGTAGATCAGATAAGCAGTTCACTTATCCCTCCTGCCATCACGGACGGCAGGGCAAATGTAATGTAGAGAAACATGAAACACTGAGCTAACTGGATTCCTTTAACTTTATTAATGGAAGTGTCCATGGCTGCATGGATTGACTCACTAAATTATAATGACTAAAAGGCAAGGAAAGTAAATGGTTCTGCTATCTTCTCCCATCACTTTGCCTTTGAGAAGAATGCCAGTCTCTGGTACAGAAGAGTCTGAGTAACATTATTCTAATTCAGTCTCCATAAATTTCACCTGGCAAATATCGGCATATAAAAGAGAACTAGATAAAAAGCACTGGAAATACTCATTTTTCTTCACTTAACATAGTTAAACAATATGTCAATTATTTAGTCACTTGGAATCTGCAAGAAGAAAGAGACAACTTTCTTCGTAGAGAATCAGTTGGCTTTTTATAATCCCAGGAGAATATTTGCATAATAACACTGAGCCAGCTGCAAGGTTAAATCCATTAATTTATTGGGAACAGAACACACTGTTCTGGTTGGCTGTTGGAAAAATTGCTTTCTGAACTTGTCTTCTCCACCATCAAGTATTTACTGTGAGCACACAATTACCACAACAAAGCTGGTGTTGCCAAGCAGAGAACCTTATTTAGCATGGAGAGTGGTAACCACTCCACTTTGTGAAAATGAAAAAAATTAATCTTGAAAAGCTTGCTAATTAACATTTTCTCCTTCACCAGTTGTTTCATGGGATAAAGTAGGGGAAAGCGATTCTGACGAAGGTTAACTAGATGAACTGATTTCTACAATAGCTCTCAAATACAAATGCTACCACTAAGACCCTCTCTTGATAAGTAGGAAAAAGTCTCCATAATCCCTTGGTTTTTATGGGAGGTTTTAAAGGTAACTTTAAAAAATGGAACCACCATTCCCAACGGTGTTGAGGACCAACCTTTTCTTTGAAGTACATTTTGTCCTTACAAATTAGAATTCTTGTTACTCTACATGGTAAATAAAGCTCTCTACTTTGGGATTCTCACTTACCATTCAGTGTCAAAATGATCTTTCGGAATGGAGGATGGACTGGAATGGAGAGAGATCTATCAAGTGTCAATAAAATTTACAGAAGTAATGTTGTAATAGTGAGATAACAACAGCAACAACAAAAGAAAAACTTAAATAATAGAGAAAAAAGAGAAAATATATTAAATGTCCAATTTGCTCAATATGAAAGTAAAGAATAAGAAATATAAATGCTTTCAGTAAAAACAATAAATAATTCCACATAATATATATAAGGATTCATTCAGAAAGTATAATGAAAGAAGAACAGAGCACACAGAGATGAAAAGGTAGGAGAGAAACGAGGAAGGAAATACCAAAATTAAATAGGTATACAGAAAGGAAAAAAAATAGATAGAAAAATAAACTTCCTTTCCTGGGAGAGTGACATTGTCAGATATCAAATAAAATTGTCATAACTGCAATGGAAAAACTACCTATTCTTGGATAAGAACAAAAGACAAAAACAAAAAAATCCCAAACCTCCAGAAATGTAGATGAGTAGAAAAGATCAGATGAGGAAATAAATTGAAGCAAATATTTATAGTTTGATAGTGTCATTAAGCTCAAGGCTATTGATTACTGGGGAAAGTGCTCTTTTTTCTACCAAAAAAATTGAGGAAATAGTATTTTAGTAAACAATAATTTCTTATTAATTTTTTCAAGATCATGTCAATACCATTTTTAATAATTGTTTTCTGACATTTTGTGCAGACAGGGGTTCTACCAGCACCTTTCAACATGCATGTAATAATGGTATAATATTAGACTTTGGAAACATTGGGAAATCGATTACTCTACTTGCTGTGAAGTCACATGAAAAGCACAAAGAGGAGAAACTCTCCCTTTGATTTCAGTTCTATCATCTCTTGTTGCATTTGTCTTTGGAGGATACAGGGGTGAGCCTCCACTCATTGATGAACATTCTCACACTTAATCATACTGGTACATCCAAGTGACTCTGAACTCTTTTAAATCATCATTCAAACCCCATTCCTCACCCCCTACTACCTGATTCCTCATTCTCAGGCCACTCAATACCTTCACTCTAAAGTTTTGTTCTAACTTTGCCCAAACTTACTATGCCTTCTAATGTGCCACTTCCATAGGGAATAAAATTCCCTTCTGCTTGCATTCATTCTTTGGTGTCTACCTGCCACTAAGCTCTCACCTGTGACTATAAGAAGCTGTAGCACCCATAGTGGGCAGACCTTGCTAAATCATCTCAGTCCATGAACTAAACCTGGTTCAGGGTAACCAACAGACTTCAAGCCCATTGGTAAGGTAGGTGAATAGCTAACCTAAGCATGTAAAGACTTCCCTTGTTGGAAGGGGTGTATGAGGACAATTTATCCCATAACCCATGAAGGTGGTGGAAGAAGGTGCTGTGGAGCTTACTGATTGGTTAGACATCAAAGGAGCCAAGGTCATTCACCACATCTTGGGCATCACCAACCATCTTAATTTTGTCTTCCTACTGGGCTTTAATATCTCAAAAAGGAGAATGAGGCTGATGACTTTGTGTAACTCTACCTCATTTAAATCCAATTCAGGCAAAAAAATTCTAGACATCACCACACAATATCATTAGTGCTCTGAAAATGAAGGATGAACAATATTCCCCTCCCACTTCTTCCATCTACTTGCTCTTGCTTGACTTCCCCCAATGATCTAGGCTATGGGTCTGATCATATCACCTCCCTACTCAAAAAAACTCCCTATTATCTCTTGGAGCAAATAAAGTACTCTTTTTGCCATTCAAAATACTTTGCAACTTTGTCCACTTACCCTTTAAGCCTTCTTGTACCTTGCTCCCCTACATTTTTGATTCAGGAACACTGGATCAAAACATTGGATCTCCATAACTTCCTTTTAAATCCCAACTAAAATCCCACCTTCTACAGAATATCTTCCCCAACCTCTCTTAACTCAAATCATTTCCTTCTGTTAATTATTTCTTATTTATCCTGCATTTATTGTGCTTTGCATGTTGTTTCCCCTCATTAGACTAGATGCTTCTTGAGGGCAGGAGCTATCTTTTGTTCCTTCTTGTATCCCTAGCACTTAGCTCAATGCCTGGCAAACAGTTGGTTCTTAATTAATGTTTATTGATTGATTAAAGTATTTCACTTGAAACATAGTAGGTGCTTAATTGAAATGTATTCCCCTCTCATCATTATTAATTATAATAATTATTTATGAAATAAAAAGTATTTAAATATCTAATAATGAGAGAAACATAAATTAAGAAACTGAGATATTGCTTTATACTTATCCAAGTTGCAAAGTAGATAAAAATGTGGAAAAAATAAAAAGCTCTATCTAAAGCCTTATGATGACCTGCTACTTCCATTTGAGTCATGAGTAATAGAAAAGGCTATTATTTACCATTCATTTTCTTCGAAACTCTGATTGGATCTAAAGCAGTTTGGAAGGGTACATTCTGTGTTTGACAGTTTATACTTCCCAAAAATACTTGGCTAATTTCAATTTTCTAGTTTCAAAGTTTATTAAATCTTTTTTTCCCATCTTCTCACTCTTGAAATAATTTTACACCCCTTTTTGTAACTGTTGCATTTACTTCTCCTTGACCAGGCTGTATCCCTCTCACCCCTACCTTGTGAGCAGGACTTTTGCTTCTGTCTTATTTATCTCCCCATTCTAGCAAAGTACTATGTATATGGTAAGTACTTAATAAATGTTTCTTAAAAAAATCTTAAAAGATGCTTTGATGGATTCACAAACTCACTGATGAGGACATTTCATTCAAGGCAGATTTGTAACCCCTCCAGACCTATTCATCCTGTTGAGTCTCCTCCAAGACCCTTCTCTATGGCTTCTCATAAATTTCACATGAAAAGTACATTTAATATCAGGGAGGTCCTTTCTCTAGTGATCCTGACACTTGGTGGCTAACAGTCTAGCACACAATTGTCCACCAGTTATCACACAGTCTTACTACATGGTCAAGCCTGTTCTCCCGCTCTAATCAAACATTTTTCAGCCTAGGTTGAAACAATTAGAAAGGAAAAGAAACAAGGGAAAATGAGGAAGAATGAAAGGAAATGGATAGTAGAGCTGAGCCCAGTTACAAAGGACTCCTTAAATTTAAAATTTAAAAATTATGTGAAGTCCACCAACAAACATAATTTTATCAGAAATCAAAATGTAATTCTTTAGTTAATAATGAGAATCAAGATAAAAAATTTGAGATGCTTCTCAATTATTTTTCTTAGCCTAGACATATTAGTGATGGTCAGTAATGCATGGGTTTGATTTTATTACAACAACTATGGTACATTTACCTTAAGGGAGCTTCACCAACGCATGCAGATGCTGTTTAAATTTTCTTAATTGCATGGGAAGAAAGGATTTCCTGAGCCACCCCTGAAAAGCTCTCATCCTCAAAGAGATCAAGATTTCAGCAAAGATAACCACAAGGGAGCTGAATTTTTCTTCATAAGAGAGCTATTTTAAAATCAGAAAATATGATTGAGGTTGTTTTTTAAACAAAACATTCAGATTATAGAAGCTTAGACTTGAAAGGGGGGCTGCAGAGGTTTTCTAGTCCAAAAGATTAAAGCCATCTGATATTGTTCTATGTTTAAAAGTCACTTTTGGTGTTTGTGCTGTATCTAAACACGCATTCTACAATTCTACTTCATGTGTTTACCCTTAGTAATTACAGATAATGTTTTCCTGTGTAGGCTCAATTTCAAGAGAACATCAATTAACACAATATAAGTTGGTCTTAATTAAAACAACTTATGCCCTTAAGCTCTTTTGGTATTTCATGTCCATTTTTACCCCAAACACATACATATAGAGAATGTGTACACATGTGTTTGTGTACACTGTAAGGATCTTAGTATAATCTTAGTATAATATAAAATTGCATGAGTTATGAAAAGATCATAAAGATATATTTCATTTAAATATAAATGCAGCACACATGGCATGACATCTATCATCCTATATGCTGGAGGCAGAATCTTAAGTCCTTAATCTTGTGATTCAGATCTCTAAATTTATATCTCATTTATATAGTGCACATACCAAGGGCATTATCTCTAAGAGCATTAATCAGAATTAAGCTATAGAAGACCCAGATCTCTATGCATAAAACCATGGGTATGTATATATGAAAGCTATCTAGACATATGTAAATATACATACATGCACAAAATTCTAAGTCTGCACATATATATTGATTGCAATCTCCATATATATACAAATTTAAATCTGAAAACTGGCTATCTCACAAAGAATTGACCTGCATATTTTAGTTACCCTCTCCCTCCCTCACTTGTTTCTAAATGGTTTTATTTATTACCTCCTCCTCTATATTTAATTTGAAACATCATAATTACAATATATATTTATTCTTCTATAGGCAAAACCTTTTGTCAAAAGTCTTACCAATTCTTGATCCATCAAACCAACCAACCAACCAACCAACCAACCAACCAACCAACCAACCAACTAACCAACAAATATATCACAAATTATTATATAGTTTTACTGTATTCTGTGCTGAGTTCAGTACTTGTTCTGTAAATATGAATAAGAACACAAGATACTCTGCCCTAAAGAAGCGTACAATATATTTGGGGGGATCTCTACATTTAGTTACAGAAAAATAAATACAAGATGATTTTGGGGAGAGAATTCACTTGCTGCTGGGAAATCATTAGAAGCTTCATTAGTATTTTTTTTAATTTAAATTTTGAGGCAAACAAGGAATTCAAACAAATAATTGCAGCTATTAGTAACATTTTAGCCAACCTTATCCAACCCAATAAGAATTTACTAAGCAACTTTTATGTGGTAGGGGCCAGGGATACAAAGAAAGAAAGAGAAACAGTTCTGGTACTCAAAGTACTTACATTGGACTGGAGGGAATAGAGCCCCTATTGTCTCTGTGATGGAGGGAGAGTCTCTCTGTCTCTCCCACTCTCTCTCATCTCCCCACTCTCTCTCTCTCTGTCTCCTTCCCTCCTTGACCATTCTCATAGCTTTATAACTCACAACATACTCACTCCATCATAGGTCCTGTGGAAACAGGGTTGGCCATTGCATTAACCAAAGTTGTTAAATCTTTCAAAATAAAAAAAAATATATTGCTGTCATTTTAGAAATTATTCCCCTGGTTCCTCTCATTTCACTTTGCATCAGTTCATACTAGCTAGGATTCACTGAAAGTGTACCCTTCATAATTTCTTAAACTTCAATGTTTCATGATATTCATATCTCACAATTTGTTTTCCTATTCTTTCATTGGATAGGTACCTTCTTAAATTCTAGTTCTCTGCTTTTCTTTTTCTGTCTTTTCTCTTTAATCCTTTAATTTGTTTAATCCTTAATTCTTTTCTTTTCCTTTTAATCCTCCTTTAGGATGAGAGACTTCATTTTGCTTTACTCCCCATTATTATCATCCCTTTTAAGCTTCCTTCTTATGCCTGCTTGCTTCTCTGGGGCATTGATGCATTTCTACAACATAATCTCTGTGTATTTGTGTGTGCATGCATGTATGTCTGTGCCTATAGGGTGGGTATTCAACTTTCCTTTGTCTAAGAGTGAAATTCATCAAATGAGTGTTCCCTCCATCCCTTCTTCCATGTTTGTACTTTCTCTTCACACATTCCAACTATAAGAAATAAACAAGGTTTACATTTTTCTTTTTTCTCACTACATTAATGCTGTCCTTTTATATGGCTCCTCTAAAAACTGTCAGCTTATACACATCCACTCCATGTTATTATATTCCTGGGACTTTTCCTTTTGAAATTTCTATGAAGAAGTGGTTCATGGATTCTTTCCATCTTCAGTTTCTCTTTAGCTTTTAAAAATATTGGACATTTTCATTCATGAATTCTTGAAGGATAATGACCAGGCTCCTTTTATTTCAAATCGTGATTTTAAGGGAATAAATTGATTTATAACATGTCTCTTCTTGACAAATTATTCTCCAGGTTAGCTATCTTGGATATAAGATATATTATATTAATGCTTTTCTATTTTTCTTTTAATATTCCTCACTGTCTCATGAAGTCACCAAATTTCATCTCATTTCATCAAGTCTTCAAGGATTCTGTATTTCCATGAATTTTCTTTTTTCAATAACTTTTTTTTTTCAAAATCATTGATTCTCCTTTCATTTTTTTTCCTTCAGAGTTTTTATTTCATTTTTTGGACTTGCTTCCTACTTAATTTCTCCTAGGTATTCATGTAGTTGTCCCTGCCCTCTCTATACCCTCCTCTTCCTTTTGAGTCCCTGATTGCAACTAAGGAGTGCTCTTTCCTTCCAAACTGGATTTTTAGCCATATCTAGATCTGCAATAAGTTTCAACCCTATTTGATGACTTCCTTGATTTACCCATTTCTCTAGTATTAGCTTCTTAACTGTGGCTCTGTGCTGGGAAGAAATTCTTGTTTTCATGAGAGGAAGCAGGGATAAGAAGTTGAGGTGGGATAAACGCTGGTTATTGTCCAAGCTGACAAGAACATAGATATTTCTGTTAATCAACAGAACATGTCCCAAAGCATGCATGAAGTGTTATTTTTTTAAGTATAGTATTTATTGAGGCATTGCCTTAAAGGATTATGTCTAATAATGAAATATTTATAGCTACATGAAGTGATGTTAAATTAGTCATTAACAACCATTAATTGGCTCATTGTATAAAGCAATTTATATGCAAAAATCCTAATAAAATGTTCCATGTAGCTTATGATCTGTGTATATATCATTATATATTATTTGTATATATTATTCATATATTCATTAAAATATTCTAGACCATGTGAGACTATAAGGTCAACCACAGTCTGACCAGCATGACTGTGGTTTTACAGATGGTTAAAGAGAAATTTAATTCAAGTTTTATTGAACAATGAAAACTTTTTTTTTAAGAGAAGAAAAACTGTGAATTAAAGAAACATTTAAGATCATTAATTGTTCATTTAGGATTTAAATTCAAGGTGGGGAGAGCATACTGGAGCCATATTAGGCACTTAATAAACACACACTGATTAACAAATGGCTTAGGCAGCATTCTGGACATGGTTAACAACTGCTACCAAGCAATGGGAATGGAAGATGGTGCATGGTGAATGAGGAATTTTTAAAAAGTCAGTATGGTGGGGCGATAGTATACATGGAGGAGAGTTAAGAGTAAGAAGACTATAAAGATAGGAAGGAACCTGGCTTTTAAGAGGTTTCAATGCCAAAAAAAAAAGAGTTTCTATTTGATTCTTTAGGTAAGACAGGGCCATTGATATTCATGGAGAACGCGTTCGAGGCTTACACAGTCAGATCTTCAGCTAAAATATTCCAAAATTGGCCAGATGACAATTGAGCAGACGCTCTATTAGAAAGAACCAATGGAAAAATATAATCCTCTCCTTTACGCTTTTTACACTTTTCATCATTTTGTACACATAGATAAGTAATGTCTTATAGATATCAGCAAAATAAAAGAAAGAAAAGAACTAAGCCATGCACATCCATAACAAGTTATCACTCTTGTTTTGATTTAAATCAGAAATTACAATTTTCTAGAGCACATTTTGAATAGTCTTTTTTATGGGCCATATGCTAGATCTTAAAATGGTATTTGGTTCCATAGGCAATAAATACAGCTTCTGAATGAAACTATTACATTATCATTCTAATATTAAAATATTCTATTTTTAAAAAATCATCTATTGTAGAAAAATACTGCCTCATTTAAAAAGATACCATTGTTGCTTTATTCAATGTGTGACATTTGAAATATATGAGTGTTGAATTATGAATGATAATATATGATAAACATAACAAAGTTGGTAATGTCTATTTGTATAAATATTAATAAATATAAAAACCTCCAAAGGATCAGTTCATACCACTAAAGTTAAGGTTTCATTGCAGGAATTAACAGACTTTACATCAAAAAAGTAAGCATTTAATTTACTGAAAACGTCTTGCTTATGTTAAAGTATCTATTTACTTCACCTCACTTAAAACAACAACAATAATAAACCTCTTTCTCTTTCTTTTAGTTTTTTCTATCTTTTTCATATATGGTAATACCTCAGATGCTCAGTAAGTTGGGCTACAGACAACCTTAGCCATCTAGGACATAGCTACAGATATAGAAGCTGGCAGAAAAATCTGATGAATAACAAGGGAAAAGTCACAAAGCTCATGCATTTTACTCCAGGGGTCAAGGATTAGGTGAGGTGAAAAGTAAGTCACATGGAAAATAAAAGTCAGAAGAAGGGAAAATTAAGAATATTGCTAACCTAAGAAAATATCTAGGATGTACAATGTAAATACAATAATACCATATATCTCAATAATCTCTGAAGACATCCTTATACTTACTGGGCAATAATGGATGCTTATAATGGGCAAAGAACCATCTAGAAAATATTAGTTTCTATTTTTCTATTCTTGGTTTGGTCAGGCGTTGAAATGTGTAATATAGTGAAGGAAAAATTCAATTGAAAATGGTTAAAATATAAATAATCTTACTCCTTAAAACGAACAGTTTCAGTTAGGTGGAAAATTCAGTCCTCTGAACAACTCATTACCCACAATGTTGGATGAATGAAAAATTACTGTGTTTATTCATGATACAATCTAATTCAAGGCTTAATTCAGTAAGAGCTAGAAGCAACTCCTGAAGATTCTAAGTGAGAATTTACTAGGTAGGTAAAAAATATTTATATTTATATTTTTTCTATAAAGTTGATAGATAATTATTACAAATGATATTCATGTTCCTCAGTTGGTTAGGTCTCTCTCATTCATTCAATTAATCAACATTTTTAAATTTCTACAAATATAATTAAGTATAAATTATATTTATATTCCTTAGGTTTCTGTTTCCTCACTATGAAATGAGGAAACTGAATTAAATGATCTTTAAGTTCCTTCCAACTTTCCAACTTTAAATTTATAACCCTACAATCCAACAAGATCCTACAAGATTCTAAGATCATTCTTTTTTTTTTTTTGAGAGGCATAAAGAGAGCAACCACCTTCAACACAAGGGCACCCTGGTTCAAATTTAACCCCTAATACTATTGACTGGTGACTACATAAATTGCTTAACTTCTCAGTGTTTTCCATAATTTGTTATGAAAATAAAAGACAATTAAAGCTTTAAAAAGTGTTAATTCTGTTGGGACAACTGTAAATAGCAGAATAGAAGCCAGTTTGCATTGAAAGAGGGAGATTCTTCAGATCCCTACCCTACTGAAACCACAGATCCAATCCCTATCCTTACCCATGTCCTAAATCCTCTCCACCCTCTTCTCTGTACGGAGTTGATTTTTCTCTTTCTGGAGTACTTGAAGCCTTCATAAAATAACGAAGGACTCAATGTTCTTATTGTATTTTTAAGCTTTAAAAAATATTGGAATTTAAAACTACACTAAGACTTTTGGGACACAATGAATAGTTCTTGTACTCGATCTATTTTTTAATATTTCTACTGAAAATTATTTTTTTAAATACAGTCTTTGAAAAAAATCAAAACACCAAAAAGCCACAAAGATGAGCATGATGGGGATGGGTAAAAATTGATTACATAATATGTTATGACTTTTGTGTACAGCATGGTAAAAAGGGCATCTTCCAGGAAATCTATGTTCAGAAAAGTTGTGCCAGTCATATAATAAAATAATGAATGATTAATTTAAGTGTCGAAATGGTGCTCACCGAATATTAAATGGGATTGGATTATTAACCATAGTTCCATGAACTTCTGAAAAATAATCTGATGATCATATTTCAATATAATTTATTTTCTTTGTAATTTTTGACTATGTCATTGTTTTAAAAATATTATTGTGCTCACAGAACCACAGGTACCACCAGAATGCCAAGCAGGCTCAAAAGACAAAGAAAAAAAGTGGAAAAACTTTGAGCTAGAGGAAAGACGCCAGAGTTTGGAATAAATCCTTTATAATGCTCTCTAATGAATTTATACATATACATAATATATATAATAAACAAGCACTTCACAAGATGAGAAGACATCCATGCATTATTTGCAATGTGAAAGATAGTCATTCACATGAATGAAATATGTATTAAAATCATTACTGAAATTGATCAATTATAGGTGTAATTTTGAATTTGTTGAATTAAAAATTCTACAAATATTCATTATAGGAAGTCATATGAAAAATGTTTATTATATATATATATACATCAATGTTTATATGTTACTACTGTACTGAAAGCTTAAGAAGATGAAAAAAATGGGGTCCCTGACCTCAGGAAGCTTACTTTCAACTCAAAAGAACTAAGCTTTACCACTGCCCACACACATCAAGCCAATAGAAATTTATTAAATGTTTATTCTGGGCCAGGCATTTTGTAAGTGCACAAGAAGCAATAAAGACACAGTATTCTCCTAACACTAAATACAACCCTCTTGGATTATTATTCTTAATTAGCTATTTTCCTCTCACTGAAGAAAACTGCCTAATGATTATTTATTTTATCACATTTATCAAATATTATAGAATTAAGATCTAGAAGAAACCTTAGACATCTGATTAAATTCCCCTTTTAAGAGATGAAGAAACTGAGGTCCACAGAAATAAAGGAAAATTCCCAAAATCACCTGGATAAGTCAGAGTGATTGGATTTTAATTCAGGGAGGTTCTCTAAATCCAAGTCCACTGTACTTTCCATTTCCCCACTCCTATTTTTCAATCTCAGTTCTTGATTATCTGTGATTGATAACTAGCTAATGCATCTAGATGTAAATTCCTAATATCAATTTAGCATGAAAAACAAATACAAATACACAAGTAAGACTTGACACTAGTTTTTACATCTCTTTCAACTACTGCCATCAGAAGGACATGGCTCCTACCCTAATGAGGCTTGGCATACTGCCAAAGCAGCTGGTCATTGATTGACTCTTTGGTGATGAGCCACAGAGGCACAAGAGACAACACAATTGGTCTCTACTGATCTGGAAAACTCTATCTATGTTGGGAGAATTCATATGCCTGGAAGGAATCCAATGCAGAATTGAATCTTAATCCATTATCTTATTCATTGTGCTATTTGGTTACAAAGAGTATATGGCAAAGAGAATACCAGCAAATCAAGAAAAATCACAAGAAAAAATGACTCTATCAAAAAGAGATATTTTTATCAATCACATTAATCTTCTAAAAATTGAAATGAGCTACCATCAAAGACTGTTGACATATAACCCAAAACGTATGTAACTATAAACATATATATGCATATAGGTTTTATATGCACACATATATATTTTAATATATTTGCATATATATACATATTTGAGTATGTATGAGTATTTATACATATTTGAGTATATTTGTATATATACATTTGAGTATATATATTTTATATAAATATATCTTTATATAATGGAGGCATAATAATCATGAAATAAGGAAGGATGATGGGTAGACTAGAGGCTGCCTCCATCTCTATCTCCTTCCCTCTATGTTTATATCTATATCTGTCTACAATTTTCCCACAGCATTTTCTAACATTTATAATTCCCACAACATATAATATAATAATATGTAATGATTATATCATGCCTATAAATTATAAATAGGGAAGGGAAGAAGTATTTCTATAGCACCTATTATACATCAGGCACTATATTCATTCCTTTGCAAATATTCTCATTTGATCCTCAAAACAACACTTGAGAAGGAGGCACTATTAGTATCTTCTTGTTAGAATTGAGGAAACTGAGACAAAGAGAGATAAAGTCAAACTCCAAATTCAGCATCTGCAGTAAAAGGCAGTGAGAGACATATAAAGTCAGATGATAAATCCTTTTAAAATAGCAAAATATCCAAGTCCCCAAATTAGTTTTGTGATTCAGATTTTGTTAATGTAGGTAATGTGGGGATGGCCAAGTTGCTGTGGAACCATCTGCCCTGAACCATTCAAAACTATCTATGGTTCAAATCGAAGCCAAGCCAGAAGCAACATCTGATTTTTGCCATAGCCAGAAAGTAATGTGGCTCATTTAGGAAAGCCAAGTTTTAGGCGAACCCAACACAAAGTAAACATGTCCAAACATATTGTATTCTTTGGGCCCCGATGTGGTTTATTCATGCTCCATGTCATGCTCATCTACATGAAACCCAACCAAGAAGCCAAAAGAACCAACAGATGGTTTGTACATCTCTTCCTTCCCAAATAATTTTCTGACACATGTTTGCTAATTCAGTAGTTAGACTTGCTTCTGCCCTAGTATCTGGGCCACCGACAATTCTCTATGACCATGAAGACCTTGTGGTGTAGAAACGACGACAGTGGCTTCAGGTTTAGAGAATCCCAGACTCGAGACTTCTCTATGTGACTTTAAGCACGCCACTTCATTTATCTTGGGTTTACTTTCTTCACTCGTAAAATAAAGGCTAGGAATAAGAACCTTCCCACTTCTTTTTTTAAATGAACATTTTATTTATTTTCAGATTATATCTTAGTACAATATTCAATAATTATTTTCTGACATTTTGTAATCCAGGTTACCTCCTTTCTTCTTTTCAAGATGGCAGGCAATGTGATACAGGCTATACATGTGCATTATACAATACATAAAAGAAGACAAAGATTCCTTCTACTTTTAAATCAATGATTCTATGATCTCCATTTCCTTAATGTCATACATTCAAATGGATCCATGATCTCTTCAACATAGACATTCTCTTCATCAGGGTAGATCAATCTACTGTCTAATCCTACATGATTCTTTTCTATGGATTCCCACAAACACTTTAGAAAATTCAGTCTAACACACTGGCCTCCCATGGATTTTAACATTCTGTAGATACTAGGGTTTGTGCCATCCATTTGTTATTCATCTTTGTTTAATGATTGCCCCACATTCACTGGTAAGCATTCATTTCCTAATTGCTTTTGGGGGGTGTAATATTGGGGGCTCAAGTATTCATTGGCCATATGGAATAGCCTAATTAAATCAGTGCCCTTTTGGGTGCCTTCAATTTGGATTCCCTACAGAATTCAATGACTTGGGATTTACAGCCAAACGGATCAATAGAACACGTTAGAAAGGAGAAGTTTGGGATCCTTAAAAATGTTGAATAATTTCTGTGATTCAGTTAGTTCTATTGGTGGCTAAACCCTCCTAAGAGATATTGAGATGGGTCAAGAATAGATTTTCTATTAAGATTTAGTGATTCAAATCCCTGAGTTATTTAACACATTCAGAGTAAGAAATGGGAGTCAACTGTTTTGCTTAAAATATGATTACATGGGGGCCAGATAGGTGGCTCAATGGATTGTGATATAGGTCTAGAGATAGGAGGTCCTGGGTTCAAATTGGACCTCAGTCACTTCTTAACTGTGTGACCCTGGACAAGTTACTTAACCTCCATTGCCTAGCTCTTTCCACTCTTCTGTCTTGGAACCAATATATAGTATTGATTCTAAGACAGAAGGAAAGGGTTTTTAAATGTATGTTTATACACACACATGAATCACACATATCACATATGAAATCACATGTTTCATCCCCAAGTTATGTACTAATGAATTGTGTGATATTACCTAAATGCCAACATCCTCATTACTCTGTTTCTTTGCCTGTAAATGGGAATATTTTGCCTTCTCATAGAGCTGTTGTAAGTCTCTACAGAATTTGAAACTTAGAGATCTGAGCAACCCAAACTTCATTTATATTTTAAATCCCTCACATTATAGTTGAGAGAGAGTTGAGTGAGATTAAATGACTTTTTTACCACCCTAGAAGGAAGTGACAGAGTCTGAATGCAGATTGAAACAAACCATTCTTCAATTTATTTCCTCCATGAATTTTTCTCTAGTGTAAGCAATATATGTCTTGTTTCACAACATGATAAATAAGGAAATATGTATTATGTGATAATACATGTACAACCTATATCATATTACCTGCCATCTTGGTGAGGGTAATTAAGAGGGAGGGAGAGAATGTGGGTTGCAAAATGTCAGAAAATTATTCTTAAAAAGAGTATGAACATGTAAAAAATTTTTTTAATTAAAAATGATGAAAAAGCTTTTCCAATGCTATTTGGCTAATCATTGGTACAAGTAGAACAATTTAAATCTCTTTATTCTTGGAGTACCAGAAGTTTTCCAACTCTGATTACCTCTGTTCCTCAAGGTGTTGCTGAACATAGCTTTAGCTGCTTTCAACTATCAAAGCTTTGGTGGAGTTTTATTGTTTTTGACCTAAATTCCTATTCCTATTATAGAGATTACCTTATTCTGTTTATAGAGCAGAAATTCCTTAAGCCCTGATATACTTTCATTTCAATAACTCTAATGTGGAATGAAACTTCTACCTAAAAAGTCTGTTCCATCTTTCTCCATGCCCCAATAACACTGCCTTTGGTAAGGAGGCATCTACTTCTATGCTGTCCAGTCTAACAGCATTTCAATATTGATTTTCTTGACAGCATTAAATAATGCTGCCCTGTTAATCATGTCCAAAGCACATCTGGGATCAAGTAGGATGTTTCCCTTAAAGATAACACAATTAGAGTAATTATCATTACACAAAGGTCTCCAGGTCAACACCACTGCATTTAACACAACATATTATTATACAAATAGTCTATGCTGGAAAAGCAAATCAATGTTCTTCACCGAACAAAAGTTAAGCTGTTCCCTTGTTTATTAAACAATACAATGCATTTTTCTTTGAATGAGAGGTTTAGAGAGAACATGGATGAGAGCTATTACTGTGGCCAACCTACTTTAATTACCATCTCATGACTCATGAAGTTCAAATTAGTAATGGACCCATTATTTTTTGAAAAGCTGAATGGGGCAGCATTGAATCCTGCTAGTGATATGCTTAAAAGATACTCACAGGATGTCAAGAAGAGAATATGCTGAAGACCCTAAGCTATTAGATTAACTCTCAGTGGAGAATTTAAGAGAAGCGATGGAGAAGCAAATAGGATGGGCAGGCTTGGATAGGCTGTGATGGAATAATCACCTTGGCTAAGGTCACAAAGACATTGGAATATTGTAAGACAATATCATGGTTTCATAAATCATTCTTTTACTTGGCTGAAGGAAGGAACTTACTTGTAATTTGTGCATTTAAATGAATAAGAAAGTTATTCTAATTTGTGGTTCTAAATTTGTGGGACTAGCTTTGATTAATGTAGTTATAGGGATCCAATTGCTCAGAGCCGTTGTGCTTTAAGCATCATCAATGATAAAATAGAGATGTCATTAGTATGAATTTTCATTCTACAGAATGTTCATCTGGTGAACGCTGCTCTTCAATGAATGGTTATAGAGGATTGCCTCAGGGCACTGAGAGATTGACTGATTTGCCCAGTTGTTCAAGTTCCCTTGAACCCAGCTGCTGCTGATATGTGAATAGCTTTGTCTTCAGCATTCTATGTTGCCTCCCAAATACAAGTGCAATTACTAAGACAAATTACACAAAATAGGGCTAAGTATCATTACCAGTCATTCTTATCTGACCATTATCCAACTTATTGGCAATCCAGCAAAAAAATGTGAATCAATGATAATAATCATGCTTATAATCTTCATTCAGCATCATCACTGTTTGTTGAATAAATGAATGTTCTCTATTTATAATATTCCTTTTGCATCATGTTAACAGAATATCTCTCAATGATAAACACTCAGTTATGTTTCCAGGAATTAAAGTCATTCCTGAGGACAATGTTTGCTTTGTCATTGCTACAAAATTTTCACTGACGTTGTTAAGATTTGAGTATGAAAGATCTTCTTGGACACTGAATTTTCAAGAGTATTAGATGTTTTTTTTTTCTATCTCCCTATGTCTTTTAGATATATTAAAGAACATTATAGCTTCTCCAAGCTGAAAATACCTTAAAAGACATTTAATACCATTCATTTTAACAGGAATCAACCCTAACAAGGGGCCATTTAAAAAATATTTGTTATAAATATATAATAAATTTGCTTATTCAATGGAAAAAATTCTGACATTAGTTATATACAAAAATCTGTCTCGTTCTTTTTTCCCCTTCCTTCTCACAAATCCCTTTCCAAAAAAGGTAAGTAATAAGATATAGGTTAAACTTAATTGAATATAATATAAATTTCCTTATTCATAATGTTATAAATCAAGTCACATATTGCTTACATTAGAGAAAAACTCACAGAGACAATAAAGCAAAGCAAAAAATGGCACATTTCAATCTGCATATGGATTCTAATTGCTCTATTTAATGACTTCTGATATATAAGAACACTGTACTTCCCAAAACATTCCATTCTACTTTGGGACACCGTCAACAATTAGAAAGGAGATTAAATCAAGCCTAGACTTCTCTCCCAGTACTTTGTTTCCTATATCATATGACTATTTTCTCTTAATTAATTAAAATATATTTGTAATATGCAAATATTTATGTTAATTCAGCAACTGAGAATGAAAAGTGTCTTTTCAACACTACAAGCAGAAATGAAGTATCTCCATCCAATTTCCTGGATTTCCATATTTTGCAGTCCTTGATAGAACAATAAACTTTCCAGATGAGAGAATTATTAGATTAGAATTGCTGATACATTCGGAAACAAATCTCCAAAGAGTCACACAATAACAGACAATTTTCATAAAAAACTCTTAGGACTCAAAACCACCTATTGAAATTTTTAATCAGACATATGTTCTTGACGAGAAAATAACATTTGCATCCTATGGTGGTAACAGGGAGAGTTAAATATAATCCTTGAGATTAATAAAAGTATCCTTCTGGCTTTACTAGAAGACATACTAAATTCTCACAAATATGTTTTATTAAGTCCACAGACAATTTATCTATTAAAATAATAGCTACTCAAAGTCATCTCTTTCAGGCACTATTTTATTATCACAGTGATGCTGCCATTGATCAAATCATTCCTAGACATCTTCTCTTTAAGAAAGACTTTTGGAAACTGCAATATTTTCCTAAGATTTTCCACAAACATGGGAAACAAATTTTCACCCTTCCATAGTGGATTTCCAAATTACACAACCTCCCTTAATCTCAATTCCCTTCTCTATAAAAGGGTAATAGTAACCACAGCATAGCTCAATTCAGGGTAGGAATAGAGATTGGAGCTAAAATTTCACAGTTACAAAAAATCCCCAGGTAAGGAAATTCTCTTTACTAATGCAGGTGAGGACTCTCTGCAATCTAGTCTTAGAGTTCTACCTACCTAGAGAAGCAGGAGGTGAAGTGACTTAGATACATTTAAATAGTGTCTCTGAGAGGTATGACTTGGACAATGATTTTACTGGCTTTACAGTCATCTCTGGATCCATTAGAATGCCTGCTTCTCTGTTATAGGGCTCAAATACGGTAATATATACATTAATATAAAATATAACAATACATTTTATAATATTACATTATACATTATTATTTTTATTATTAGTTTGTTTAAAATCCTTACTTCCTATCTTAGAATAATCAATACTGTGTATTGGTTAAAAAAAAAAAAGAGTTGGCAAGGGTTAGGCAATGGGGGTCCCACAACTAGGAAGGGTCTGATGCCAGATTTAAACCCAGGAATTCCCATTTCTAAACCTGGTTCTCAATCCTCTGAGCCACCTAGCTACCCCCCAATGACACATTATTATAATGACAATAGTAATAGTAGTAGTGATAGTGGTAGTAGCATTTTTGGCAAAAGTAAAATATCATTTTCAATTAAGCCAACTAAACAATGTAGGTGATCAGAGAGGGTTATTTGGGATTTAAAAAGAAATATAGCTATATGATAATGACACTTGTTTTCTATTGGGGCCCAATTGTTTATTTTTTTTTTGTTTTTATGTATTTAAATTTAAATTAATTTACTCAAATAAATTTAAATAAATCATTTGAATTTATTTATTCAAATACATGAAATTTAAATTAAATTAAGATTTATTTAAATAAAAGAAATTTAAATTAAATTAAGATTTATTTAAATAAATGAAATGTAAATTAAATTAAGATTTATTTAAATAAATGAAATTTAAATTAAATTAAGATTTATTTAAATAAATGAAATTTAAATTAAATTAAGATTTATTTAAATAAATGAAATGTAAATTAAATTATTTATTTAAATTAAGATTTATTTAAATGTTATTTAATTGTCTTCGAAGGTAATATCACAAGAGGAGTCTTCTGTAGGCTCTTAATAATGTAGGAACATAATTAGTCCAGTGTATTCCAGTTAATATAGTATAGTTGTTGAAGTATGTATATCATTGCATAGGGATCATAACACATTGTCTCATATAATAGATAAGTTCTGGAGGAAAATGAATGGGAATTATAACCATCTCTAGGACCAAATGGGTCAATTCTTTCTAATATAGTCATGACATCACTACTTTTGCTTTTGACCAGTCTTGTTAATTCACTGGTACTGGAAGTGACAAACTTCTGTTAACAATGAAGACTGACACCTTCTCTGCAACTGAATCTTGGAGAGGTTTCTGGGGCAAAGAGAAATCTAATTTGCCCAGGGTCAGAAAGCCAGTATATGGAAAAGGTAAAGATCACATTCTTATCTTCCTGACTCTGGGGCTGGTGCAATATATACTATATCAGGTTGGCTTTGAACCTCAAAATTTTAATGAAATAGAGGTCCATTTTTTTCTCAAGGTTTGTCATGGCCAAATATCTTGTCAACAATTAATAGGTCTATTGTTCATTAATCTCTTTATACTCAAGGAGCCTGATTCTCAGAAAACTAGTGGATTTTGTTGCAAGGTCTACATTTAAAGTCTTTCTACCATGACTGTCCTTTTTTTGAAAAAAAATTATGCTCTCTGAAAATAACTTTTGACAACTTACGATCCTCTGAATAATGCATAGGAATTACACAGGAAAAATAGTACAGGGATGTTTAATGACCAGCTCTCTGAAAAAAGGAAAAAAAAAATATATATATATATATATATATATTTACACACACACAGTCACAACACACTTTAAGTTTAATCTGCATTTTTAACATTTTCTCTATCATTTTATTAAATCTAGACAATCAGGAGGACAATAAATCAAGCCCTGATTTCTAGTTTGCTGAAAATTTAACAATTGTCTCTTGTAAGGTGGTACAAGTTGGCTCCAACATGGCACTGAGTAAAGGATGCTATTAGAAAAATATATATGATTTGGGAAAAATCTTAGCTCAGTTATGCATTATGGGTCATTCAGTCAACAAACATTCAGGTGTCAGCTCTTCTAAGTGTTTGGAATAAAAAGAGGGCAAAAACTAGCCCCTGTTCTAAAGTATCTCAAAGCTTAATGAGGAGAAAACAAACAACTATGTTTAAACAGGATACTTAAAGGATAAATTGGAGAGGAGATCTTTCTTTAAGTAGCCTTTCCTAATAAGGGAGATTAGGGAAGGCTATTTATAGAAAGTGAGATTTTAGCTGGATTTCAAAGAAGCTAGGAAGGCCAATAGACAAAGATGAGAAGAGAGAGTCTTCTAGGCATGTGGGGCAGTCAGTGAAAATACTTGGATTTGGGATAAGAGTTTAAAGATAATAGATAGACAGATCATATATCCCAATGATATCCACGTGACATCCAAAATAGATAAGAAAGGCTCCTCATGCATTGAGCTGACCCTTCTCAGAAACTTACTAGAGGACAAAGATGGTAGTCACCCAGAATGGGTGGGCAAAGATAGCCATCATTTGTGTCATCAGAGGAAATGATCACAGATCTCCTGGTGTAGGGCAGGGTCATCTTTTGCCATTTTATTGGATCCTTTGGTGGTCCCCAAGGATCAGGAGATCATAGATGTGAAGAAATTGGGAAATTTAAACATTTTCCACAAAGGTGAAATCTTTTAGATGACTACATGTGATGCTTTCTCACAGCCCATTACCATCATGATCACCTCATATTTACTTGATGCTTATGTATCATGTGTGCTTGAAAATTTATAGACCCTAGAGAAAACACGGCAGGAAGCAAAGTCCTTGACAGAGCTTTATACCTTATCACAAGCAGGGCAGAATAGAGTACAAATATAATGGTTTGATTCTTTTCCCCAGTTGTGTATGCAAAAAGACTTCCAGCCAAGGACATAGATGATTTATAGAACACGAATAATACAAAGAATAAACCATCCCATTACTAAATATTTTGACACAACAGGAGAGGAAGGCTAGACAAATAAATCCTGGGATAAACTGCTGCCTCCTTGCTGGAAGTAACAGAAAGGAAAGTGACTTTAGGCAGTTAAGAAATCCCATCTTAAAGGAAGCAGGTGGGAAGGAAATAATACAGGATTACATATGGAGAGTCTTACAGTAAGTTAAGAAGAGAAACTAAAGACATTGCAAACTCCAATTCTACTCGAAGACGATGATTTTTTAATATTGGGGAATGGGTTTTAAGGCAAAAATCCCAGAATCTCAAGGACAACATAAATGACATTAAAGTATTTTACTGACGAGACATTAGATGTCATTAAGTTAGTTTATTTTATTACCAATGAGAAAACTAGGGCTAAAGAGGTGGACTCCATTAGCCAAGGGCAAATAGGTAGAATGGATTGGATCAAAGGTGAAGGGTGCTTGAAAAAGTGTTCACTTAGAATCAACTAGCACATAACCAAAGAGAGATAATAAGGCTGGGAACTGGGTGAATCATATAGCACCATTCAAAGCAGAGACATTGGCACTGAAATGCATTAGTGACATGACTAAAAATTCATCTTGGTAATTCTTTTACATTAGGAAGAAAATGTGATCCCTGAATCGTTATCTCACTAGATCTAACTAACTATGTAGTTAAAGGGACAAGTTATACCTTCAGCCTATCCTAGGATCCTTATTGTTTTTCTTTTTTTTAGATGGGGACCATGAAGGGATTGTAACTAGATGGTAAAGTGGATACCATATTAGACTTGGAGTCAGAAAGATGGGAGTTCAAATCTCATCACTGATAACAAGGTGTCTGACTCTTCTCTTTCAACCTCCATTTGATCATCTTTAAGTGGGGATGATAATAACACCAACTTTACAAGGATGAGACCAAATGAGAGGTAACATATTTATACTACATTACAAACCTGAAATCAATATATAAATGCTAGATACAACAATAACTTAATATATAGCATGTAAGTGATATATTAATTTATAATTTAAATGTATAACATAATAAAATATATAATGTACATATTATAAAATATAAGTTCAATTATAACTAAATTCCTTATAATAAAAATATAATCACATAATAATATGCTTATTTTACTATAATAATTGCTTGATATTATTATCTTTATTTTCTATTATAATTTTTATTATATTGCATTATTCTGTTTGTATAATTGTTATATTACTAAATATATTATATTTTTTATGTTATATATAGTAGGCATTTCCTATGGGGAAACTTCCTCCACAGATAAAGGTTGACTTTTACTTTGCAACTTACATTTAGGAAGTTGCTTGGGGGAATTGAGAGTTTAAATGATATGTCAAAAGTTGAACTTGAAACTGTCTTCCTTGCTCCAAAGCTATTTCTGTGTCCTCTCTGTCACACCTATCTGTCCTGCTACCCTCAGGTCCCCAAATAGGAATAATACATTTCCTACTGTAAACCTCAAAATTTCTTAGACTTATAAATGTTGGAAATTTCACCATTGGGAAATTTCATACTTGAAAAATTTCCTATTGATAGTGGGTCTTGACTATTGGAATGTGATACCACATTGTGTTCTGATAAACATCAGAGAAAGCACTTCAATGAAATTTCTTTGAATTTTTTGCATTTCATTTTAAAACAACATCATCTACTCAGTCTCTACTCCATATTGGTCTTTGCACTAGTCAGTGGAGATAGTGGGAAAAAAATGAAATAGAATTGGCCTTTAAGGAATTTGCATTCTCCTGGGGAGTTTAAAATATCTACCCAGCCAGTCATGACATGGTGCAAAGAATGATGCTGGACTTTAAGTAGGGGATGGGATTTCAAATCCCAGATCTGCAATGTTGGTCAAATTACTGAATCTCTCTAGGGATCCATTTCTTTATCTTTAAAATGAGGAGGAGAATAGTTTAGATGGCTTTTAAGGCTCCTTTCTAGGATTTGATTTAGAAATTTATAAGTTAAGGCAAAGTAATTTTCAGAGGGAGACTAGTTTGTAGAAGGTAGTTTGATAAGGGGAGTGGCACCAGGTCCATGTTCTAAGGACACTCAAAATTCTATGAGGATAGACATATTGGCAAGGTGGACAACCTTTACAAACAACAGTGGTTGAAAATTGAAAGGTATATCCAGGGGACCACTAGCAAGCCAATTTGACCAGAATATAAGTTTTGGGTTGGGGGAGAGAAATATGAAATCACTAGAAAGGGAGCAAGTTGATATCAGAAGGCTTTAAATGCAAAGTTAAGTAGTCTATATTTTATCCTAGAAACAATAGAGTAATTGAGTATTTTTTAAGGAGAGGCTTCATCATCAGGTCCTGTGTTTTAAGAATGTTGATTTGCCAGCTGTGTGAAGGATAAACTGGAGAAGTAAAAGACTTGAGGAAGAGGGACCAATGAAAAGATTCTTGGAGAGTGAGGGTGATGGGAGACAGAACAAGGGTGGTTGTTATTTGATTGGAGAGCAGGATGTAGATGTAAGAGATGTGGAGGTAGGTTCAATAGGACTTAACAAATGATCAAATTAGGGGGATGAGTAAAGAGGGATGAATCCATGATGAATTAAATGTGGAGCCATATGCAAAAGCAATTTACTGCCATGAGGCATTTGAAAATAACTCAGTAAACTTTCAAAATGATGTCTTTTCATACTTTTATATATACATATATAGCTGATTCCACAACTGTTTGTATGCACCCAAACATGAACCAAATTTGGCCTCTGGAAATAGGCGACATAATGACCCGAGTTGCTTCCAAATTACTGATAATATGAAGGCCAATAGCCTAAATGGAACTGAAAAGATATTAAGCAGCAATTGCCATTCTACTTACTAAGGAATTGAATTACTGGAATTGATTAAAAATGTAGCAAGGGAGTTTTCTAGAAAATTGCACCCCATGGGTGTGCCATCAAATTTCATGGACAATGGGACTGAAGTCAAAGAATTGCTGGGGAATAGGACATGTGAATAGAGGGTTACATCATTACCAGTGTTTATTATAAAGAAGAGAAGGAAGACTAAGAACTGGCTCAAGGGTGTTGACTTAAAATATAAAGTTCAATACTTGAGTGAAAAAAATCATGTATATATTTTCATGTACAAAAAATCAATATGGTCTATACAGCATTCCATTCAGAAAAAATGGTTTGGGGGCTTGATGGATTACAGTAGTAGTTAATGTAATGATATGGCAACTGTGATAGGGAGTGGACATTTTGCAAAAGACTGTGTAATGCAAATATTAGAGTGAGTGACAGGAGCATGTGACTGAGAGTCACATGGGAGTCTACAGGTCAGGATGTGGGTAAAGATTCTAAGCTCCCAACAGTCTTGGCACTTTTCTCCTGATAGACCTGGAATTGGAGGTTTCTGGGTTTTTGGGGAATCCAGCTGAGGAGAGGAATCTTTTGAACTGGCTAATGGCCAGTTCAAAAAGAAGACTGAGGATCCACTTCTCCACTGGACCTGTTTTGGACAGCTTTCATCTGAAGATCCTGGCCCATTTGATTGGACTCTACTTGTGAGATTTGGTTATTGGGGAAACTTATTGTTTTAGCTTAGATACAATAGGTTAAGATAGAGTTATAGAAATTGGGGATTTAAATTAATGGTAATAATTCTCCTAACCCCTTTTCCTTCCTCCCTTTCCCAAACAATAAATCTGATATTTTATATGTTTCCTTCTTGATCATTCCCCTACCAAATTCCACTATTACACAATTACAAAAGTGAAGATGATTTGAGATTATACAGAGCAAAATGAAAAGATTCTGACCAGGGAGGTAACAACCTTGCCATAGTTTGCTCAGGGAACACAGCATCTGAAGTGGTATGTCATATTTTGGGCATCACCTATTAAGGACAGTGATTATTCCATTTATTCCATGGAATTCATTAAGCACTTAGTATGAATGGAGCATATGCTAAGTGCTGGGGCTACAAAGGCAAAATTGAAAAATAGCCCCTGCCTCAGGCCACTGACATCCCATTTAATTGAAGACTGTCCAGATGTTGGCAACTAATATGGTGAAGATCTCTCACAATAATGGCATAATATAACTGATTGAACCAACTTCTGATGTTTCATCTGGAGAAAAGAAGATGTAGGGGCCACATAATGATTCTACTCAAGTATTTAAAGGATTTTTACTCAGAAGGATGAAACGTGTTTTGTTTCGTGTTCGAAGAAGGGATTCCAAGCAAAGAGTAGAAATAGCAAGGAGGAAAATTTAAGTTCAATTTATTTAGATTTCCATATGATTAGGTAGTTCAAAAAATGGAATGGATTGCCTTAGGAAACAGTGAGATCTCAACAACTGAAGACCTTTGAGAAAAGGCTACATGACAACTTATTGGGTACATTGTAGAGGGAGGGGATTTTTATTTAGATTTATATTGGCCTAAATTGGTGTTTTTCACTTAGGGGTTTGTGAACCCTTTGGTGATTTGCCTTAATGGCCCAAGGGATTTGGGCCAAAAAGTATTTAGTGGAGCCTTAAGCTGTAAATAATTACCCAATTATGGTACAAATATATTTTCCTTCTCTCACAGAAAGCATGATTGAAGCTGTTTCCATAATTATAGGTAAATAAAATTTTATATTTTATAATCATATAATGTAAATTTTAATTTAGAGCTTTTAAGACAAAAGTACTTATGGTATTATAGTTATTTTAAGCACTTAAGGAATAAGTCTAATAGAAAATTATGAGTAGTATACTAAATTACTCTAGATGTTCACAACACATTTTGGTTGTTGAACAGGGTCTACAGGACAAAAAAAATTTAGGAAACACTGGTTTAGATCACCTCTAAGGTTCTTTCTTACTCCAGCTTCTGAATTATCTTCCCAGTTAATCCAATACAATTCAAAGATAAAAACAGGTCATAATTAATAATAAAGATTTATAAACCTCATTCACTTTCTCTTCACCTACATTGGTATGGTGGAAGATTAAGGGAAACTATGGATTCAGAAAACATACTAACTTTTTCTGATCATATGATTCTGTGGAATCTACCATCTTTTTCATAACAATTTATGCTTAAAAACAATTTATATTTTTGGGAGGATGGGATGGATTTTAGGAAATAATATGACAAAAGAGAAAGAATACCAGATTGGGAGTAATTGAATATTTCCACAGTGGGGTACATTAAAAAGAGCATTGATTTTGGAGTCAGAAGATGGGGAGGACAAATCCCATCTCTAGTGCTTACTGTCTGCATGCACACAAGAAAATCACTTCACACCCTTATCCAGGCTTCAATTTCCTCATTTGTAAACTGAAGGAAATGGACTGGATGGTCCCTTCTAGTTTGAAATCCATGGTCCTAGGAGGGAGGAAGACAAGCTGTGAGGGTTCAGACAAGTCAGTTTCTGGAGCTCACCTATAAAATGAGAGAGTCAAACAAACTACACAATCTCAAAGGTGACAATCCAGTTCTAACATTCTGTGATTCTCTCAAATGTTCTATTCTTTGTCCTTCCCTCAAACCAAGGCAGCTAAGTGGCACAGTGGATAGAGCTACAGGCCTGGAGTCAGGAAGACCAGAGTTCAAAACTGGCTTCAAATACTTATTAGGTATGAGACCCTGGTACTAAGACAAATCACTTAACTCTTATAAGAAAAGAATTTGCAAAAGAGAGGAAGATGCAAAAGAAGGAAATCTGATCCAGTGAAGCAAGAAGCAGCCCACGTTGGGGGAGGGACAGAAAGGAAGAGACCCAGGATTCCATGAGGAGAACAGAAGCTGAGTAGAACTCAAAACTGCCACTTCAACTCTGACTCCTTCAGCTGAGAGCCTGATAAGAGGATCTCAGAGGCTGGAGATCTCTCTCTGAATACCAACTGCTTTCTAGTGATCCCTGGAAGTCTTTTGCTCATCTCAAACATTGTAGATTGGACTTTGAAAGAAGCCAACCATCTCTCTATCCCCAATTTATCCTGAACTCCAGCAATTTCATCAGATTAGCTCAAGAGTAGTGACAACCAGAAGCTGACCAGAAGAGGGGTCAAGGCTGAGAGTCTGGACCCCTAAGATTTGGGGGGTCAGTCTACCAGTCTCTAGGGACTTCTGCTACCCACTTTCCTTACCTAATTTCCAATTTCCCTTCCCTGTGTGGTTCTCTATTAAAGTGTTATTAGTTAGAACAAGTCTGCCTACTTTCTGACACCAAAGAAGGGGACTGAAGATTTGGGGAAAACCATACCTCTCCCCCAAAGAAGAGAACTAGCTCAAGACCAGGGAAGAGGAGTAAATTCAGATCTTAAAAGGGAAAAGTGGTAGTTGGGGTACTGGGAGGATCCAGGGACAGGAAAATCTATCCTGCCTCTCAACAATAACTAAGATCAAGAAGGGACACAGTGGGTCATTTCCCTAAAGCCCTCTTCTCCAGTCCTTGACCTCTACCTCCCAACCCCATTCTCTGAGGAGACATATTCTGTCCCTCTGGAAGACAAACTCAGAGGAAGAGAGGGGAGGATCAACCTCTTCTTCCTTCTCATTCTCTCAACTCTTTTTCTCTTTCTCCCCAATTCACCAGTGTGAGTGGGTGTAACCTCCCTTATTAGCCTATATTAATTAGACTGTTTGCCTCAGTTTCTCATCTGCAAAATGAGAAGGAAATGACAAATTAGTCTAGTGTCTTTGCCAAGAATACCCCAGATGAGGTCATGAAGAATAAGACAGGATTGAAAATGACTAAACAACCCCAAATTATGCTTAATTCACACAAGTCTCAGAAAAAGGTAGGCAAATACACCCATTCTTTATGGCTGAACTTTATCTTACAGAGTACAGAAAGTTTCTTTAAAAGCTTTAAGAATTTCTTATAAAGCCAGTACCCCATTATTAAGGCCCAAGAGAAGATTCATGCCATAAGATGAGTCCAAGATAGTTTAAAAATACAAATATGAATGAATTATCAGGCACCTTTATTCATTGAAAGTAAATTCCCAATCTCTGCTCCATGTTTCACCTTAATATGATTGTTTTGAGGCTGATAAAGTACAATTATCTTTATCCTAATTTTTCTTCATGTTTTATACCACTGGTAACTTTTTCTTCTAGTTCCAAAAGAAACATCAAAGTTTAGATTTGGTTCTTCTACTAGGTGGAGTGGAGAAAAGGATCTCTCAAGATTCTTTCTCCAGTCTGATCTGTCCCACTTATGATAAAATATAAAATAAAATTATCCCAAACAAAGAAGAAGGATTTGTCATTTTTATCTCACTGAATTCCTCTGTTTCATGCTTTCCATCTACACTCAGAGCAAGACAAAATCATCCACTATTCTATTTCTAAATGGTGTTGTATAAATTTTACAAATTTATATGTGAAAAATTCTAATAGATCTTTAAAGGGAAACAAATGTGAAGATTAAGCCCTCCATAAGCAGTCAGATAGCATGTATCGAAGGGAAAAATACATTTTATCTGCCGAATTATGAAGAGAAATGTCAATATAATTCAAGGAAATTCTAAAAGAGAAAAAACTATGCCAAGATAATATCAGCAGGGATGATTATTTAAAGTAAACACAGTGTGACTAAAATAAGCTAGATAATTCATTTAAATTCAGGCAATTCTGTTCCGTTTACTAAGCATTTATTAAACACCAATTGTATACAAGGCACTAGGCTAGGTTTTGTGAAAATGTAAGATAAAAATAAACCAGTTCCTGCTCTCAAGTGGCTTACTTTCTCCCAAGGAAATAAAATGTGAAGACACAACTCTTCTACTCACCACATTTGGGAGTACATAAGAACATAAGAAGTACAAGGATTATCTATCTATATCCAAGACAAAGCATTTATATACCTTATAAAGAAGTTTAAAATTCAGGTCTAAACTCTAAATCTGAAAATGTTACACTTTATTGACTACTGATCAATCGATTAATTAATCAGAAAGCATTTATTAAGTACTATGCTATGCCTTAGGAATATAAGAAAAAAGGGAAACAATACCTGCTCTCTGGGAAGTTACATTGTGTTAGAGGAGACAGCACACATATAAATAAGAAGGTAAAAAATAAATACAAAATAATTTGTGAGTGAAGAGGAGTAGGGAAGCCACTCTAGACCAGTGGCTTCAGGTGGATCAGGTAGTAGGCAATGCTTGAGCTGACCTTCAAAGTTACCGGGGGATACTAAGACTGGAATGATCTGGGAGTTCATTGGAAGCAGAGGAGACAGCCCTTGAAAAGATCCACAGGTTCAAGGCGAACCATCCTAAAAAAGTTATAGGAGATGCTTTGGGCCATCAGTGAAGCCATTTGCTATGAAGCAGAGAATTTATTTGTGAACAAAATGTGAAAAAAGGGAAGTCCTAAAAATTGTCTCACCTGGGGTGGAATCCTATTGGTTTCCTGTGTTGTTCCAGGTATGACTACAATAGATGATATTTTATAGCATCATATAATGTCACATTAAATTATATCATATCATACTATGCTATCACATATCTCCTGTCTTAAAACTTCACCAAGATGTTTAGAACATCTTGTATTGAGTTATATAGTAATTTAAAACTATATTATACTACACTAATTATCCTAACTTAGCCTAACATATTTTATTTTTCCTACTATATTATACCATGCCATACTATATACTCTACTACATTATACTACAGTACACTATATTATGCTATGTTATATTATAATTTAATATAGTATAACAAAGTGAATATTATATTTTGGTATTTATATTATATCTGCACTTTCCTGAATGAATAAAATCATCTCTGGAAAAGTGAATTGAAATTTTAACAAGAGGGGAAAAAGAAAGACCAAAACATTATTAGATCATTATTAGATATTAGATCTCTGCCTTTCTCTTCCCTCTGTCCCTCTCTCTCTCTCTCTCTCTCTCTCTCTCTCTCTCTCTCTCTCTCTCTCTCTCTCTCTCTCTCTCTCTCTCTCTCTCTCTGTCTCTATTCTGTCTGTCTTTCTGTTTTTCTTTCCCCCTTCTGCCTCTTTCCCTCTTTGTCTTTATCTCTGTCTCCTCCCTCCCAGTCTCTCTCCACCATTCCTCTCCCATTTCAACAGAAGCTGAGTGATCATCTCACATACTGATTTAGAAGCAGAAGGAGCCTAAAAATCATCTATGCCCTCCCCCTTATTTTAGATAGAAGGAAACTGAGGCTTAGGTGAAATGATTTGCCCCAAATAACTCAGGCTTGACCTGTTAGAGGCAGAATTTTCACCAAATTCCTCTGGAAACCTACTGGATGCTCTTCCCAAAGCTTTACATTGCCACTGATAACTTTAGGGGTGAATCCTCGGGGGAACCCAGATAATTAAGGCTTTAATCACCTCTTCCAAGGGTGAGAACACACAAACAAAATGTTTTTAGCTGCAAGCAGGGTGATAAATGAAAAAGAAAAACCTCCATGGCAAGGCAACAAGCTATGGATTCAAGGAAATCCAAGACTTCAGATCTTAGGAAATCTTCCATCCACTTTTTCGTGCCCACAAGCTATCTAATTCCCCAGTGCCAAGGAAGCATGTGGTGTGAGCCTGAGAACCATCTTAAACCCAGGAGAAACAGAACCATTTTTTGCCTTTTCAGGTGGAGAGATTGTTAGGGGACCCTGGCTAGCATTAGAGATATACGTAAAAAATGTGGAGCTCAGATGTAGAAAAGGCCAACAAGGTTATAAAGTCTTTAGAGAAGGTATCCACCCTGTTCTGGCTCTTAGTTAGAAGGATTAAGCAGATACCCTAAGGACTACTAGTCAGTTAAGCTCCAGAGACCTCAGTTTTTTCCTTTGGACTATGGAGTAGATGGCTCTTAGATGCCTTTGACTTTATATCTGTAATCCTCTTATCCCCCTGTATTCTGCATTGATGTATTATGCAGCATCATACACAAAGAATTTCTGTGCTGGAGAGTCTCTTAACATCGACTGGTTCAATTTATACCCGACAAAGAGTCTCCTCTACAACACATTTGATGAGAGGTTACCCATTTTTTTGGCTCACAGATTTCCAGGGATGGAGAAATCTGCTAATTGGGGTAGTAACGTCTTCCTCAGATGCCTCATGGAAACGTGGAGTTTACCCAGAATTCTAAAGACTAGGCAAAGAGAACGGAAGTAGGGGCACCAGAGACGCTTTACCTCTTGCCCAAGGAGCAGTCCAGTTAAGCTTGCCTCGGCCAATATCCACCCTGGTTTCAGGGTAATGAATTTTTCTGCCATCATCATTCTATGAATCAGACAGGAATCACCATTAGTGGGCATGGAAAGAATACAAACCCTGATGAATTTTTTAAAAGGCTTTGGTGTTTTCAAAAAGAAGTCTTAAACAAATGGATTAATAGGGTTGGAAAAAGACCTAGTCCATTGAGAACAGGAGCAGCAGAAAACCCCCCAACAAATAAGCAATATGCCTGCTGTAGAGACCAGGAGTCAGATAGAATCAGGGCCACAGAAGAATTTCTCCCCCTTGTTTTTACTCACATTACTGGATCTCAACTGCAAGGATAATTTGATCACAGCATCTTACTTGGATAAAAAGATATAAAATTGGCTTTGTATTCTATTTTCATTAATTATATTTATGTCCTTCACAGGAAAGAGGGAAATAAAGAACAAATCTCCTTTTAGAGGACCAGGAGAATGCAATGCATTTTAAACACTTCTGGGGCTGTACAGTAAGAAGGGACACAAATAAGAGTAGAGATGAGTCTATAATCAAGCCTGTTCTCCAAGCAGCTTTCCTGTGGATTTGAGCTACTGTGGGAAAAGAGGACTTAATTAGTTTCAAATGTTGCTGTTATTCTATAGGTCATATTATTTAAGTCTATTCCTCCAACGAGAAAGTTTTGCCTTCAGTGAATTTTTCTTACCCTTTCACAAACAAATCATCCTCCTGAATGAGACTTTTGTAAATTTGCTTCTGGAAAGAAGGAAGGAAGGAAGAAGTAAGGGAGGGAAAGAAGGAAGAAAGAAAAGAAGGGAGGGATGGAGGGAGAGAAGCCAAGAAGGGAAGAAGGGAGGGAGGGAGGGAAAAGAAAAAAGGGAAGAAGGGAAAAGAAAGGAGGGAGAAGGAAGGAGGAAAGGAGGGAAAAAAGGGAGGAAGAGGGAAGGAAAGAAGAGGGAAGGAAGGAAAAAAGGAAAAGAAACAATCTTTTAATGTGCCAGGCAAGATACTAAACATTTCACAAGTATTATTTCATTTGCTTTTCACAACAATCCTGGGAATTAGGCAATATAATTTACCCCCATTTTACAGTTAAGGAAACTGATGTAGATGGCAGTTAAGTGACTTATCCAAGGGCACACAGCTAGCAATTGTCTGGGACAACATTTGAGCTCAGGTCTTTCTGACTCAGGACCTGTTCTCTAACCATGGTGCCATCTGGCTGTTTATAGGTCAATTTTTGACAAGATAGTTTTTGTTCATTTAAAGAATTTTTACATTTCTATCAACAATTCATTAGAACAGTAGACATTTCAATAGTATGAAAGGTATTTCATTTTGTCATTGTATACCCAGGATTGGGTTCTATTTCTTAAATGTGTCCTGCAATTTTCCTTGGGGAAGAAGACTTCCTGACCCCAAAGCCAGCCCTCTAACAATACTGTTTCTGCATTATAAATAGTAGTTGCTTTAAAAAAAATGCTTTAATTAAATCAAATTATTTGCTTGCTTTCTCCAGTATCTCACTAAGTATTTTAAGTTTCTAAAATTAACAACAAACTTTCATTGACTCCTTTTTAATTTAATTAAAAATCTTGGCAGATATACTTACTCTTTGCTATGAAATTTCTCCCTCAGAAATAAACAAAAAAAAAAGTCTTCTATAAATTGCTAAGGAGTGCTTATAGCAGCTTCCTTAAAAGTACAACATAGAGTGACCTCTAGATTAGAAGTCAAAGCTAAAAAGATTAAAAATATATTCTGGTTTGATTTCTAAATGAATTCAGAGGAAGAAGCTGTAATAATAATAATGATAATAAAAATCAAACTGTAGTTTTTGTTATTCAGTTATTTTTAGTTATGTTTGACGATTGGTAACCACTTTTGGGAGTTTCTTGGCAAAGATACTATTTCCATCTCCAGCACATTTTATAGATGAAGAAACTGAGGCCAAGATAAGAAGGGATCCAAGAATCCCACATTAAAATTAAAAAGAATATCAGATTTCATTTGGTGCCATCCCCTTCTCTGTTTACAAATGAGGAAACTGAGATCTTCTAAGGTTAAGAGATTTGTCCTAGACCACAGGAGTATTTCCTGGCAAATCTAGCTTCTCTGAAACCAAATCCAGTACATTTTCTGCTTCGTGATGGAATGCCACTGAAAGAATAAGTTGCAGCCACCACTTGAATTCATTGATTGCAATAGGCTCTATTAACTTGCCTATGAAGGATGATAAGCTATGGACTAGTTTATTGATTTATTTCTCCCCATTTATATATTCTCTCCATTGGATTCCAAGAAAAACTACAAAGGAGAGGTTTCATGGCAATAAGCATTTTTCTATCTTGTTTAGCCTTTTCTTCTTCTACAGTGGCTTTAAATAATGATAATTATTTTGAAATGAAATCCATAATAACATCTTTTGTGTGAAATCTATTCTCATGGGCATGTTCAATAGACTTCTCTATTGATAAACAGAAAATTCAAAGCGCTTCTAGACCAAGTTGTGTCATTCACGTTCTCCATCGCCATCATTCTCTAAGTAGAGTTGTAAAGAAAGAGCAATTAACCATTTCCCCAGCACAATACACATGGCATGTTGACAATATCCCAAGTCCAGCTGGATAATGTAGTTAGAAGACGTTTCTCCACAAATGAATAATGATTGGCATCTCAACCTTAGGTTTATATGCCCAACATGATAGAGCAGGCAATCTGTGGCATTCGAGTTTCCCTTAATTGATTCTTCCTTTTGAAAATTAACAATGCAATTAATAGCAACCAGACCTAGACATAAGCAAAGCTATTAAGGGAATCTGATGGACTCGCTGAATCTAGGGGATTAGAAACAGTCTTGATGCTTGCTTCTCTTTGGGATATTTGTATTCCAAAGGCAGACTGACGACCATAAGGGAAAGAGATGAATCATTAATGGTGGAATTATAGACCTCAGTTGGGGAAAGGGCTTTGTGTGTGTGTGTGTGTGTGTGTGTGTGTGTGTGTGTGTGTGTGTGTGTGTGTGTGTGTGTGTAAGTCCCTCCCCCCCGTTCTTGAATCAAAAAAAGTTTTATCAGTTTGCACCCAATGGCTTTTCCCTCTTACAACAGGTAGTAGCTATTTGGGGGAATTGGAGAGGTTTAAACCATTGATTCCAAATAAAATTGTTTTGAGAGACTGATTTGGGGTCAGAATATCAGTTTTTTATTAGGCTATCATTAGAATCAATGCATGTTATAGGCCATTGGCCCATTTGATGACCAAAGAGTCCTCAAATCTGCCTGGAAGATTTTGTAACAGTTAAATTAGTTTCTCTACTAAAAGTATTATATTTTTAGAGGTTTATTAAAGATTATTAGAAATCAAGGAAATAAGAAAATACAAAATAAGAAAAGCACGTGTCTAGGGCTGAATAGCCCATTCACAGCCACTTACTCTACATCTTGAGAGATGCATGTGCTTAGAAGTGGAAGCAGAGAGAGCAAGTAGGTGATACAGTCAGTTTAAATACCCATTTTGTTCTTGGACCAGGTGGGTATCTCGGGTGAGATTATTTGGCATTCTGGGAAGTGCCAAGGACTTCTGGAGATTGAAGTCTGGGGCTCAAATCTCCATTTTTACAATCTATAAATACATTCAGAACATCCCAAGGCTTCTCTAATTGGTAAATAGCTCATTAGAAGGCGGTCCACCAATCTATCCACCCCTCCTCAAACTATAAATGATGTTTCTCACCTAGGCAAGAGAAGAATCCTTGTCTCTCTCTCTTCTAGTAAGCACATTCTTTGAAAAAGGAACATTATTCATTGGGATTCTTAAGGACAAAGAAGATATAAAATGTAGTAGATTTGATGGAGCCTCTGAGCCAGAATCCAAATGCAGGCTTACAAGAAATGATCACTGATCCTTATATAGAAATTAATATAGAATATAAAAATAAATTCTCACCTTGCAGTCATTATTGCCACCTTATTCTATGGATCATTCTAAAAAGTGGCTTAGAGCAATTACCCCAAGCCCCATTAGTTAGTAATTCTTAAAAAAGATGGTTTTATTTAAAGTTGTATTAGTCACTTGGCATTGTGTAGGGATTAGGATAGTTTTCTGGGCCAGTGTGGCATTCAGAGAATTATAGAAATTCAGTTACATTGGTCCTCAGTGGTCATCTAGTCTGATTTATATCTGAAAAAGAACACCAGCTTCAACATCCTTGACCAGTAGTCATCTCTTAATAAAGACCTCCAGGAAGAGAAAACATTCTCCTTGCCAGCCCTCTTGGGGCAGGTAGGTGGTGAAATCGATAAGTGCTGGGTCTGGTCAGGAAGAAGACTCATGATCCTGAGTTCTAATATGGCCTCAGACACATAATAGCTGTGTGACCCTGGGCAAGTCACTTAACCCTCTTTGCCTCAGTTTCTTGACCTGTAAAATGAGCTAGAAAGGACATGGCAAACTATTCCAGTATTTTTGCCTAGAAAACCCCAAATGGGGTCACAAAGAAATGGGCATGACTGAAATAACTAGACAATAATAACAAGTATTCTTCCTATATTCTTAGGGGAGCTAGATGGAGCAGTAGCCTTACCTAACATAATTAAGAAGAGTCAAATTCAAATCATTTTAAGTCATTTAATCTCTTAGAGCCTCAGTCTCCTCATCAGCAAAATAAGGATAATAATAGCCCCTACTCCCATAGAAGCTATGAGGTTGAAATCAGATAACTATAAAATGTGGTTGGCAATCCTTGAATCTATATAAATACTAGTTATTATTAGCCAAGAGCCAATAAATTCTCCAGATTCACCAGACTAGAAAACAATTCATAAGCAAGAGCAGCTGAAGATGTGACTTGAGAAATTACTGATGAATAGCCATAGGGAGTTTTCCCAAAACCTATCCAGTTTCTAAAAAAAAGGGGGGGGGACTATGGAAAAGACTTTAGGCAGTCTAAGGCTCCTCCTCATCTCTTTGTCTTATCCCTCAAATCACTAGGAATTCCACAAAGAGATGCTGGCTGTAGGAGTTCCCATCTTCTCAGGAATGGCATTATTTATTCTTTAGGAGCTGCCATAAATGCGCCTTCATTTCGGATGTCCTCAAAATACCCTTTACTTTATTTTGGTTTCAAGTACTGCCAAATATAGACACAAAGGGAAATGTGAATACAATTTGGCTCATCATTTACCTAGGGGTTTGGGAGAAAAGCTTTCTGATCAATCATATTGAGGGGGGTGTTAGTAAGTATGATATATATTGCCCCCAAATAATAGTAAATCCAAGAAAATCACTTCATTGAAGATTTAGAAGGAAAAAAAAAAGAAAATCCAAATTAAAGAAACAGTTTTGGAAATTATCAACATGCCCTTCAAGTTTAAAACAACCTTCAATAAATCTTGATCATTTGGAACTAATTGCCCCTATAAAAGGAGAGATTTTTAAGCAATTCCATTTTTATATTTCAAATGGAGAAACTAGTAGACCACGATGATGGGCAAGGGGGAGAGAAGGTTTTAATATTTCTAAAGCTTACATAATATGAAGGAAAAAGAAGCAAAAATCTTTTAAAATCTATTATTATATCATATATCATATCATATTATAAACATTTATCAAGGAAATAGATCTCTGTGCCTGGCCCTTTGGTAGGGTTGGGGGAATACAAAAACAGAAATAGTCCTTATCCTCATGGAGCTTCTATTCTACTGGAAAAATACAGCAGGCATATAGATAAATACAGAACCAGAGTGGAAAAACATACTAATTTGGAATTGTGTGACTCAGGAAATCAGAAAAGACCACTTTGAAAGTAGAACCTGAGCTGAGCCTGGAAAGGAGCTAGTCTACTCCCTTCATTTGGAAAATGAAGCTGGCAAGGCTCAGAGAGGACCAATGATCTTCCCAATATTGCATAGTTAAGCACTGAACTCAGATCATTAATACAATATCAAAACCATAGTTGGTGGATGTATTGTTGTATGCAGTCAAATACAATGGAAAGAATTCTGGATTTAGATTTGGAAGATGGGGTTCAAATACTAGATTTGAACACTTGGACAAGATAGTAAGTTTCCCCGATTCTCAGCTTTTCATTTGTAAAATCAAAGTATTTAATAAATTGACCTCTGAGGTCTCCTACACCCTCTTACATTTAAACAACCCCCTTTCTCTACCTTGTAAGGACAAAAAACCATAAAGATATCAATTTCTCTTTAGTAACCAGATTGTTTTTGTTGTTGTTTAGTCATATCCACTTTTTTGTGATTTTATTTGGGATATTATTGGAAAATATACTGGAGCGGTTCATCATTTCCTTTTCCAACTCATTTTACTAATGAAGAAACTGAAGCAAACAGGATTAAAAGACTTGCCCAGAGTCAGGGAGCTAGAGAGTATCTGAGGCAAGATCTGAACTCATGAAGATGACTCCAAGCCCAGCACTCTATGTCCACTGGGCCACCCACCTGCCTCAATAATTATTCCCATCCATGAACCTTTTAAAGGGCTCTTTTTGCTGTGCATTAGAATTGCCAATATTAGTGTCCTGTATCCCACCAAGACTATTTGAATTGGTAAAAAAAAAAAAAAGATTGAGATTCCTTTACTATAAGAATAGTAATCTACATATCACATCTTCCTGAAAAATGCTCAGAAATTCACCAAGCTTTTACCTAACACTAGCTACTTTTTATAGGCCATTAGTGATTTAAAGACAAAAACAATCAAGTTTCATCCTCACGTGGCTATGGGTAAAATAAAATGTCAGGTCTTAATCTTCTGCATTTTAGAACTTTATTTATGGATATTACAGATGAATGCCAATTTGAGATATGAATACCTTATTTTGGCATAAAATTATTGGATGTATGCATTTATATATGTATCTATAAGGTATGGATGTATATGTGTATATGTATGTTCACATATACATTTACACACACATACATTTCACAGCTATAGATTCTATTGTGAAATCTCATAAAAAAACCAGAGAATCTCAGGGTTGGTAAGCATAAATAGGGCTTAATCAATGTTTGTTGAATTGGTTTGGAAAACCATTTTACAACGTCCTGTATATGTTGTTTGTATTTTGTTAACTTTAGCAAAAATGTGTCTTAGAAATTCAGATATAGGGTTTTTTGTTGTTGTTGGTGGTGGTGGTGATGGTTTCTTTTGGAGGTGATCTGTGGATTCTTTTGATGGATGCTTTGTCTTCTGTATTCAGAACTTTGGGACAATTTTATTACATTATTTCCTTCATTATTGGTATTCAGGTTCCGTTGTCCTTCAATTGTCTCTATACATACTACCTTTGAAATCAACAACTTTTACCTACAGGAGGATAACATGTATTTTAATATCTTTCCTTTATTCTTGCTTTCTTCTCTATTGATTTTTAGCTTATTTGTATTCTATTTTTCTTTTTTTTTTTGAAAAAGCTATTACAAGTTTTTCTATTAAATGAATTAATCTGCTATTAATTCTAAATCTAATCATTTCTGTTCTGCAGTACATACATTTTTACACATATTCCTTTCTAACTTCTATTAAGATTCTCATTTCTCTTTTGATCTATTCCAGAACATACTATTTCAGTCCTATGCAGTCTTGGGAATTTACAGGACTCTGTATTTCATAAGGTGTTGGTTTAATATTTCACAATTTTTAAAGAGATATTTTTAAACTTTAGGATGTTTTAGTATTCATACTCCTTTCTAATTTTAGGATTATCCCTATTGATCTATATGTGCTCCATCTTTTTAATTTATTTTTTGTTTTTATAATTCATAAAAATACATTCTGCTGTTATTTCATTTCTAATGTGTCCTACTTTGATGGTGGACACACTATCCCATTTCTCTTCTTCCTATTTCATCTCTTTCTATGACTAGGGAATCATTGCCTAACCCTTTGAAATAGATCCAGGACAGACATAAAGTGTCCATTGGCAAATCCATTGCACCATTAGGAAAATCCCAGAGTGTATCCCAAAACACAAACTAAGAGAGGCTGGTGGGGAAGGTTGCTGAGCATACTAAAGATGGTGTCCCTGGGCATTATTTCATAAGGCTGTTACCTTGTTGGGCTTCTTGTTCATTTTCTCTTTTAGATTCAGCTATAATTACTTCTAGTACCTAATTTTCCACCGTGCTCTAGCACTGAATATCTCCGCTCCTTCTTTTCAGCTTTCTTTTATATATAATCTTCCCCCATTGGAATATGACTCATTCTCCCTGGATTTGTATTCCAAAAACTTGACATAGAGTTTGGCACAATGGTAAGTGCCTAATAAATGTTTGCTGACTGATTTTCTTTTCTGAGAATTAGTGGATTTTGGGGAATATATGTACTACTTCATCTTGCTGCTTACTTGTTTGAGTTCCCAGAAAAAAAAGCTCACTTTCTAAGTCTACTTCTTGGAAAAATAGTCAAATCTAGACTATCATTCCAAGAAATGGTCTATCAGTAAGTTACCTGATGACTCTAATCACATTCCTGTGACATCTCTGAATATAATATCTTTCTATAACCAGCACTCTTCTCTCTGTGTTATATTTCTCTATAGAAAGTAAAGTTCCTAAGAAAAGGAAGTGCTTTATCTATTCCTGTTTCTAGCATTTGGCAGATTCATTCATTTATTTTCTGCTTGAAAACTTTATACGGAAGAAGACTTACCACTTTGCAAGTCAACTCATTTCATTCTTCCAAAGTTCTCATTTTTATAATAACATTCAGTTTATATTGATCCAAAATCTACTTCCCTATAAACTTTCATTCTACCTTCTGGAGTACTAGTCAGATTCTTACAGCTGGAAGATATGTGTTATACATGCCAGAATAGAGGCCCACTATTCTCTCCTTACTTCTTAAAGCTATTGCTTTATTGGGCAGATAAGTGGCAAAAACTAAAAATGACTGAACATATAGCTTTATTAATGCAGTCAAAAGTGGAAACAGCTTCCCTAGACATCATATTATACTGTTGATATCCAAAGTCCAATAAAATTTATGAGGTTGTTTTTTTTTTCTCCCCAGACAAACTGCTATCTAGGTATGCCTCCACCATCTTACACTTGGGTAGTTGATATTTTCTTTGAACCCAGAGATTGTACTTTAATTTTAGCACTATAAAAATTCATCTTACCAATTAAGCAGTGATGGCAGCAACAATTATGAGTCTAAAAACTATATTAAAATAATAAAGAAGAATACCAGCTATATTCTTGTTCAAATCCCCCGATTCTTCTAGCCTATTTTTTTTTACTTTTTAAAATAAATTTATTTGTAATTTTTTTACGAATAGATTCTTTTCCTTTTTTGATTTAAAGATATCTTATTTTCCCAATTATATGTAATAATAATTTTCAACATATATTTTCCAAAATTATAAAATACTATTCAGAGATGGTAAGCAATTTTATCTGGACCATATGTATATTATCATGCAAAATCACTTTCTTATTGATCATTGTTGTAAAACACTCACAAAAAACCCCAAATTCCAAAATAAAACTGTAAATACACTGATGTGAAGACAGTATACTTTAAACCATATCTATCCAACTGCTAAGTTCTTTCTATAGAGGTGGATAGTATCCCCCATCATAAGTCCTTCAAAATTTTCCTAGATCATTGCATTGCTAAGAGTAGCCAAGTTCTCAAAGTTGATCATCATACAGTATTGCTGTTATTGTGGTCAGTGATCTCCCAGTTCTGCTTATTTCACTCGGTATCAGTTCATGCAGATCTTTCCACCTCTTTCTGAAATCATTTTGGTTATTATTTCTTATAGTAGAATAGTATTTCATCACCAACATATACTACAATCTGTTTAGCATTCCCTGATCACTGGACATCTCCTCAATTTCCAATTATTTGCCACAAAAAAAAGAGAGAGAGAGCTGCTACAAACATTTTTGTCTAAGCAGATTCACCTTTTTTTTAATTATCTCTGAGATACAGACCCAGGAATGGTCTGTATCAACAGGATCTAAGAGCATGTACAGTTTTTCAGTTCTTTGGGAATTGTTCCAAATTGCCCTCCAGAATGGTTGGATCAGTTCATACATAAATCAGCCAGTAAGTGTCCCAGTTTTGCCAAATCAACTCTAACATTTGTCATTTAATTCTACTGTCATATTGACCAATATGATAGGTAAGAGGTGGTACTTCAGAATTATTTTAATTTTAATTTCTCTAATTAAGAGTGATTTCTTCTAACTTGTTCTTAAAAACAGGAAAGATATAGGAAGAAACCAGTGAAGACAAGTCTTAAGCTCAATGTGGTTTTACTCCAATGATGATGGGAAAGGGGGATATATCATGGGTCCAGAAGTATGATAAAGAAGGATAGAAAGATGCTTCCATGATAATTCAAAATTGATAGTACCAATGAGTGAATTTGAAGACTAGTAATATGTATTTTATGCTAATATATTTCTCATTTAGTATAAGTATTTCATAGTCACAGAATGGAGAAGGACTTCAGAAACATGAGCCTGACTAAATTCTGAACCAGTAGAATCCCCTTTTCAACATTTCAGACAAATGATTATCCCTTTTTTTTCTTTGCTTGAAAATCTGTTTTGCAGAGGAGAACTCATCACCCAAGTCCTTAGGAAGTCTACGTCAATTTTAGATAGCTCCAATTGTTAGAAAGTTTTCTTTGGTTTCTATCCTTGTGTGTATATGGTTTTTTCCCTTGACATCAAGGCTAAATCTGGTCCTTTGCATCTTTCACCCATTGTTCTAATTCCACCTTCTGTAGCCACTCAGAAATAGTCAAATTAAGTATAAGTTGCCTTTGAACTATCATCAACCACAGGAAAGTTTACTATTCATGGCACTGAGTAATCTGCAGCAACTCTTTCTTCAAATAATTGCATTAATCCCAAACAAACAGATAATTGAATAGAAGAAATCCACTAAACAGGTTCCAGATGGGCACAAACAAGAGTCTATGGAGTCTGCATTTATGCCTCCCCTGTTCAAGAAGCTTCAGTGGCTCCCTCTCATCCATCTCTAGAATAAAATGCCAACCCTTCTGTGTGGCATTTCAAACTCTCCACATTCTGGATCCTACTGGTCTGATTTCACATGACTCTTGCTATGTACCCTCTGCTACAACCAAATTGGAGCACTTCTCACTTGCTCTACACAACATTCCATCCTCAGCTCTCCCACCCACAAGTGCCTTTTGCACAAGTGTTCTCCCTTGCTTGGAAATCTCTCTCTCTTCAATTTTGCCCTTTGGACTTCCTGGGTGCCTTCAAGTTCAGCTTTAAGCACCACATTCTAAGAGACAATCTAATTGTAGTTGTTCATAGATACACTCTTCCCAAATTATCCAATCCCTATATTGCATATGGAGCTAGACTTAGTTAGTCCAGCCCCTCTGGGCAGCAAGGTTTTTGCTCATCCTAATAGTAATTCCACAAAGGAGAATATGGGTGCAAGTGAGAACAAACCTCCCCCCCTCAGGGACACTGACCCCCCAAACCTCTACTCCTCTCTTGCTATTTATCTCATTAATTTCTCTCATGTTAGATTCAAAGGCAATCATGGAGTACGTTTTGATATTTCCTCACAAATTGCCATGATGTGAAATCTGTCTTATTGAATCAAGGCAAACTTTCACCCCACCTTATTTATATATGTATGCATGCATGTATGTATATATTTGTGTATTTATTTCAAAATCCTTATGTTCCATCATAGAATCAATATTATGTATTAGTTTTAAGGTAGAAAAGTGGTGAGGGCTAGGCAATTGGAGTTAAGTGATTTACCAAGGCTCACACACCTAAGGCATGTTCGAGGTCAGATATGAACCCACGACTTCCCATCTACAGACCTGGCTCTCTATCCACTGAGCCACCTACCTGTCCCCTAACACCAATTTATTTTTTAACAAACAGGAGAAATTCCTTTTTTTTCTCAATTTTTTTCTTTTAAGTGTCAGCTTTAAGGAACTTCATGAGTTTAAAAGTAGTAGAAATGCATTAATGCAGTGTAAAATGGAGCATACTACATAATGAATTAGAGGCAGCTAGGCTGAGGAACTCCATAGAGTGATGGTCTTGAAATTAAGAAAATATGAATTCAAATATCACCTCAGACACTGACTTAGCAGTTTGACAACTTCAGACTTCAGTTTCTTCAATTTCAAGGACATATGTAGACAGACAGAGAGACAGACAGACAGATAGATAGATAGATAGATAGATAGATAGATAGATAGATAGATAGATGGATGGATGGATGGATGGATGGATGGATGGATGGATGGATGGAGAGAGAGAGAGAGAGAGAGAGAGAGAGAGAGAGAGAGAGAAAGAGAGAGAGAGAGAGAGAGAGAGAGAGAGAGAGAGAGAGAGAGAGAGAGAGAGAGAGAGAGAGAGAGAGAGAGAGAAAGATAGGAGGCAGCTGGGTGGCTCCATGGATTGAGAGTCAGACCCAGAGATGAGAGGTCCTGGGTTCAAATTTGACCTCAGACATGTCCTAACTTAGCCCCCATTGCCTAGCCCTTACCACTCTTCTGCCTTGGAGCCAATATACAGTATTGATTCTAAGACAGAAGGTTAAGAGTTTAAATTAAAAAAGAAAGAAATATAGATAGATGTAGATATAGATATATAGATAGATATAGATATATGATCACATCTAATTCTCACAAAAACCTCATGAGTTATATCCTATCACGAGTATATATATGTATGTATACATGTATATATACATACACCATTATCATAAAAATACTTATTTTAAAATAATTTACAGGTATATCCTTAGACATATTGACCAGTTTTAAAGAAGGATTGTTACATTTTCAATTAAAACTCTTGTTATATGATTATAACATTAATATACTCTTAAGACCCTCAGGTGGCATAGCATGCAATCACCTGGATCTGGAATCAGGAAGACTTGATTCAAATCTTATGTACTTAGTTCCTATGAGAACCTAATTCAAATCCTTGAACTTTTATCTGCCTCAGTTTCATCAGCTGTAAAAAGGGAGTTGCACTACTACCTATCTCCCAGGTTGCTATAAGGATATGAATAGACAATGTTTGTAAAGCACTTTGAAAACTTTAGAGCCCTGTTAATTCATAATCTTTGTCAGATTCCTAGTTTTTACAATTAATAAAATCCTTTTTTTAAAAATTGGCTTGATGTGAGGAATGTAATTTGAATCACTTTCAAAATTTTGTAACTTTGAAATGAGCATCTAATTTGGTTTTATTATGGAATTAACTACAACCAGTCTCCTGGATTCAGGCAAACATCAGTACTTCTAACTATAATTTTATATTTCCTTTTCTGGGTACTGTAGTAGGTCCTCACCATCCTCTACTCAGAACAAAGTTTCCAGCTTCTTTGTCTTTGTATCTCTAGTCCCAAGCGAAGTGACTGACATATAGTAGACCCTTCATAGATGTTTAATAAATTGAATTGAAGGTCTTGAGCTATAGATTATGTATCACATTGTTGGAGAAAGCCTTTGTTTTGGCCACTCTTATACCCACTTCCACTCTAAATGAAAGCATTGGCTCTTGGCTCAGCAGACCATCCGCTAATAAGAAAAAATAAACCCCAAATACATAATTATATATATATATATGTAAAGTATATGAATATGTAGTATGTATATGTATTATATATTCATATATTTAATGTATGTGCATATATATACTATAGTGTATGTATGTGTGTACATATATGTGCATATACATATACATATATATTTTGATATATATATATATCAGAATGGCTTCCACCTTGGGTCTTATTTGGGGAATGAGGCACTGAGGTTCAGTTGCCAATCACACCATGCCAAACCCCTCCACTCTGGAGCTCTCACTGGCAGAAAACCTGGAAAACCCTGTGGTCTCTGTTAGTGATTCAGCCAAGCCCAAAATAATCTGCCCCTAAACAGGAGGTAGTCTATTACCTCACCCTGAATAATGCAGTATCCAGTTATTACTTCCTGCCAGAGTGACAGTTTAAGCATAGCACATTAAAAAACTGTTTTCTCCTGTTCCAGCTGTCTTTTATTTATTACCTTATATACTCCTTGTCTAGGAGTGATGGATAAATATTTGAAAGGAAAGATGTATTTCCTGTGAAGCTCTGTGAAATTCCAGAAGACCTAAAAGCCAGTGTATCTTGCTGTAGCTATTTTTAGATTGCTTTCTAGAATAAGATATATGTATATATCACTATAAATAATTTTATATGCTAACTAAATGTAACTATATGAAACTATACCACAATTATAAATAGCACAAATATATAAACTATATGTAACTACATATAAACTATACTATAACTATACATAAACTATATATAAAAATAAACTATATAAATATATATATATATATATAAAAACCTTTCTATCAATAAAAAAGGTGAAAGGTTTTCAAATGGCTATTTTGAAAGTTTGTGGTATTTTTTAATCTATAGTTTTAAAAATATTTTAAAATTCTTAAAAAAAGTTAATTGTGTAACCTTAAAAAAATTTTACACCAGTTAGTTCCTGAACTATGATACTATTTTTAGAAGCCTCCAAAAGAAAACCAATTCATCTAATACAAGGACCAAGTCTTAGAGAGTATGCAATATGCTTTATACATGATTCACCACATTCTTGCTGATATGAGGTTAAAAAAGAGAGGTAGTCGTAGAGTTAGAAGTGAACTCAGAAATCATTAAGTATGCTCCTTTTGTTTTAGAGATGAGGAAACTGAAGCCAAGTGAAACTAAGTGACACAGAGAGTGACCATTACACCAAATAGTTCAACTTAGTTTATATAACTTGAATTTGTTCATCTTTTTTTATTCAACATTTGCATTTAATTCAATTTGTTGGGTTTTTTAAAATTATCATTTTGTAATCAGTTTTCTGTAACCAGTATATTTTATTGAATTTCATGCCAGGTCAAGTAACCTTTCAATATTATATAGTTTTCATTTGAGATTATCTTAGTCATTATATATATATATATACGCACATATATATACACACATAGTTTTCTTGATTTTACTAACTTGACTTTTCGTGAATTCAAACAAGTCTTATAGTCTCAGAATTTTCCATATTCACACCTTCTTGTAGTGATAATATCCCATTATAGTCACACACAATGATGTGTTGAGTCACAAATAATGTAACTGTAGGGCATCCAATTTATTTTTACTTTGTTTTGCTATTATAAAAGTTGCTGCAACAAGCATTTTGGAATATACAGCATTGTCTGTCATTCACTGCATTGGGGTATATAACTTTTGGTGAGAGTTTTAATTCATAAGATCAATCTAATAACAAACATTTCTTAATGGCCTACTATGCTCCAGTCAGTGAGAAATGGAGAAGGCTGGGAGGTGTACAGAGAAAGAGAGAGAGGAGAGAAAGGAGAGAGAGGAAGGAAGGAAGGAAGGAAGGAAGGAAGGAAGGAAGGAAGGAAGGAAGGAAGGAAGGAAGGAAGGAAGGAAGGAAGGAAGGAAGGAAGGAAGGAAGGAAGGAAGGAAGGAAGGAAGGAAGGAAGGAAGGAAGGAAGGAAGGAAGGAAGGAAGGAAGGAAGGAAGGAAGGAAGGAAGGAAGGAAGGAAGGAAGGAAGGAAGGGAGGGAGGGAGGAAGGAAGGAAGGGAGGGAGGGAGGAAGGAGGAAGGGAGGGAGGGAGGGAGGGAGGGAGGGAGGGAGAGACGGAGGAAGGGAGGGAGAGACAGAGGAAGGGAGGGAGGGAGGGAGGAAAGAAGGAAGGAAGGAAGGAGGAAGGAAGGAAGGAAGGAAGGAAGGAAGGAAGGAAGGAAGGAAGGAGAAGGAAGGAAGGAAGGAAGGAAGAAAAGATAGGCGGAAGGATATAGGAAAAGGAGTCTAGTGTATTCCAAACACTAAGGATAGTCAGGGAAAAGACACATAGATGTAATACTATGTGTAAGAGAGAGGAAAGATGAGATCTATAGCTGGAAGAGACCTCAGCAGTCATTCCAACCTAACCTCTTCCTCCCTCCCTTTTTTTCCCCTCCAACTATTCCTATCACATTACCTTCTGAATGTTCTTAGTACGTACCCCTAGCATTATCATGTTAGGAGTGAGTCTACCAAATTAGATTTCAACTGGGTGATCAGTTTCACCAAGCCAGTTGAGCCATTCTTGTCTGAATCAAGGGAAGCAATAGTTTGAATATCAATGGTGGTTTATTAGAACTCATAACCTTATATAGAAATATTTATTGTACAACTTACTATTGAATATTAAATATTAAATCCCTATTCATTTTTCTTAAGTACTTGCAACAAGTATGCAATGCATATTCATGGAATGAGCCCCCCAAATAAATTGTTACATATTTAAGGTACATAAGATTTTTCAGAAGGAATAAAAGACAGCATGTCAGGCATTTGATTTTCTGGTTCTCCAAAAAGAATAACATATAATGTTTGAAAGATATCTTGGAAGAAATTTGTATGAACTCAGATGAGAGTGAAGTAAATATGGCCCAAATAAGATGAGTAATAATCACAACAACAAAAGGGAGAATTATACTGAAAGCACCTGAGCTCACAGCAATGCCAATGACTCCTGTTGGTCACAAGAAACAAATAATTTCTCAACACTCTACCTTTGGTAGAGGTGAAAGTCTAGTAATGTAATGCAGAGGATACTGGCAGGTGGGGTTATTTTATTAGCTTGTTTTGCATAATTGTATTTAATTTGTGCCAAGAGAAGGTGAGGAATTGAGGAATGCTTATGGTAGAAAACTTCTAAAATCTCTCTTCTTCAGATCCTGCCTTTCAATGCATTAGGTATGTAGCCCCTCCGGGAAACACAACTTCTTAGAGTCCCAGCCATAAGGGCCAGATGAGGTATCTCTGCATCAGTGGAGAGGTTTCCCCCTGGGTTTACTCTTTATCATTGGAATCTGATCAAAACTATGAAGACTCCCCTAGCAGAAGGGACAGATGAGAACAATTTGTTCCAGCAGCCATGGAGGAGGCAGAAGGAGATGCTTTGGAGAACTTCGGGCTTAGGTTAGACATCAAAGAAGCCAATGACATCCATTGCATCTCAAGCCATTAGCAGTCATCTTGACTTTTGTCTTGCCACCAGATGCTGACAACTCTGGAAGGAATGAAGCTGAGGACTTTGAGCCCAACGCAGCCTCACGCAAATCTAATTTAAATGAGAGTCAAGGTGACACCCATAGCGATTCCTTTTGGTTCTCTGAGTAGGAAGGACATCATTCAATGACCTCCCCTGATGCTTCTTTACAGGGCCCCAATAATCCTTATATGCTTGAACAGGAGACTTTAAGCAGCAGGTGAGCACTTTTAACCTTCCCAGAAGAAAGGAAACTGTAGAGACTTGTGAACCTTTTTTTCCAGGAGTGAAAGTGCTTAGGTTCCCAGTCACAGAAACTTGAAAGAATAATGAAATCTTTAGGGAAAATCTGGCTTTCAATTACTTTGAATTTGCTTTGTCTTTCTGTCAAATGTGTTGGTATACACAGATTGGTATATGCAGATACCGAATACCCATTAATATTGCTATTGCTGATACAGAGGGATATGTACAGATACTGAAATCTGTGCACTCCTTTCCCTTTTGGCATATTTCTAGAATAACCTGGACATTGAAGTTGGGGGGCAGAGGGGGATGCAGAACATATTAGGCAATCACAAATCAGTGGTATGCTAGATTTGGCCAGCATAGGTTTTAGCAGATCATTGAATTTTCAAGATGTCTTCACACCAGACAAAATCAAAAAAAGTTTCAAGTAAAGGCCTGATTTATTGTTATATTTTGTTTTGGTTTTTGATTGTCTGGACTAATAACAAGTGATGGAGAAAATGTTATTGTCAGAATCAAACTAAAAGAATGTCATGGAGATATTTATTTTTCCTTGAGAGCTGGTTGTTAAACATTGACCCGCACATCCCAGTTAGATTCCAATTAATTTTGCCACTTGGAACAATCTTGCAAGAATTATTATTTCTAAGTAAATTTGTGTAGGATTTCAAAGACTAATTAGGATTGCCAAGGTGAATCATAGGTCATGATGCTGATATAATTGTTCCCTTTCCTTTGATTAAGAGTGAAACATGGTTGGGGGAAGAAACAGGAGAAACTTTTTGAGTTATGTGATATAACTAAATTTATGCACCATTTGTTTTGACTTTAAAATGTATTCCATAATTAGAATAAGCATTTACATTTTTTCCTATAAAATTTATTTTCTAACTGAGGCATAAAAAAATTCTGAAAAGATATAACTCGGTCCTTCCCCAAATAGAGAATCCAGGAACTCTCAGGCTACAATTAAAGAGATTGACTTAGCCTCTTCTGAGGACTGGATCCCAAGTCTTGAGGGAATGAACCTCAACCAGTTAGCTAGAAGTCTGACTATGCAAAAGACCACAGGGAAAATCCCTAAATATATTACAGAATGAGATAATAAATCTCAAAATCCCCACTTTAAGAGTTTATTTAAAATACCATTAATTTTAGCCAAGAAAATGAAAAATTATAATAATATTCTTATATCAGGACGATGTATTTTGTTTTGCTTTGTTTTAATTAATAAGAGTCTCAGAGAATTTATGAAGTTTCATTCAAGCTAAGGGAAATATTCATTAAAAAGTAACCAGAGGCTTATAATATTGTAAAAGTTGCCCCAAATTGTTTGTATTAAATATATGTGTTTATATATCTCTAAGTATATCTACCCACATCTAAACTCCTATTTCTATGTCTGTCTGTCTGTCTGTCTGTCTCTTTATCTATCTATTCATCTATCTATCTATCCATCCATCCATCCATCTATCTGTCCATCCATCTGGCTATTGGTCCTTCTGTCTGTCTATCTATGTCAACTGTGGCAATGTGACATGGTATAATTGTGGTCCAGCTGCAGAGGTAGTAAGGCCTGGGTTTTAGTCCTGAGTCTGACCAAATTGTCCCAGGAATATCTCTCAACCTCTCCAGAGCTTCAAGACATTCTTAACGCTAAACTTTATAAATGACTAACAGATCAGCATTGGTGGTATGAGTTAACCCACTGAGAACACACCACAGTAATGAAATCATGGAAGTGGCTATTAGTAGCAGAAAGTAGCTTAGAATAATGGCTAGAGAACAGGATCTGATAGACTTGGAGTTGGAAAAATTTAAGTTCATATCTTGGCTCTGGCATCAACAATATGACTTAGGCAGCCAGGCAGGGTGTGAGATGGGAACTTTGGACCTGGAATCATGATGCTTTGAGTTCAAATTCTTCCTCAGATACATATTAGCCATGTGACCCTTGGATATTCAGTTAACTTCTCAACCTTAATTTCTTCAACTGTAAAAAATGAGGATGATAATAGCAACTATTTCACAGGGTTACTGGATGGATGAAATAAGAGAAATGTAAAACACTTTGCAACTTTGCAAATCATAAAATTTAACTATTATCGTGTATAATCTGCTTTTCCTCTGTGAATTTTCCACCATTTATCTAGATTTATTTACTCTTAGGTGATTTTTGATCTCTATTTTGTAACATATATATCAGAATAGATATATTACATAGATAAAATCCTAGATTGTTGCCTTCTTTACATTAAAACTACACTAATAATCATACTTTCTCTAACACAAGACTAGAGCTAATCAGCTACTTTGTTTCAGATTTTAGCTGATATTTTATTGCTGTGGACATTGCCTCTTTTGCCTAATTCACACAAGATTTCACCGCAAAATGGACTTTCTTGATACCTGCTGGTGCATGTCAAACCTTGAACAAAAGCTTCAGGGTAAATGTGAAATGTATCCAATGGTTCAGGATCAGCATATTGAGGCAGTTCCCCCTTATGGAGAATGTATCTGCAGATGGGTCTACTCTTCCAGTGACAAAACAACACAAGAGCATCCTCCCAGGTTGCTACCCTGAGACCTTCCTGGCAGTATAGTACAGAGTTGGGAAAGCACTAGCTATGGAATGAAGGGAAAGGCTTGGTTCCTGATTCTATTTCCTTCTACTTGTGTGACTCTGGCAAGTCACAACCTTTCAGATATTCTTATCTTATTGACTGTAAATAATTTGCATTAGACTTTGAAGGAAACCATTTTGCAAAGTGATTTACATGCCTGGTCTCATTTGATTCTTATAAAAACACCTGCAAGATAGGTGTTTTGTTTTTTTTTAGAAAATTAATTCTCATTTATTTCTATTTGTCAGTTCTTTCTCTGGAGATGGATATATACCAGTCATTCTTCCAATAATACTTCTGTAGCAGTAGAAAATATTCTCTTGATTCTGTTTGTTTCACACTTCATAATTTCATATATGTCTTTCGATTATTGTACCTGCTCATCATTTCACATAACACAATGCTATTCCATCTTAATCATATGCCACAACTTGTTTAGCCATTCCCCAATTGATAGGTATCTTCTTGCTCTTGCAGTTCTTAGTAAATAATTGTTTAATGGAATTTATTTCACACCTATGTGAGAATTTATTTTTCATATGCTGTTTTAATATATACCACAGAGCCCTGGATTAGAAAGACTCTGATCAATTCCTGAATAGGGGAGAGAATTTCTGTGTATACCTGTCTCTGAATTTGGTCAATTTCAAACATTATTCATTGGATACAAAAATCATTTCCTTTTCCTCCCTCCCCTCCCATCAACCCTCTCATAGCCGACGCATGATTACACTGGGTATCAAATGTGTCCTTGATCCAAACCCATTTCCATGATGTTGGTATTTGTACTAGGATGTTCATTTAGAGTCTACATCCCCAATCATATCCCCTTGGCCCCTGTAGTCAAGCAATTGCCTTTCCTTGGTGTTTTTACTCCCACAGTTTGTCCTCTGTTTGTGGATAGTGTTTTTTTTTTTTCTCATAGATCCCTGCAGGTTGTTCAGGCACAGTGCATTGACACTAATGGATAAGTCCATTACGTTCGAGTGTACCACAATGTATCAGTCTCTGTGTACAATGTTTTCCTGGTTCTGCTTCTTTCGCTCTGCATCAATTCCTGGAAGTTGTTCCAGTCTCCATGGAATTCCTCCACTTTATTATTCCTTTGAGCACAATAGTATTCCATCACCAACATATACCACAATTTGTTCAGCCATTCCCCAATTGAAGGGCATCCCCATATTTTCCAAATTTTTGCCACCACAAAGAGCGCAGCTATGAATATTCTTGCACATGAATTTTTCCTTATGATCTCTTTGGGGTACAAACTCAGCAGTGCTATGGCTGGATCAAAGGGCAGACAGTCTTTTATAGCCCTTTGGGCATAGTTCCAAATTGCCATCCAGAATAGTTGGATCAATTCACAACTCCGCCAGCAATGAATTAATGTCCTGACTTTGCCATATCCCCTCCAGCATTCATTACTTTCCTTTGCTGTTATGTTAGCTAATCTTCTAGGTGTGAGGTGTGAGTTGATGCCTCAGAGTTGTTTTGATTCACATCTCTCTGATTATCAGAGATTTAGAACACTTTTTCATGTGCTTATTAATAGTTTTGATTTCTTTAACTGAAAACTGCGTATTCATGTCCCTTGCCCATTTATCAATTGGAGAATAGCTTGACTTTTTTGTACAATTGATTTAGCTCTTTGTAAATTTGAGTAATTAGACCTTTGTCAGAGGTGTTTGTTATGAAGATTTTTTTCCCAATTTGTTGATTCCCTTCTGATTTTAGTTACATTGGCTTTGTTTGTACAAAACCTTTTTAATTTGATATAGTCAAAATTATTTATTTTATATTTTGTGACTCTTTCTAAGTCTTGCTTGGTTTTAAAATCTTTCCCTTCCCAAAGGTCTGACATGCATACTCTTCTGTGTTTGCCTGATTTACTTATTGTTTCCTTCTTTATGTTTAAGCTGTTCACCCATTCTGAATTTATCTTGGTGTAGGGTGTGAGGTGTTGATCCAAACCTAATCTCTCCCACACTGTCTTCCAATTTTCCCAGCAGTTTTTATCAAATAGTGGGGTTTTGTCCCAAAAGCTGGGGTCTTTGGGTTTGTCATAGACTGTCTTGCTGAGGTCACTTACCCCAAGTCTATTCCACCTATCCTCCTTTCTGTCTCTTAGCCAGTACCAAAGTGTTTTGATGACCACTGCTTTATAATATAGTTTGAGATCTGAGAATGCAAGGCCATCTTTCTTTTTATTTTATTTTTCATTATTTCACTGGATATCCTTGATCTTTTGTTCTTCCAAATGAACTTTGTTATGTTTTTTTCTAATTCAGTAAAAAGGTTTTTTGGAAGTTCAATGAGTATGGCACTAAATAGATAAGTTTCGGTAGGATGGTCATTTTTATTATGTTAGCTCATCCTACCCATGAGCAGTTAATGTTTTTCTAATTGCTCAAATCTAGTTTTAGTTGTGTGGAAAGTGTTCTGTAGTTGTATTCATATAGTTCCTGTGTTTGTCTTGGCAGATAGATTCCTAAGTATTTTATATTGTCTAGGGTGATTTTTGAATGGAATTTCTCTTTCTAATTCTTGCTGCTGAAATGGGTTGGAGATATATAGAAATGCTGATGACTTATGTGGGTTTATTTTGTATCCTGAAACTTTCCTAAAGTTGTTGATTATTTCCACTAGATTTTTAGTTGATTCTCTAGGATTCTTTAAGTAGACCATCATGTCATCCACAAAGAGCGATAACTTGGTCTCCTCATTGCCAATTTTAATACCCTCAAATTCTTTTTCTTCTCTAATTGCTGCTGCTAGTGTTTCTAGTACAATGTTGAATAATAAAGGTGATAATGGGCATCCTTGTTTCACTCCTGATCTTATTGGGGATGCATCTAGTTTATCCCCATTGCATATGATGTTGGCTGATGGTGTTAGATAGATACTGTTTATTATTTTTAGGAAAGACCCTTCTATTCCTATACTTTATATTGGTTTCAATAAGAATGATTGTTATATTTTGTCAAAGGCTTTTTCTGCATCTGTTGAGATAATTGTGTGCTTTTTGTTGGTTTGCTTGTTGATATGGTCAATTATGTGGATGGTTTTCCTTATATTAAACCATCCTTGCATTCTTGGTATAAATCCCACCTGATCATGTCAATAACCCTCATGATGACTTGCTGGAATCTTTTTGCTAGTATCCTGTTTAAGATTTTTTAATATATGTTCATTAAGGAGATTGTTCTGTAGTTTTCTTTCTCTGTTTTTGGCCTGCCTGGCTTTGGGATCGGTACCATATTTGTGTCATAAAATGAATTAGATAGAACTCCTTCTTTGCTTATTATGTCAAATACTTTTTATAGTATTGGGATTTGCTGTTCTTTGAATGTTTGATAGAATTCACTTGTGAATCCATCAGGCCCTGGGGATTTTGTCTTGGGGAGTTCTTTGATGGCCTGTTCAATTTCTTTTTATGATATGGGATTATTTAAGAATTCTATTTCTACTTCTGTTAATCTAGGCAATTTATATTGTGTAAATATTCATCCATATCACCTAGATTGGCATAATTATTGCCATATAATTGGGCAAAATAGTTTTTAATGATTGTCATAATTTCCTCTTCATTGGAGGTGAGTTCTCCCTTTCCATCCCTGATACTGTTAATTTGATTTTCTTCTTTCCTCTTTTTTTTATTAGATTGACCAGTATTTTGTCTATTTTGTTTATTTTTTTCAAAATACCAGTTTCTAATCTTATTTATTAGTTCAATAGTTCTATCACTTTTGATTTTATGAATTTCTCCCTTAATTTTTAGGATCTCTAATTTGGTTTTCTTCTGGGGGGGGTTAATTTGTTCATTTTCAAGTTTTTTGATTTGCATGTCCAATTCCTTGCCCTCTGCCCTCCCTAATTTGTTAGTATATGAACTCAAGCATATAAATTTCCCCCTGATTACTGCTTTGGCTACATCCCATAGATTTTGAAAGGATGTCTTATCATTGTCATTTTCTTCAATGAAATTATTAATTGTTTCTATGATTTGTTCTCTGACTAGTCGATTTTGGAGAATCATATTATTTAATTTCCAATTAACTTTTAATATGGCTCTCCATGTACCCTTACTGATCATTATTGTTATTGCCTTATCATCTGAAAAGGTTGCATTTATTATTTCTTCTTTTCTGCAGTTGTATGCCATGTTTTTATGACCTAGTATTTGGTGTGTGTGTGTGAATGTGCCATGTGCTACTGAAAAGAAGGTGTATTCCTTTTTGTCCCTATTTATTTTTCTCCATATATCTATTAACTAATTTTTCTAAGATTTCATTCACCTCTTTTATCTCTTTCTTATTTATTTTCCTTACAAATACTTGGAAATCTTCTATTTTGTTGAATGCCCATACTTTCCCCTGTAAGTATATAGTTAGTTTTGATGGATAGGTAATTCTTGGTTGAAGACCCAGTTCTCTTGCCTTTCTGAATATTGTTTTCCAGGCCTTGTGGTCCTTTAGTGTGGAAGCTTCCATGTCTTGTGTGATCCTGATTGGTGCTCCTTTGTATCTGAATTGTTTCTTTTTGGCTTCTTGTAGGATTTTCTCCTTAGCTTGAAAGCTCTGGAATTTGGCAATTGCATTTCTGGGAGTTATTTTTTCGGGGTTTAGTGTAGAGGGTGTTCTATGGTCTTTCATGTCTTTCAATGTCTATTTTACCCCATTGTTCAAGGACTTCAAGGCATTTTTCTTGAATGATCTCTTGTAGTATGGCGTCAAGGTTTCTATTTATTTCTGGCTTTTCCAGTATACCAATGATTCTCAGATTGTCTCTCCTTCCTCTGTTTTGCTGACCTGTCACCTTGTCAGTGAGATATTTTATGTTTTCTTTTATTTTGTCAGTCTTTTGACTTTGCTTTATTAATTCTTACTGTTTTGCAAGATCATTGGTTTCCAGTTGCTCAATTCTGGTCCTTAAGGCCTGGTTTTCTGTTATAATCTTTTTGTTTTCTGCTTTAACCTTTTGGTATTCAGCTATGATTTCTTAATTTATTTGGAACCATTTCCCACTTCTCTTTCCATAAGGCTTTTTTGATAAGCTCCAATTGAGATTCTTCCAGGGCTTGTGGGCAATTTCCTTTTTTTTTTGCCTTTGTTTGAGTTTTGTCCAGTATTTCCTCTGTAGCCTGGGTTTTCCTCCATAAAAATTCCCGAGGGTCACAACCTTCTTTTTGTTTTTTTGGAAGAATTTTGAGGCTCTTCTGCACAATTAGCCATTTTCCTGGATGTTTTCTCTTCCCTCTTTAGTCAGAGATCTGAGTCAACTGGGCACGTTCTCTGTGTATGGAGTTAAGGAGCAAGGATTTTGCAGCTCTACTCAGTGCTACTTTGCTCGCTCTAGAATTACTCCTTGCCCACTCCCTGGTTCTGGCAAGTGCTTGCTCAGGGCACCCAAGGTCTGTGCTCTCTCACACACTGGGGTTTCCCACCTAGTTGCTCCCAGGGGTGAGTCCCCTGGGGTCCCAGTCATCTCCCAAGGACCCAGAGGTGCCCCCTTCTCACTTCAGAGGTGCCCCTTGCTCGTTCATCTTGGCGTGCGCTGGCTCTGGCTCTGGCTCTGTAGGTGTGGATGGGGGAGGGTGGATCGGCTTATGTTTGGGTAGAAGTCCTTTCACCCTCTTATAGACTGGAAAAGCCCCAATTGCACACACCTTCAATGCTACACTCTACTGTACAGTTCCTCCGCTCCTCTGAAAATGATTCTTAAGGTCTTTTGGGGTATTTCTTGTTGATGTGTGCTGGGGAGAGGAAGTGAGCCATGTTTAGACTACTACCATGCTTACCTGGAGATAAGATAGGTGGTTTTTTATCCTCATCTGTAAGATGAGAAAAGTAAGGCACTGAGAGTTAAGTAACTGGACTAAGGTCACACAGCCAGTCTTTGTCTGAGGCAGGATTAAAACTCTAGACTTCTTTATTCCAAATTCAAAAATCTAGTCAATATGCTACTCAGCTGTCAAATTCAAATTAAGGGATTGAATCACATAGCCACTGTGGGAATTCTAGCTTTATATATATGATTCTATGATCCTATGGCTTCCTGGGTATCTTTTTCCTCATCTTTAAAAGAAGGGGACTAGGACAGAAAATCAGTCAATATTTATTATCCAGGATTTGTGTTAAAAGTTAGGGACCAAAAAAAAGGCAAAAAAGCAAACAAACAACAAAACACACACAAAGTAAATATCCAGCTACATACAAGATAAATACAGTCTAAAAAAGGTAATCAGGAAAGAGAAAGGCACTAAAGAACTAGATGAACCAAGAATTGCCTCTTTCAGAAGGTGAGATTTGAGTTTATTCTAGACAGAAGCCAATGAAGCTAAGAGGTAAGAGGGAAAAGGGTGGTGAAGGGGAAGAACATTTCAAGCATGGGATTATGGCAGCCTTTGAAGTCTTCTCCAGCTCCATGACCCAATGATAGGAAGATCTGAAATCCCCTGACCTCAGTTTGCTCACCTATAAAATGTGAGGATTAGACTCAGTGCCCTCAGAGGTCTCTTCCACTTCTCAATCTAAAAATCCACGACCATCATCAGAATGTTAAATCTGTTTCCTCAACTATAAAATGAAAAAAAAATCAAATTATCTGACTGTCTATAGTTTATTTATAAAGTCATTCACATGTAGGAGGGACTAAATTTTCCTTTTTTTTGGTATCCCCAGGACTTAGCTCAATTTCACACATAATAAACACTTAACAAATGTTTATTGACTGCCTCTAGGATCCTATCCAATTTCAAATCCAGGACTGTATGATGTAATCATGATCTCCGAGGTTCCTTCCTGTCCAATATATTATAGGCCTTCTTAAAAGGGATTAGCAAGATTGTTTTCTGTTTTAAGATCCTTCTGGAAAAAATGCATATTGAAATAGCTCACAATCTTGAAAAAAGTGAGTCCATAAATATCATAACCATAAGCCCTAACCATAAGTCCTCACCAGCAGTATGCAAAGAAAAAATCTGAGAGTGTTGTTTCTCAAGTATGTCAGTGAAAAGTTACCAGAAATTACAATAAACTGCAAAGCCAGAGGGCTTTCCCAGAGCTCCTAGGAAGTTAATTCTTGTCTCTGGACTGAAGCATCAGTACAGTTTTCAGAAGATAAAGTGTGTTTAGCTTCTGGTTGACACTCCATCTGAGGACATGGGAACTGAAGGACATGCCCTACTAATTAATCAAACACAGACTGCTGAAAGACCCTGCAAACAACTCTATTTGGGCTTGTTTTCTTTCTTTCTCTTCTTTTATTCAGTGAGGTTAAACTATCAAAAGACAAGTATGCTCCGAGGAATATTGTTTCCTCATTAGTTGGTTGGGTCCTTCCCTTTTCTTAATGTTTGTGTAAGTGGAGAGTATAGGGGTTATTTCCGATCTTTGGGATCCAGCTGGGAAGGGCAGGCTTCTTTCAGCATCCTGACTATAATTAAGAAGCAAAACTCTGTATTTGTCAACATGGGCCTGCCTCTTTGCTGCCTCATCTATCATGAAGGCATTTTCACACCATGATAAAAATGTCAAGAAAGAGGAGCATAGTAGAGAGAACTTATGTGAACTGATACAAAGTAAAGTAAAAAGAACCAGGAAAATATAGGGGCTATAACAATGTAAATGGAAAGAAAGACAACCAAAAATCTAAACTGTATGCTACAAAATGATCATAATCCAGCTTGCCCCCAAGGAACCAATATGAGAAAACATCATCACCACCAAAGCAAATATATTTGGAGGAAGAAAAGGAAGGAAGGAAGGAAGGAAGGAAGGAAGGAAGGAAGGAAGGAAGGAAGGAAGGAAGGAAGGAAGGAAGGAAGGAAGGAAGGAAGGAAGGAAGGAAGGAAGGAAGGAAGGAAGGAAGGAAGGAAGGAAGGAAGGAAGGAAGGAAGGAAGGAAGGAAGGAAGGAAGGAAGGAAGGAAGGAAGGAAGGAAGGAAGGAAGGAAACAAGATTTTATTTAAAACCTACTATGTGCCAGGAACTTCATTAAGCATTTTACAAATACTATTTCATTTCATTCTTACAGCAATGATGCAGTGGATAGAGACCAGGACTAGTCTCAAAAAGATTCATCTTTCTGAGTTCAAATCTGGCCTCAGACACTGACTAGGTGTGTGAACCCGGGCAAGTCACTTAACCCTGTTTGCCTCAATTTCCTTATTTGTACAATGAGCTGTTGAAGTAAATGGCAAATCACTCCAGGATCTTTGCCAAGAAAACCTCAAGTGAGGTAACAAAGAGTTGATGGTTGAGGAAACTAAGGTAGACAGAAGTTAAGTGACTTGCCCATGGTCATACATCTAGTGAGTGTTTAAGCTGGATTAATCTCAGGTCTTTCTGAATTCAGGCCTAATATTCTATGCACTATGCTGCCACCCACTGTTTCTTGGACCAGGAACATTGGCTATGTTGGACTTTTTTCAATGCATTGATTAATTTTACTGAACTATTTGATTTTTCTCTTTTTTGCTCTTTACTATAGGGATGACACTTAAAGAAAGTTCACAGTGATGTACATATTAGGAAATTTAGATCATAAAAATAAAAAGATAGAAATAAAATTTTATCAAAAAAGAATATTCTTTTGTTATAATAACAACATATGAAGTCTTATAAAGAAAGCAAATCTAAGGAAACAATATATAAAATTACTATGGCAATTTAAATAGAAAATGAAAGCTATAATTTTAACTACCAAATTATAACAAGCAAGCTTGAACCACAAAAGAGAGACAAGAATGTATACCCTCTTATTTTTATACTCAGAGGTGAGAAGATAGGGGTGTAGACTACTGAGATACCTTCAGATTCATTTGATTTTTTGTTTTCTTGGATTCATTTCCCATTCTTTATTTTTTTTTTGTTACAGGGGATGGCTTTCTAGGGAAGAGAAAAGGAAGGATATATTTGGAAATAAAGTTTATATGAAAAAGTAATTAAATTTAAAAGAAATATGTGTTAGATTAGATTAAGGATTTTTTCTGCCAAACAAATTCATGTACTGGAGATAATACAGGTTGGGGTACTTTTATATAACTACAAAACTTTATTTTTATGATTGATATTTTATTATGACAATCTTAAGGGGGGATTTTGATATAGATTCAGATACATCCTAAGATGTCCAATAAATATTGCTGTTTGAACACATTTTGTTGTAGTTAGAGCCTTTGGAATATAATAGCCATTGAACTTCTGCCACAAACATTACCTGGTGAAAATGTGCTTCTAGAATAGTAAGAGATGCCAGAGTTTTATTTTCACATCTTTGGGAGGCACCATTGCTTGGGTTTGAATTATTCTTTTTTAAAAAAGCCTCCCAAGAGATCGATATATGAATGAATAGCTAAGCCACCAAATTGATGCTCATTGCATTAATATATAAAGTATTATGGAGCTTTGGTAGTAAAATCCTTGCCTGAATTTGAATGATCATAAAATCTAATCCCTCCGAATATTCTTTTAGATTCAGTTGATCCTGGTAAGATTTATCTCACTTAATAATGGCTGACCATAGCTTTTCAGTTCTGTAGACAAGTTTTAAGGATGGCAAATTCATTTCAAGGACTGTTGCCTGATCCTACCCACTTACTCACGTACAAGCTCTACCCATCAGCCCATTAGCTCCCGCATATGATGGTAAGAAGAATCTGGTTGAAAGAACAAAATATTGCTTAATTTTTCACCCTGCGATAATAGGAACAGTCCCAGTAGAAATTTCACTAATCTTTAAGAAAATGATCCGATTGTTATTTTGCCATTGATTCTCTCTCCTTTTTCCCTCCTATAAAGCAGCCATGAACAATGAAAATTCTCCCTTGTCAACAAATCCTCTCAGTATCAGGGGAGGGAAAAAAAGCAGCTGGGGGGAACTAAGCCCACTTGCTATTTCAATTGCTTCAGGCTTTGGAGTGCCAGAGAATCTCGAGGCAATTCTGAACCAGAGGAATCTGAGAATGAGTAAAGGGTTGGCCTGTCAGATGCATCTCTCTTCCAGATTTACAGTGCCTTGTCTATGCAGCTGTCTACCCAACCACTAAGATGCTATAATCATATATTCTTAAGGTGACAGCATAATATGCATTTCCTCTTCCATGCACTCTGTTTCGCCTAAGGTTAAAGGCTGTTTTATAATGTGTCAAAAACTCCAGCTGCAAATTAATAGGAAGATTGACAGCCCCTCCTGTTTTCACTATTTAGACTGAAGACAAATCACTGTATATGAGCTAATTGTTAGATGGGTATTTCAACTGTTTCCCCAAACCCTGTGAAGCTTCAATCATGACATTTTGATGTAAGCACCATCCCTCTGCCATTGAAAAGCATTTAATGGGATTCCTTTAAGTGTATTTAGGAGGAAAACTACTTAAATGGTTTGTTGTTCTTGTTCTTTTAGTACAAAGACTTTCATTATCAACCCCACTCTCTCATGTTTCCTGGCCCCATTTTTCTCTGTAAACTCCAAGTTCTTTCTAGACTCTCTTTACTTTGTTTTTACCAAGAATGTCTTAACTACCTACAACTATGGCATCACTTTCTTCTAACATCCTTAATACTCTTTTGCCCTCAAGCAAATGGTGGCCATTGATTGGGTGGGACTATGAGAAATAAATCCTTTAGTGCTCTATATCCCAGATGGCAAGACATTCACTGGAGTAAGGTGGGAGAGATGAAGGGCATTAAACCTGGAAACAGACATTTCAGGAGACAATCATGGGAAATAAGGCTCTTAAGACAACAAGCAGTAATCACAAATTGTATACAAAAGTGCAGTTACTATTTACATGAACACAACAACAACAACAAGGTACCACTAACAATAGACTTGATTTTTCAAGCACAAAAAGCTTTTCCAGTCCAGAACTTCCATCATTTGCCAGAGTGAGACAAATTCTAATCCTTTCATTTCATGCCCTGAAATTGAAGACCAAAAGCATCTCTTCTTTCTAATCACACTCCTAATTACAGAAACGGAGGCATGTACCCCTGCTGGAGAAGGGGCTGCCAGTATTTCCATTATCAATTCCCATTTTCGGGGCTTATTACTAAAGCATTCGCTCGGGGGAGATTGTTGGCAGAGAGCGGCTCAGCATGGAGGAGAACATGTTTGACAAAATTTGGCACCAAGAGCTCAATGGCAAATACAATGAGATACAAAAGCAACGTCTCAAAGTCAGGGAAATCCAGGACTCTGGTTCTGTAGAAAGAGTAGCAACCCAGGTCAGATTTAAGGAACAAATGAAAGGCCTGCTTTGAATGCTAGAAGAGGGAGGGAAAATATAGATAGATAGATATTTGACTTCCAATGATTTTACTTAATATCAGTAACAAGTCAGAAGAGAGAGAACATGTTTCCCCCATCTGCCTCACCGTAAGCAAATATTGGCAGGAACTAAAGTCAAACAACTATTAGGGAATGCTCCTATTCCAGCCTTGGCTTGCATCCTGAAAATAAAAATGTAACCTTTGCAGAAGTACAAGGTCGTTTTGAACCCTGCTGGCATCTAATTGTCCCCAGCTTCTTTTGAAGAATGGGTCAGATGCTAAGTCCTGTACGAGGTCTTTTCTAATTCCTCTAGATATTACAACTCTCTCTCTCTCTTTTGAAATTACTTCTTCAAACCATGCCTTAGACATTTATTAGCTGTATGCCTCTGGGTAGTCACTTAAGCGCTGTTTGCCTCAGTTTCCTTATCTGCAAAAAGAAGAAAATAATAGCATGTACTTTCAAAAGTTGTTGTGAAGATCGAGAGATATTTGTAAACTGACTTGTAAAGTTGATTTCTAAAATGATTATATGTAGTGCTTACTCTGTGCCCTGAATCATGCTGAATACTTTACAAATATTATCTTATTTGATCCTCACAGCAACTTTCAAAGGTACGTGCTATTATTATACTACAAATAATACATCAGCAATTATTATCATAGTATTTATGTAAAGCTTTAAGGTGTGTAAAATGCTTTCTTAATATTATGTTATTTGGTCCTCACAACAGTTCTGATAGAAGGGTGCTATTATTATCCCCATTTTACAGATGAAGAAACTGAGGCAAACAGAGGTTATGTGGCTTGACCACTGTCATGCAGCAAGTGTCTGCAAGTGGATTTGAACTCATATCTTTCTATTATTTCCAGATTCACTATTTGTGCCCTGCATCTGTCACCTAGCTGCCACCCAATGAAACATTGAGCTACTTGTATATGTGCTGGGTTCCCTTAGCACAATGTAATCTCCTTGAGGGCAGAGATTATTTTCTTTCTGTCTTTGTGTCTCTGATAACTAAGGTGCCAAGCAATGTTTGTGTGGATTGGTGAGCAGTCACTTGGGACATTTATTTATCAATCTTCTGTCACAATTACTAGAGACCTAAAGCACTTACTTGATCCTCTCCAGTTTTCATTAAGAATTAAATTGACAACACATATCTACGCTTCATCCATAAACATGAATTCAACCAGAAATTTGTAGCCAAGTCAAATTGTCATTTTTTTTTCAGGGGTTCAGATGACTTCAAGATTGTGATAACCAAACTCATTTGAGCCAACTCTTGATTTCTGCATCAGTGGAGGTAAACAGTAAGACAAAACAAATTTAGCTCAGAAGCCCATGGAAAGTATCTCAGGTCTTCTCCCTGTTCACTCCATCTTGAGAAAGGACTTTTCAGGGTGAGCAATACTTTAGTTTGAAGCTCAACCTTTAAACTTCAATTTGAAATCGGAATTCCATTTGAAAACTACTGATTCAGCGACTACCAAGTGCCAAACAACACGGTCAGTGCTGGGGATATAGAGACAAAAAGGAAATTATCCCTGTTAAGTTCCTTACATTCAACAACTTAGCTAATAAGTTGTTTATTTTTTTTAAACCCTTATCTTCCATCTTACAATCAATACTGTAAATTGGTTCCAATGCAGAAGACTGGTAAGGGCGAGGCAATTGGGATCAAGTGACTTGCCCAAGGTCATACAGCTAGGAAGTGTCTGAGACCAGATTTGAACCTAGAACCTCCTACCTCCAGGCCTGGTTCTTGATATGCTCAGCTGCCTATTTACCCAAAGATTCAGTTTTCTCATATATGAAATGATAGTTTTTAATTAGATGATCTTCTCTCCACCCTTTCATCACTAGCTGTATAAATTAAATTTTTTTCTGCTAATGTTCAGATAGCAAAACTAGTATCAGTGTGTCAAAGCTGAAAATAAGTAGTCACTATATATGGAAAATATCTTGATAAGTAGTTATGCAAGTATTGAATGGGCTCTATTGAGAGGCAAGAGATTTGCTGTCACTATTGTTTTTCAGGTGTTTCAGTCATGTCCAACTCTTTGTGACTCCATTTGGGGTTTTCTTGGCAACAATGTTTGACTCATTTATCATTTCCTTCTACAGCTCATTTTATGGATGAGGAAACTCAACCAGAGCTAAGTGACTTGACCAAGTTCACACACCCAGTAAGTATCTGAGGCAAGATTTGAATGCAGAAAGGTTAATCTTTCTGACTACAGGCCTGACACTCTGTCCATTATGCAGCTCAGCTGCCCTTGCTGTTACTAGAATTTAAAAAAAAATTTTTCTATTAATGTTTTATTTTTTTCCCATTTATCCCCCATGGGGCAAAATTTATTAAATGTTTATGCTATAAATCTGAATAAACATTATTTTTGTTGTAGGGAGAATAATTATCCTTCATAAGATGGCATCTACCATTCATTCATTCATTCATTCATTCATTCATTCATTCATTTTGTCCTAATCATTTATTTTATGCCAATTCTTCAAGCTCTCAGAATCAGGAACAATGGGTAGAAGTAGCAGATGAATATATTAGAATTCAGGTTTCAACAAAACAAATTTCTTAACATTTAGAATAGTCCTAAAGTGAAATGAGCAGCCCCATAAAGATAATTAAATTCCTCACCCTTTAAGTTGAAGCTGAATGATCACTTGCTGGTAATATGGAAGATGGGAATTCTTGCTCAGGTGTGGGTCAGCCCCAAATCCTCTCTCCAACTCTGAGCTTCTGTTTGTTGTTGTCTTCAGCTTTCTCTGTAGGAAATATAATAATTCGTGAACAATACATATAAAAAAAATTTGGGACAGTTTTAAAAATAGGAAAGTCAATTTGAAACCAGGGGGCTGGTATTACCCCCATGAAGTCATTGGTTATATCTCCTTCCAGAGTGAACTCTGAGTAATCATTATGAGTGAATACTAATTGCTTTCTTAAAAGATATTGTTCCAATGAGAAAAGTGTGTTCCCTCCATAGGTAGTCCATTTCATGGTAAAGAAGACGCTCTTTATGTTTAAATCAGCACTTACTCGGCTTTGTCTTCTGCAAAGAAATAAACAGCTAGTTACAATCTTCCTGAAAGGTCATGCTAATCTATCCCCTTCTGACAGAATCTCGTTTCTTCTCATAAAGTATACAATAAAGACTTAAGCAAGCCAGAAATTTAATCAAGCTAAATGTAGCTAATAAAGAAAGCAAGAGTAATTGAGATGAAGAAAATAGGCTTAGAAAATGTATCATTCAAGTCTACACTGATTCAAGTTATCTCTTTGGATGTAACAGTATTCCAAAGAGCTCCACAGATTTCTGTTTCAGGTTAAAATCCTAAGAAATAGCAGGCCTGGATGAAATCTAACACTGAAGAAAAACTAGTCAAAATCCTAAGGCAGCATTGGTGCTGTTCACATTAGCAATTTTAGGATGATCTCCTTTGGACCAAGTTCAATTTTGCTATTTATACATGGCTAGGTTTCTTTCCTGCTGCCAGAAACAAGATGGATGGGCTCAGTTCCTTCCTGTATGATTCCCAGATTCCATCCAATGATGGAACAACTGCCTTTTGTCTTCGTTTCTCATGTCTACAACCACATTCTCTTACATTAAATTGCACACATGCTTTGTCTGCCCAATGTCCACACCCTTTCTTACTGCCAGGAAGATTTTTTGTTCTTTCTTTTTTTTTTTCTATTAACATATGTCTAGGTTCTTCTTCAATGAATCTCCTATTCTAATCGGTGACCTTTTTTTTTCTTTTTCTCCTTTTTCCTTCCTTTTCTTTTCTTTTTTAATTGAGAGAGAACACTAGAGCTCTGGGCTCTACAAAAAAACATATACAGCTAACAGAAAGGGGAATATGAACTACATTTTGTTAATCAAATTTCTTTTTATATTAAGTAAAAACACATGGACAATTGAGAGAGAGAGAGAGAGAGAGAGAGAGAGAGAGAGAGAGAGAGAGAGAGAGAGAGAGAGAGAGAGGTGGGGTAGAGAAAGAGAGAGACAGAGAGAAAAAGAGAGATAGAGAGACAGAAAATTCAGTTCTTTGCCAATATATAACACTTACAATCAGACAAATTTTGATCCCAGAGAATTTAAAATAAAGTAAGCAATTTAAAAAATTTAATGCATTTGTTTGTTACATTAAAATTCCTAGGTAACTCCCTCTTTTCCTCCCCCTCTCATACTAGAGAAGACATCACTTGGCAAAAAGATATATAGATACATAAGACTACATCTTGCTTGTTTCTTCTATTCATAAGTTCTTTCTCTGGAGATGACCATACACAAGTCATTCTTTAAATAATATTTCTGTGGTAGTATATAATGTTCTCATGGCTCTTCTTTCTCTCTTCAGAATTTCATATAGATCTTTCCATTTAAAAAATTAATCTGCTTAGCATTACTTTCAGTATAGTAATATCATATTCCATCATAATCATATGCCTCAAATTATTGAATTTTTAAGATTAAAACCCCTTTATCTTTCTTTCTGTATATACATACACATATGTATACATTTATTACATGTATACACTATGTATACATATATACAAAATTGTGTGTATATATATTTTGCAAGTATATGTACATGAAAAGAAAATGTCTTAAATGGAGCTAGCAAATGTGTAAAGAGGTGAACAGCTAATTCTAGTCTTAGAAGCGCAAATCCTTATTCTACCACTTACTACCTAGTCCTTTAAGCAAGCTCCTTAAAAGCTTAGTGCCTCGATGTCCCATTTGTAAAAGAAGGATGATGAATTAAATAACCTCTAAGGTCCCTTTCAGATCTAAGTCTCTGATACCATGCTATATACACCCAAGATTTCTGGTGAGGCTGCCAAGATCTCTTGCTGTTTATTTATTTCAATTGTGCCCAACTCTTTGTGACCCCATTTGGTGTTTTCTTGACAGAGATACTGGAGTAATTTGCCATTTCCTTCTCCTACTCATTTTATAGATGAGGAAACTGAGGCAAACAGAGTTAAGTGAGTTGCCCAGGGTTACATAGTCAGTAAGTATCTGAGGCAGGATTTGAACTCATGAAAGATAGATGAGTCTTCCTGACTCCTGGCCAGGCACTCTGTGCACTATGGGGCTATGTAGCTACCCTCTGGCAAGGTTACATAGTAAATAAAATCAGACTTTGGGTCCTGAAAGACCTGAATTCAAGTCTTGCCATTGATACATACTAGTTGTATGACCCAAGGCAAACCACTGAACTTTTGAGTATCCCCAGGTAGCTCTTCTCTAAGACTAAAAATGATAGATGCTGATAAGCATCTGTGGAACAAGTTTCCATACCAGGAGTTTCCCATACAGATTAAAATACAGATGTGAAACAAAATATACACAACATATTCTGATATTGGCTTCTTGGTGTCTGTCTGAATGTCTGTCTCTGTTTTTAATTGTTTATGTGTGTAAATGTATGGGGATGTGCATATAGGTATGTATTCATGCATATACACACAGATATATAATATATGATACATGTACATACATAATAATAACACTATATATACATACATAAACATTCACATATATATGAAATTGCATCTGTATAGGGTGCTTCTAGTGTGGAAGTTCACTTCATCTCTGCAGAATGAGAACTTCTTTGCAATATATATTCTTAGTTCTTAAGGAACTAAGAGATTAAGTGACTAAACTTCTATGTGTCAAAGGAATGATATCTACATAAGTCATCAGCACTCTAAGGCCAATCCTATCAGCTGTGCAACACTGCCTCTCATTCATTTCTGTGTGTGTGTGTGTTTCTCTAGAATGCACATGTAGCAAGTTTTCAAACTACATATATAAGTATTTTCCATCTCTATGTGCATGTGGGGTTTTTTAAAATACCAAAATCTAATTCAGATGTCCATTTCAGGAAACAGCAGGATTTTATTTTGCCCTCCACTAGGGTCAAGAGCAGAAAGTGAACAGAAACTACAACCAGTTGGGGGTAAGAAGCATTATCCAAAGAAGCTTTGCTAACAGGCACTATTCTAAGATGCACTCTCTTGTCAGACTCCAACCAGCAACCTCCCATCATTTGGACTCCCATGAATTTCTTGAGAAAGGGTTATTCAAAAGGCAAAAATTCTTCCCCAAAACAGCTTCTCAATCCATTTCATGTGAGATTTTCACCAGGCTTCCCAATACCAGAAGTTAAAACTGTCAGCTACATCTGGGATGGCTTGGGATGAACAAGGTAAAGAAAAGGCTTAACCATCATCAAACCAAACACTCCTGCCACTTGGGAAGAGAAAGGACACCTGCCACTCACAATTAAGTTACATCTTAGAAACTCACATAAAAAGATTCCCAGACTCCTAAGTATGATGTGGTCACAATTTCATTCCTTCTATACTTTTTATACTTATACTTTTTCCAATTCACACCCAAATATTTAGAGAAAAGGCTCTAGCTCAAAACAGTGATAATAATACTGTCATGTTTCCTATCTGTGCCTTTAAAATTAGACCTAAGATTCTTCAATGTGAGGAAATCCTAGTTTGGACAGTCCATGCACTGAAGTAGATCAGAAATCTAACTTACAGCTTTTTAAGAGCTACTTCAAACACTGAGAGATTACATCATTTACCCACTCTCACACTCATTGTTATTATGACTCAGATTGTGGTCCAGTTCTACTATGTTGCACAAGGCCTGGCATATATCAATGTTTCCTAATTGATTGACTGATGAATTGACTTATGACTCTAAAGTCAACTCTCACTACACCACACCATACTCCATCTCTTCAAATATTATGCTAGTAACAAAAACATCTTTCTGTAATTCTCATGAAATGCCAAGTATTGATATATAAAATGGGAGTACTGTAAAAATACTTGGTGGTTGGTATTAGGGGCTAGAGTCCTACCTAACGAATTATTTGGTTCTAGAAAGCCAAACAATGGATTTAATTTAATTATTTCATTTATTCGACCAGTAAGAAACTCGACTTAGGGTTAGGAAGACCATAGTTCAAATTCTACCTTTGACACTAGCTAGCAAAGCAACTATGTACACATCATTAAATCTCTCTCAGTTTGTTTATTTAGCTGTAAAATGGGAATACTAATAGTATAATCTATTTGAAAAAAGTGGTTTGAAGTTAAAATGATGCTATATGTTTAGTATGTATATAAAGTATTATGTAATCTTTGAAGCACAACACTCATTATTATTATTTAATAGCTAGGCATCATGGAGAGAGGATTTATTCTTCAAAATTTAAACACAGCTATCTAGGTCTCTACTCCAGGATAACCATCTCTAGCTCCTTCAACCAGACATCACATGATATGTGTGCCATACCCCTCACTATTCTAGTTGCCCTGCTCTGCCAACTCACACCATATCTGTTAACTGTGGCATGCAGAACTGAATTAACAAAAGATTCTTCACATGCCATCTCCAATTTATTCCATTCTCTCATTGGGGAATGCAGTGGTTTCAAAGACAAGAATGTGCCTTGATTTTTCACTCATATAGAATTTCTGACATCTGTTGCATATTTGTTTATAAAGAATAGGGAAACCTAATTATATTTCAACACTGTTAGGGAAATTCCCTAAGAGGCATTACAATAACAATAGATCAGAAAACTTTTTTTTAAATCTTGAGACCATAAAGAATGTCAATGGGCTATTCCTGAATATATTTTTTTAGGCTGATATTGGATTTAAAATCTTTTATCAAGATTGATACTCAACCCTGAAAACACTTTTGTTCCTTTTTGCCCTCTTGAAAGGGTTTACTCCATCATCAATAATATCTATTGGCAACTGACAGAATACCAAGGCTGGTTAAAAATGGAGCATGAGATCTTATTGACTTCATAAGTCAAACTCGAGGTATACTCTGAAAAATATCCTCGTATTCTCTGAATCATCCTGAAAATGATGATCAAATCTCTAGTTTTCTGAAAAATATGGGGCAAGGAGTTAAAAACAAGCCAATAAAAAAACCCAAGAATAAAAAACCAGAATGCCTGAATTTCAGGAAGAATCAGTCCATCTGAAGACATTTCTTATTTTCCTTAAAGTAAAGGAAGAAAAAGGAAAGTAATAACAATATACATCTTTCCTTATTTTTCTATATTCACTAATCGCAGACCATTTCAAGCTTTAAGGTAAGAAACATAGTCACTCAAATCTTTAGATTTACTGTCACCAATTAGAGATTATCTTATCATTATCATTATCTTTACCATAATCATCTCTCTTAAATATAATAAAATATAACTTCTCAGTTGAAAATATCTACTTAATCAAGTAAGGTACATGGATGGCATCCTGTTATGTAGCTGTTTTGAAAAACACATTAAAAGTTATTCATCAGATGGAACCTTTCCCCAGTGATAATAAAATGCCATTTGGACACAATAAGTTTAAAATTCTTAATACACATCAAGGAAAATAGAACCTAAAGGCTTCCAGTTTAAAACTGAACATCAAAATGAACCAAAGGGATGAAAATGATATTTACAAACACCCTGGTGTCTTCAAGATAAGGCACATAGAATACAAATCTATTAGTGTGAAAGCTATGACTAGGAATGTCAAGAGGCTTATTGGCATCCTAAAATCAATGCTTAATGGGAAGAAAATATTTCAAACCATTGCCACCTACACAAACCTGTCAACGTCCATTTTCAGGATCGTAAACAGACCATCTCAGATTTAGAAAGCAGCTCAACAAAACCTCATAAAATACTCATGTAGCCATAGAAAAATGATCACTTTCATAGACAAAAAAACTAAATATGTAAAAAAGAGGTACAAGAAGTCATCATATTACTGAGCTAAAAGTACATGCTTTGGGATTTTATTTGGGTTCAAACTAACAAATGTTTAATGCAAGTCAGTTATTAGAACGAGCATACATATCACTTTCCATGTACCTTCCTATAGTGTCAATCTCATGAGTGGCAACCAACAGCTAACAATTATAGAGAAGATTCTCAAAGGTAGTGAGGAAGACTATGAGCAGGAGATTCTTGACATTTCTGCCATGTGAATAAAATAAATGGCTAGAGGAAGCTGGTTTGCCAATTTTTAATGTTTGCCTCCATATGAAACCAATTAAACAAACAAACAAACAAACAACAAAACCTAATACCCAAGAGTGTAATCTAACAGTTCTTCGATATGTATCACCTATAGGAACTCTATCAAAAATATATTGACAAAGAAGTGACAAATAGCTTAGTTGAGTGGATTTTATAACATAATACAATAATAGTTAAAAAATTTTTATGGCTCTTCAATGTGCTTTAAAAATATTAACTCATACTATCCTCACAACTACCCTGGGTGGTAGATGATATTATCCCCATTTTATTGATGAGGCAACCATGGCAGACAAAGGTTAAATGACTTGCCAGAGATCAGACAGCTATGAAGCAGTATTTATACATTGGCCTTCTTGATTCCTGCTTCAGTGGTTTATGCACAATACCATCTAGATTCCTCATTTGTTCATAGAAATTCGAATTTGTAAAATTTGTTTCTAGAAACGGGAGTTTATGAAGGCAATTGTAACCTTGTTATCACCAACAGAAATGACAGCCGGGTTATCTTTTAGGGGGCAGCAAGGAGGCATAGTGGATAGAGCACCAGGCCTTGAGTCAAAAAGACCTGAATTTAAACCCAGCCTCAGTCACTTATCAGCTGTGGGACCCTGGGTAAATCATTTAATCCTCTTTGTCACAGTTTACTAATCTGTAAAATCAACTGGAAGGAAATGGCAAACCGCTTGGGTATCTCTATCAAATGGAGTCACAATTGAAAGAACTAAACAATAACAACAACACACATCCCCAAGGAGACCAGATTTGATCATGAATGCATATCATATCAGGGAAATGGTAGAAACTGTGCAAGTCCTCACTAAAAGTTGCCCAACTTGGTCTTGATCAAATAACTAGGAAGGCATAATTTGATGCTTAAAATTGTACATCAAAAGTTAGCATCTTTCTTAGGAGGTAATAAAGAATAACAGATAACAAATAAAGAGATCCAGATATCCTTTTGAATTCCACAGATGAACTTTACCAGAATCTGATTTTTATCACCGACAGAACAATGTCTTAAAATTAGCCTGGAATGAAAATGATTTAAGCATAATCTTGTGTGTATATACATACATATGTGTTTGTATATATGTACATATTCATAATGCATAAACATACATATATATGTATGTATGTGTATATATATATCACTATCCCAAATGCTCACAATCTCCAAAATGTGTGAAACAAACAAAATAAAAAGTAACTTTCAAAATACAAGGCTTCCCAAAAGTCTTACTTATTAAAGCTTCAAATGCTCTAAGATTTTTGGAACATGTTGCATACAGACTTATTCAAAGAAATCAAAATTCTATGAAACCTAGACAAGGTACATATATTCTCTGTCTTCCTATTATTAGAATTGCCCTGAAAATGTTTCCAGGGAGCCCACAGATGAGCTGCCAATCCAATATTTTTATTGAATCATAAAAATCAATTATTTTACTCACCTAAGCAGTAGTCTATGAAACTTCAAGCATATATTATGCACATGCAATATGTAAAGAATATTAAATACATATTTAACACACATAGATTAATATCATGGTCTTAATTGTATCAGGATTTGCATTATTTTAGCACCATTTCATAAAGAAGAGAACTAAATAATATATGAATGAATGAATGAATAAATAAATTAAAATGTGTTAATCATTACTTTAAGCCAGCCACTCTGCTAAGCACTTTGTACCTGTGTACAGGTAATATAACATGATTTCCAGTATCACAGTAGTGTTCTGTTATTCATTCATTTTTAGTTCTCATAAATAGGTGTGTGTGTGTGCACTGCTTCTTGATTTTAGGCAAATCTTCCATAAAATTACAAGTACTTAAGCAGTTATCCCCATTTCTCCATTACTTTTGTGTTTTTCTTTTTAATATATTAATATACATAAATGTACTTAAATAATCAGATCTTCATTTTGTCATAAGGAAGCAGAGACTCCTTGTCAAAAACTGATTTTTTTCTGCCTTTTACTAAAGCGAAAATAGTGGGGGAACAACAACAACAGCAGCACTAGACCAAAAGTAAGCCAGTGTCTGCCCACAAGAAACTTACTTACTAATGCAAGGCAACACATATGGAGATGTTCAGAGAAGGGAAGGTTTTGGTCTGGGAATTCCAAGAGATGATGAGTGGATTCACTAGGCATGGATGTCTTATGGCATCCATGACATCACCTTTCTAGAAGCAATGGTCACACCAACTTGAATACTGTGCCTATGGTTAGAATGAATAAGGTAGAGACTTGAATGCCTAGAAAATCCATTTCTACTACTTCATGCCTGACTTTTGCCACCCACTGTAAGGAGCAGAGGTGAATTTGTCTGGAACTGAATTCTTACTTGTCTCTTCTACCTAATGTGCAGCCATCTTGCCACTCTCCTAGAAACTACAAGATCTATGACCTGTAGGAAGCAGGAAAGCATTCACTCAAGCAATCTGGCAAATGGAAAAGATTAGCTCACAACAGCTGCCAATCTCAGGGCACCCACAAGTAGCAGACAGTTCATTTTACAAAAACTTAATGGAGTGTATGGCTCTGGCTGTTTAATACAAGCACTGTCAAAGCATCTAAGCAAAAAAGTCTCAGCTGTCACCACTGACAAGCTGAGCAGAATTATTTGTCACACTAGAATAGAGAAAGGCCCTGGCGGAAGGGTACATGGCACAATGACCATAAGTCCCCTAATTGGTGCCTCAGATGACATGCATATGGTTCCCCATGAGACCTGCTGGTGGGAATTCCATGGACAAATTTTGTACCTTGTGGAAAGTGTTTGGAGCAAGCTTTTCTTGGCGTCTTCAGACTATTGGTCCCTTTTCTACTCCTTGATTTTCTCCATGAAAGGATGCTTGCATGAATGGAGGAATTCTTTTTATCAGATCACTTTGGGCACATTTTTATTAGGTATTCAGGGAGCTGAGACCACTGTGAATCTGCCATCACATCCATGTTGCTATTGTCCTACTCCAAAGGACCTTGATTTACTATCATTAAGCATATTTGCACAAGTTAATAACAAAAACCTGATAAACACTGAGGACCATTTATCACACTGACACTATACTCGCTCCCAGAACACTATGTCAGTACATGGAGGAGACAGGTCTCTGTCCACCTAATAAGAAATAAATCAAAATCCCATTTCAAGGAGCTTATAAACAATCACGAATTTTCTAATACCAGAAGCTAATGCAGATTCATGGGCACAGGAGCAATTCATACCTTTTTTTAAACATTTTATCTTGCAAATAAATTCTATGCAAATAATTTATAATATTTCCAATTAAATAAGCATTTCTACTAGTTATTAACTGAAATGCTATTTTAAAGAAAAATGCAATTAAACCCCTCCAAAATATATTAGGGCTTTAAAAATATTTTTTATAATGTTAAAGTAAGGCACTTAATTCTGGCATCACTAAATTAAGCAACTAAGTGATCAGACATTTTTAAGAATAAGTTTAATATTTCGTGGAAATATAACTAGAAATTAACATTAAATTTCCTTTTCTTAAAATGTCATCATATATATATATATATATATATATATATATATATATAGGGGTAGGAAAGAGAGGAAAGGACAGAAAAGGGAAGAAGAGAAGTGGGGAGGAGAGGAGAGGGGAGAGGAGAGAAGAAAGGAAAGAGGAGGGGAAGAAGAAGGAAAGTAGAGGGAAAGAAGAGGAGACAGGGGAGAGGGAAGAAGAGTATATAGGAGGAAGGAAAAGGGGAGGGGAAGATAGAGGGGAGAGTGGAGGGCAGAAAAAGAAGAGGGGAGGAGAGGGGAAAGAGGCAAATGAATTAGAGAGAATGTAAGAGAGATGTAAAAGCAACCAGAGAGTCCAAGTATGATATTGTGATAGAGAACTATCCTAGGAGATTGCGTCTGACATACATTGGCCAGGTGCTCTTGAGAAAATCATTGAAGTTTTCTGTGAATATATTCTTTTCTGTATTGGAAAGAAAAGTAAAGATGAGACATGTAGACTGTGTGTACTTCCAATAAGACTGCATTGTAATTCCTCACTGTAACCTAGATTTAATTTTAAATTATAAAATGTTCTTATACAGGTACAGAAGTTCTGGAATGGCTGATATCAAGCTAGAAAAGTTTCAAGCGGGAGATCAAGGATATCTAGCACTATGATTAGAGACCTTCCACACTAAAAGCTTTGGCAACTCTTTTGGGTAGAGAACTTGATTTGTGATCAGAAGACCTTTCTTTGTATCTTGGCTTTCCTCCTACTCCCCAAATGTCTTTGAGCAAATCCTGTTTCCCCTCTGGGCCTCAGTTTCCTCATCTGTAAAATGAAGAACTTGGATTAGATATAATCATAAAATCTCATGTTCTTGTAAACTTGTTGAGGTGCCTACAATTCACGAAAATGATGTCTGAAGGCAAAGAAAGGTTGCAATTTATGCCTGAATTAAGAATGGTTTCAAGAAAAAGATCCTTGAAGTACTGGATTGAAAAATTCATAATATTAGTAAAGTAACTGCTCATAAAAATTAGTGATCATGCCTATTAACAGAAAAATGCAGATCAGGCCTTCTGACACAGGTACCTTCTTTATCATTTACCTTGTGTAGTAAGAAATTTCCAAGTAAAGTAGCATACCAAATTGCATTTCATGGTAAAATTACTCATGAACATCAGATCAGACACTGTCCTTGTTCTCTCATCTACATTGTAGATTTAGGATTGGAAAGGACATGAGAAGCCATCAGATCCATTATCTTCATTTTACCAATGAAGAAATAAGCACAAAGATATTTAGAGTCTCCCTCAGGTACATACAGTAAATAGTTGGTGTAGCATTTAAACCCTACATCCTCCTAACTCCAATTCAGGGGCCTATCTACTACATCACACTAGCCCACAAACCTTGGGAAAGTAATTTAAACTCTTTGATTCTCAGATTCCCCACATATCCAATGGTGATTTTTTCATCACCAGTTTCAATGGGTTTTTACAAAAATCAAAGAAAGCACTAGGGTATGGTGCAATGAGCAAGGGATTTGGAGCCAAAAGAACCTGGGTACAAGTTCTTCCTTTGCCACTCTGTGTTACCTTGGGAAAATTAATTTTATTGCCTTCAGCCTCAGTTTCCCAATATGTAAAGCATAAGAGTTGGACTAGAGAACTTTTGAAGTCTTGTCCATTTCTGGAGTCAGGGCCCCATGTGAATTAGACTGTAATCTCATTGAGGACAGGGACTTGTCATCATATCCCTGACACATAGCAAAGTGTCTAGTACACAATAGGTGCTTAGTAAATGTTTGATGAATTAAAATGAAAAGGAGTTGAAGTCTTTCCTTTATCTGAAGCTCAACAGCTTTGCATAATCCCGGAACTCCTAGAAGTCTGGGATGAAATCATTCTCCCTGCCAGACTCCATAGGCTATAGAATTTCCACAGTCTAGTTAGGAGAGTTGCTTAACCCTGTTTGCCTCAATTTCCTCTACTGTAAAATGAGCCACAGAAGGAAATAGCAAGTCACTATATAGTATCTTTGCCAAGAAAACTCCAAATGTGGTCATGGAGATCTAAACATGACTGAACAATCACAATGACAGGCATAAAGAAGAGAAATGTGGACACAAAGAAACTGAAATGTATACCTTTATAGTAGGATAAGCCATGGACACCTTATAACCATTAAAAAGGACACTTATTTATTATTAAAAAGGACATTTATTTCTGATGTCTGATGTAAAGAAAGAAACAAACAGCATTCCATTTGGAAATGTTTCTATAGTGTGACTTTATTTTGATAAACCTTCCCCAAATCCTTGATAACTGAGGGAATGAAGCTTCTGCAAAAGGGATCTTAGAATGCATATTGCCAGCAATTCATCTCCAGAAAAGAGCCCACATTCCTTCAATGGTCTTTAATTAGGCTTGCAAGGTGAACTCTGCACTTCTGTCTAGGTCCATTTAACTCATGCCCAGCAGCATGCACCCTAGACAAAAAGCGGGGAGGAAGCTTTCATCTCTGCACTTCATTCATCAGATGTGCTACCAGCTTCAACTGACAACTTCTTCCTTCACCTGAGTAGATAAAGATGTCCTCTGAACCCAGTTCACTGTGGCAGACAGTGGAGTTGAACACTTGCCCTGACAGCACTGCCCAGAAAGCGTGAATTGTGAAATCATTTGGATTCCACCATGATTAGAGCTGTCAGATCCTATGCTTCCTTTCCATTTGTCCATCCAGTGAACACCATCAGCTCCAGAGAATTCCCTGCTCACCTTTCTCCTCTAACTTAGAGATGGCTAAGATATTGGGGAAGAGATGAAATGAGGTTCCAAATATGAACCTCTTCCCAATTCCCCCACTATTGGGATCATATCAAAGTACTCTAGTAAATGTTAGATACCTTATCATCAATGGATCAGTCACAAATCTTAGCCTATCATCTCTCATACCCTTCATAGACAGATTAACTGTGGTTTAAAGATGATGGCCTCCCCTCAAAGACATGACACTTTCCCTATTTACTGATACTGATACAGCTATGATTGTTTAAAAAAGAAGGGGGGATTTGGTTGCCCCTCATGGCAAGAGAATATAAGAGCCTTGAGGGCAAGAACTGTGTCATTTTTGTCATTGTATTTTTGAAACATTATCAGCCTATAATGTGATGCTTAATTGGTTGATGGATGGACTAGTATGAATATCAGCACCACCTATGATGGAAATTCATTTTTTTTCTGTATCTTCCTCACTTTTACAGCCATAAAAGATGTTCATAAATGGAATTTTCCATGAGCTTAGGTATGTATGCATTTAACTTTCAGCTTCTTTACCTGGAGCATCAGATATATATATATATATATTATTTTTTCAATATCTAGCATCATAATATCATGGCAGTAGAGAATATATATTTATTAATCATTTATTTTCTGCCAGGCACTGTGCTAAGCACTGGAGCTAGACTACAAAAAAGTATACCAGTCCTTGCCCTTAAAAAGCTTACATATTAATGCAAGCCAATATATATAATGGTGGTCAGAGAAGTTCTTTGAGTCTTTAAGACCCTGGTTCATATGCTGATTCTAACATATGCAGGGTATGGGACTAACAATCAAGCCCCTCAACTCTTCAACAATCTAGATAAGCATTCTAAGACTCAATTACAGAAGAATCCTGAATTCGTTCTTATGAATGTATTTTTTATATCGAGTTCTTTTCTCATTTGAAATTACCCAGTCAGTCCTGCCTTCAAAAAATGAACAAAATCAAGCAAATAAATAAAATGTGATGGTGCTTAGAGAAGTCAAAGGGTCCTATTGCCCAATGCCCTCATTTTCTCAATGGAGAAATTGTAACTTAAAGAGAAGTGATTGGGACGAGTATTGTAAAATCACATTTCTAAGTTGGAAGGGATTTAATAGGCCATCTTGTCTAATATCTACATGAACAGGATTCCATTCTGTTTGGCAAGAAGTTATTCAGCCTTTAAGTGGAAATTTCAGATGAGTAGATGCCCATTATATATGAGGCAATTCTCATACTTTGTGTATATTCTAAGTGCTGGCAAGCTTCTCTGGCCAACAAGCTTAAATATTTCCCCTCCCCACCTGTTCCTCCTGATTGTGCTCTCTGGGGCCAAAGTCAGTAAGTATAATTCCTCTTCCACAGGAAAACCATTAGAAACTGGAAATTTTAGTTGCTGTGTTATCATAAAGTATATAAGTTTTCATGTCCCTGCCATATCTTTGGTTTCTTCACCCAATCCTCAAGTAAAATGAAATCAGACCCATCATCATTCTGGGTGCCTTCCTCTCAATTATTCTCCTCCAGCTTATCAATGTCCTACATACAATATAGTCTTTAGAACTGGACACAATACTCTAGGCCAGTGATGGCTAACCTATGGCATGGGTGCCAAAGATGGCACACTCTCTTTGGGCATGTCACTGTCCCCACCCCACCCCAGAGTTCATTACTAGAAAGGCAGAGGGACTCTGACAGAGCTGTTTCATTCTCCCTCTCCACCTTGCCTGATGAGATTTTGTTTCACATCCCCCACCCTTCACCCAGTGGCCCAATGGTGAAATGGTGAGCACACAGAGGGTAAAGTGGGCAGCTCACAGGTGGCAGAGCTGGAAGGGAGTGGAGCGCTTGGGTCACTATCCTCCCCCTCTCTACACTTGCTGAGGACATTCCACACTTCACCCACCCCTCCACCCAGTGTAAAAATGGACTTGAATATAGGACTTCAATCCCCAGAAGTCCTTGCTCCACTTCCCCAAAATTCTTTGTAATTTCACTGAGTTCTCACCTGGGCCGAGAGTGAGATGGGGTATTTAACCTGGTTGTGAATAGGCTTGCTCTTTTTTCCTGTTTCTGCTTGCAAGTAGATGCATCTCTTTTCATAATGTAGGTGAGGTTGTGTCTAGGCCTCCTTGGGCCTAGACACATGCTTTCTTATTCTATATTTTCTTTAATCCTTAACCTTTAATAAACCTCATAAAAATAATACTCCTTGCAGAGAGAAACTAATTTCTACCTGCCTCAGTTTCCCTAATTTTTAATCTTAACACCAGCAGCCCACTAGGAGAGCTTTCTCCCTCCCTTGTGTGGGGTAAGGGGGGGCAGGGCACACCTGACACGTGGTGGCGGGCATAGGAAACTGTTTTGAGGGGAACAACACTCAATCTGGGGGAATGGAGCAGGGGTGTGGCCTGACACCCCATCTCTAAAAGGTTCACCATCACTGCTCTATCTACTCTCTCTCCCATTATAATGTAGGATCTTTGAGGTTAGAAACTGTTATTTTATTTTCCTTTGTATCCCTCATGCTCAGAACAGTGCCAGTCATATAATAGATGCTTAATAAATGCTTATAGGTTGCAAATATGTTAGGCCTATGACCCCTCAGCTCCCCAGTTATGGATACTATGCTTATCTTAATGTACCCCAAAATTATATTGATTTAACTTCCATGTCACACTGACCATTCATATTAAGCTTAAAGTCCCTTGGAATGGAACCTACTTCCCATGATTTCAAATCTAGAGCTATTTCCATTATATAATCTTAATGGAAATGACCAAAGACAGGGACATGGTGGAAGAAGATAAAGCTATTTACAAGTACATTGTACTGTTATGTATTACATATATTAACTACCATTGCTGGACATTCTATTTTATTCCAGTGCAAAAGGAGTATATGACATAGTTAGCATCAAAGCCAGGAAGACCTTGGTTCAAGTCCCACATCTGATACATACTGGCTGTGTGACCCTAAATAATCCTTTTAACTTGTCTGTGTTTTGAGCAACTCTAAGAATGAATTTCAGAGAGGGTGCTGGTATTCATTGAAAAAGGGAGCCTCCTTACCCATGAGCAACTTCTACCAACTAAATAAAAGTCTAAATCCTTACCTTTATGCCTAAAAGTCTCCAAGTCAGGAATGAATGGTCTTAATCTTAAGTCTTCCTAAATCTTATATATTGGGTATTTACTAAACACATTACCACTTTAACATCATTTTAAAATATCTTGGCTTGGTATAACTTCTGCAGGAAATGACCCAGAAGTTCTATGACTCATACCATCTCCTGTTTATTGTTGGATACTGTGACACAACTCAACTAAACTCTTCAACAACTTGGCTAGAATTCTTTTTATCTCTTGTGGGTCTGTTGCATGCTCACTGTGACACTGTCTGTGAATGAAGAGAATAAAATGATGCCTCTACATAGGAACACAGTTTACAAAATCATCTATTACATAGGTGAGTTGGAAGGGATAGAAAAACTACCCTGAGGACAGAAGAGAAGGCATTTTCTATTGAGCAAAACCATTTTATTTTGGTAGCTGCCATACCTAGGAAAATGAGGCCACAGACATCTTAGTAGATGAAAAGAAACCTTTCTGTTCATTGTTTAAGACAATCCTACCCAACCTGCACCAAGTAGTTTTTTAAAAGTCCCTTTTTCCTACAGTATTCAGTTTTTAAAAATCCTCAAGATGGTGGAAAGGGCATTGGACTGAGTGCCATGGTAGTTGGGTTCTAGTCCCAGGTTTTCCTCCAATTTATTATATGATATTGGACAAGTTCTCTAACCTGTCTGAGCTCTACATTATAGAGCTACAAACTGAGGTTAAACCAAATAGTATCTCATATCTCTTCAAATTCTAGGTTCATTTGAATTCATGAATAGAACAAGACCCTGTTTCTGTAACATATTGGCTATGTCATCCTGAGCAAGTCACTGAAACTCTTACTGCTCCAGGCAACTCTTTAAGTTTCAGAGTAGGTCCTGATACTACACTTCATACTCTAACCCCACAAATGTTTTCATTTTGCATGAAGGATTCACAGAGAGGCAAGTGAATAAATAATTTAGCCTAAAGACACCAAAATGTTTCATGAAATATTCAGACAATTCAAGTAAATATATTAGTCTTCAATCATCCTATTATTTTGCATCAACAGGCATGGGGACTTTTTAACCCAGATTCAGAGGGAAAATAGAAATCATTGACTATGTATGTCCTTTCTCTCTTTTTAAACAGATGAAGAAACTGTGGCCAACAGAAAGGAAGTCATTCACATAGGTCACACACTGAGTTCATGACTGAACTGGGACTAGAAGTGACATCTCTGGGGCACCACATTGTCATTCTCACTCATAGAAAAATGATAAGAAAGATCAGATACATGCCCTCCAGAAAGAATAATCATAATGGCAACGAAGAGAAGTACATTTTCAGGTTTGGAAAGGGCGAAGGTTTAAGTCTAAGCAGATTCTGAGTCATCCAACATAGTAAGATAAATTTGTCTACCTTCGAGCCCCAAGGCCATCTTTGATATGATTGATACTCTGTGAAATGATGAGGCTGTCCCTATCTCTGGCCCAGAGTTCAGAGAAAAAGCAAATTCAATTTTTATACATTTTAAGGATATGAAGCAAACTGAAGCTTGTGTATTTTTTATAGCTTGTGTGTTTTTGGAAAGATAGCTTTAGTGTTCTAACTAAATCATGGCATTAAAGGCAAATCATTATTCTGCAAAAAAATAAGTGGATATGGTAATGGGTTTGAGATGTCATAGGGAATCACAGAGAGTTAGAAGGGGTACAAGAAGTCACTGGGGCCAATTCCCTCCTTTCATGGTTGAGGAAAATGAATCTGAGAGAGTTAAAATTACTTTCTATATAGTACACAGGTATCAAGAGGCTAGCACCTAAATCCTCTGATCCACTATAGTGTCTACCCCAAGGGATAAAGCTGGAAACTCTCTCTCTCTCTCTCTCTCTCTCTCTCTCTCTCTCTCTCTCTCTCTATATATATATATATATATATATATATATATATATATATATATATATATATATATATATATATGTGTGTGTGTGTGTGTGTGTGTGTGTGTGTGTGTGTGTGTGTATTGTTTACTCTTAATAAAATTCAATATGAAATAGTTTATAGACTTTGAAGGAAGCCAACCCCAAAATATCTTAGCATAAGGATAATAATATTAGTGGTCGTAGCATGTTCACGGAATTTGCTTCTTCAAGGAGTTTCATAAAAATCGACTCATTTTATCCTCACAACAACCCTGACACTGAGGTGCTATATTTACCCCATTGTACAGTAGAGGAAATTAAGACAGAGGTTAAGTGACTTTCCTAGAGTCATAAAGCTAGTGTCTGAAGTTGGATTTAAACTCAGGTCTTCCTCACTCCAGGCTCAGCACTCTACCTACTAGATGTCTGAAAATTATTGCGATGATGACAGTCATTCCTTCACAGCCCACATTTAAATTTTGTGAAAGTGATGTGGCAGAATTGGTACAAACTGACCAGGATATACTTTGGTCCTAACTTTGATTTAGTGATGCCAATACAGAAATCCTAGATGTTGCCTCCAATAGGTCAAAAGACAATTTTGGTACAGTCTAAAAGTAGAGTTTTATGGAGGAGAAAAGCTGTTTCTTGATTCAGGCTTTGACTCAATTACAATTTTACAGAAAGGCAACTATACTACTCCATTAGCCAACATGCTATAGAGCAACATTGGTGACTGTTTTCAAGACTGCATGCCCAAACTGCAACTTCAAGCTGCCTGTGAGCCCCCTGCATTACCCCAGAGAGCTGAGGGAGGAAGTGCTCACATTGGAGAGCTGGACACACAAAAAATATCCTTAGGAGCTGCGGAGAGGAGGATTGAAGCAGCCCCCTCCATGAAGACCCCACCCATGCCGTGCTTTGCTAGCACGTCTCTAGAGCAACAATCAACTGCAGGAATGTAAGCTTCTTGAGGGCACACCCTTACTTTCATTTTTTGCATTTGTATTCCCAGTGTTTATCATGAGATGCTTTATTATTTTTTTTCTGAATTGAGTTAAGTGAAGAGAAGGAAAAAAATTCCACTCTCCATCCCCAACACGCTTTCCAAGTTCATTGGCATCAGGGACCCTTTCAAGAAAACAAATTCCAGGACCATTATTGATGGCTGTATCAAACAATCAATCCATTAGCATTTTTCAAAGCAGCTACTACGTCAGGACTATGTTACGGAGTGAGGATACAAAATTATAAGCGAAATGGCCCCTGCCCTCAAGACACATTCCATCAAGATCAGGAATGTATACACACATAAGTACTTACTAATGAATTCAGAGTCATTGGTACAGGTGGTCCCAAAGAATGTATTAACTTCAAACTCTGCTAATACTCCTGGGACACTCTGTATATAGATGATTGTTGTTGAGGAGGAAGGGAGGTACTCATAGGAAGCATCATGCTCTTGGGCTGAGCTTTGAAGTAAATTAGGAATTCTCAAAAGGAAGAAGTAAAATGGAACCATATTCCAATCATGGATAGTCTTTACAAATGGTAGCATTTGTGGTAATCTTTATCTGCCACCACCTGCAATAATATTGGGGTCTCCCGAGGTATTTTTAGAATATCACAACTGATGTTCATGATAAATCATTGAGAAAAGGGCACATTATATTCTGTCCACCCTCCCAGGATAATAGACCTCTACCAAGATCCTGCCTTGATGCCTCATGATATAAGGTGACCCCAAGTTCTTGAAGGCAATGGTAGTGGACCACAAGCTCTATCACATCCCACTGAGCTGGAAAATCTTTGAGCACCAGTTCAGTAATGGACTGTATGGCTCTGGTCCAAGACCTTATATCAAGAAGGCTTCATCACTAGGTTAGTTATGGGGTAATGAAAGTTTTGGCCACAGCAACTCTTGAGAACCATATTTTAACTTGTATAGAGACTGAATTCTTACAAGGGAAAAAAAACAGCTAAAATTACAGATCTTGGAGTTATATAAGTAACTATACTCAATTTATAAAGGAAGGGAAGTATATAAAACATTTACAACAAATTCTATGATTTGGAATGAAAAAGAATTGACAAAAAGTTTTGTCTGTTAAAGGGCTAATCTTGGGTCTCTTGGAGACTTGACTTATGCTGTGCCTTTGAAAGAATTCAGATTAAAGTCAGAATAACCTGGGTTCAAATATTGCTTCAAATTCTTACTGGCTATTGCCACTTACTGGGTAATTCACTTAACCGCAATAGTCTCAATTTCCTTATCTGTAAAATGAGGAAATTGCACATTCCAGCTCTAAGTGTATGATCTTAAGATCCCTGCTTTCACTGCAGGAGGGATTTTTAACCTGGGATAGTTCATACATCAAATTCAGGGAGTCTATTTATTTAGATGTGTGTATGTGGGGGGAGTACATGTATATTTTTGCTAACCTCCAACTGAAATTTAGCATTTCCTTACATTACTGATCAACATTAACTACAGTGAGAAGAGATTCTCATGGACTCCATCTCTTTACTAGAAGGATCCATGGCACAGAAAAGATTAAGAATTCTGTGACACAGCTGAAAGAAGATTTTTGGAAACAACACAACCATGTTACCTTATGACAGAAATGATGAAAATAATTAAAGAAGCCAACAGTTTGTATCTATACTCTGCTACACATCCTATCTATGAAGACATTTTTAAACTAGCAGTGACTGCGTGAAAGTGTCTTCCATGTTGAACACACATGAGGATGACTGAATATACTACTTGGGCAATTTATTTAATTAAAGGAATAATTGTGAATAGCCTCAATCATTGAATATGGCATCTAGAAATTAAGTTCCCTTTAGTTTGCTAGAGATTAAACTGTGTGTTCTTAGAGAAATAGTACTTTCAGAAGGTTATCGGTTTCTAATATGCCATATCACAATTCTTTACTGAAGCTCAGGCTTAAAACTTGTATATGTATGCCACTCACTGGACAAGAACAGTAACATTAGGGGGCAAAAGGATGGGAAAGAGGAATAGAAGCATTGAAGTTTAGATCCTGGTGCTTTTACTTATCCTGTGACATTGTCAGATATTCTTTAAGCCCCTGTTTTTGTATCTGGAAAAAGGGTCACCAGTTTCTGCTTTCTCTGCTTCACATTTATTTTTGATTCTTTTAAAACATTAGCTTCTATTGTAATATGGATACTAAGAATCAGTTACAAGGCAGAAGTGCCATTAAGGGCTAGACAAATTGGAGTTAAATGACTTTCCAAGGTCACACATCTAAGAAGTGTCTGAGAGAGGATTTGAACTCAGGACTTCCTAATTCCATGCCTGCCTCTATCCATTGAGCTCCTTAGCTGTAGCTTCACATTTATTTTAAAAGGTAAGCATGACAATCTACTTGTAAACTTTCATACTCATTTGTTCTTCCCCCCCTCCTTTTTGAGGTGAGGTAGAATCCTTCTAAGTTGATGCATGGGAGGAAGGAGGCTGTCTTATCTCCCACCTGATCATCATGTTTTCATGAACATATTTTGCTCCTGCTTCTTTTGTATTTATTCTTTTCTTTCCTCATGGGAAGGAGTATTTGACAGAGAAATACCTAGAAAGTAGGGAGATCCATTAGAGCCATCAGAGGTCCCACCAGAAATTAGTGAATAGCAGGGTAGTATTGGGCCATAAATAATGGAGTGTTTGCAGACAGGATGGAAGACAAGTAGTAATAGCTTTAGAGATCATGATGCTTTGTGGTAAAGAGAAATGTGAGCTACAAACTCTAGAAACACCCCAATCCTTCGTCCAAAGAAGATTAATGGAAATCTCATGAGGGCTTTTCAAGAGGAGAAAAGGACTTTAAGGACTGGAATTGGGCATTATCCTTTGGACCCAAGAGTTTCCAACCCTTAATCTTCTAAACTTCTAGCTTAATCTCTCAATGACCTTGTATGCCCAAAAGTAGAGTAAGTCCCCATATGGAGTGAGATAATTTTATAAATTTTATCTTGTAATACCTTCTCAGCTAATGCATTTTGTTAAAATGTAAAACAAAACACAAAATCTATTTTGGTTTCTTTTTTAAATTAAATTTAATTGATTAATTTAGAGCATTTTGCCAGGATTACAAAAATCATGTTCTTTCCCTCTCCTCTCCCCAACCCCATCCCACATCCAACACACAATTCCATGGGGTTTTACATGTGTCTTTGGTCAAGACCTATTTCCATACTATTGATATTTGCACTAGGGAGATCATTTAGGGCACAAAATCTATTTTGACATAATTAATATAAAGACAACTGATGCATATTTTGAAATGTAGCTCACTATGTCCATTCTCCCCAATGACTGAATAAATCTTTCATCTGTCTCCAAGTCTTCAACTCAAGCAATGTATTTAATTCTGGGACCATATTTTAGCAAGCCTGTGATGACTTATAAAGAAGGTAACCAGTTTAATGTACTCATGTCAAGAAGATCTGAGTCTTTATTGCTATTAGATTCACCAATATCACCAAAAAAGAAAATGATAAATGTTAGAGGGGATATAGAAAAATTGGGACACTAATACACTGTTGGTGGAGCTGTGAACTAATACAACTAATCTGGAGAGCAATTTGGAACCATTCCCAAAGGACCATCAAACTGTGTATACACTTTGATCTAGCAATAACACCATTGGTCTATATCCAAAAGAAATTAAAGGTAGATTTTTGTACAAAAATATTTGTAGCAGCTCTTTTGGGGTTGGCAAAGAAATGGAAACTGAAGGGATGTCCATCAGTTGGGGAATGACTGAACAAGTTGTGATCAGTGACTCTAATGGAACCCTATTGTGTCATAAGAAATGACAAATAAGATGGTCACAAAAATACCTGGAAAGATTTATATGAAGTGATGCAAAGTGAAGTAAGGAGAACCAGGAGAACACTGTATACAGTAATAAGAATTGTGTGTGATCAACTGTAAATGACTTAACTCTTATTAGCAAGGCAAGGATTCAGGACAATTCATGACCAAAAAGGCTTTTTTCCACCACCATAGAAGGAATTGACAAAGTCTGAATGGAGACTGAATTTGCCCCATGAATTTTACTCTAGTGTAAGCATTATGGACTTCTTTTATAACATGACAAACACGGTAATATGTATTTTGTGACAAGGAGGAGGAGTGGGAAGGAAGGAGGGAAGATAATATAGGTCACAAATAGAAAATAATTATTAAAAATTGTATCAACATGTAATCTTGAAAAAAAAATTGAAATAAACTTGAAATAAAATCCTACCTCCCAAGGTGGTTGTAAAATCAAATGAGATATTTATCAAGTGCTTTGCATATCTTAAAGCACTCTATAAATACTAGGAAACATTCTTATTGTTATTAAGAACCCTGGTCTTCTATAGTACCGTTAGGGACAGGGTTCTGTTCTTTCAGTATAGCAAACACACACACACAGAGTAGCTTTGTGGGTTTGGATTAGGGGTACTTTTCTGTCAGGTCATAAAAATTTTTATATTCCATTTTTTCCCCTATTTACATTCTTAGTTGAAAGGGGCTGCCAAGGTCATCTACTCCTGAAGAAACTTAGACCCAGGTGATTGTAACTCACTTGTCTTCATTTCCCAACTCTTCTACAAATACATTATCTAAATATTCTGGAAGAGTAGTTCCTACATAACTGAGGCCTGATAGTAAATAGAAATCTAAGGCAAAGAATCAGAAAATTAAAGGTTGACTATTTATTTTACAAAAGTGTCATTTCATTCTACAGAAAAACTCAACTAATTAATAAAGACACATTAATTAAACTCCTATCTAAAGGCACTATTCTGGGCTCTGAAGACAAAGACAAATACTAAGTAGTCCCTGCCCCCAAAAGGAGAAGACTAGGGACTCAAAGCCAGTAGGAGAAGGTCACTATATTTAGGTACAGAAAAACCGATGCCATAGTACCAGATCCTCTATTTACTGAGAGACTTCTAATAATGACCTCCATGAGCCTCATTTTTCCTTATCTATAAAATGGATAGAGGGCATCTGGGTGGCACAGTGGAGAGAGTTGGTGGATCTGGAGTCAGGGAGACCTGATTCAAAATTGACTTCATATACTTACTAGCTATGTGATCCTGGACAAGTCATGTAATCCTATTAGCCTCAGTTTCCTCATCTGTAAAATGAGCTGGAGAATGAAATGGCAAACCACACCAGTGTCTTTGCCAAGAAAACCCCAAATGGGGTCATGAAGAGTCAGATAGTACTGGAAATGACTTAATAGGAAAAAATAGGTAGGAAAAAGATGTATCATCTCTCTCACATGTTTGTTATGAGGACCAAATGAATCAATATCAAATGAAACTACTGTTGGGAGTAATACCATCCTCCTGCTTAGGCAAGCTCACAACCCAAGTGCCATTCTTGACTTTTCACTCTCCCATATCCAATGTGTTACCAAGTCCTATTAATTCAACTTTCTCAACATCTCTTATAGATGCCTTTTCTCCTTCCACACTGCCACTACCAGGATACAGAAGCCCATTGAATTACTCCAGGCTACTGTTACAGGAGTCTGTTGGGCTTCCCTCACCCCAATGTCTCTCCAATCCAGTATATCTTCCACTAACCTATCAAAGTAAACTTCCTAATATTCAGCTATGATCATGTTAGATCCCTATTTGATAAACTTCACTGGCTTCCTATTTCTTTTACGATAAAATATAAAATTCTTCATTTGGCATTCAAAGCCCTTTATTTAGTTCCATCTTACCTTTCTAGTCTCACACCTTATTCCTTTCTTCATTCTTTACAATCCAACCACCCTGGTTTCCTTACTATTCTTTACAGACTATCAACTCTTTGTATTTTCACTGGTTGTCCTCCATATCTGGAATTACCTCCTTCTTTACCCCTTCCTTATAGCTTCTTTGAGAGCTCTGAGATGTTTTCCAATTAAATATACACATATATGCACTTTATATGTGTGTAACATGTATATATATATATATGTGCATATATCTTTTTTTGAACAGTGCCAACTTCTGTGTTGTCTCTCACTATATATATATATATATATATATATATATATATATATATATATATATTAGGAATTCCTTGAAGGCAGGTACTATTTTTGCTTTTCTTTGCAACCCCAGTGCTTAGCACAGTGCTTGGCACATTGCAGGCAGTTTATAAATCTTTGTTTATTTGATTAAATTAATGTGAATAAAGTCTTCAAAGAAACCATAAAGTACTGTATAAATGCTAGATATCATTGATATTCTGATGTTAAAGTCATTGCACTACTCAATACACAATACTGCTTAATGAAAACATTGATGATGAGCAATGTCGATTTTTAAACAAAGAGAAATGTGTTGATTTACTATGGTCCATTCCACACTGTTTCCAAAAAGCACTTTTTAGTCATTTCTGTCTTTAATGGAATGAATATATCTACAACTGCCTTCATAAGGATATAAGTTCAACATACAGGTAATTGTATGATATATTCTTTGCGTATTAAACCGTGTAAAATTTAACTCAAGAGAATAACAAATTTACCTCTTTGGACTTTGATGCCATTTACTCAGAGTTAAGATGAAATGACCCAATACATTTTATCATTAAATTATGTTTGATATTCATATTGAAGGTCTTTCTTAACCTCAGAATTCTCATAAGTAAAATTAGTCAGCTAAGGAAACCTGGTCAAATTCTTCATATTAGAGCTCCATCACAAAAAATAGGGAATTCAATCCAGTGACCCTACTGATGAGGCCTGACAGTACAAATACATATTAATAGAAGGGTAGTAAAAAATTCCTAGAATGCATGAAATTTAAAATGGATCATCAATATGAAAGGAAAAAATTCTTTCTTGCATATATAAGGGCAAGGGAAGATATGCCTACCTTCTTATGCCAGTTATAAATTAAGGACAGTTTTATGTGGTTTTTGTATATAATGTAACTAGTCATACCTGTAGTCCACCTAAATTGCTGGCATAACTAGCATGGGAACAATGGTGTTTTGCCCTAGGATACCTGCTTTAAAGGGATTTCTTCCTAGGTTTCCTAAACCATACAGACCATAATTGGGCTGCCACTTCCAGTATACTTCAGTACTCAACCTTCTACCCCAATCCCCTGAGGGAGTAAGGGATGGACTTTGGGGGACAGGTCACCAGTTTTTTCATCATTACTATACCCATGGTCAGACTGTCATTAAATTTCCAGCCATTAATTTATTTGTTGAAGGTGTCAAAATTCCTAGTTAGGGCTCTGATCAAAATGTGAATTTTGTCAACTATCATGAATCATATCTTGGATTGGGTTACTCCATAACTAACAGGAATGATGCCTATTGACTTATTTTGTCCCATATCTAGCAAAATACCCATTAGTAATTGACTGGTCATCATCATAAATGTTATGAGGCAATGTTGAATAGTACCGTTCCCATGGGAAATGTTAACACTGTCATAGATCATTTATTTTGAGGGTGGGGACTGGAGGAAAGCAGGTGTGGTCCATGTGATGGGTCTCCCATCCCCAGAGTATCACTTAACACATGGTAAAAAATTCTCCTTTATGTGATATGCATCTATTTTCATCCAGACTGTGTTTATTTCCACCGTTGAAATCAAATAGGACAAAGAAAAAATATAAATCTTTGGTTTCCATGGTAATAAAGGGATAGGAGCCAAAGATGTTTTTTTTTTTTAAAGAAAGAAAACTAAAGGTGAAGGAAAATAATAAGAGTGTGCTTTTTTTAAAGCTTTTTTGTGTAGATAACCACCCAAGGTGATGTATCATTATGCAAATTTTTCATTATGGCAATAGCAAAGATGAAAAGTCTGTGTATCCTGTCTTAAGGATTATAGTGCAAATAACAAAACAGTTACAGGATTGATTACGCCAAAACAGTGATGGTTAACCTTTTAGAGACCTAGTGCCCATACTGTAGCCCTCACACTCATGTAAGCCCTCTGCCTTACCTCAGACAGGGGAGGAAGGAAATGCCCCCATTGAGTTGCTGGGAAGAGGGGCAGGTGAAGAGAGAAACATCCTCAGGTACATGTAGAGAGTGGGAGTGGAGCAGCCCTCTCTAGGATGCATGCTAGGTTTGCTAACACAGTCCTAGAATATGGTCTATATTATTACATGTCCCCAATACATATTTTGATTAAGCTGACTATATTATATTCAATATGGTACTTAAAATCATCCTTTCTTATCCTTCTCTGTTTCATGTCCAATCTTCTGACAAATGTTATTGATTCCACCTATACAATATCCCTTCCTTGTTCATCCCCTTTCCTCCATTCAAGAATGATAATTCTTACTCAATCATCTCTTGTTCAGACTGTTGTGCCAACCTAATAATAATTATGCCAACCTTGCCTAAAGTCTCTTCATTCTTTTACTCAAATAGGTCCCTATAGCCACTAAGACCATGCTGGTGAACATATGGCACACATGCCAGAGGGGTCTGCTCCCTTCCCCATCTCCTATACTACTGATGACATTTATCACTTCATCTGCCCCTCTGCCCAGCAGCCCAATGGGAGCACTATCTCCCTCCCTTGTCTGGGGTGAGGGAATGGCTCACATGCTACATGAGGGTGCAGTTTGGCTGATATTTAAATTCCTTTTTCATTTGCATCTCGATTTCTTTTCTTTATTCCAAATGTCTTGCATTTTTCTTTCCAATCACACAGCCTGCTGGCTTTTCCTCATCTATTACAAGATATTCCATCTCCAACCTTTATGATCTTTCAAGACAGTCCATCATAGGTGGAATACAGATCCTCACCATCTTTATCCTGCTTTCTAGAACTCATCATTCCTCAAGAAGAAATTAATTCTGAAATGTCATACCTACAATCCTGATACCTAAGACTCCTTCCTCCTTCTTATTAGAAAGGGTGAAAGGTGGACATTGGAGAACTTTTCACAGATCCTCTACTTTTCAAGGACTCCCAGAGAATTCACCACATCAGTGTCTACCAGGTTACCTTCCTGGTCTTCTTGATCTTCAGAAACACATCAATCTACAAGATGAAATCAACTCCATAACTTTTACTTCCTCACATCATGGCAGATGAGAAGGTGAACCTCACAGGATTTCAATATGTCCTCAGATTGGGTAGCCTTCTTCCTGACTCTTCTTTCCCCTCAATATCAGTCCCCACCTTCTATTTCTATGTTGTCTCCCCTCCATTAGATTGTAAATTCCCTGAGGGCAAAGGCAGTCTAAGGCATTCTTTGTAGATCCAGTGGTATGAACAATGTCTAGAACTTTGTAAATAGTGTTTCCTAAATATTTATTGACTCTGAGTCAATCCTATATAATCTCTGGCTTCCTTCAAAGATTATGCCTCTAATCAGAGACACATACAACCCCTCCTCCCCATTGTATCCCCTCTTTTTCTCTGGAAATTGTGAAATATTCCTTCATGTGTAGTTTGCATTTACTTATTTGGTTGCAGCTACAGAGTAGAAAACAAGTCCCTTGAGGACTGATCCTGAATCAGCTTTGTTTTTGTATCTCTATCCCAAATCTAGAAAATTTAAAGAGGGCCAAGATGAGCACAGTATTGTGTATAAGTCTAGAGGGCCAAGACTGGAGACAGGAGGTTCTGTGTTCAAAATTGACCTCAGACACTTCTAGTTGTGTGACTCTGGGGAAGTAATTTTATCCCCATTTCCTAGCTCTTACCACTCTTCTGTCTTAGAACCAGTACAAGGAATTGACAGAAGATTAGAGTTTTTAAAAATCTAGAGAGGTATTGTTTTATTGGAAATATGTTTCATTCTTTTTATTTGTATACTCAGTGTCTAGCACAGAGCTACTGTATCATATGAACTTAAGTGTTTGTTCTTGGATGCTGAAAATACCTAAAGTTAGATATAGTTACTACACTGCACATATATTTTGAGAGTTACCACCAGTGTGTACTCACAGTTTTTCCATTGTTTTCCAGGACACAACCCCAAATTAAGTGATCATTCTTCATTTTTCCATGAAGCCATCAAAGATGCAGATGTGGCTTTCACAGCCTCTTCAAGTCAACTGACTGGGATACAAAGACATCCTGGGGTTTTCATTGCATTTTCACATTAGATCTGTTGCCTGAACCTTGTCATAAAATGTCAATTGTAGGAAACTAGGAAAAATATTACTAACAACATTTCATTGCATAATGAAGTCTAGAAATAAACACGGTGTAGCTACAAAATTAAGTCAAGTAGAAATCAAAGAACCAATGATTATGGTTAGGGAAAAAAAAAGGGCTCTTCATTACTATTCTAATATGGCAAGATTTTCTTTGGTGATATTACCTTCATGCTCCAGGGCAGCTAGGTGGTGCAGTGTCTACAGGGCTGGGCTTAAAGTCAAGAAGATTCCTCTTCCCGAGTTCAAATAGCCTTAGACACACTATCTATGTAACCCCGAGCAAGCCACTTCACCCTGTTTGTCTCAGTTTCCTCATCTGTAAATTGAGGTGGAGAAGGATATGGTAAATCTCTCCAGTATCTTTGCCAATAAAAACCCATAATGTGGTCAAAAAGGATTAGACATGGCTGAAACAACTGAACAACAATAACAAAACTTCAAGAACTCAAGATCTTCTGCACTACAAACACATGTTAGCACTCAGAAAAAGAAAAGCCAAAGGGCATGGTGACTCAAGAGCAACTAACATCTTTGTATCCACAAGATAGCACTAGAATATAAAGAAAGACAGAGAAGTTTGATACCCAAACCAATTAACCACTGAATCTTTTTTCTACTCTTGGTCAGCAGATCTGCACAGTAACTCATGATGAGTAATGGAACAGACTAACCATAGCTATAAAAAATAGTAATTCAGCAGCTCCATAATTTCATCTACCAGTGTTAAGTTGATCTATTTGGGAATATTTCTTCTTAATGAAAGGACTAATTTAATCTGAACTACTCAGATGGCAACAAGATTAGTTAAAGAGAGCAAAAAATGAAACATTAGGTTGGAACTAAAAAATGTAATTCTATGTTAATAATATATTATTAAAAATAACACACAATATGCAATTAAGGGCAGCAAGAAAGATGAACTTGGCTGACAAGGTAGTGATGTCAGGAATGAATTCCTAAAGGCATTCAGCATTTGTTTGTGGATTTTGTCTCAATAGATAACTAAATCCCTTCTTCTTCCCTAGATATAAAGGACTGGGTTCCAAATCTTAAAGCAAAAGGCAAAGAAGATGTGATTTCAATGATAGAGTGAACCCCAGAAGGTTGAGGACACTTCCTCCATCAATACTGCTGGTATCTTTTCTGAGACTTAGGGTTACCTTAAACACTAAGAGATCAAGCTGGGCCATCTAACCTGTTTCCATCAGAAGCAGGACTTAATCCCAGGTCTTCTTGGCATCAAAGTCAGCTCTCTTTCAACCATGTCCAGTCTTGTTCACAGAAACACCATCAATGATACTTAGCTTCCCAATTTAGTCTACAAGAACTAGAGCACAGCTAAAATAACATAACAAAAAAAGAGTATAATTTAATGGTGAAGGCTTTTCTGGGAGTCAGAAGAACTGAACTGAGTTCAAATCCTGACTGATGTTTAGAAATTGTGTGATCATAGGTATTTAACGTGGGCCTTAGTTTCCTCATTCAGAAAATGAAGACAATAAAAGAGAGTGAGAGAGAGAGAGAGAGAGAGAGAGAGAGAGAGAGAGAGAGAGAGAGAGAATAAATTGGAAATGACCCACAGAGTGAAGGTAATACCATTATTTTGCTCTTAATTAGTTCTTTCCTTCAACTACAAGGGTATGCTTTAGTGTCATGACCAAAAGTAAGAAGGATAAAGGAAGTTATAAAGAGAAAATATATGGATCATTGAGGAAAGTGCTAGAAGGGGAAGTCACTGAGTTTGAAATGGTGAAAGGTGGATGTGTGTGAAAGGGAGATACTGGATATCCCAAATACAGGATCCTTCTAGATGGGATGAGGAGAAAAGACCCTGTCACAGAGGATCTTCCACTGGCCATCAGATGACAAATGACTCAGGGCAACTGGCCAGATGCCTGATGCTATACCGGGGTAAGGAGGGCAAGCAGGGGAGAATCAGCAGCCAATAGTAGCCCCAACAAACAATGAACGAGCACCTACTATGTGCATAGCAGTTCACCATTTTAATGTGAGCTCCTTGAGAGCAGCTAATATTCTCTACTGTTCTTTAATCCCCACATCACAATGGATACATCACAGATATTTAATAAATGCTTATGTATTGATTGACTGCTAGCCCTTGAAGATTAATAGACTACAGCATCTGTTCTCATGAAATTTCTAATCAAAAATGAAGAAAAGACATGAATTATATAATAATATGAAAAAGGATGAGTTGCAATGATAATAAAATTATACGGTATAATAAAATTATAATTATATACAATACATAGTGGAGATCAAAGAATTAAAAAATAGTATATAAGGGGGGCAGCTAGTTGATACACTAGATAGAGTAGACTCATCTTCCCAAGTTCAAATCTGGTCTCAGACATTTACAAGCAGTGTCACTCTGGGCAAGTCATTTAACCAGATTTACCCAAGTTTCCTTATTTGTAAAATGATTTAGAAAAGGAAATGGCAAACCATTCCAGTATCTTTGCCACAAAAACCCCAGATGGGGCCTTGAAAAGCCAGACACAACTGAAATAACTAGAAACCAAATGATTATAAAGATATATACATACATTCATACAGTGAGAGATAAGTGTGGGTCTGTGTGTGTACAAACCAAATGTAGACTGGAAAGGTATACAAACATAACCACACATATTCCACATGTAGGATATAAATATATAAGCTCCTCTAGAGCAGTCACTGTTTTCATTTTTGGCTTTAGAATGAGGTATAATTCCTGGCACCTAATGGGTGCTTAAAAAGGTTTTTTGAGGTATAAATTCTTCATTCCAACTACCTTGTCCAGTGTTTGATTGCAAATAAGAATTTCACTCCAAAAGTCTCTGTCTCTAGAAGGAAAATATTTTCAAAAATATTTTTATATATGCAAATAAATGAAGGACAAAATTACCCTGGGAATCATAGGCTTCGAGAGGTGAAAAATATCAGTGTATCAGTCAAAATAAAATTTAGATCCAAATAAGTCCCTGTTCTCCAGCAGTATATATGCTAATGGAGAAGACAAGGTATGCATATCTGTATGTTTAAGCTATATGAAGAATGACGTGAATGGTATGAATGAAGGATGCTATGAAAGGTAATCTTGGACTGCCTTGGAGAAGTCTCAGATGTGAAGAGTATCTCCTGCAGAAGGTGAGATTTGAAGGAAGCTGAAGAATCTGAGACGTAGGAGGGGGCAGGGCATGCCAGACAAGGGGGGGACAGTTACACTAAGTCAGGAAGTCAGATGAGGGTATGTGACCTACAATGAAAAGAAAGTAGGCGAGAGTAAGTGAATTATAAAGTAAGTGGAAGGGAATCAAATGTGGACTGGAAAGGTAGGAAGAGGCCAAGCTGTAAAAAGCTTTGAGTGCCAAATAGAATATTTCATATTTTATGCTGGAGTTAATAGAAAGCCACTGGAGTTTATTGAGGGGTAGGTGACATGGCCAGATCCAGGCTTCAGATAAATCAGCTTGTCCGCTGAGTGGAGGATGGAGTGCAATGGGGAGCCAAGGAGACCATTTAGGAGGCTAATAGGGGAAAGAGGTAATAAAGGCTTGACCTAAAGTTGTGGTTGTACAAATGGAGAGAAAAGGAGGTATATAAGAGAAATTGGGGAGGTAAAAATGAGAAGACTTGGCAATGGACTTGGTAAATGGGGGGGGCATCGAGGTTTCAAGAATGAGATACTTGAAGGATGGAGTCATTTAACAGAATGGAATTTGGATCTAAGGTGAGTTTATCAGCAGGGTGGTGGGAAGAGGGGAGGAGGAAGGTAATAGAGTCTGTTTGAGATGTGGAAACCACTAGCAATGGCCATTAACCATCTACCACCAACAGTCAGATTAAAACTAAAAAAAACTGAGAATGATGGCATGCTCCTTAGGGAAGCAACTCCTATGGCCAGCCATCCACACCATTGTCACACATTGGGAGGAGCACTTCATCTTAGATGAAGCAAGAAGGCACCCTAAGGGAGAGGCAGGAGGCAGCATGAACCAAGCACTTGAACCACCACCACCCCTTGGACTATCACCCCACCCTTAGAATCCAAAGGAGGTCGCTGCAGGACCTTGCCTCTAAGAGCCTTGGGAGGAGCAGGGCTTCTAGCTCAGGAGTGATCATCACTCTCCTGTGAAGCAAACCCCACGGAGACGCAGTTGGAAACTTTCTGAAGAGGGTAAAGACCCAGAAAAGAAAAGTCTTGGCCCCAAAGGAGACCCAACTATCTCAGTAACGGGTTTGACGCCTGTTGGTTACTTTCATCCTGGTTTAGACCATCTGTCATGATGGTTTTATGAGGCTGTGGCCGCTGTTCATGCTACAGCTTCTGGAAACCACAAGTAAGAGTTGGGTGATAGACATCCAACATGGATGAGCAACCCTGAACAGGACTCCACTGACCTCCCACCAGAAGCGCTAGTCTTCCCTGAAGACCCCACACATTCCCATATGTACATGTGTATATAGAAACATTTGTATGAATATGACTGAGAAGACACACAATTTCATTTATATGGCATACTTGAGCTAACACTCATCCGCTCTGCTCATGCAGATCAGCCATTCCTTATTCGAAGAGGTCATACGACTTGCCCAGAATTGGACAACTAGTATGGGTTGAGGGAAGGTTGTGAATTCCAGACTTCCTGACTTTGAAGGCTGTTCTCTATATACCATGTTGTGTTGTCCTTCACATACATATATAACATAACATAAAATAAAATAAAATAAATCTGGGGGCAGATAGGTGGCTCATCAGATCCAGATGGGAGAGCTTTGGTTCAAATTTAGCCTCAGACACTTCCCAGCTGTGTAACTCTGGGCAAGTCACTTAACCCCAATTGCCTAGCCCTCACCACTCTTCTGCTTTGGAACCAATACTCAGTATTGATTCTAAGACCGAAGATGAAGGTTTAAAAAAATCAATAAATATTAGTCTTGAGATAAAAGTGTTTTATACTGAATTGCTATACACAATCATATACCTATAAATATTTAAAAATACAATTTTTACTCTATTCAATAAAACCACTTGTTCCCAAACAATTGCCATTCCTTGTTCACTGTTTCTTTTTAATCCATGAATATTTATTCAATTAATTGGACTAACTACTTGAAAAATATATATATGTGTGTATTATTCCCTTTGTCCTCAACTCTGACTCCTTCATCAGCCACATATAATTAGAGAAAAGAAATACATTTCAGTTAAGTAAAGTCAGAATTCACTGCAAAGCTGTGGCTAAACTTAACTAATGCCTAATAAAAGCTTAAGGGGGGAAAATAATTGGATGAGTTACAAAATCTATGTGAAATAAGACACCTTATCGTTAACTAATTTATAGTTGTCCTTTTGATATTTTTATACATATCTTATGTGTCTCCTTTATTAGAATGTATGTTCCTTCAGTGTAGGAATGATATATTTGTCTTTGTACCCCTGGTACAGTGTCTGGCACATGGTAGGCACTTAATAAGTGCATATTGCTTGATTGACCATCATGAGCAGGATTTAGAATGGGACTATCTAAGTTGACACACCCAGTTTGTATTCTCTATGCTTATTATATTAATGTAAATGAAATAAGAAGAGAAAAAGAAGGCAAAGCAAATTATTGTAGAAGAAAATAGGAGAAAAAGGAGGGAAAAGGGGAAATAAATCTATACTGAAATATAAAAAGACTATAACTTGTTTCTCTGCCCATTAAATCTCATATCCCCCAAGAAAGCCATTATGGATAAAGTATCATTCTGCATCGGTAGAGGATATCCTCTGTGAAAACAAAAATTCAGCCTCTATTCCTATCACCCTAATAACAGGGATGCTTACAAAACCTATTATTAAAAGAGGAAATTCAAATCATGAAATATTAGTTTGAAATGAAGCTTAGAGGTCATTGAATATAGCATCTCATTTTACAGACAAAGAAACTGAGGTTCAGAGGAATTAAATAATCTACTAGTGTCATACAACTAGTTAAGGCAGAGCTTAGACCCAGATTTCCCCATGTCCAGTTCAGGGATCTTTCAAAGACATTAACATCAGGAGAATATGTGTTATCAGGGGGACGTGTCTCTCTAGAGGGGGATCTTGAGTGGCGGCCATCCTCTCTACCCTTTGTGCTTGCATTCAATTCATTGGGAATTTATTCAGCTATTGGCATATACCAAGCATTATCCTAGGAGCTAAGATTAAACAGAAAAGAAGTGAAAGTCTCTTCTAGGTCTTCCCAATTTTGTTGTTTAGTCATTTTTCACTTGTGTCTGACCTTCATGACACCATTTGGGGTTTTCTTGGCAAAGATCCTGGAGTGGCTTGCCATTTTCCTCCCCAGCTCATTTTACTGATGAGGAAACTGAGGCAATAGAGTTAAAAAACTTGTTCAGGGTTATACACTTAGTCCAGGATAGGGGTTATCATAGAGGCATGTTTTCCTTTCACATCATCCAATAATTCTATTTATTTGGAAAATCATTATGGTACATTTTCTTTGTTGTTGTTGTTGATGTGCCAGTTTTCAGAATAGTTTTCCCCTTAAGATATTAGAATGGTTTTCCATACTCTTAACATGAAATCCATACCAGCTCTTCCTAGAGAAGTGAGACAACTTCTAATGTCTGAATTTTGCAAGGCTCCTATCATATCAGGAGAAGAAAAATGAGGTCCAATTTTTTGTAGCAATATTTTGATCCCTAAGCATCACCAGAAGGAAGGACCCACTTGCACTTCGTCTTCCTCATTCCTCTGTAAAGTTCTCTTCCAACTCCTGCTAGGCCATACTCTCCCACATGTACTCATACATTGTAAAAGTCTTATTAAAAGTCCCCTTTTTATGCAGGAATAGTAGGGAGTCACTTGCCATGGGAGAAAGCCAATGGTTATTAAAATTCATACTAATATATTTTAGGCCCTGTTTAGAATGTTCACAGTAGCTCCAAAGCGAAAATAAACATGAGAAACTACAAAATATTATGTGGAAACATTTTTACATTATAGGAGCTGATATATTTGCTGAGCTGAAGACTGAATTGTAAACTCAAATAGACTCAGCATCCCAAATTGTTTTTTTCCACCTCTTTTCCAAAAGGGAATTTGATAGAGAACAGAGATTGTGATATTTGCTCCAAAGTACCAGTTCAATTCTCTTTTCTGAATTCCTTTCAGGTTCAATTCAAATAGCATTTATTAAGCACCTACTATGTGTGAGGTACTTTGCTAAGGGCTACAGACATAAGGAAAAGGATTATCCTTGATTATAAGCTTATAAAATGAACATAGATAAGTGATGATAGTGTATATGAAGCAAGCATGAATTAATTACAGGAGGGAAGAGCAGCTAGGTAGCTGTGGACAGAATATGAGCCCAGGGGTCAGGAAGACTTATCTTCTTGAGTTCAAATCAGGCAAGTCACAAGCCTTGTTTTCCTCAATTTCCTTATCTGTAAAGTGAACTGGAGAAGGAAATGGAAAATCATTCTATTATCTTAGCTATGTGACCCTGGGCACGTGATTTAACGCTATTTGCCTCAGTTTCCTCATCTATAAAATGAGCTGGATAAGGAAATGGCAAAACATTACAGGATTTTTGCCAAGAAAATCCCAAATGTGGTCACAAAGTCAAACACAACTGAAATGATTGAACAACAATACAATTACTGAAAGGAAAACAAAAGCAATAAGAACTTGGGGAGGCCAAGAAAGATTTTTTATAAGAGGTGGGTCCTTGAAGAAAAACAGAGATTCCAATGGGCAGAAGAATAGAAATTAAGGGATAGGGAAATGGAGAATTTCAACATAAAGCCAGGAAATGGGATGCGATTTAAATAAAACAAGTAGGCGAGATTTGGCGGACACGCTAGCATAATAAATGAGAGTAACAAACAATAAATCTTACTAGTATTATTAATTAATTAAGGCAGAATATAATAGGTTTTAAATTATAGAAATAATAGGGAGAAATAACAAGATTAGATATGGGGTATAATTATAGAAAAAAAAAACTATAAAAGCCCAGAGCACCCAGATTCAAATCCCACCTCTAGTTCTTACCTTGTATGACCTTAAACGAGTCACTTAAATTCCCTTGCCCTCCATTTCTTCATCTATAAAATGGTTGATTAAAAAATCACTAATTGTACACCCTCTAAATGTTGGGCACTGTGCTAAGTTGCAAAGACAAAAGTCACATAGTCCCTGCCTTCTCTCATAATGGCATTAGAGAGCCTTAAGATACTTCCAGTTCTTTAATTATCAGTTTTATTTTTTTATCCACATTATTAGGGTATGTTTTCTTCCCCCAGTAATGATACTTTTGTGTTTGCTTTTCGGATACACATTTTTGAAATAAACAAGTGCTGTATTTTAAAATGATATGAACTAAGAACCTATTAAAAATATAACAGCAACAAAATCAAGAAAACCAACATATGAAGAAGAGTTCACCAAAGGACATGGAAGCAACATGATTTCTTTTATTATTATCTTGGTAGAGTAAATATGTGTGTTTTTAAAAGGTGTAAAACAAAGCATTTTTTGGCTACATATAGGAATTTTTATATGCTTATGCCTCTGATTTTTTTGCTGATGGTTGCTAAGTATAGAATAAATAAAATAACTTAAAAATTAATGGAGTTGAAACTAATGAAATTTAACTGAAGTTGGTTGTTTTGCAGTTAAAATAGAAATGATAACAAACCACTGGTTAATTTGTTTTATAAAAAAACCCACACATTTCTTAAAAACAAACCAACTCCTACCAAGGTCCTCGCCATCCTAAAATTATTACATGTGCACAAAACTATTTACAAATTGACATATTGTATTCCCACCCCCCACCTCTAGTAGGATGGAAGCTTCTTCCTCAAGGGTGGGAACTGTTTCTGGTTTTGTCTCTGAGCCTCACATATGTACACATAGAACAAATGCTTGTTGAATTTAATCAAACTGGAATATATTTGGAAAAATCCCATTTCTATTCTTTAGTCCCTAACATAATCACCATTATCACTTTCTACTATTGCTACTTATATTTTCTACACTTAGTTACAAATCCAGTGTCCTGAAACAAATGAGCCTGTTCCTTACAAGTGCATGGGGGGTTTAGCTAACACTTGGCTGTCAGAATTCTTCACCGGCACAACCCTTTTTGACCTGGTTCATTTATTTCCCCATGTTTTACATTCATGAGCAAAGATGGGGAAAATGTAATTATTGGCTTGAATATAAAACCTGTCTTTTTTCCTTGCCAGCTTTCATCAGTGTTTCATCTCCATTTCACTAGAGTCCTTACAAAAAGGACATCATTGTTTCTGTATCAGTTATCTAAGGAATGGCTACTCCTATGAGAAGCAGTAACTATCACAAAAAACTAATTTTCCACAAGTCTAATTTATTAAAGAGAATTATCCATAAGTGTACAATGGTTGAGTCTTTTCTGACTAGTCATAATTTCTGAAGTCAGCACTTCATTTGTATTTTGTTCTGTATCATTAACTGCATTAATTATTTTCCCCACTATATCCTCTTCCTGTTGCTAGTACCCTGGTCCAGCCCTTTCCTAACATCTACCTGGTCTATTTTAATAACCTACTAAAAGATCTTAAAACTTCCATATCCTCTCTTTCTAATCGATCCTTTATAATACTGTAAGAATAATCCATTCATGTCACTCCTCTCTTCAATGGTCTTCAGTGCCTCCCTTTTATCTAGTGAGCAAAGTTCTTTCCTGGCATTTAAAGTCCACCACAATCACAGAATTTCAGAGTTGGGAGAAATGACTGAGGTCATATTTTCCAACTGGCCCCTGAACAGGAATCCTTCCTACAACCTATGTAATATATCATCCAGTCTCAGTTTGACATGCTCCAGAGAGGCAGACCCCACTATCCCCTAAGGCAACTTATTCAACTGTGAATAGCTTTAACTGTTAAGATGGTTTTTATTTTACTTTCTTTTCTTTTCCTTCCTTCCTTCCTTCCTTCCTTCCTTCCTTCCTTCCTTCCTTCCTTTCTTTCTTTCTTTCTTTCTTTCTATTTTCTCCCTTCCCTTCCCTTCCCTTCCCTTCCCTTCCCTTCCCTTCCCTTCCCTTCCCTTCCCTTCCCTTCCCTTCCCTTCCTTTCCTTTCCTTTCCTTTCCTTTCCTTTCCTTTCCTTTCCTTTCCTTTCCTTTCCTTTCCTTTCCTTTCCTTTCCTTTCCTTTCCTTTCCTTCCATTCCCTTCCCTTCCCTTCCCTTCCCTTCCCTTCCCTTCCCTTCCCTTCCCTTCCCTTCCCTTCCCTTCCCTTCCCTTCCCATGCCTTTCATCTTAGATTCAATATTGTGTATTGGTTCCAAAGTGGAAGAGCAGTAAGGGCTAGGCAATGGAGGTGAAGTAACTTACTCAGGATCAAATAAGTAGGAGGTGTCTGATGTCATATTTGAAGTTAGGACCCCTCATCTCTAGGTGTGGAGACACCTAGCTGCTGCCTCCTTTTGTTTTATGATTTCAAGCCCAAATCTACTTTTTTACAACTTCCACTCACTGCTGTTAGCTCTGGACTCTAAGTCCTGTTCTCATGAGATAGCCATGGATGTACCTAGAAAGGTTCATGACCCTCTCCAACTTGTCAATGTGTGTGTTCCCCAGAACTCATCATAATTACCCAGATGGGATTTGACTGAGGCAAAATCCAGAGGAATTCTGGTTTCCATGCTTCTCTTAATTCACCCAGTTAGCAGACTTAACAATGGAATGTACCTTGCCTCAGGCACTACCTAGTTGTGTGACCCTGGGCAAGTCACTTGACCCCCATTGCCTAGCCCTTACCACTCTTCTGCCTTGGAACCAGTACACAGCATTGATTCTAAGATGGAAGGGAATGGTTTAAAAAAGAATGAAAGGTGCCTTATAAGCCATCTATTTCTTAAAAATGTAAGTTTTTAGAGGGCAGGAAGTCTTTTAACAGCTTTTAGAAGAGAACTTGGCATTTAAGTCCTTAATGAACACTTGCTGATGAATTAATTTACTGAAACCAGCTTCTTTTTACAATAAGGGAATAAAGACTTTAGAAACAAGCTACCTGACATGCCCATAGTCACTTAGCTAGTAAATGTGTAGGTAGGATTAACACTTGGGTCTTGTTGAGCACTTTATGCACTCTATACTACTCTCTCCCTCATGTTGAAGAGGAAAATATCAAGGTCTAAACACGTTAAATGACTTTATCAAAGTCATATGAGGAGTAAAATGATAGATTGGAACTCTGGTCCTTTGACTCTAAATTCATCACCCTTAGATCCAGTTGCACCTGACTCAATGGAGACATACTCTAAAAATGCCTGAGTACATTCATACTCAGACCTTGCACACCAGTTCTAAAACTATTTCTCTAGGCATTATCCCAAGAAAGAGAAGAAAAAGAAAGATGATTGGAGAAAGAAAAGAATAAATTCTGGAATGTTTAAACTAAGAATGTAGAAACATTGTATTTCAAGCTCGGTAGAGAATTTAAAGATCTAATTACCTTAGTTCATTGATGAAGATAATGATGATCAGTCAAGTGAGGCGATTTCCTCAAGTTCACACAGTGTTGAGAGACTCAAATATGGTATTTGTAAAGCACCTGGCAGAGGGTGTGGCACATAGTAGGTACTGTGTATGTGTGTGTTGTGTGATGAATAGAGTGCTGATCATGGGCTCAAAAATGTTTGACTTCAATTCCCAGCTCTGACATTTGCTAGCTTTGTGACCTTGGAAAAGTCATTTAATTTCCGAGACCTTCAGGACCCTGATCCATAGACTAGGAATATTACCTAAAAATCTACACTTGATAGTGTTGTTGCTAGGTTCAAATGAGACCATGGATTAAGGAGCTTTGGAAAATTCCAAGTACTATAAAATTTTCAAGTTATTATTACATATACAAATATCATAAAACATTTCTATCAACATATACATGGATCTGCATTTTGTGGCAGAGTGAATTATTTTCTCAATAAAATATCTCCAATCAAAATAAGATTAACTCTAATTAACCTTGATTATAGGCTTTGCTTTTTAAGCTTTTCACTGATAATTTTTTGAAATGATATTTTTCATAATACCCTAGCATTTCAGAACTGAAAGAACATTGAGAGCTCCTTTAATCCCAGGATTCTCAACTTTTGGGGGGTCATAGTTCTCTGTGCCAAAACCTCTGGGCACTTCTCAGGTTTTTAAATGCATAAAATATCTAGGATTAAAAAGAAGTCAATTATATTGAAATACAGCTATCAAGATATTAAAAATAAAAGTTCACAGATCTCAAGTTAAAAACCCTTGCTCTAATCTAAACTTTGAAGCTAATTTTGGGGGGAATGTGGGGTGTATGAAGAGGTGCCATGGATGCTTCTGGCAGTCAAGGAAAGCCTAAGGTGCCCTTCTCAGAATAATGGTTGGCTACATGTATTCATAATTAAATAAAATGCTAAATTACAGGTAGAAATTAGTGAAAATATATTTTTCCCTTTTGAATCTCATAGACCCCCTCAAAGTCTAGAGTTTGTGGTCTGTGGATACTGAAATGAGAATCCTTGCTCTGTAATCTTAACACACTTTTCATACATAAGGTAATAATGATGATAGCTGACGATTCTATGGTACTATTAACTTTGTAAAGCTCTTTACAAATATTATTTCATTTTATCCTCACAATGACCTTGTGAGGTAGGAACCATTATTACCATCATTTTACAGATAAGGAAACTGAGGCTGAGGGAAGTAACTACATTATTAAGATGATTCCAAGTATTTAAATGGAAGTCAGGATAGGGGGAAATACATCATTTCGAATCTGTACTTAAATTTGGATTTTGCACATTATCCATTTGAAACAGACAATTCAATTCAAGAAGGATGTAACTAATTACTATACACCATGGGTTGGGTCTTGGCTATAAGAAAACACCCAGTGGAACTATGCGTTGGCTATGGGAGGGGTGGGGAGATGGGAGGAAGGAATAGAAAATGATTCTTGTAAACAAGGAATAATGTTTGAAATTGATCAAATAAAAAAAAATTTAATTAAAAAAAAGAAAAAGAAAACACAAAATTTTCTTCCCTCAAAAAGCTCAAATTCCACAAAGGGTAAAACTTATACATAAATAAGGAGATACAAGACACTTTAAGCAAAGAGAGTATTAATAATGGGGGGGAGCATGGGGGGAAGATCTTCAGAAAAGACTTCTTGAAAGCTGTCATTTAAGTTTGACTCTTTGTGATCCTATCTGCAATTATCCTGCCAATGATATTGGAATAGTTTGCTATTTCTTTCTTTGGCTCATTTTACAGATAAGGAAACTGAGGCCAACAAGGTTAAGTGACTTGCCACGGTCACACAGCTAATAAAGGTCTGAGGTCAGGTTTGAACTCAGGATCAAAAGTCTTCTTGATTGCAAGCCCAATGTTCTTTCTAGTCACTAAGCCACCTAGCTGCTCCAGAATGCTGCCTTTCTTGGAGGAGGCCATGCTTATTAAGCTACCCTTAAAGGTGGCACAATGGATAAGAGCACTGGATCTAAAGTAAGGAAAAAATAAATTCAACTCTAGCTTTAAACACTAACTGGTGTGATCCTGGGTAAGTCACTTACAACTGTCTATTATCATTTTCCTTCTCTGTAAAATAGAGATAACAATAGCAGTTACCTCCCAAGGTCCTTTTTAGGATAAAATGAGAGAATATTTATAAAGTGCTTTGCAAAATTTAAAGCATGAGATAAAAATAGCTATTATTATCATTATAATTAATTATTTCTAAAAATGGAAGTCAGGAGGCAGCCGGGTGGCTCAGTGGATTGAGAGCCAGGCCCAGAGATGGGAGGTCCTGGGTTCAAATCTGGCCTCAAACACTCCCTAGCTGTGTGACCCTGGGCAAGTCCCTTGATCCCCATTGCCTAGTCCTTACATCTCTTTTGTCTTAGAACCAACACACAGTAGTGATTCTAAGATGGAAGGTAAGGGTTTTAAAAAAATGGAAGTCAGAACTTCTCAGAGGTGGAGGTAAGGAAAGGGTGCATTCTAGACAAAACAAACAAGTAATAAAAAGAGAGAAAATATAATAAAGAGGTATTGTAATGAAGGGAACTACTTTATTTCTCTAGGATAAAATGAAGGGAAATAATTCCAAGTCTATCAAAATTATGGAAGAGGCTAATGTATCAGAGAAAAGTGATTTCCATTTTCTTATATAGAAAGAAAACTAATGCCAAATGACTCAATTTCTCAAACTGTGATAACTACACATCCACAGAAGTTGTTAATTATAGAAAAAAATAAGCACCACCAGAAATTAACAAGTCGGAGGTTTAGATAAACACAGCACATAATTTCAGAACCAACTGGAAAACAATATATCTTACTTTTCCATGGAAAACAACATTTTGCATTAAATCTTTACATAAACAAGAACAGCCATTCCATCCCAGGTGGTTAACTCATCTGGGGAAATAATTGTTGCCCTTAAATTCCATATTATTATCATTATAATAACGGAAACTGACGTGCTTTAAAGTTTATTTTCCACAAATATCAGAACTCAATAGAGCCTTCTAAGGTAGACATTCACAGATATTATCGTCATTACCATTTCACAAATTAGGATATTGGGGCTCAGAAGTTGATACAACTTGTCCATCTTTATCAAGGGATTAAGAGTCCCAGGTGGCATGGGGTTCCAAGCCTTTCTGACTCCAAAGACAAGTACTCAATCCATGTACTCCATCTACCAAACGATGCTTTCTTCCAAGCATTCATAGCTCAGAATGAGGAGGGACTTGTTTTTTTCCCACAGAGGTGGAGGCAGTCACCACCTTCTCCAGCTTCCTTTTGGTTGCCTACTACTTTATTGCTGCCATCTTTGAGATTCCATGAAAGACAAGAATCTTAGAGCTGAACCTCATAGGTGCAGGCAGCCTGAATTATTCCTTTTTGATTTATGTTTCATTAGCATGAACAGTAATTCAGATGACAGCCATATAGCTCTAGTGTTCTCTCTTTCTTCCTCAAATCATCATGAGTATATATATTTGTGCACATGCTATAAGCTTCAGCCTCCCACAGTGGAATTTGAGCCTCTTGAGGGAAGGAACTATTTTTTGTTTTGATTTTGTATTCTGAGCATGAAGTATAGTAATGAGATAATTGATCATTGATATATGGCCAGGAGTTCTTAGCCCAAAGTCTCTGAATTTAATTTTAATATTATTTTGATATATATATATATACACACCGGGGTGTATGGGGTGCTCAGGGAGGGGTAGTATCTCTGGTATGGAGGGCTTGTTGTGCCCTCCTAGGGCAGCTCTCCAGCCTCTGACCCCCACCTGACACCCAGCTCTCACTTGTGGCTCCCAGTAGCTGCTAGCATGTGGCAGCGGCCACACCCCAGGCAACGGCTTCAACAGGCCGGCTAAACCTTGTGAGGGTAGCCATCGGGTCGTCGTGGACCCCTGGTGAACCAGGGCTTTGCTCACCCAGCATGTGAAGACTGCTTCGGTGGAACAGACGAAAGAAACCAGTAAAAAGGTTCAACGGCTGAGAGGGCGACGCAGCAAGTCACTGTGGAGTGCTCAGGGCGTGTTGGAGCACAAAGGACAACACGGCCATCCAATGCAGCTGAGGAAGTCTCCAGGTGGAATGACTTTTCGTGCCACTGGACCCAGGCTTCCAAAGCCGAGAGAGTGGGACTGTCTCTGTGCATCGACTTTTCCACTTAAATCTCCTTCACGCATAAGTGTCTTTGTGCACACTCATCTATACACATAGATGAAAACGCACAAAGACAATCGTCATCTTCGGTTACCGAGAGACTACTACTACTACTACTATATATGGAGCTTGTAATCCTATGCATTTTATATTTTTATTTTATATTTTATTTTATATTTGTTAATTTTTACTTTATATGTTTTATTGGAACATAAAATACAATAACTACATTTGATAGGAAGGAGTCCTTTTATCAGACACTGCACAAAGGATCCATGACCCAAAATAAAAGATTCTTTGTGACTCCATTTGGGGTTTTCTTGGCCAGGCTCCTAGAATGGTTTGCCATTTCCTTCTCTAATTCATATTATTGATGAGGAAACTGAGGGAGAGAAGGTTAAGTGACTTGCCCACGGTCACACAGCTGATAAGCATCTGAGGGCAGATTTGAACTCAAGAAGAGGAGTCTTCCTGATTCCAGACCCAGAATTCTATCCACTGTGCCACTAAACTGTCTTACAATAAAAAAAAAAAACATTATGGATAGGAGTCTTTGTACCAGGCACTGTCCAAGGGATCCATCTCTCTCACACACATACACAAACACAAACTCATCATACAAGAGCTAGAAATTTCTCATAAACCAATTAATCCAATACTCTTAACTTAATGATGAAGAAACTGAGGCCCACAGAGGTAAACTGACTTAACTATGGATGCATAGCAAGTGATAGCAAAAGAATTTAAACTCGGTTTCCGTGACTCCAAGTTCAAATCTCCTTCTTTATTAGTATATAGAGATACCATCTATTATTTCCCTGGTAGATGTAATTCCCAAAAGGGGGGAACTCTCTCTACCAATGGAAGCTGGTGCTTTCTCCCCAATTTATAATCTTAGAGAGTTTCCTAGAGCACTGAGAAGGTGATTTGTCCAGTTTCACAGTCACTGTATGTCAGAAGTAAGACTTGAACCCAGGTCCTCTCAGGATTAAGGGTGGTTCTTTTCCACTCAAGGGGGCTTAACCTTTTTGTGTGTCCAATCCTGCTCTGGAAGTCTGGTGACATTTATGGATCCCTTCTTGAAATAATGTTTTTCAGTATAGAAAATAAAATATATAGGATTAAAAAGGAAATAATTATAATGAAATAATCATCTAGGTAGAATCTTTTTTTTTTAAGGTCATAAACACCAAGTTAAACTAATCTTTACTATGCTACCTTTCCATTCTTGGATGTGAACCTATGTCTTCCTGGATTTTAATTAATTAATGATTGTTAGATTGCACTTTCCTGTATACTAAGATTATAAGACTCGGTTTTAGGTCTCAGCATAGAAACGTAGCATAGTGCAGAACTTTAGCCTGTTGTGCATGATGCAAGCAAGAAAGGAGAGTCAGAGACAGAGAGGGAGTGAGGGAGAAAGGAAGAAGGGAGAAAGAAAGGAAGGAAGAAAGGAAGGAAGGAAGGAAGAAGTAAGGGAGGGAGAGAAGGAGGAAATGAAGGAAGGAAGGAAGGAAGGAAGGAAGGAAGGAAGGAAGGAAGGAAGGAAGGAAGGAAGGAAGGAAGGAAGGAAGGAAGGAAGGAAGGAAGGAAGGAAGGAAGGAAGGGAAGAAGGAAGGGAGGGAGAGGAAGGAAGAAATGGAGGAGGGAAGGAAGGAGGGAAGAAAGGAAAGAAGGAAATGGATGATAGATGATGAATAGAGATAATAAATAATGGGGTGGATATATGATAGATGATTGATAGATTATAGAAACAGATAAGTATTTCATTATAATTGGCTGAAAGTCTGATAATAATCTAGATGTAAATTAAGCTGAAATATCTGCCATTCTTTCCCCTTTCCCTTCAAACTAGACTATTTGTAGAAATAGAACAAAAAAAACCAAGAATTTAAAAAGAAATGAATAGTTATGTGATCCTAGTAAATAAGAGATAATAGGAGGATTTTAGAATCTATTCATCACCATCAAAGGGAAAAATGAAAAAAGGGAAAGGAGAGAAACCAACATGTCTTCCTCTTCCTTGAGATGGCCAATGCTTCAGAGACGCTTGAAGGAGGATCACCACATTTAAGAGAGCACCAGGGTTGCATCATTGACTTTGGACCTCTTAGGTTCCCGACGTAGATACTGCCAGGACTGCTCTATGGAGACACTTTCGCCGGAGTCATTTTACAGACACCATTGAATCTATGGAATTGTGCTGGAGTATGGAAGCTGCCTTACAGCAGGTAAGAAATCAATGGCAATTTGTAAAAAAATAGGCTGTGACAGAACAAGAATATCAGAGAGGCTTCTTACTAATTTAGCTTGTTAGCTTCCTTATGGAGAAATGCACTAAAGTTTAAGAGAGAAGGAAGCACCTTCTATAAATTCTATATAATTTCCATAAATTCTGATGTGGGAGACTTGAGAGAAACATTCTAATTGAAAATTTAAATGACTTTTAAACACATTTGCATTATACCACCCTGCTTGCATGTTCATGATTAACTTAAAAAACCCTGAAGAACTTCAAACCTTCAGCATTGCATCATTTATTTTTATTCTGAATACAAATATGCAGTAGATATAGCCCATATCAAGCTTTTACCTGTTATGTCACAGAGGGAGAAATGCTTCTTCCCACTTAAAAAGCAATTCAAAGTTCAAGAGATTTCTTAAATTTTCACCATTAAAGTTATCCATGCTTTTGTTCCTCATTGGAGAAGTGTCTCTGACATCATTGGTAGAGGAAAAACAGCAGTTATTAAGAACTAAAAGCCTTTCCACATGAGCAGGGAGAAATTCACCGATGTTTAAAAGAGCAAAACTATTTGGGTTTCCATGGTGACTTGGGAGCTGGATCAGAATTTTGTTCCTAGCTAGATCTTTCTGAATGCACACTGCCTGGCTCATTCTCTGCAGAGCGGGCTGTTCTGTTTATGTACTGAGACTCCCCCTCCTTTTTGGCAAAAGAAAGAAACATTCTCTGTAGCAGGAAAACTCCAAAGAAGAAATTGTAAAACTCAAGTCAGGTAAAAGTTAACAGTTCTGTTTATGTCACCATCTTATCTTCTATTTGATACTTGCTGCACAAAACTTTATGCTTAATTTAAAAAATGAATAAAAATATTTTGTGAAATGGGAGACAAAAGTCTTTTCTGTTCCCTTGGAATTTATTTGATAAAATAGTAATTATTTTATTTTCCTACCTATTTAATGTACACAAAAAGTGCAAAATGTCTTTCCAACAAGCATGAAGATTAAAAATATTTCTCAAAATATTCTCCAAATAAAAATATAAAATTCTCTCTAGTGTGTAAGGGATTTCCAAGAAAATTAAAAATAGTATGAATATGCATATTTCAGTTTATAAAATGTGATTAAATCTGTTATACTGGTCATTCAATCAATAACTATCTAAGGTGGGATTACTGCATGCTATGTGCTGTGCTGTGGATATAAATCACATTGAAAAAGTTTCTGTCCTCCTGGAACTTATATTCAATTTAATTCATTTTGGATTAAAGTTAAATATCTTTGGGAATCAAAAGGTTTATTTAAAAACTAGGTAATGAGTGATGATAAGAAACAAAATAAAAATTAAAAATTGTTTTAAAATTTTGAATGTCAATATAATTAGATTTATTTGTTATTTCTTTATATTTATATGAATTAATAGGATCATGAACAACTCACATAAACTCTTAGGGTCTCAGACAATTATCTAAGATTCTAATTTACAAATGAATCAACCTGACTTGGAGTTTCTGCCCATGAATTTCCCCACAAAGTTATCACCCACCTGGATTCCCCCAGAAAAACCCAAAATATAGCAAATCATATACCATAACTTTTCATTTACTCCCTCTCCCATCTTAATATGTCCTTCTGGACAAAGCAATAGGTTTGAATCTAAGTCAAAAAGACCTGAGTTCAAATATTGCATCAGACATTTACCAACATCATGACCATAAGGAAATCATGTAATTTCTGATACTCAGTTTCTTTGTCTTTAAAATGGGAATGATAATCACATATATTATTGTAGTATCATTTGCAAAGTACTTTATAAACCTTAAAATGCTTGGGGAAAATGTGAATTATGGTCTAAAGGGGTTGTTCATTCCTTTTCATTCATTTTTCCATTTATATAGTTGCAGTCACATGCATTTGGTTCTGCTTTTACAATTTTTTTATTTGCATAAATTCATAAAAGTTTTTAAATATTCCACTTTATTCCTTATAGTTGATAATAATAACTTTTCCCTATTATTTCTCATTTCAGATGCTTTCAGGCTTTGCAATTTTTGCCTTTGTCGCTAGAATAAATTTCTACCAATGGTTCTTTTTGTAATGGTTTTGGATGACTTTTTTTAGGATATATTGCCAACAATAGAACTATTGTATCAAAGGATATGTGTTTTTGTTTTATTCTTACAAATTTCATTGCATACTTCTTTCCTTTTCCCAAAATGTACAAGTTTCCACCAGTCATGAATGTGTTTCACCCAAAATCAGTGAAAACTGTAGGAATAGCAGTAACAAAGAGAGCAATGATTACTTCCTATTTTTAATAGTTTTATGTATAACTAGAAAGCCAAATGAGATGGTTAATATTGCATACTATTTTAATAAATAGGCTCTACTCTCAACTTTGCTTTGAACAGAAAGCCGGGAAACAGTCAGAATCAACCCTTGTCTATACCATTCCAAAGCACTGTTGGGAATGGAGAAGGTTTTGTGAATGAGTACACCTCTGATAATATTCAGCTACTCTGAGGTCTCCAGTCATCATGTCTATATTCAGAGACAAGCAAAGAAGATATAATTTACTATTTCAGTTCAGATTAGAGGAGCAATCATTTCTCATGCTAATTTTGAAACTAACAAGCTGATTTTCTTATCTGGGGATAGTAAATACTGTATATTTTTTGAAAAAAAAGTGAAATTATGAAAGACTCGATTGAAACCAAGGATGCTATCAAACATAGAAATACCCTCAATGAAAAATTTCTAAATTTAAACTTCAGTGGTATAGAGAAATACTATCTATTTCTCCAAGTCAAATATGATTTTAAGGGTATTTTTAGTCCTCAGTTAAATTTCCCACCAATGTTTACATTGTTTGAAATCATATTCTAAAATGTCTGCTTGAGAATGAAAACCATCATTGATCACTATGGTTTCCACTCAGTTGACTAGCATTCTAAAGAGCCAGCATGAGATGGGGAATAAAGAACTAGTCATTGGAGATTCACAGGATCATAGATTTAGAGCTAAAAGGGGTCATAGCAGTTATATAAACTAATATTATTTTATAGATAAGGAGACTGAAACCAATGGAGGAAAGGTCAACAAGAGGTAGCAGAAGTGAAATTTGAACTCAGGTCTTCTAACTCCATAGATAATGCAATTTCCATTTGTACAACAGTCACTCTTAAAGAACACTCAATCCAGTCTCAACATGTAGTAGTTGTGTGACCTTCAGCAAGCCACCAAACCTCTCTACCTTGGAGTTCTTTTTCAATAAAATGGCAGCACTAACAGTAGCACTATCAATACTTCACAGGGTTGTTGCAAGGAAAGTGCTTCAGAAAACCTTCATTGTTACAAAATGAAAGGGAAAAAATATGGTGCTGGACCTGCGTTGAAATGCCAACTCTGCTACATACTACCCTTTTCTTTGGCAAGTAAATGAATTACTGATTTAATGTTTGAAACACATCTTACAAATTTAATCTAATTTTATGAGATGGGTACTATACTTATTCCCATTACAGGTGAGCAAACTGAGACAGATGAAGCTTAAGTGATTTGCCCATAACCACATAGCCAAGAAGTAGTTGAGAATGGATTTGAACTTGACACTACCTGACTTCTGTTCTGATGCTCTATTCAGTGTGGTACTGAGTTGTTAAATATCTATGGGTTTCAGTATTTTTATTTTTAAAATGAGAAAATGGGACTAAATATCCTCAAAATTACCTTTCAGCTCTAGAGCTCTTATTTCATAAAAAAAAATGAAGAGAATGAGAGAAAATGAGGAGAAAGAGGACAAGGAGAAGATGGAGGAGGTAAAGAAGAAGGAGGAAGAAGAATAAAAATAGTAGAACAAGAAGAAGCTTTCCTGAAGATTCTTTCATTGAACATAGAAATGTATGCTTACATCACAATACCTTTATTCAATTACAAAAAGCAGTTATGTTAGCTATTTGGGCAATTGACTACAAAGCATTAAACATATGAGAAAATATGTATAGTGCTTTGCAAACCCTAAGCTGTCTATAAATGCTGGCTGTTATATAAGATAAATAGCAGAATAGTAACCTGTCTTGGGACTACTTCCATCTGGACTGCATCAAAATAAGGTGAGGAAAGTGATAACAAAAACAATAGAACAAAACCCAAATCATTGTTTTCCCTTGTTCATCTCTATTTTTGATTGAGTGGCTAAGAGATTAAAGTTCCCATATTCATCCACAAGGGATGTCCAAGCTTTTATCCCTCAAATCTTTGTAATAGAGAATATCTCGTCAAATGCTTTTATAGTTACTTTATGATGGGTATTTCAGGTTTCTCCTGCTTGAAAAAAAATAAAACTGTCTCTCTAGATTAAGAACTCTGTGTTTTACTCCATTGCACTGTTGAATGCAATTGGTTGTCACGGTAAGGGACACCGCATACCAATGAAATGAGGACATAATTATTTTTACCTTTCTTAAGACTTGGAACAAACTATCACTTAAACCTTCCCCCAGATGCATTACATTTATAACAAGTTCTCTTGAAAAGGTGGCAGGAAGGCTGTTAAACTATCCACCCCAATACAGAATTGCGACATTCCCTGAGGGTTTTCTTAAATTTAAAAGCAGATAGTAACAGGGAAGAAATATGATGCAATCTGGTAAAGAAGCCACGGCATAACTCTTGGGCGCTCAGCAGTAGTTAGTTACATGCCCAGAATAGAAAAATAATCCATTAACCGAGAAGTGTTTGGAGTTGTAAAACATTTGCCCCCAGTCACCTGGATTCTATTCCTAATTCACATGCAATACAAAAGAGGGCTGTTTTGTAGGAGAAAATTAAAATGGCCATAACGGGAAAGGAGAATATCAGCCGCCCTCCCCTGCCGTCACATAGAAGTGGACAGAGGAGTAGATAGGGATATATCAAAACGTATAAATGCTCTGGCTTTCACAGCTATAATTTTTCTGCACACAATCAAAAACTGCTTGGTTTCAACACTGGGTATTTGTACATGCTCCAAATCAAGCGCAACCTCTAAGACTGAAACACACGAATGATACTAACAATAGTGATGATAAGTGGAAGGGAATAAAATAGGAATGCCATAGCAAGTCACTACCAGCAATGACACAAAAGTCATCCTTAGAACCTAGTTATGGTAATTTTGCAGGGAAATGATGGAATGTCTATAATATGAAAAAACTGAGCACTCACACAATGCCTAGAAAGGCACAAATAAGGAGCCACAATATAATACCAGAAACTTGTTATCCCATAGAAATCAGTGCTGAATCCATGCACTACAAAAACCAATCCCCAAATATCCCTAAGTACTCAACAAAATAACTCTATGGGCACCAGAACATCATCAGAGACAAACATGCTGTTCCCCATCACTTAGGCATAACATAGATCCATACAAATATAAGAGCAAAGTTTTTAATAGATGCCACCATATTGAATATTCATAACCTTCAATCTATAATCACCGGAGAATGAAAAGTTTTCAAAATACACAGAACCAGCAGAAGAAATCAAAACCACCCGAGAATTAGATTAAGTATCTATCGTTCCCATCATCCTGTCTGCTACTGAAGTTGTCTTGAAAATTTTCTCATTCAAGTTGCAGAAAATGAGTTTTTATTTCGACATTTTTATTCAATTAAAATAAAGCTATCATGTTATCCCTCTGCACTATATAGTTCAGTAAGTATTAAACATAAAAATAGTATGATAGCAATTTGTCTGCAGATGATTTCTATCTAAATTCTATCTGCATATTAGATGAAAAGAATGTGAATAGTAATGAAAGGAAATCCTAGATAATCAACCTATGCTTATGTAGCTTCTCATTTAAAAAAAAAAATCTCTTTCACAGAATCATAGAATTTCAGAGTTGTAAAGGACCATAGGCCATCAATTCCAAACTATACCTCAAGATCATTTTCCTCTAAAATAAACCTCACAAGGTCTATAGAGTTCAGAGTGAGGAAGATCTGAGTTTAAATTTTGGTTCAGATCCCTACCTGCTATGTGATCTTGGGCAAGTCACTTAACCCATGTGCCTCCATTTCTTCATATGTAAAATGAAAGGGCTGGACTCCATGGCCTCTAAGTTTCTTTCCTTCCAGTTCTAAATCTAAGATAATAGGGTCCTGTGGTCATTTGGTCTTTGCTTGAAGATTTCCAATGAAGGGGACCCATTGACTATGCCAAGAGGCATCCTCTTCTCCTTTTGTAAAGTTCTAATTGTTAGAAAGATTTCTACCTACATTGAGTATAAATATGCATCTTTGCATTTTCAATCCAAGTATAACCCTCCTTTTTTGAGACAGCCCTTTAGAAACTGGACGGTAATTCTGATGCATCCTCCCTTTCTCCAACTCAAGACTTCTCATGACAAAATATCTTCATTTAATTCAAGAGATTCTTAGATGAGATGATGAACTTCAGGTCCTTCACCATCTGTATTTCCTTCTTCTAGATTTTCTCTTTTTCCCCCCTACCAATCCTTTTTTCATGTCATTTGAAATTCTATCTTGCCAAAACATGATTTATTCATGTTTTTAAAAACTCAACATGTATAATAACTGACTTATGAAGTTAGAATCTGCCAAGAAAATCCATATTTTAATTACCGACAAGACAAGGATTTCTGGGCAGTTAATGACCAGCTAAAGAAATCACCCTCCAGGCCTTATATTTAACTAGACGTGAATGGGCATGAAATTCCCAATGTTAGTGGAGAATTGAAAAGTGAAAACCCAGTACTGAAAATGTAGTGACACATTTTATAATGAATCTTTTACTCTGAAGCTGTTTTTAAATGGTGCCACTAATATTGCTATTTGACTTCTTCCTTTGAAATTTAAGCATCAAAAAAATGGCGAATAACAATAATAAATTTATTCTCAGTGTTTCATTGGGTTTAAAACATTGTTTGAAAGGAAATATTTCTTAATTCTGAAACATAAAGTCCAAACAGCCATTTTGTAAATTGTTTTTTAAAAATCAAAGCAAAAAATTCCAACCTGGTGTTCAAGGATAATATAGCAAACCCAAAACATTGCAACTTTTTAAAATATAATATCTGTAGATACTCTTTTATCTTAAATATACTTTCTTAAAAGCATTAGTTTTTATTATACAATTGAAAAAATACTTGTTCATTTAAGATATATTAGACAGCAGAAGAAAGGAAGAATTCAAATCATAGATCAATAAAACAGAGAAGAGCTTGGAGGTTATTGCCCCATGACACCCATGTAGTAAATGGAAGGAGTTGGGGTTATAGCAGACCACTGAACACAAGGAGCTAAACTTGGAAATGGGTTCCAATTCTGCATCAGAAACTATCTCTAGGCTACAGGGACTTTCTGAGAAAGAATCAACAACAACACAATCCCCAACCAAATTTATGGAGCACCTACTACGTGTCAGGCACAGTGTCAGGCACACTGGGTAAACAGAAAGGTAAAAGAAGATCAATCAGAATCCTTACCATGAAGTGGTCAGAGCATGCACCTTGCTCTAGAGGAGCTCAGTGTAATGGGGAAAAGGACATGCAACCAGGTATATACATACAAAAGATATACCGGATGAATTAACTGGAGTCAGACTCTGAGGGAAGGTCCTTGAAGGAAATGAGGAAGGCTTTTTTGTAGAATAGGGAATTCAGTTTAGGCTTGAAGGAAGCTGGGGAAGCTGGGCGAAAGAGGAAAGAGAATATTCAAGGCAGCCAATATAAAGGCATGCATTGGGTCTGGAGATTCTATGAGCATCTTGTGTGAGGAACAGCAAAGGGGTCAGTGTCGCTGGATCCTAAAGTTATGGGGAGGGTATTAAAATATGAGGGGATTGTAAATGGAGGAAAGGATGAAGTTAAGAAGGAAGAATTTGTTTCTTTTGGATATCACATTTATTTTAATTTATTACACATTCATACATAATGAATTGTATGTATTATATTACTCTGTTACATGTTATATATTTAAATAATAAAAATAAATTATAATTTGGGAAAAAAAGGAAAAAAAGAAAAGTTTTTAAAAATCAAACAGAAGGGCAGTCAGCTGACCTCAGATATTTCCTAGCTGTATGACCCTGAGCAAGTCACTTAATTCCCATTGCCCATCCCTTGACATCCTTTTGTCTTAGAATCAATACTAAGACAGAAAGTAAGGGTTTAAAAAATAAAACAGAAGATTTTATATTACTTAAATTCATAGATATTTCTATTTCTATTATTTATACATTTTATATTTCTATTTTTCTATTTATATTATCTTCAGGATCAACTAGAGGTAACAAGCAGAAATAACGGTTTATTGAGTATGAAAATGATATGCTTGGGTCTGCATTTTAGAAGGGGCACTTTCATAGCTGATGGACTGGAGGGAGACTTGAGAGAAGATCAATCAGAATCCTTACCATGAAGTGGTCAGAGCATTCACCTCAGTAGAAGCAGAGCCAGAGGAGAGATGTTCAGAATGTACAATTGGCAACAGATTGGATATGAAAAAAGAGAGAGAATGCAGTGCCACATATGACCGAGAGAGATCTGGGAGAATGATGGTATCCTCAACTGTAAAAGGGAAGTTAGGAAGATGAGAGGCTTTAGAAGGAAAGTTCTTTTTGGAACATGTTGAGTTTAAGACTTAGAACTAAGTCCAAATTCAGTAAGGTGAAACCTCTAGATGAGTCAGGTTGGGCTAACAAGATGCCTAAGCAAGGGCAAACCACTCCAAATAAAAGTAAGTCATAGTCTAATGGGGAATACAGCTATGTAAAAATAAAATAAACCCAGGATAAATCAGAAATAATCAAAAGGCAGGAGGAACCAGCTTTAAGGAGTATTGAGGAAGGTTTCTAGTAGAAAGCAAAATTTAATTGAGACTTGAAGGAAGCCAAGGAAATTTGGAGGGGGAGATGAGGAAGAAGAGTATTTCAAGAATGAAGGCTAGTCCACGAAGTCATGGAATTGGGAGATAGAATATCTGAAAGGATGCTAGAAGTATTTTTCAGAAATGTATCTAATGAATAAGGTGAAAAATCTCTGTAAGAATACTCTAATTAAGTTGGTCTCATTTCCCAATAAAGTTCATACCTGAGCAATGGCTTGTTCATTTCTTTTCAAAGTTTATTTTTTAAGAAATAGGCACAGAAGACAAGTTTCAACAAACAGGAATTCTTCACAGAATAAGGTTGACTTTTAAAATAAGTTTTGTGTGATGATTACAGTGAGTAACTAACTCCAATAGGATATGGGGTTGGAGGGAGACAATGTCCACAGAGCACATTATTTTTTTTAAAAATCATGAAGTTATGAAATCAGTCCAGTGACTGATTTAACTTGAACTCTAATCTACTAGTCAAGCTTAATTAATTTCTCATTTAATTATGCACTCATATTGATCAAGGTTTCTCCACAGTTAGTTATGCATTATTAATATTATAGGTATCAACTCTTGCTCCCAAGTACGTTTTCAAAATAAAATTCTTGAGCTTGGATACTTTTTTAGAAATCATGACAAAGTAATTCTATGAATATATTATTGATTGTGTAGCACTGATAAATGGCTCTCAGAACAAAATGTGCTTGTTTTAAAGAGGTATATTTCTTCTAAAAATGGATGTAATTTTAAATTATTTTGTTATAAAAAGACATACCAGTAATCTCTCTGTGTTGCTCTCTGTGCTTATGTGAACAATGCTCATTTTACAACCTTTCCACCCCTTACCGTAATTCATAATATTCACAAATGCTATAATGCCACTAGTCTCCACTTGTTTTTATCTTTTAACAGGCTAAAAATGGATATAAATTAATAACCTAGAAACAGATCTGGGTCCATGTACCTATTTATGAAACTGAAAATTGAACATGGTTTAGATAGCTTTTTATTTTTCATAAGCAAGATGTGAAAATTCTTGAAAAAAGTTTCCGTATAAATTTAATTATAGCCTAAGTCACAAAATATCCTCCATTAAGCAAAGATCTGTCCTATCTGTGAAGCTATTTTTGCTGAAGAAAAGAAAGAGGATCAAGGAAGAAAGGGACTGATTTTTTTCAGCTCAATCCACAAATAAACAGAAGTTATAAAATACCTACTATGTGCCTAGCATCTTACTAGATGCCAGGTAGTTAGGAATGATAAACCCATAAAAGTTTATCCTCAAGTCCAGTACTCAAGACATTAACATATGAACCAATTAAGAAAAACAAATTTCTCCCTCAGATCTTGATGCCTGTATTTTAAATTACATATCAACTCCTAAATTGCTACAATGAATTACTTTAAATTCCTAAGGCAATTTAACATTTTTTAAAGTTTTTATCTCATCTTCTGAGTTCATTACATCATTATGACATAATAGATTGAGCAATGGCCTTAAGAATCCGGAAGATAGAGGTTCAAGTCTTGAATTTTACATATAGCAGCCCTGTGACCCTTGCCATGTCCTAGGGGTTCTCGGTCTTTAAAAAAATGGGTGGCAGAACAAACTGCCTGGGTAGAAAGAGTGTCTTGATCAAGAATTTCTTACAACAACACAATCACAGGTCTAGCAAAAAAAAAAAATGAAACAGATTCCCATATTAGAATTTACATTCTTCAAGGGAAATGGTATAAAGAACTTTTCACTACAAATGGGATGACCACGGTTTTTAGCTACAATTTTGCCAACTATCTCTCTGTGTGAGGATGAGTACATCCAATGCAGGCTTCTTGGGGAGAGGAGTTGTTTCAATTTTGTATCATCAATACCTAGCATGATGTCCTGGATATTGTAGATGTTTAATAAACGTTCTCAGTTTTGAAAATCATTCAGATGCTTGGATGAGCCTCACTTCATAAATCTGCCAAATGAGAGTCTGGGAAAGGGTGATATATAAGGAATCTCTCAACACTAAAAATAGATTATAGATTTCTTTGAATCTAGAACAGTGCCTTTCATTTGGTACATGCTCAATATATATTGGCTGATTTGATGAAGGTACTAATTTACAGTATTGACAATAATTGCAGTAGAAAAAAGAGAGATCCACGTGGGTTGGAGTCATCACACACTAAATGGATTTATTGTCTCCCTCCAAATAAACACTAGGAAGAAGGTGAAAATGGATTAGCTTCTAAATTTTCAGAACATGAAAAGTCATTATTAAAAACTATTTGTTATTTCTGAATACGCATAGGATAGCCTCCCTACAGTAAATAGTTAGAATGTCATCCTAACCCACCATGGGCTACATGAAAACAACTCATCCATCATAGATGGATCTAATTAGACAAACATGTCAACAGGGTTTATGGATCGTTTTAACATTTTGTCTTTCTTTTCATTCTTTTTACATCTAGGTTCCAACAGTGCAAATAACAAACCCCCTGAAGTGGTTGCCTATATTCAGATCTGAATGACTCAAAGTTATAATTATGTAAAATATGGTCATTGGTTCCAGCCCAGTGGAAATATGTAGCATGATCTGAATAATATGCTTACTCGAGGGGATTCATTATTTGCACTAATTGGAACCTAGGTGTATAGAGTAAATGCTGACCTTCATGGACCAAGTTCAAGTTCTGAGGAAGTAGCGATTTGTCATTTACTCAGTAAGCCAATCTACTCAACCATCAAATTAATTTTGTGCTGGGCTTCTCAAGAAGAATTAAGAAGAAGCTGAAAAATGATGAAGGCCTGGGAGAGATGACATCTTAGGAATATGGAATGCATTAGAAATAAAATACTGAGTACAATCTGAAGTGAGTAAAACATAAATAAGATCAATTAGAGAACATGTTGCATCAGAAATTCATAGGGACGTCAGAGCCTGATATTTCAGGATAATTTTTAAATAGATGTAATACATGATACAAGCAGATGAGCAAATAATTCTTTCCTAAGTGATAGCAATGGATTTTTAAAAATTAAATGCAGCATTCAGGGAAATTGAACTTGGATATCAAGAGTTATTGAGCCACCCTTTCACAGAACCTAAACTCCCTGCCTGAAATAAATATGAGTGAAGCTTGAATATGTTTATATTTTACTTTTCTCAAATGTAAAATGAAATAAAAATCTTAACAACCTAATATGATGACAAACACACAGCCAAATTGAAGGATCATAAGCCAACTATTTAATTCAGTTTCATTTATCAAGTTTCTATTAGGTGCCTTCTTTGAGTTAAGCATTCACTTTGCTGGGCTAGGAAAGCAGAGCAAGAGAAAAAAAAGTCAGATCCCCAAGAAACTTAAATTTCTAACTTTTGCAAGATTGTTCTGTGGAAATCTGGGGTTTGGGTGGCAAGGCCCCCCTTATCCCCTTTCCCATTTGCCCCCAGTATTATTTTGTATTTGTATGTCTCCATAAGCATTCTTCCTCCCACAATTACTTAAGCTCCTTGAGGACAAGGGTCATTTTTCAATTTTGTATCTCCAGTTTCTAGCACTGGGGAACATGATGATGCAAGACCTGTGATTTGATTACAGTGAGTAAATTCCCTTTATTAGTACAGATGAATAACTGTTCTGTAGCCTGAAATTTTAGTCAGTTACCTGGGACATTGAGAGTTTACATCACCTTCCCATAATCACAGAGCCAGTATTTGTCAGCGGCAAGTCTTGAATCCACCTTGTCACAACTCTCAAGCCTGGTCTCTCTCTTCTACTATGTTGTCTCATCTGACACACAGTCAGTACTTAATAAGTGCTTGTCAAAGCTTTTTCCTAAAGAAGAGCTGGGAAAATTCACCTCCTTCACTTCTTCGCAGAGTTTGAGTATCATGAATATGGAATATTGTATATTTATACCAACATTAATTTTGTAAAAATATTTTTTCTTATTAGAGATAGACTGACTGATGGGGAGGGAAGACAGGTAAATTACAAAGATGAAGGTCATGTAGAAATAATAAATCAATAATTTAAAAAGAAATATTTATTGAATGAATGAATGAAAAGGCTCAATCATTTCTAATTAGGCTATTTCTTCATTGATATACATTTGGAATTAAATGACTTCTGAGATCCCTCTAAATTGTGAGGTTATCTGATCCATCATTTTGTTAGGGATGATTTTTCAGGTATGTACCATGGATTCAAGCCTATTTTGTTTAGACTTTCTTTTCTCCATCTCATCATCCCCTAAAACAGTGATCCAAAATATGGCATAATGGATGAACCCCTGAATTGGGCATCAAGATATCTGGGCCCCAATCCTAGACACATCCTCTACAATCACCACCCCCATTTGCAGGTTAGGAAAGTAATTAGTCTTCTGACTCTAAGACTCATACCTGGAGAAGAGTAAGGAGGGTTTGGCTAATTTTCCCAGCTCTACTGCTAACTGATGATGTGACCTTGGGCAAAGGACAACTGAGTCATTGCTATCTATGTATTTACATAGATATGCATGTATGCACATACATGTTTGTGTACCTACATACACAACACATATGGGCATAGGAGAGTCAGCATGGCCTTTTGGATAGAGCTGACCTTGAAGGCAGGAAGACTTAGGCTCACAGTCTCTTATCTCTGACACATGCTGACTGTGTAATGCTGGGCAAATAATTGAACTGCTCAACTATCTACACCAATTCCCTAAGACTTTAAGAAACAAAGAAGATGTTAGTCTATGTTGGTAGAAGGCCTAAGCCAATGAAATAATGGATCCAAACATTTCCCAACATAATAATATATGTAATACATGTAACATATCATAAACACTTACATATATGGTCCCTTCCCATGTACATATATACACACATGTATGCATGAATGAACTTATGAATATGAAGTATGGGTATTCAAGTGTATATTTATCTAAACATTTTATGCAAAAATATACTTGAATGAAAAATTAAATCCTTATTAATATTTTCTAGGCATTGCATATAATAAATATAATATATATATATATAATATGACAAAATAGATTCATGAAAATACTAGGATCTTATTATTTCCAATCAATTTAAATATTAAAATACATATTTGTATACAAATATACAGCATATATTCACGTGTATATATGGATAGCTAACATACAGCACTATATTTATGTTATATATGCATGAATAAAAACCCTCACGAGTACTTATAGTATAGTAGGTAGTGTTTAATACTAATTTTATATTCATTTTTTCCTCAATAGTGGTTGAAAGTTGAGAGGATAATAATAAGATTGAGAGTATTTGACAAAAGGGTAGACTTTGAGAATTCCTATAGAAAATTTTTTTATCAGTACACCGCTGTTATTGACTTCAGGTCAGATCCTCAAACTAATAACTATGTATGTCCTAGGCATTCATACATAGTTTGATGGGCAAAAATATGATCAAAGGGCAGCAATAATAGAAGAGACTTTCTCCATTGGCAGTGTCACCCTTTTCATGCCACAATAGAATCCTCCACCTGGCAATAAATTCCAGAAAGACCAGTGGAATGCTATGATAATCTTGTGTTTGTTAACTCCGTCACTTACTGTATTTTCTCTAATATATTCTTAGATGAAAACACCTAAATCCATTTTCACCAGGGTCTAAATAAACCAAATTAAAATAAAGGATACTATTAAAGGCCAAATGAACTAATGCTGGCATTACCGGCTAGAACAATGAAACTCTGTAGTTCATTAGTTTTGAACATAAAAAGCATATTACTATCCAATTTCCATGACTATTTCAAAATATCATTAATGAATTTGCATCCAAAGTATTTGCAGGAATTTACTAACTTGGCTTTTATGACCCATTAATTGCATCAAATACAATTATATGGAAAATGAATTAAGTGGTAGTATATTCAAAAATAAATAATAATTTTGTTTGCTACCCAAGTGTGAGGCCATATTTTTTTCTTAAGGCTTAATTTCAGGTATAAATATAATTATATACAAGAGGCATCATGAAGCAATGAATAGAATACAAGACTAGGTGTAAGGAACATGTAGGATTGAAGACCACTTCTAAAACCTACTAGTTTGGTAAGGAAGTCAATGAACTGTTCTCGAACTGCAGAGAATATTCTAATACCCAAGTTGCTGAAAGCGTATGATATGAATTCATGAAGGAATTTCCCCTACCTATAGAAAGGATTCTCTAAAATCCAAGTTATAAGAAGATCATGATACAAATTGAGAGAGGAAACTGCCAGTGAGACAAAAAAGCACATCCTTAACCTCTCTCTCTCTCTCTCTCTCTCTCTCTCTCTCTCTCTCTCTCTCTCAGTCTCTCTCTCTCTCTCTCTCTCTCAGTCTCTCTCTCTCTCTCTCTCTCTCTCTCTCTCTCTCTCTCTCTTTCTCTGTCTCTCTCTAGAGATAGATAGATAGATAGATAGATAGATAGATAGACTTATATTAGATAATGTTTATCAGTAACATTCACAAATCACTTTGCATGAATCATTCCAAAATAACCTTATGAAATAAGTGCTATAATATTATTGCCATTTTGCCATGAAAAAAATAACATTTTTTTCTCTGTTGTATTACTTACTTGCAAATTAGAAAAGCAGCTGTTTGATGAGTAAATATCCATTCAAAAAATCAAGAAGAAATAAGCTTTCTTTCCTATTTAAGGTTCTTGTTCTTACTTTCTGTCTGGTTATATATATATATATATATATATATATATATATATATATATATTCCCCCTACCCCCAACCTCTCTCTTTTCAATACAAAATAACTTTTAAAAGCCTTCACTCTCTCCTCCAGTGGTTTTTTTCCTACTCAACTCCATCAAATATAAATTAGGAGGAGGCAATAGGAAACTAGTAACTTCACTGCTGAATTGGCATTGTTTATATTGGAGATGTCCTGCATCCCAATGGAGCACTTCATTGATTTTTTTCAAATCTAGATTTTTTTTAAATGTCTTAGAATCAATATTAAGTAGTGGTTCCAAAACAGAAGACTGGTAGGAGCTATGCAACTGGGATTCGATGACTAGTTCCAGTTCACACATCTATAAGACCTTGTTTTAAAAGTGGTAAAATTCTATTTATAAAGTTTAAAATATATAGAATTCTCAATGCTGAATAAAAGAATCCAAGCCTCTAAAATTATAATAAACTCCAATTCTAAAAAGAAACTGTAACAAGTAAGAATGGAGCCCAAGTATAGCCTAGTTTGTATCTCAAATGCTTCCAAGACAACATACTAACAATACTTCTCTCTGGGAACCATCTTGTAGTAGAAACAACATTGGAGTATTTCATCTTACCCCATCCTCAGATGACCTGTCAATAAGTCTGGAGGTGATTTCTCTCCTCTCCTCCTCTTGCTGTTCCAGTTTGAAATTGCAATACAATAGTACTCAAAATTGACGTCAAAATTATCTTTTCTCTATTATGAATCCATAATGTCTCCAAAAGCAATGATGCATAAGCCAGGAATATGATTAACAGATGGTATCTGAAAATTGTCATGAGGCAAGTTAAACATTTACTCTTCAAAGTTAATGTTCAGGCACTCAGGAGAAGTACAAAAAAAAAAAACACCTTTTAACATTGGTCTTTGTGGAAAAACTGCTTCTTGGACAGGGAGGGACTGTGAAACATTTGTTGCTAATAGTGCTATAGAAGGAGCCAGGATTGTAGGTTATCCTCTTGAGCTATTCACTTGAAAAACAAAATATAAATTTATTTACTATTCTGCATCCATGTACGGGTTAATAATTTCCATTGAGTTGGTTGCTTTTCCAGATAGCTTGTAAGCAATTCAGTCCAAAGGACCTGATGGGTTAAGCTTCAGTTGCCTAGTTGTCAGATGAGTGCATTTCATTAAACTAGTATGTGCCAAGACTGTGCTGAACTATGCTAAATGAGAATTTGTCCTATAATTACTGCCCCTATTAAATACTTCATAAATAGTATTATAATCATCATTAATAATAATCCACATTGATTTAACACTGATTTGCAACCAAATTCAACCAAAATAATTCAGTACTCTGAACAGATCTACAATCCAAACTGATATGGGTAGCCCCAATCATATGAGCAGTATCTCATTCTTTCCTTCCATTCCTGTCTGACTCTTGTCCTTGTCCTTTCCACAAGTTAACCACAGAGGATTCACCCAGTGTCCTATGGGACTTTTCCCTTTCTCTTAAGGCTACTAACTTTTCAAAAATCTATTTCAGTGATGCTATGATAATTCTGTTTATGATGTATTACTATCTGTTCATTGCCCATCCTGCCCTCCCCATTGCCCTCAGGATGCTGTTCATTATCACTACTTCAGAAATCATGGATTTCAATGTTGCAATTACATGAAATCCAATTTGTCCTCCACCAAATGCCGAAAAGTGGCCAGGACCTACCAGGGTATGGTTTTTGGTTAATAAACTCTTTAAAAAATGCAGAAGCATAATTTGATGTTCAGCTGACAACATCATTCTTATGAATTGCCTGTAAACTTTAAACAACCAGCACATTTCCATGCTAACCTTCTTATTTTTACAACATTGCCCTGTTATTTCTGAATTTTCCCTAGTAAGACATTTCTTTAATTTCATGTTATCTACACATTCTCTCTCTCTTTTTTTTGCATTTTATGTCCTTTTTTTTGTTTTTAATTAGCATTTCAAAATCTCTCTTCATCTCCTGTACCAGATGATCCCAGAGCATTAGCATTTCAATAGCATACCTTTAAGGTTATAGAGGTTTTATATTAAATACCAATTAACGTTTCTTTTCACAATCTCAAAAACACCTAGTTTGGGTGAAAAAAAAAAGGTTTCATCATAAACCTTAAAATTATGGGGCACTTTAAAAATATCTTCTAACTCTCCTACCTAACAGTTGGGTAAGGTAGGGAACTGCAAATGTAATCTGCTTCAATATGGTCCTGAAATTATAAGGATCCACTTTCAAATGTTATGGTGTTGCTGGCAACATATGGTGTTTTTTAGAAGTGTGATATGTTTCCTTTGCATTCAATTAAATGCATCTTCTTTAAAAAAAAACTGACTTGGGATTCATTACTTGGGATTCATTTCTTATTTTAAAATTCAGTTATAGTATTTCATTGAACTACCTCAATACATATTTTCAAAACAGAGGTAACTTTAAAAAGATCAGTTTTGCAACATTATGAAGGATCCTATATAGAAAATTAGCTCCCCCACATACAATGTACCCTCTTACCCCAAAGAAAAATCTGAATGGGCTAAATAAAGCAATGTGTCCAATAACATAGCATTGCCATGATTCTCTGATTTTCAGAAAAAACATTGAACACATTTTTTCACACTTAGTATGTCCACTGATCTTCATTGGAAATGGCAAATTGTTTTACTTTATTTTATTATTTAATTTTCTTTATTTATTTTCTTTATAAATGAGTTATCTGGGAGCTTCTTCCTCAAGATAGCATAACTGATTACAGAGGGAGAGACTGTCATGTGTTTACTACTATATCAAAGAACAGAAAAACATACACATGAGAGTTGCCAAAAGAGAAAGGTTCACTATTGCTGAAAGCACTGATTGTCTCTAATGGATTCTCCTAGTGGAAATTAGGGTAGGTGGACAGCATAAAGTCACAGACACTTTTAACTCTGAAGACTTTTCCACCTCACCCTCAAGATGACTCCTCCTTTGGTTCTTCTGATTGCTGAGTCCCTGGATCAGACCACCAGCTCATGAGATTCCCAAAGCTTCTCTCCTCCTCAGTATATGGAATTTTCCATCTCCTACTCAGTAGCTGTCTCCTTTCTTCATACTCCTTTTATTATTTCTCCTATTAGAATATAAACTTTGTAAGGTCAGGGATTTTCTATTTTGCTTTCATTTGGATCCCAAGCACTTTCCACAGTATTCGGTATTGTAATGGTTAGAATGGTTTGTCTAAATTATGAGTAAAAAAAATGTGTCACCGTTTACATGAATTAACCCTTAAATCACAAGATTGTTAGTAGCTCAAATAGCTTTATTAATAAGATAAATATAATGAGAGGGAAATATAGAAAGGAGAGAAAGAATTTCCTAGCCAAACAACTCAGTTTTTGTCTCTGAATCTCAACTTCAGAAAACAACAATCCCCCTCCCCCAGATTCTTGCTGGGTCTCATTTTATAAATACTTACTACACCCACTAGCTGTTTTATATCACCTCCCAGGAACCAATCCCAGTTCCACAATTAGCCTGGCACCACTCAGGGGGTAATGCCTGAGGGATCAATTTCGTGGTTGCTGACTGACCCAAATTCAAAACAAATGGAAGGGAAGTTCAAATCTCTGATTGATCAAATCAACACACAAATTCCCTTCTCATAGTATATAACATGCATTTAATCAATGTTCTGTCTATCTATCTATCTATCTATCTATCTATCTATCTATCTATCTGTCTGTCTGTCTATCATCTATCTATCTATCTATCTATCTATCTATCTATCTATCTATCTATCTATCTATCTATCCATCTGCCTGTCTGTCTGTCTATCCATCCATCCATCCATCTATTTTGACTTAGAGTTGTAAAAGACTATCAAGATCATTTTTCCAATCCTCACCCCACCACCCCCACCTCCTTTTAATAGGAACAAGCTAGAAGCAATCAGAAATAGAATATAACAAATGCAGAACGGTACAATGTAGACAATCTAAACTCAGGTGCAAATGCAACAATAGATTTTAAACACAACATTTTTGAAAACTGACTATTAGAATTCATCTATGTGATACAGTAGAAATTGTATTGGACATAGAAGTCAGAAGATCTGCATTCTGTACTTTGAGCCATCCCTTACTAGGCATTAAGCACAAAGATAGATGAGTGTGCACAAAGACACTTGTGCATGAAGGAGATTTAAGTGGAAAAGTCGATGCACAGAGATAGTCCCACTCTCTCAGCGTTGGAAGCCTGGGTCCAGTGGCACGAAAAGTCATTACACCTGGAGACTTCCTCAGCTGCATTGGATGGCCATGTTGTCTTTTGTGCTCCAACACACCCTAAGCACTCCACAGTGCTTTGCTGCGTCGCCCTCTCAGCCATTGAACCTTCTTATTGGTTTCTTCCGTCTGTTCAGCCGAAGCAGTCTTCACATGCTGGGTGAGCAAAGCCCTAGTTCACCAGGGGTCGACGACCCGATGGCTACCCTTGCAAGGTTTGGCCGGACTATTCAAGCCGTTGCCCGGGGTGTGGCCACTGCCTCATGCTAGCAGCTACTGGGAGCCACAAGTGAAAGCTGGGTGTCAGGTGGGGGTCAGAGGCTGGAGAGCTGCCCTAGAAGGGCATGACAAGCCCTCCATACCAATGTGCTACCCCTCCCTGAACACCCCATACACCCCAAAATAGAGATTAAGTGGCTTGCCCAGGGTCACACAGCTACTGTCTGAGTCTGGATTTGAACTCAGCCCATCCTGACTCCTGGCCCAGTGCTCTATCCATTGATCCACCCAGCTGCCTCCTGAGGTGGTGAGTTCAAGGCATTAAGCAAGTATTTTGTTAAATACCTACTATCTATCAGGAGCTTTGCAAGGCCTTAGAGACACAGAGACTGAACTAAAATGGTCTGATTTCATGGTGCAGGAAGGGGTAGAAGATATGTGTTTCCATGTACATAGTGATGTATTTAAATTAGACACAAGATACTTTTCTAGGAGGAGACATTAGCTGCTGCTTAAAGGTTCAAGAAAGGCTTTACATGGTAGGTGATAAGAGCCCAGTCCAGTAGGAAATAAGGGATTTTAAGACAATTGAGAAAAGAAGTCTTTTTAAGGGATGAGGGATGGCCAAACAATCATAGATAAAGCATCTCATCTTTCAGACTCAGCTTCCTTGTTTGCAAAATAGGGCTGATGATGATAACTGCTCTGCCAACCACACAGGGGCAGTTGTGAGCATCAATTGAAATTATGTGATGAAAGGTCTTGGGAAACTGCAGCATTACATAAATGAGAGGCAGAGTACTGGAGGAGGAAAAGTGAAAATCATGGGATTAGAGAAGACTAGCAAGCAAATTCTAACTCAAGCACTTATTAGCTGGGTTTTACCTCACTGTACCTCAGTATTTTCACTAAATGGGTAGAAAAATGCTTCTATACCTACTTCATAGGGTGGCCTTAACAATCAAAATGAAGATAAGCATTTAATGTATTATGGATCAATTTCAGTTGAAATGGATAAATGCATGTTGTTCAATTCATGTGAAAGATAGTTGTTTTACCAGGCAGCTGCTCTACAAAGTACTCCTGTGAATTGACCACAGGGGACACTTAGAGCTCTGATCAGCCTGTCCTGATGGTGGACTCTTAATGGTGGACGCTTCTAGGTAGAGGTTATTTGTAGTTAAAAGGTACCAGCCCAATGCCCTCTTTCATTGCTTCCCCTAAGGCTTGTCCATTTGAAATCTAGACACCTCAATTTTACCCCTGCCCTTTGAGAAAGCCCAATACCAGGCACACCTGTTTGGGGCTGAACTATAGACCTTAAAGTGGTTGGGGGACCCTCTTTGGGTGATATTACTGGACATAGTGAAATGCTGAGTGTTTTTATTTGATTTAGAAGCTTCTCCTATTTTATTAAATTAGTCCTCTCTCAGGAAGCCCATCTCTTAGTTTGATCCTTTCCTTTGTATTTGTTATAGCGGACAGCTCCCTGATACCCCAGCTGCTGGCTGCAACCTCTTTGCCACCTGCTTGCAATTTGTCTATGCATGCTTACTGTACCAAGTTCTCCAGAGGGTATAAAAGACCCCCAAGTTCTGTCATTTTTCGGAGGATAATCTAGTGCAGTTAGCCTCTCAAAGATACTGGTGGTGGCCAAATAGTAGACACTATCTCTCTCCTGATTAAAGACTTGGTTTTTCTAACTATTAAATAAATAAGTAAAGATAAATAAATAAATAAATAATTACATAATAAATAACTCAAAATACTAAATAATTAAATAAATAAAATAAATAAAAATATAAATAATAAAAATGAATAAATACGTCTTTTTTCCAATTTAACAGGCTCATGTAGAAATATCTCTCTGAAATTAGCCTAGTGGTATTTGTACCCTTCACCCTAATAGTTTGGCAACAATGACTCATATTTCTGCAAAGAAGGTATTCTACCCATTCATATTTGCTTCCAAAGGTCTTCTTTTAAGTTAGACCACAAAGGATTCAGAATGCCCCAAATCACAAATTTCAGAGTTGGAGAGAAATACAGGAAACTCAATACCAAAAAAGTAATTCTTCCTTCTCCTCCTTCTACTTCTTCTTGTTTTCTTTTTCCTCTTCTCCTTTTTTCTTCTCCTTTTTCTTCCTTCTCCTCCTTTTCTTTTGCATTTATATAGTTTTTAAGGTTTGCAAATTGATTTACCTGTTTTATCCCTGTTGATTCACACAACAACCTTGAGAGGTAAATGCTATTATTATTATCCTCATTTTACTGATAAGGAAACTGAGGTTGAGAGAGATTAGGTGATTTATGCAATTCCAGAGAGCTAGTAAGTATCTGAGGCAAAATTTAAAGTCATGTTTTTCCTGACTACAAATTCAGGATTCTATGCCCTGTGCCAACCAATTCCCTTTTCTTAGAAGGGAAATTCACTATCTCCTAAAGTTGTGTTGGTGAAGATTTGGGATGCCTGTGAGCATCCTCAGGGTTCCTCAGCTCTCCCTCTCCACTGTGCCAGAGGTCATTTTTTGCATGCCTCATCCCTCTGCATAGCACTTTCTCTCTCCATGGTCAAGGGGTGGGGCTCACAGCTGGCTTGAAGGTACAGTTTGGGCATGTGATTTCTAAAAGGTTCACCAAAGGTATCCCATTCAAATTTCAGAAACCTCAGTGAGGTTTTATTTTTTTGTCCCATGAAATCAAACCTAAATTTGCCTGCCTCTCTCTCTGCCTGTCTCTGTGTCACTGCTCCATGCCTCTTTGTGGCTTCCCACACTCTTTCCCTCTCACCCTTTTCTCACTTGAGTTTTTTTCCTGATTATTTACCTAGCTTGACCACCAAGGAAGAGAAAGTTTTGTAATCCACCAGCTAATAGCACATTTCAAATAAATGCCTTCTCAATTTAAATGATTTTAAAAATAAATGTATCACTTTTTCTAGAATGGCCATGTCTCTTCTGCCACAACTTATGTGAAAAGGCAGCAATCTTTTTCAATGAGCTTGGTTATTTGGTCAATGTGAGTATTGTTAATTTTTTATGTTTCATAATTAGTTAATAAGCCTTTACTGAGTGTGTATGAAATTATGCAGTGCAATCAACTAAACAAAAAATTCAATCCTCTGCTTTTTTACCATCTGAACCTAATACTGATCAATGAAAGCTAATTATTTTGCTTTATTAACCATGGGATGCAGGAGACAGCAGGTGTACTCAGCTTATAATGCCTTAGGTATCTTAATAAAAATAATGACATTATGATAGTTAACATTCATATATAGTTATATATATATTAATATTTTAAAGTTCTTTACATCTATCATTTCAATTCAGTCACACAACAATCCTGTGAAGAAGATATCTCCCCCTCACCTTTTTCTTCTTGTTATTTTTATTCATATTTTACAGATGAGGAAACTGAGCCTCAGGAAGCATTTGCCTCTCTTTTGGTTATGCAATTTGTTTTAGGGCAGGATTGGAATCAAGCCCAGATCGATGTGTTTTACAATGCTCTTTTACTTCATGATCTCTCTTTAAAAAATGATCTCTCTTAAATTTTTTTCTTTCATTTTGCTATCTCCTGAACCCATTACTTCCTGTCATCCTGTTGCCACACTCTAAAAATTAGAATACCACAAATGACCATCAACTTATATTGAAATTCTTGTCCTGGGTCAAGTTATCCTGATTCATAAATGACATAATTCATGCATACTCTATCTAGTCAGCCCTAGAACAAATTATCCTTCACGTCTTTAAGTCTCATGAAAAATCCAACATGGCTATTAATTTCTCTGTGTTCCATTGTTCCTACTCTCTCATATACTCCCTACTATCTCTTACTCCTGCTCTGTACCTCTTATAGAGAGAGAACCATAATCAAATTAAGCCTACCATTATTTCTGACTAGCATGTGTCTATCATTTCCTTTATGGTTGCAATTCCCTTCTCTGGGACTTCTGAGAACAAAATGCCCTGTCCAGACTGGTTTCCAAATATCCTTCCTATAAGAATATAACTTTAGCAAAATATCTGGGTATAAAAAATACAAAATTTTGATATGTATTATATAACACATACAAAAAATACATATACATTTCTATATATTACCAACAATGTCCTGTAAGAAGAGCTAGTAAGAGATAACCCATTTAAACTGACCATAATTAGAATCAAATACCTAGGAATATATCTGCCAAAATTAACCCAGAAATTATATAAACATAATTATAAAATATAGAGAAATTTGTCAAACATATAAGAATATGAGCCATTCCCTGAATGATAAAGTATCAAAAGAAATAAATAGATAGTTTTTGGATGAAGAAATCAAAGCTATTGCCATATATTATATAAATATATAATTATATAAAATGTTCTGTATTATTATTGTTTAGAGAAATGCAAATCAAAACAACTCTGTGATATATCAAATGGTTAAAATGATAAAAGGGCAAAAAGACAAATGTTGGAGGATATGTGAAAAAATGGGAACACTAATACAAATGTTGGAACTGTGAACTAATCCAACCATTTTGGAGAACAGTCTGGAATTATGCTCAAAGAATTATAAAACTGCATATACCTATTGATTCAGCACTCCCATTATTGATTTTATTTCCTAAGGTGATCATAGAAAAATGGAAAAGAATGCATGTTGTAAACTATTTATAGTGGCTCTCTTTGTTGTAGTAAGTAACTGGAAATTGAAAACATGCTCATCAGTTGGGAAATGGCTAAACAAGTTGTGGACTATGATGGAGTCTACTGAGTTATGTAAAAAATGATGAACAGGTTAATTTCAGAAAAAACACAGAAAGATCTATATGAAATTATGAAGAGTAAAATAAGCAAAAGCAAGATAGCATTATATACCACAAAAGAAAAATTGTTTGAAGAATGACTTGTGTATGTCCAGTACCAGAGAAAGATAAAGAGAAATAAGTAAGACATAGTTTTTATATATACATACATCATTTTGGCAAATGATGACTTCTCTACTGGGGGAAAGAGAGAAATGAATTTATTTGGGTATTTACATGTAAAATAAAAAAATATTTTTAAAAAGAATATAATCTCCTTGAAGGCACAATATATGCAGTCTTCCTTTTGTATGTACCTGCCAAGTGCAACACAACAAACACCTAAAAAGGTTTCTCATTCATTTTTACATTTTTTTACCAATTTGCTTGAAAATAATTGAAGAGAGATTGGATCAGGTTTAAGGAGCAATATCTGGGCAGAAAGATGAAGATTGAAAGGTTGTTTTAATATCTTTTTCCTCAAGGGATTTTACTTATATTTTGACACAATCTGTCAGTTATTTTATTTTATTGACTGGCCAGTCAATAAAAACTCATTCTAGCTCCTTGTCAATCACAAGGTTCATACAAAAGGGATAGTAAGTCCCTGGGATGGCCAATTAGTTGGCTGTCTTTATTAGGTTCTCTGACACACACATTGGATGTGTGAACATTCATTCACCTTGCTGTTTCAGGACACAAGAGATTCCAATCAACATCTTAATTAAATGCTTCAACAGGGGAATTCTGATGCCATTATTCCAGTACAGTCTTTTGATGCAGAGATATTGTTTTCCCTATGTTTGGGCTTAATATTGAAGTGGAACCAAATCTGAAAATCAGAGGGGTAGAACCAATTAAAATATGGTAGTAATACAGGTGAATTCCTAAAAAAAAAAAAAAAAAAGGACTCTACTTTCCTCATTAAACAAGCCAATGGGGGGAAAAAGATTATGGCCTATACATATGGAAATTAAAGTCATTTATATTGAAAAAATAAGAATATGTTTTATGCCATTGACTAGATACAAATTGGCCGCTAAGGGTGTTGTTGTTGTTGTTGTTTTTCATTTTCCATATTTCTTCTCATTTCCACCTATTTAGAATCTTTAGTTTGTTGCAAAACAGCTGAAGTGCTATTTTGTTTTTAATTATTTTTTTTGTTTTTCTATTTTTAACATTCTTTTTTAAATATTTGAATCACAAATTCTCTCCTTCCCTCCTTTCTCCCTTCCCTCAAAAAGTAGCCTTATTATATGCAGAAGAGTGTGGGAAGTGCTAGGGATGCAAATATTAGGAAAGTAGAAAATCCCTGCCCTCATTAAGCTTATATTATAATAGTTCCAAATCAAACCCCTGAGAGTGAATCACTTGAGGGAAGGGGGCGGGGTAGGAAGGAGAATACCAGTCTCCTTTTCCCACTGGAGCACAAGCATTAGCAATTTGGAGCCTTTGGACTCTTCATTGTGTCCTCTTGCGGTCCTAGCAAGGACAGTGACTAGAAGCATTATCTGCATTGCAAGTCAGTGACAAAATGACACATTGAATTAAGAAAACCAGTATTCTTCAAGGAACAAGTTTAAAAGGCAATCATACTTAGGAAGGTTTCACAAAAGTGTTACAAAAAGGAGAAATGGTCTTTAAGGAGTTGGAGGTTACCTCCTAAACCTATACTCTAAAAGAATAATGAACTGGAGGGATTCCATGTGAACCAGAAAAACCTCCAGGAATTGATGCAGAGAGAAAGGAGCAGATCCAGGAGAACTTTGTATACAGAAACGAATACACTGTGGCATAATTGAATGTAATAGACTTCTCCAATTGACTTTTAAAGAAAGGAGTGAGACATATGTTGTTGTTGTTTTTTTCAACCATAAAACTAATATGTTAAGGGCACAATGTTATTGTTTTAATGTTGCCCAATACTTAACTGTAATGAAAGATTATTTAGACCTCATCAAATAAACTTATGCAAAATATTCATTAATTATGTTAATAAAATTTCTTATATTGTCAGAAATCTTTTATTTTAAGGCACAGAAACGTTGTAAGACATAATTTCCTTTAGGAAAAAAAATGTTAAAATTTTGAGATATAAAAAGTTTACTTATATTGGCATGAGAATAAAGATTAATCTTAAAAACTAGATAAGTGGGGGCAGCTGGGTAGCTCGGTAGATTGAGAGCCAGGCCTAGAGATGGGAGGTCCTAGGTTCAAATCTGGCCTCAGACACTTCCCAGCTGTGTGGCCCTGGGCAAGTCACTTAACCCCCATTGTCTAGCCCTTACCACTTATTGACTCCAAGACGGAAGGTAAGGGTTTAATAAAATAAATAAATAAATAAGCTAGATAAGTCAACCCACTCATCATAGATCTATTCATAAAGGAGTGATGTTACACATTCAGTATTTTCAGTTTCTGTACGTTATCATTTTCAACATGTTTTGTGTATGTTATTAATATTTTATAGTTTTAGTTAACCCGAAATGTGTTTTTCTTAAAGTTTGTTTGTTTCCTTCAGTGTAATTTTAATTCTTTGTGAGGAGAAAATTTTCTTTGAGACTGTATTTCAACTATTTACATGGGTCCTTATAATATTTACATTTATATTTTAACCTCTGGACCTTTGTCTTTATCAATGTGGGGGACTCTCAGTGTGGATTACCCATCTATAGATAAAGAATGACAATTCTTCTATAACTTACAATTTTAGATAGTTCCTACAGGCAGTGAGAAATGACACAACTTCACTATGTCACATAGCCAATATATGTTCAGAGGTAGGACTGGAAACCAGGTCTTCCATTAGGCAATCTCTCTTTAAATATAGTGTGATACTATCTCTTTTCCATAATTTCATAAATATGGAAATGGATTCAATTTGTAGAAATATGCCTTGACAGTCAGGAACATTTCAACTGAGGTATATGAATTCAATGAAAGCTACATACATTCTTACAGCATTTGACAGTGATTGGTTCTATATTATGAAAGAAAACTGGCAGATTTAATAATCACTTCCATATTTTTAAAAAATTGCTTTTTGTAAAAATATCAAGAAAATATCTCCTTTCCCACTCAAGAGACAAGTAAAAGCTCTCTTCACAATGGAAAAGAATGGGCAGTGAAGAGACAGGATCAATCCTAGGACAATATTTGCTAACATTGTCAAATTCATCAATGGAGCAAAAAAACTAGAGTAGAAATTTAAAGGAAAAGAGCATAGTTTAGCATCAAAGCTCTCTAGAAAAGGAGAATTCAGTGCCTCATTAGAAAGAAAGAAATAATGTTCAATTTAAGTGATCAAAAACATTTTTTCTTATAAGTAAAAAGAAACATGAGAGAAAAAATTTGAAAAACAAACAACAAAAACAACAGACAACAAAAACTCCCCCTTCCATTCTCTCCTCTCTTTCCACTCAGTGTTAGATCTTGTAACCTTAGTCAATCACTCTTAAATCCCCAACTCTTCCATAGTTAAAGTCTCTATGTATACTAATCACTGTCTTTACTTTCTATTTAACATATAGCATTTATGGACCCTATATTAATCTAAAATAGACAAATGCCAACCCTTTCTGAGTTTGTTTGCTTCAGACTCCTCAGCTGAAAAATGAGGATAATATTAGCACATACCTCACAAGGTTGTCATGATGATCAATTAAGAATATTTATAAAGACTTGAGCACCATGCCTGGCACATACTAGATACCATATAAATGTTAACAATTATTATTATTATTATTTTCACTTATCCAGAAGCCAAACATATGCATATATGTTTGCATGTATATTTCTGAATTTATAATCCACATTTGTATAATTATATTTATATACACACATGGATATGTGTATACAGATATGTATACATATATATATATGTATTTATATAAAACATAATTTCTTCTTCCAGAAGAAAGGACATTGGCAGTAGAGAGCACCAAACACAAGGAGAAATAAAACTAACTTCACATCAAGAGAAGAATCAACTTGATGGCAAAATGGGAGACATCAGAATCATTTGTCTCTGTATAATCTGGCATGTTACTAGCTAGAGCAAAGGTAAAAATTAACATAAAATTAGAAGAAATGGTAAGACAAAAAGGAGAAAATGTAACTGGGTACAGCATCTTCATCCAGACCTATTCAAATGAACCATTGATGCTGAAAAGTGGGGCATTGAAGGCAATAATATTAACCAAAGCCAAACTGATGTAAACAATTGCCACTTAGAGACCACCTTATGAAGCAGAACTAAATGGTGAACTTCACAAGGCTCTAAAAATATGTGTAAAGGAAGTTCCTGTCCATTGAAAGTGACCTCCTGACATTACAAAAAATACAACTGCCTCTAGTGCACTGGCCAGCATTCTCTCCAAATATGTAATATTTTTACCAATTCATAGGATACTATTTCACTTAAAGATTACAGGAACTTAAAAATCATCTATGCCAGATGTGTCAAACATGAATGCAGTTAAAATCAAATTAAAATGTGAGAGGAAAAAAATTAATGAAATAAATGACTTTTTTTTTTCTTTTCAGTTGTTTTACAGTTGTGTCTGGCTCTTCATGACTCTATTTGGGGCTTTCTTGGCAAAGACTAGAGTGGCTTGCTATTTCCTTCTAGAGTTCACTTCATAGATGTAGAGACTGAAGCAAATAAAGTTAAATGACTTGACCACGGCCACATAGCTCATATCTTAGGCTAGATTCAAAATTTGGGAAGATGCTTCTTCTTTACTCCAGGCTTGGCACTCTAACCACAGCACTACCTAGCTGCCCCAATAATTCAATAGAAAATAGATACGGTTAATATGTAGTTCTCTAAGTCAACATGCAGCCTGCAGGGATCCATATTTTTGGTTTAGTTGCCCCTTTTCTGTTTCATTTAGACGCCATTGATCCAATATAACTCCCCTACTCTATAGATGAGAAAATGAGGTTCAGAGAAAGTGATTGAAAGCCATACCCAGAAGAAGCACATATTAACTTTTTTACCCCAAAGCAAACAGTGGAAAATTTAAAGTAGCCTTATCTTCAGATGGAGTATTATCCAAATTTGTTGTTGGAATGGAGAAAAAGTGGCAACTAATTTATCTTCCCCTTGATTTCTTATTTAAGGAACCATGGTGCTAATCATTGTGGATGAAGACAAATAGAGGAAATGAACAAAGATATTTTAAAAACTAATTAGATCTAATTCCCACCTAAACATAAGTGGAATGAATTAGGATTTGGTATTAAGTTTTCCATTTTCTAAACTTAATGGATACATAAACATCTTCATTAAGCATCAATAGTTCCATTACTCTTCTAAAAATATACTATTTTGTGTTCTGTTACAGACTTAAAACATTATGAGCCACATTCATCACAAGTATATATTTTCCATAATGGCTTTAAGAGAAAATCACATAGTACTCATCCACTTTAGATTTTAAGATAAATACACTCATGTCCAGTTATCTTCCACAGAAATTATCTCTGGGAGTTTGCATAATCCTTTAGATGCTTAATTACCCAAATATGACATCTAGATTTTTTTCTGTAAGATTGCTTGAAAATCCTACAATATTACTGTAATGAACTCTTAATATATTATTGGAAAGGGGAAGGTGAGCCAGTCGTGTAGTAATCAATGGACAGTTTTGTTGGTATCAATTCAGTGTTAAGAGACTAGAGAAAGGACCTTGACCCATAGAACAGGATGCCTTGGATGAATTTATGAGATTAAATGGACCAATATTTCACAGTATGGACAGACATAGATGGGTTGTAAGACATAACACTGAAGAAAGCATCCATATTGTTGATAACAAAGATCCAATTATTCAGGACCTACTTTAGTGCTGGGACATGGGGGATACAAAGACAAGGCAGGCCTCAAAGAGATTACATTCCATAAATAAATGAAATCCTTATTTTTTCTTCTGTACCTGATTCTCTTGCTACTAAATTGAATAAGTGGTTCAAAATCCATTGTTGAGTCTCTAATTGATAGAAAGCTCCCACTGTCCTATATTTTGTAGCAGCTGCCATTATGCCATCAAACTGGGTACTGGCTAGCTCTTTGGGTACAAAATTTATATGAACACAAAGGAATTTTGATGGGTAAGGACATGAATAAGTGAAAAAATGATGATTGATTTGGTGTAAAAAGTGCAACTTAAAATGAGTCTTGAAGAATTTAGGAATTTTATAAGGCAAAATGATGTAGGAGTACCTTCCAGACAGTGAGGAACAGTCAATGTGAAGCTACTGAGTCAGAGATAGAATCTCATCTACAAGGATTAGTATATGGAGTACACATGGAGTAAATTTGGAAAGCTAGACTAGAACTAATCATAAAAGGTTTTAAATGCCATAAAAGTTAGTTTATCTTTTATAGAAACCATATATTATTAATTTAAAATAATAATTTTAAGGCTTTTTAAAATTTTTACACTATTAGAATTTCAATCGGGAGCCCTTCGAGCCTCCCAGAGATTCACCTTACATAACACATAACATTTTAGGGAGAAAAAAGAAAAAAATCAACAAAATTAATCACTACATTGAAAAAGACTGAAATAGCTGCATATTCCACATCTATGGACCTGTCACTTCTACAAAGGAATGGAATGGTTTCTCCTCAAATGTCTTCTCTGGGGCATGCATTTTTTACAACTTATATTGATTCTCTTTTTCTAGATCATCCTTTACTTATTTATATTGCCAATTTGTTGTCCCTTTTATTTCCTTGGAATGAGCCTATAGATTCATGTTTTCCTGTTCTTCTGATAATTTCTGCTATGTAGGTCTTAAATTCTGCCATTTCTTCTTTTCTAAATTCTTCTAAATTCATATTTCTGATTTTTCTCTTGAATAAAAAAAAAACTTTTGTGATTCCATGCTCTTGGGTAGCTTCAGGGTTCTGTGTCCATCCCTTATTTGTTCAATTTCTTTTGCTATATTTGTTTAGAAATGTTTGCATTTTTTGCAATAGCTTATCATTCCTCTTCTAATTTAAGAACCATATTCATTGAATTATGCTCTAAGATTTTAATAACTTTCTTCCTTCTTAACTTTTAGTTGTTTTAGTCTTCCAACTCTTTCCAATACTCCCTTTATATTCTGTTGCTTAGTTTCTATTTCCTTCCCCTTTGATGCCCAGAGCTAGACTTCTAACAACCTCTTTTAAAGTTAGTAAAGTGATCAGCCTACATCTCAGACCCCTTTAACTTATAGGTAAACAAGACTGGCCCCTGGCTGGACTCCAGAACCTTCCCTTTAGATCTGATGTAGACCTACAATCTATCCGCCTGTCCCAATTCCTACTCTTCTTTCATTCTCTAGATGGGATAAGTCAGTGTGTTATACTACTTTGTGCAGACCTCAGGGAATGTGGAATGGGTGCTAGTACAAAATTTTCTTCTGTCTTGAGGTTTCTTAAACTAGAAACAGCATCAAGCAGAGCCTGGGTCTACCCTGCTATATACCTCCTCCTCTGTAAGTAGCTGGTCATAGTAGAAGTCTGCTTCTTGTAGTAAAAAAAAATTCTGGGGGGAAAAATAAGGGGCAGCAAAGTCTACAATGGCATGATGTTAAATAAAATTATTTCATTATAATTTTCCAGTTACATTTTTATAATTTTTATGTCATTAAAAAAAACTAATTTGAGTTTGAAATCCTCCCCATCTCTCCTATCCTTCTCCCACTCTTTGAGAAAGAAAACAATAGGTATCACTTATATTTGAAGTCATGGAAAACTCATTTCCATTTTAGCCACATGGCAAAAAGGGGTCCCACAGCACAAGCTCACTTTTCAGTTTGTGTGCCATGCCTGAGAACTGAAGTTGGTAAAAGATAAAACTGCTACTTTCTTGACCTATGAAAGTCACCGAAATTTCTCTACCTCTTATATGTAATGCCTTTTTCTGGAGGGGGACTCTCGAGAGTTTGTGAGGAATAGAAAAAATAAGTAGTCCTCTAACTAGTTGATTGTATGGCCCAGAAGTCTCTTAAATGATAGTTTTTAAGGAAAAAGAATTCTTCAAAGAAGTATGCAGGAACTGTAGATTGCAGAAAAGTTGGAAAAGAGGTTCTCAACTTTCTTTGAAGCAGATATACAATAGTGAAGGATTAAGTTATAATCTTTAATTATTCATGACACTCTTCAGATATTCAAGTTGACAAGCTCTCATCAAACTCATGTTTGACATATGTCATTTTAGTTTGACATATACTATTGAAATACAATGGTGTCTTTGTAATTCACATTTTTTTGGGAGATGGCAGAATCTTAATTATGTCCACATACTAAATTAGCCAACCTCAATCCATTTTTTCCCAACAGTGGCATAGAGTGGTAAGTACTTTACATTATCAAAAATCCATTATTCATTTACCTTAAAATATTGAAAATGGACTTTGCTTCCATGCCTATTATCAAAATGTAGTACACCTTGCATGAAAATTATGTAATTGTTATATAATCAAATTATATGATTTAGGCCAGTTATGTCAAAACCTAACAAATGCTCCTACTATTGATAACCTAATGGGTTTGCCAGAATTATGTTATTATATAATTGAGGACATTTTTCTCATTTTTAGAGCAAGCAAGAGGGAAGCATGCCTTCGAAATTGGAAAGCGCTATTTTTTTTAATGAAAATATACTTCCTTGCCAACACATGGGGCTCTATTTTCCCATATAAGTAAAAGAGTCTTTCTACCAAAGGTCTTTTCACACTACTAAAATGAAAGATGAATTTAACAAAAATTTTGGAAGATTTGGCACCTTTTATGTTGACAGGCACTGTGGTTTATATGTGAGCATGACTAGATTCTTGCCTTTCCAACAGGAGAAAATTCTCAAATACTTCATTGCAATGAACTGTCAACTGTATGACCCAGTAGAACTATATAGCCTCATTTTGATGATGTGAGGCAAATGGAGTACTAGACTTAGAGTTAGGAAGACTGGGGTATAAACTCTGCTTTAGAAACTTAGTTGTATGATCCTGTGAAATCACTGAAACTTTCTGTGCCTCAGTTCTTCATTTGTAAAAGCAAGAGGTTAGACTTCCTGACTTCTGAGGTCCCTTCTAGCTTTAACTCTCTGATCCTACATGTCTTTGATATAGTTCAATTTCATGCCAAGCTGTAAAGTTGTAGGCTATACTCTCTCAAGCAACTAAAAGACAGAAGTATCACTAAGAAATCTTCAGCTGTTGATATGTCATAGAAGTTTTTTAAGTCTTTGGATTAAGTATCTGAAAGCAGAAAAACATGTAAGGTCTTCCTGAAAGCTTCCACTATATTGTTCCTTTTTAAGTCAAATGCTCAACTGAGTTTTTGTAGATGAACTCTTAAGAACTTTGGAACTCTAGATGACTAAGGACTGCATTGAGTGGTCATTTCTTTTCCTGTCAATAACTCTTATCAATAGCATAAAGCAAAATGCTGGTAGTATTGTTAGTTTCTCTGTTAATGTTTTCCAGTGCCTTCTTTTGGCATAGAGAAGAAACAGAAATCTCAAAAACAGATGAAGCTAAGTCCAGATTCTATCAGGTCCTAAAAACTGGAAATGCTTCAAAGATGAGTCTCAGAATCAACTACACAGCCGTCCTCTAAGGATCTAGCTAAATCTATAGGCTCACTTCACCATTGGCCATAAACTATTGAAATTTTTGCCAAGAGCAATTCATGAAGTCGAATGCTCAGTCCCAGAAGGCTTTTGATCTTCTTTGGTGGAAAGAATGGCCATACCAAATAAATCACAGACTCTGAAAATACTGAAATAAATGTTCAGTTAAATACTTAACCAAGCTGCAGAATTTTAAATTCCCGAGAACCCTAGTGACCATCTTATCTAAAAGAGAATTCTCCTACAACAAATCCATTAATTGAGTCTTGGTTTGAAGTCTTCTCCTATTATGGAAAACACTGGTGCAATGCTTGACACAGATTTGGCACCTAATAAATGTTTGTTGAATTGACTTCACCTCTCTAAGGCTGTGCATTTGACTTTCTAACAGCTCTAGTTTTTAATAATAGCTCAAGTTTTGCAAGCCACTTTATGAATTTCTAATTTTATCCTTGTAATAACCTTGGCAGAGAGGTGCTTTTATGATCCCCACTTTCCAGATGGAGAAACAAAGGCAGACACAAGTTAAGTATTTGGCCCATATGCCTGCTGCATAGCAACACTAATTAAAAATTTGATTGATGGATAAATGGAAGGCCACATAGCTAAGAGTCTGAGGCTAGATTTGAATTCAGGTCTTCCTGACTTTAAGTTTCATTCATTCATTCATCTATTCATCCATCCATTCATTCATTCATTTTTTTGCAAGGAAGTTTTTCTTTTGATCCAGTCTAATTTGGTGTCTTTGCAACTTCCACCCACACCACAAGAAGGTGTCTTCCTTCTAGTACCAAACAGAACAAATAAGCCTTTCAAACTAAATAAATAAATAAATAGAATATTCTGCACCTTATCAGAACATTTCATCCTTGTTCATTTCTTCAAAGTAAACTTGTCTTCTCAATCATTTCCCAAAGCCTCTAAGAGAGAAGCAAAGGTATACCTTACAGGTACTGCCAGCCTGGGGATGGACCACGTACCTGGTCATTTTTGAGTACTAGGTTACTGAAGTCTAAATGAGTCTCATTTACCATCCAAGAGAATAATGGGTTTTTCCTCCACATCAAAAACAAACAAACAAACAAAAAAACAAACAAACAAACAAAAACAACAAAGAAAATCCTACTCAGGCAAACCTATCCATAGCATAGAGGATAGAAAAGAAGCCTTAGAACCAGGAAGTTTGGGGTTCAAATATCACCTTTGACATAAGTGATCCAGAGTGAGTCATTTAATCTCCATGTGCTCTAGAGCACATCTAAGACCAACACTCAGTAGATGTGCTAATATTCATTGGTAGAATGAGTTTTCATATGCAGGATTTCCCCATATCAGAGATATGGGGTTCTGACAGGTTCTGATACAACAGAAGACATGTTCCACCTCTAACAAAATCATATATACTTGAATGGGAATGAGTATTTCCTAATGTAGCTAGGTGGTACAGTGGGTATAGCACCAAGACAGGAGTCAAGAAGAACTCGGTTCTCATTTGGTCTCAGACACTAGCTGTGTGACTTTTGGCAAGTCACTTAGTTGTTTGCCTCAGTTTACTTATCTTTAAAATGATTTGGAGAAGGAAATGGCAAACACTTCCATATCTTTGCCAAGAAAAACCAATATGGGGTCAAGAAGAGTCAAACATGATTGAAAAAAGAGAGAATAACTAAAAGGCAAGTGGGAGGAACAAGTGAAAGTAATCGTTAACTTTGCTCCTTTTTTCCACTCTTTTCCTTCACTGAAATCCTGGTGATGGCATCCCTCAGCTTTCCTACCCTACATTTTTCCTCTCTACAAAAACTTAATAAAATGCCTGTCTCTGACCACCTTAAAGGGGTGGTAAAAATCAATGAAAATAAAGCAAAAACAGAAAGTCCTTCATAGAACGCCAAGTGTGTCACAAATGCCAATTAATATTCTTCTTTTCTAGAGACATTTTGAAGAGGACAGGTATTTTTTTGTCTACCACACCCTGCTGCCTCTCACAGAGAAAGCATTTAATAAATGCTTGTTAAATTAAATTGACTTTTTTTTAGCTGCTACGTCATATTCTACTCCAAATGCATTCTCTCTTCTCTAACCCATCTTATATTGATTGTTTATGTCATGCAATTAGTACTATATTAAAAAGCCTGCCATATGCACTAATCATGTGTTCTATACAATTGGACATTTAAGTATTGGTAGCTAATCCTTATATTTATATGTGTCATCTCCCTGGCTCGTTATGAGCTCCTCTGTGTCAGACAAGCACAGGATGAAAGAACAATCAAAATGGCCTTGGGAAGAGCAGAGGTGCCAGGCTCAAATAGAAACTTATTGATGAGGGCCACATAGTGACTCAGAAAAGCAGAGAGGAGCATTGCTTATGTTGCATTATATTTTATGTATATATTATTAGACATTCCCAATTGCATTTTTATCTTGTTCTGGAAGCTAAAAGGCATCGTTTTCTGTCCTGCCTCCAACACTTTTTTCAAACCTTTATCTTCTGTCTTAGAATCAATACTAGATATTGGTTTCAAGTCAAAAGAGCAGTAAGGGTTAGATAATGGGGGTTAAGTGACTGGCTTGGGGTCCCCTTCTTGAGTGATATGGAATTTCCCTTGGCCTCAGTTTCTTCATCTGTCCAGAAAAAGGTTCTATGACCTCTGAGGTCCCTTCCAGCTTCAAATCTATGATCCTATGCCAATCATTACATAAATCCTCACATCATCACCCTGCATGAGTCTTTGGCACTACCTTGTTCAATCAAGTTAAGCCATTAGGTTGATATGCAAGCAACTAAGCCTTAATGCCTATCAGCTCCACCACTCTCAGTTCCTTTAATATTTCAATGCAAATTTCCAGGTAAGCAAAAGCCAAATCAGGCCTATTAACATAAACATTCCACAAACAGCAAGGGGGTGAATGAGATTTGGACCCCATGTCGTCACAATGAAAGGGAAATTAATGTCTTCTTGTCAACCAGCCAGCTTCCCCTACCCTCTATATTGTCTGGAAAATTCTAAAGAATATCTGTGGGTTATTAGGCCACTTTCCTGTTGCATCTTTCTTAGAAACTGGTTTTGTTCTCTTCTCTCTTTTATAGTTATGTAAATCACTGTCTTTGATCATTTGTAAGAACAGAAGTTGGCAATGAAGAGAACAGGGAAGAAAGCATGTTTTTTGGAATGCCTGCCAGAATTTGTTAGGGGAGAGAGGGTGGACAACAAAAGCAGAAAACAGGTGCTCTGGAAACAGGTGAAAGAGGAAGCCAGTCCAAAGCAAGACACAGCACATGTCCTGAAACTAGAAAAGAAGGCCAACTCATATGCCCTGCCTCCTCTGGCTCTGCCTCCTCCAGTACTCAAGCTCTTAGGTAAAGAATTTTGAACAGAGAATCACGAGACCAGAATTCAAATTCCCAGCCTTGGCACTCAATACCTTTATGATATTTGGGGTAGGACTCACTGACCTCCAAAGTGCCTTCCAGATCTATGATTTTAGGATCCAATGAAATCACTTAATAGCATTGTGCCTCAGTTTCCTAATTTGGGGATTTAATGACATAGAAGGGTCTTTCAACCCTACATTGATAGTTTCCTTATTTGTAAAATGAAGGGCTGGGTTTCAATGCCCCCTAAAGTGCCATCTACCTGTAGATCTATAATCCTGGGATCTAATAAAAATAATTTAATCATATCATACCTCAATTTCCTAGTTTATGAAATGTAGGGCTGTCATTCAATGACCTTAAAGTTTTCTTCCAACTCTATATCAATGATCCTAGCAGCCAATGAAATAATTAGCTTCATTCTGCCTCAATTTCCTTATCTATGAAATAAGCTGAAAAAGGAAATAGCAAACCACTCTAACATGTTTGCCAAAAAAATCCCAAATGGGGTCATGAAATCAGGCATGACTAGAACAACTGAGCAACAACCTTTTTTTTTTTTAATTTTTTTAATCAAGGGATAGTGAATAGAAGACTGTAGCACTTAGACTTAAGAAGACCTGGTCAAAGACCAGGTTAAGAAGACCCAGGTTCAAACCTCTCTTCTCCATACAGGCTCTGCAACTGATTAAATCATTTACCCTCAAGGGGTTCCTGTACATATCTAAAAAAAAAGTGATTGAATTAAATGGATTCCAAGATTGCTTTTAATTCTAAATCTATGCTTGTATGATTCGATGATTATGAATTTAAGATGAATTGTTAACCTGTATTTATGGAGTTTCCAAATTGAGAATTCCCTAACGGGACATATTTTACTTGTCCAAATTGCCCCTATCGGAGAGAGACAGAAACACAGAGATACACATACTCAGAGCCAGCTTAGCACATAATAGACATTCAAAAAATAAGTCTCAAACAAAAATGAATTAGTCATAAAGTCATATAGCTTTAAAAATCATCTGATCCAATCTCTATATTTTATGGAGCAGAAACACTCTTCAGGAGAGGTTACAGTGATTTGCCCGAGGATATACAGCAAATGCATGTCAGGATGAGGGCTCTGGGGTCCTGACTCCCAGTCTATTACAGTTCACTAGACCACAGTGAAAGGCTGTGGTTTGTTTGGTTTTGTTTTACAAGAGTTTTTCATCCAAGAAAACTTGGTTTAGCAGTTCTGGAAGGTGCAAACATCTCCACAAAGGGGTCCTCCAATCCTAAAGTGAACCACACAAAGGGCATCCATGGACTTAGGAGTCCAACCTTTTGTCTTAAAGCTGAAAGGCTTTTGGTTTATGTCATGAAAAATGAAGGTTGTGGATTGTGATTTCTATCAACACAATGCTTTTTTTTTGCTTTTTTTTTTTAAAGACTACTCTTTTTAAAAATGCCTCAGGTAGAAAGTCAGACATCTCCCTGGTGCATTATCTTACAATGTCTGATTAATTTAATGACAGTTATCTTTTCATCAGCCACTCTACTCAGCAAGAGAGCATTTTAGAAGCTAGTTGAATATATTTTCCAGATTGCCAAAAGAAAAGCAGGAGAGGGGGTGAGAGGAGAGGTTTTGGCTACTCCTTCTTTTGCTAAATTTATTTTCTTCTCCAAATACTGAATTGTCCTCAGTCTCTTTTAGGTTCCATTAAAAGGGTTACTTTTCTTGCATTTTAAGAATCTTTTAAAAGGATAAGGTTTTGTTAGTACTGCATGGTTTTTCCAAGGGGAAGACTAGCATAATAAAACAACATTTGTTGAAAGATTGTAGGCAGTGACTTTTCTATTTCTGATCATGACACTGCCCTATTGAGGGCACCATGATGAAGACAATCTAGAGAAAGCTTTTTGGGGACCTGATGGTCCTATTCATTTTTTTGTAAGTCTGCAACCAAGGTGTGGTTTTATTTTTTTTTTATCTCAAAGAGATAACAAGGAGTAAAAGTTGCAAAGAAACAAATTTGGGTATGATTTTTAAAAAAAATAAAAACTTCCTAATTAGTTATTTTGGAGGTGAATGAGTTGCCTCTGAGGATGCCATGATATCCCTCTTTTGAGGTTTTCAAGCACAGGGTTTATGAAAACATCATCACAGTATTTACCTAATGCCTCAAGATTTACAAAGGGCTTTACAAACATCCCATCTTATCCTACAACAACTCTGGGAGATAGGTGCTACTATTAAACACCCTTTACAGAAGAGAAAATTAAAGTGGAAAAAGATGAAGAGACTTGCTCAAAGTCACATAGTAAATAAATAACTGAGACTGGAGTTTGAACTAAGGTCTTTATGACGTTAGATCCACCATGTTCCATGGGATGGCCACTGAAGATTCCTACAAAATCTAAAAATTTGTGATTCTATTCTAACTTTGAAAGGGGAAAGCATAAGAGAGAGATCTGTGGGAGATCAACCCCAGAGGGCACCAGAAATATATTTTGTAGTTTCTCTGGTAATCTACCTTTTGTTTTAAAATGGTATGATGGCAAGCATTTCTTGGACACTGCTCAACCTGGACTGGTGGAGTTAAGTCAACCCAGTGGAGAGAGGAGGTGTGATTACCAAAGCTCTTTAAGGCATCCATTTCAAGCCTATATGGTGGCAACTTTTATTTTCCTGGAGAACCAGAAGCTAGTTGTTGGGACTGCCAATGGCTGTCCAAGACATCAGCCAGCAGATGGCTCTTGGAGTAACATGTTACTGATTTAACTACTCCTTCAAAATTGAAGTCTGTGAAAGATTTAAGTCTTTCTATTTTTATGCCTATGATAAAATATTCATTTATAACTCCAAATTGCTTTTTGTTTCCAACCATTTATGAATGTAAGTGGGGAGGGAAGACTATAGGTAACTGAGAAGCAGTGTGGTATAATGTAAAGAACACTGACTTTGAAGCCCGAGTACTTGGGTTCAAATTCCACCTTTGTCACTGTGTGACTCTGGACAAATTATTTCATTTTCCAGGCTTTAATCTCCTCATTAGAAAAGAAGTTTGGATTAGACAGCCTTTGGATACCCTTACATATAGGTCTGACTCCTATGGATTAGGAGAATGGGGGCAACTCCCTTCATCTCTTGGTGCCTCAGAGTAAAGTGGGAGAAGGGGAACTGAATTTTCTTCAGGTTTTAGGGGCAGCTAGGTAGTGCAGTGAATTGAATTTTAGACCTGAAGTCAGGAAGAGTCATCTTCCTTAGTTTAAATCTGGCCTCAGACACTCAAGTAAGTCACTTAACCATACTTGCCTTAATTTCCTCATCTGTAAAAATGAGCTAGAGAAGGAAATGGCAAACTACTCAAGTATCTTTGCCAAGAAGACCCCACATGGGGTCCTAAAGAGTCAAATATGACTGAAATAATTAAAAAACAACAAAAATCTATCTCCAAAACTATGATCAATAAGCATGACCATGAATAATTTGCACACCAGAAATCTAGGGTATTGATGCTGCATAAAAAAAGCATTATGAGAGCAAATGTCTATGGGAGCAAAGAAGTTGATACTGAATTGGAGAACTGTAGCCATGTGTCTTCCCCATGAAAAACACAGTAATCTGCATCATAATCAGAATAAACAGAGTAATAAAAAATAGCCCTTTGGGGAAGAAAATAGGAAACATAATTACATTACTTGGGGAAGTTTTCAAATATGCAGAACACCATTTGCTCCAATGTTCCATCTGTAGGGAAATGAAACTGAGTGATTTCCAGCAAGTCAAGAAGTGGGCAGGAGAGAGAGGGCACCAGGATGTTTTCCCCTCTAACTGCCCAATGTGTTTTAGAAATATTAATGGAAGGTCACCAATAGAGGGCTTAGCTTGGGTCAAATTTAAGAGGCTACAGTCCATCAAAAACGATTTCCAGGGTCCAACTCAGGCATCTAAAACCCTTGAGTTTCCAAGACAGTTGGGGACAAAGCTGACACACATTCCTCGAGAAGCAATGAAATCAATTGTGACATTTTTCATTTATTTGTAAATGCCTCTTTGGCAGTACACTCACTCAAAACGACAGTCGCTTCTTCCCCAGCTTGGGGAGGTGATGGTAAAATAGAGAAATCCTGACAGCTGCTTTAATGAGATTCTGCATTAGGACCACTCCAATGCATTCCCCCCCCCCAAATGAAGAGCATGCCCTTGACTCTCTGTCTCATACCCCAGTCATTTGGAAAATGTTAACCCTGTGAAAAACTAAACTAACCTCCCTTAAGTCCATTTCCCCTGCTGTTTATTTCCCTTCTATCTTTCAATTAGAGAAGGGAATTCTAACAGAGTATTGGGATAAATGTCAAAGGTAGAGAACAACTTCCTTTGTTGAAAATGGGAGCTCTGGTCTTTTCTTATCAAAAAGAGTCAAGAATTGTCATTAGGCTCCCAGGTTATTATGCTATAGGATGAGAGAATCAGAGATTTAAGACCTAGAAGGGACAAACATCATTTCATGATGGGGTAACTAAGGCATAGAATGTCATTGTCTCCTCATTTTGCAAATGAGCAAATAGAGACCCCAGAAAGATAAAATCATTTGCCCAAGGTCACAAGGAGTAGGATCATAGATTTTGAAATAGATGATACATACAAAGCCTATTTCAATCCCCTCATTTTATAAATAGGGAACCTGAGTATGAGGAATCTTCAGCTACATGATATCGGTATTGCTTGGGCAACATATTCATTCATAGCGGTACCCCATATAGCAACATATTCATGCATAGGAGCATTCCATATATATATAGAAATGAACATTCCATATATGTACATATATATATGTATATATATATATATATAACAACAACCAGCAGCATGAACTTTACAAGTGTAAAGTAAGACTGATTATTAAGACTAAAAAATAATTTTAAAAATTGCCTTTATAATTTAAAAAAAGAAGAAAATCATTGCCAAATTGTTTCATTGCTTTGCATAAGCAAGAAAATCTCAACCTTTCATTTCCCACTGTTTTTGTTTCTGTTCAATTTCTTTATGCCACCTCCAAGACAAATGTTTATGTGAAGGTGAAATATCACCTGCATACATTTCCAGAGATCCTGAAATTAGCAACATACTTTGCTTTCACAGAATCACCAAATTTCAAAGTTGGCTGGGGAAGTTTTCTGTGCAGTCATTTCAGTCTCTAGACAACTTCCATTTTTCCTTCGCAGTAGAATTGGAATGATTAGTGCCAATGGAGAAGAACATGGTTTTTCAAACTTTTTATTTTCAGTTCCAAATGCTCTCTCTCTCTTCAATCCCTCCTCTATCCATTTAGAAAGCAAGACATATGATATTCATTGTACATAAGAAGTCATGCAAAGCAGTGGAGAACATTAAACAAGTATAGAAATTGTTATGGAATTGAAAAGACTTGTAGAGCCAGAGAACTTGGGTTCAAATGCCAGCTCCACCAAGTAATACTTGTTTGACCTTGGACTAGATACACCATCCTTCTCTGACTCAGTATCCTCATTTGTAAAATTAGTGGTTTGAATTAGATGACCTATAAAGTTCTTTCTAACGCTAAATCAAAAAATGTTTAAAATAACCAAGGATGAAATAGTTCCCAACTACCAGGAAATGGATTTGATGGGGAGAGATGAGTATATATTTCAGGAGACACAAAATACAATTTCAATTAGGAACTATGAACAGCGGAAAGATCAAGAAAAGGATGTGATGCCTGAAGACCTGAGCTTAGAAGAGAGCTAAGGGTTCAAAGAATTTGAGGTGAGATAAGTGTTATTTTAGACATGGTGAAGAATCACAAAATACAAAGACCTAGACAGAGATGGGAAATGGTATGTTATGCAAGAAGGAAAGCAACATCTGCTTGGCTGGAATGCCATGTTCATGAAAGAGACTGGAGTGTAGGTGGTCTGGAAAGGTAGACCAGGGCTATATCATGAAAGAATGACAATGCCTACCAGCTTTGTTTTGAATGGTAGAAATAACAAGAATCTTCTAGAGATTATGGGGCAGCTTGGTGGTGAAGAGGATAGAATACCAAGCCTGGAGGCAGGAAGATGCATTTTTCTGATTTCAAATCTGGTCTCAGACACTGACTGCCAGTGTAACCCTGGACAAGTCACTCAACTCTGAAGTTTCTTTGCCTGTAAAACAAGCCAGAAAAGTAAATGGCAAACTACTTTAGTATCTTTGCTAAGAAAAACACATACGAAGTCACAAAGACTCAAATACCATTGAAAAATGACTGAACAAACCTGGAAAGACTTACAGTAAATGATGCAAAGAGAAGTGAGCAGAAACAAGAGAACAGTGGACACAGTAACAGCAATAAAGTACAATGATTAGCTGTGAATGAATTAACTTTCCCCAGCAAGGCAAGGATCCAGGCCAACTCCAAAGGACTCATGACAAAAAAAGCCCCCCACAACCATAGAAGTAACTGCTGGAGTCTGAATGTAGATTGCATCATATCACTTTTCATTTTATTTTCTCCATGAAGTTTTCTCTAGTTTAAGCAATATGTATCTTGGGGTGTATGGGGTGCTCAGGGAGGGGTAGTGTCTCTGGTATGGAGGGCTCGTCGTGCCCTCTTAGGGCAGCTCTCCAGCCTCTGACCCCCACCTGACACCCAGCTCTCACTTGTGGCTCCCAGTAGCTGCTAGCATGCGGCAGCGGCCACACCCCAGGCAACAGCTTCCACAGGCCAGCTAAACCTTGTGAGGGTAGCCATCGGGTCATCGACCCCTGGTGAACCAGGGCTTTGCTCACCCAGCATGTGAAGACTGTTTCGGGCTGAACAGACAGAAGAAACCAATAAGAAGATTCAACGGCTGAGAGGGCGACGCAGCAAGGCACTGTGGAGTGCTTAGAGCGTGTTGGAGCACAAAGGACAACACAGCCATCCAATGCAGCTGAGGAAGTCTCCAGGTGTAACAATTTTTCGTGCCATTGGACCCAGGCTTCCAACGCCAAGAGAGTGGGACTGTCTCTGTGCATCGACTTTTCCACTTAAATCTCCCTCACGCACAAGTATCTTTGGGCACACTCATCTATCCTGACCACATCCACCCTCTTCAAGACATGAGGCGATGGGGGAGTGGTGACCCAACAGGTGGAGGTGACCACTAGCAGTTGTAGTCACGATCCTGCACGTAGGCGGCCCATGGACCAGTGGTTGCTCTGCCCTGTGGGCAGCAGGGACGTTCGGCAGCATCCTGGGCGACTGAGCAGCCCTCTCTAGGACAGCACTGCTCACCCTAATGAAGGGAGGGGACTAGAAAAGGTGTCCCAAACATTGCCTGCCCTACAAACACCCGGTCAGCACACTGCGGCTGATGGGTCATCCCTTTAAGAGGTCGAAATCAAAGAAAAAACACAAACTCCTACTAGGAGCATGGAACATCAGGACATTACTTGACAGAGAGAATACCCCAAGACCTGAGAGAAGAACAGCTCTAATCGGTAAAGAACTGGCACGATATAACATCAACATCGCAGCCTTAAGTGAAACACGCTTACCAGAAGAGGGATCACTCAGCGAACCCACCACTGGATACACCTTCTTCTGGAAAGATAGAGCCTCAAATGAAGGCAGAATCCATGGTGTTGGCCTGGCCATCAAGACCAGTTTGCTCAAACAGCTGCCAGACTTGCCTGTGGGCATCAGCGAGAGGCTCATGAAGATCCATTTGCCTCTCAGCAAAGACCGGTATGCCACAATCATCAGCGCATATGCCCCAACGCTGACCAGCACAGAGGAGACCATCAAGCAGTTCTACTCTGACCTGAGTGCCTTCCTGCACTCAGTGCCCACAAATGACAAGCTGATACTACTGGGAGATTTCAACGCCCGCATTGGCCAGGACCATGAAAGATGGAAAGGAGTGCTCGGCAAACACGGCGTGGGAAAAATGAACAACAATGGCCTACTGCTACTCAGCAAATGCTCAGAGTTTGAACTCACCATCATGAACACTGTGTTCAGAATGGCGAACACATATAAAACAACGTGGATGCAGCCAAGATCAAAACAGTGGCATCTCATTGACTACATCATTGTACGCCGGCAAGACATCCAGGATGTAAAGATCACCAGAGCCATGAGAGGAGCTGAATGCTGGACAGACCACAGATTAGTTAGAGCGACTCTTCAAATGCGCATTGCGCCTCGCCATCCAAAACGCGCCCAGAGAGTTCACTCATTTTACAACGTGAGTCGTCTTAGAGATCCATCTTATTTGCAAAAATTCCAGTCCTGCCTGGACGACAAGCGGTCTGCCAAGGGACCACTCACTGGAAGCTCAACCGAGAAATGGAACCAGTTCAGAGATGCAGTGAAGGAAACATCAAAGGCAGTCCTAGGCCCCAAACAACGCAACCACTGGTTCGATGACAACAACACTGCTATTGAAGACCTATTGAGCAAGAAGAACAAAGCCTTTATGGAGTGGCAAAATAATGCAAACTCTGCTCCTAAAAAGGACAGATTCAAGTCTCTCCAAGCCACGGTGCAGCGTGAGATCAGGAAGATGCAAGACCGATGGTGGGAAAAAAAGGCAGAAGAAATCCAGCGGTTTGCTGATATGAAAAACTACAAACAATTTTTCAGTGCCCTCAAGACTGTCTATGGGCCATTAAAACTCACCACCACTCCCTTGATATCCTCTGACGGTGACACTCTCATAAAAGATAAAAAAGGCATCAGCAACAGGTGGAAAGAACACTTCAGTCAGGTTCTCAACTGACCCTCTTCAGTCGACCAAAGGGCCCTTGACCAGATCCCCCAAAACCGCCCCATTGAACAACTTGACGTCCCTCCTTCAATAGAGGAAGTCCAAAAAGTCATTAAACAAATGAGTGCAGGCAAGGCACCCGGTAAAGAAGGGATCCCAACCGAGGTGTACAAGGCCTTAAATGGAAAGGCGCTCCAGGCATTCCACATAGTGCTGACCAGCATATGGGAAGAGGAAGACATGCCTCCAGAACTCAGAGATGCCTCCATCGTAGCCCTATACAAGAACAAAGGCTCACGAGCAGCCTGTGACAACTACAGAGGCATCTCACTACTCTCCACTGCTGGAAAGATCCTCACCCCTGTTATACTCAACAGACTCCTGTCATCTGTTTCAGAGCAGAACCTGCCTGAATCACAATGTGGCTTCCGACCAGATCGTAGCACCATCGACATGGTCTTCACGGTGAGGCAAATGCAGGAAAAATGCTTTGAGCAGAACCTGAGTCTCTACATTGTCTTCATAGACCTGATGAAGGCGTTCGACACAGTGAATAGGGACGCATTGTGGGTGATCCTCAGCAAGCTCGGTTGCCCAGCAAAATTCATCAAACTGATCCAGCTCTTTCATGTTGACATGACAGGGGAAGTCCTATCTGGTGGAGAAACTTCCGAGTGCTTCAACATCTCCAATGGCGTGAAACAAGGTTGTGTCCTCGCTCTGGTACTATTCAACCTATTTTTCACCCAAGTATTACGACATGCTGTCATGGATCTAGACCTCGGCGTCTACATCAAATACCGACTGGATGGCTCACTATTTGACCTTTGCCGCCTGACTGCAAAAACAAAGACAACAGAGACTCATCCTGGACGCTCTCTTCGCAGATGACTGTGCTCTCATGGCCCACCAAGAAAATCATCTCCAAACCATTGTGGACAGGTTCTCCACCGCAACAAAACTGTTTGGCCTGACTATCAGCCTCAGCAAAACAGAGGTGCTGTTCCAACCCACACCAGGGAGGGCAACAAACCAGCCGAGCATTACAATCAACGGCACGCAGCTTTCTAATGTCAACACTTTCAAGTACCTGGGCAGCACCATCGCCAACAATGGGTCCCTAGACCATGAGATCAATGCCAGGATCCAAAAGGCCAGCCAGGCACTCGGGCACCTGCGCTGCAAAGTCCTCCAACACAGAGGTGTAAGCACTGCGACGAAGCTCAAAGTGTACAACGCAGTGGTCCTCAGCTCGCTCCTGTACGGTTGGGAGACATGGACACTGTACCGGAGGCACATGAAACAGCTGGAGCAATTCCACCAACGCTCCCTCCAGTCAATCATGAGGATCCGATGGCAGGACCGAATCACCAACCAGGAAGTCCTCGACAGAGCCAACTCCACCAGCATCGACGTCACGGTCCTCAAGACCCAGCTACGATGGTCTGGACACGTCCTCCGCATGGACCCACAGCGAATACCAAGACAGGTATTCTATGGTGAACTGTCAGCTGGACTCAGGAAACAAGGCCGACCAGAGAAAAGATTCAAGGATCAGCTAAAGTCCAACTTGAAGTGGGCTGGCATGACACCAAAGCAACTAGAACTCGCTGCTTCTGTCAGAAGCAGCTGGCGAGCCCGCATTAACCATGCTGCCACCACCTTTGAAGATGAGCGACGTCTACATCTTGCCGCTGCGCGTGAACGCCGATACCAGACCACAACTGCACCTCCGTAACAACGGGCGTCCCATGACCCATGTGCCACAGACTGTGCGCCTCAGCCTTTGGACTCCAAAGCCACAGGAGGGTACACCGTAGATGAAACTGCACAAAGACAATCGTCATTCTCGATCACCGAGAGACTACCACTACTACTACTACTACTACTATCTTGTTTCACAACATGACAAACATGGAAATATGTATTATGTGATAATATATGTACAACCTATATCATATTACCTGCCTTCTTGGGGAAAAAAAGAGAGATGAAGGGAAGGAGAGAAGGTGGAATGCAAAGCGTCAGAAAACATACTAAAACTGTATCAACATGTAATCTGGAAAAAATTAGGAAAACAAATGAATGAAAAATAGGACTGAGCAACAAGAAATGCTTATTGAGCAAACACAAGTCTTTTCTAATTTCAGGTTTAGTATTTTTTTACTTCATTTTACCACATGAACTCAGAGCTTCTCTTTGTTAATAATGATGATAAATAAAAATACATTTATTTTGAGCTCTCAGATTTATGTAGTACTTTCTTGACAACAACTTGGAAGAGGAAGGAACAAAGAACTCACTTATTCCTGACATTGCCTCAAACCAAAACAATGGTTAAAAAAGAATGATCATCCACTAACTGTGCTAAGTGATACTGATACAAATAAGAAAAAGAAAGTCATTCCCTGCCCTCAAGGAGCTTCCAATTGATTGAGGGAAGACAGTACAACAAAATGAAGCTGAAAAGTGAAAATGAAGACTATTTGTCAGAAAACATCTGGAATAGGAGCAAATTGCTGACATCCACTATCAAAACCAAGCCAAGCAGCTGGTAGGAAATACAAAGACATTTGGAGATTCTGAGCCTTCTCTAAAGAAAGGCTTTGGGAGGATTTTTTTTTTTGCTCCACCTTCCAGTCTCTCAATCAAAGCTTTTTGTTTTTTGGAGGGGAGACTGATTAATAAACTTCATTACAGAAAATGAATTTATCTCAATTTTCTTTATTTACATTTACAATCTAGTTGTCTGACAAGTGAACTCAACTCAAGCAAAGGTTTATGTACCATCAGTGTGCGTATCATTATGCTAGGTCTTGGAGTTTCAGAAGCAAAAAACAAATCTCTTGTGCCTAAAGAGTTTATATTCAATTGAGGTTACTATTTGAGAACTATAGATGCCCAGCTGTCATCCTTCAAGCTCTTCACATTGTGAACCCATTTTTCTTCTAACATACATTTCTTTAATAGTGGCTTTTGCTCCTATTCTTCAAAGTTCTTCATTGGCTACATTTTGCATGTATAACAATTAAAAAGGCTAGAAGCTTGATAACATTTGTTGGACTGAATAGCATTGGGTCACATCTGAAGTCTTTCCAACTTTGTAGAGGTATAGAGTGCTTGTTCCCCACCAGCATAACCTCCAAGAAACCAAAGTCACCTCTACTTCCTGAGGAGACACCAGAGGAAAGCAGTGATGGAGGAACGTCACCACTGATGAAAGAGAGCAGCATTTATAATTCCATCCATGTGGCATCCAAACATGAGAGAATTTGAGAACGTTTCTTATCTTTCATGGATCTGTAATCCTATTCACATAGAAATACTTGGTATTTCTGAATATATTTCTAGAATTTCCTATTTATGCTCTTGAGAAACAGTGCCTTAACAGAATTTTGGGTAATTAAAGGCTCTCAGAAATCATGTTATGCCTGAGAATGGGTCCTTACATTAGGCTTTACTTCTATGTCTCTTTTCTTATTTATATTTTGAAGATAATAAACCAAGGAGTTAAGGCATTATCATAACCTAGATGATTGTGGATTCTCTAAATTGTATCCCTGAGTACCCTGCCTAAACTTTCCCCTTAATAAGACCTGTATAGTTTGGATTCTTCTGGCATAACCTCAAGAATGAGAGTCATCTGAAATCCAGAGAAGATTCAACCCAATATAGGAGCTAAGAATTAAAGTGTTATTATTGCAGATAGGGAAAAAGAAGAGGCAGACAGATGGCAGAGGAGGGAGAGGAGAAAGGGGAAGAGGAAAATATTCTTAACTTGTTTTGGTCTTAGACCTCTCTAGCCTTCTGGTCAAGCCTATGGACATATCTTAAAAGAAAAATGTTTGTGACCTTAAATATTCAAAGATGGAGAAAATACAATATTTTCATTAAAAGATATTTGAAAAGAAATCTCTAATTTCACATACCCTCTAAAATATGTCTGTGTTGCCCAAATTAAGAATCCTACTTCAGTGGATGTACTCGAACTTTGCTTTATAAAAATAGGTTTGGAGGCATTATGACCTTTAGTTGGGTGTGCTGAAGTTGACGTTCTTTTTTCATATATGAGCTGGGAAGTAACATCGTCAGTGGAGTCTCTTATAATTCTGAGATTCTAATTATTGAACAAATATTGAACAGTGGAAATATATATAAATGTATACCAGTATAAGTGTATATATATATATATGTATGTATAAATGCTTTTCATTATGTATTCTATATAAGTTTTTTGCATATATATATATGTACAGGTATACACAAACACTTTGAACATTGTGTCTCTTTTTGGTACTTACTTGTAAAATAGGGTAGTGCAGTTGTGTATAAAGGAGAGTGCTGAATTTGGAGTGAAGAAGAACTGAGTTCAAATACTGGCTCAGATACTTTCTAGCAATATGACTCAGGTTAAGTCACCTAATCACTTGGGGTTTCAATTTCTTCATTAGAAAAATGGGACTAATAGTAACTACCTCATAGTGTTGTTGTAAGGATCAAATGAGACCTCATAAAGAAAGTGCTTTATAGGGTTATATAAACATTAGCTTCCTTATTATTATTATTTCAATGGTTTATGGGACTTCCAGTATGAAAAATGTCTCAATAATATTGACTGACAACTTGCCTATAACATACTTTTACAAATTTATTTGGGTACACTAAGAGATGAAGTGATTTCCACAGGGTCACATATTCCATATGTGTTAGAAACACATTATCAGAATGCAAGTTTTTCTTGACTTCACAGCCAGCCTTCTTTCCACTATGTTTCATGGCTTCTCTCTAAAGCACTATTTAAAAAATCAATTAATTAGTTTGTTAAATAAAAATACCCAGTTAAGTCCTTCCATCTCCTCCTTCAGTAGAAAAGGCATCATTTTACAAAAAGATATATATATGCATATATATTATGAAACTATGTCAATTATATTCATCAGTTCTTTCTCTAGACGTAGACAAGTAGACAAGGTTCATTCAACCTTCCTTGACTAGACCAGCCATCATTCCTTAACCTCTAAAACATGGGAGCTTCTGGGATCACAGCCCTGCCTCGCTTCATTCACTTGCTCTATGCACTTGCCTAATAGCCTAATAATAGCCTCATCACCTCATAATAAATTACCCATGAGCAATGGTTGCTCCTCTATCTGATACTCTGATGAGATATGTATGGCTACCCCATACATATACAAGTCATTTTCTTCAAGCAATAGTTCTGTTACTGTATATAATGTTTTCTTGGTTCTGCTTGTTTCACTCAATAATTTCATGTAGATTGTTCCATGTTTTTCCAAAATTAAACTGTTCATCATTTCTTATGACACAGTAGTATTCATCACAATCACATGCCACAATTTGTTTAGCCATAATACCTATATTACATACACTAGTCTGAAAGGAGATCACATGTTTTCAGTAATTTCCCCGGGAGTTGTAATGGATTTCTGTTTATCCACATAGGTAATCTCATCAGGTAAGCTATGTGTCTGTCTACATAGACAGACAGACAGAATGGATAGATCTGTATATTGCTCTACTAATTTTTAATGTATATATACACATGCTATATATTTGTTCTTATTACAGTAACTTCTTTTTAATTGAAAATTTTTATATAATTAATTAACATTGAATATTTTTCCATGGTTACATGACATGCTCTTTTCCCTCCCCTCCTCCCCCCCAGATGTGCAATTCCACTGGGTTTTACATGTATCATTGATCAAGACCACAGTAACTTCTAATTATGGTCATATCCCTGGTTTGGGGGGTTAGGAAAATGGAGGGGTTTATATATTCCCAGAAAATAGTTATTGTTGCTCCATCACTATAAATGATCATCTATAGTGGTTACTAACAGATAGGGAAAGAATAATGAATTGAGATCTAGAGGACCTATGCCCAAATTCTGCTCCACTAATGGCCATTTATGTGACTTTGGATGAATCACTTAACCACCCTGCACTTCAGTTATCTCATCTGTAAAATGAAGACCTTGGATTATCCCTAATATTACATTTCTAGAACTATGATCCTAGGAGCAGTGAACTTCAATTGAGGTTCATTCAACCTTCCTTGCCTAGACCAGCCATCATTCCTTAACCTCTAAACCATGGGAGCTTCTGGGATCACAGCCCTGCCTCGCTTCATTCACTTGCTCCATGCACTTGCCTAATATCCTAATAATAGCCTCAGCACCTCATAATAAATTATCCATGAGCAATGGTTGCTCCTCCACTTGAGACTCTGATGAGATATGTATGGGTACCCCAGCATGCCAGAATATAATCTATTCATGATTATTCTATGCATCTCTTGGCTACATCATCTCTTAGATTATCCATAAGTGATCCACCCAACACACTAAGGGGTTTAATTTTCTTGACATGGATGAATATCAATGATCCCTACAGCCTCACCACTGATCATACCCTGCTTTTGACATATAAGAGGCCCAGATTGTTCTCAAGGGCTGGCAAATCCCCAGTTGTGGTATTATTAGAAACAGGGTCAAATCCCAAGATCATAGTCTAAGAGATGGGAAAAGATATAAGAGGGGATCTAGTCCAACTCATTTATTTTACAGATTAAGAATCTTGAGAGATAGAAAAGCAAAAAATTCTGCCTAGCCAAAAAACTCTGGCTTTTGAAAAATATCTTAAAATGTCTCAAAGTATATTCCTAATGTCAGGTTCTTATTTCTGAGGAATCACATTTCATTCATAGAAATATATGGGAGGTCTTAAGAACCATTGGAGTCTCAATAGTAAATATGAAGGAAGGTTGCATTTGCAATGCAGACAGATAATCCCAAGGTCCCGCAGAGCAATGATGATTAACAACACATTGGAGAAGGAGCATAAATTTTAATGATATTGCTCATAAAAATCCCCATTTCTAAGGTTATACAACAGAATCAAGTTTGCCTAAAAGCAAACAAATCATCCAGTTCTGGGGTTTCTTTTCTCCTCTATAGTTGTTTTAATAGGACCTACAGCCTTCCCCTAGAACTGATGAACTCGACTAACCTGCAATGATCTTCAAGAATTTCTGGCTTCATGGTAAGACCTGGTTCTCACTGGAATCTGCTATAACTTACTGCCATTCTTGGTGCTGATTCTAATTTATTTTTTTACAAACCAAGAGAACAGGCTTCTGGGATGTGGCCTTTATGAGCAGAGTATTTGTTGATGATAATGATGAGACACAATGCCTCCTCCCAAGATTAGAGGATTTGGGAAGTAATCTACCCTTGGCTACGGATAAACATCTATAAGAATACTGAATTGAATCCTGGACTCTTAAACTCATAGAGGGAATTGGGGGAATTTGGAAATGATTCAGAGAACCATGGAGATAATGATTAAAAGGGCTGGAAATAAGATATGTGAGGAAAGGTTAAAGAAAATGGGATTTAGATGGGAGAAGAATGCTTTGGGGCAATATAGCTCATGTATATGAAATAGAGCCCATGATACTAAAGCACGTAGTGGGAGGTGGCACAAATAGTTCTCTAAGTGCTTTGTGACATTCTGTTTGTTTGTTATAGCATTTTATTTTTCTAATGACCACTTTTTGAAGGAAAAGCAGGAATATGTCTCTAGGGTGATTAATTCACTGAAAAATAAGAGCATTTCAATTACCAGACTTGGCAAGTTTTACCAACTCCTTTAGTGTGTCGGGACTCATATACAATCAGAAAAAAAGTTGCTGCTGAAATCAGAGGCTTTTGGAACAAGACAAAGAACCTTAGAATGACAATGGAGCTTTCAACCCTTTTTTTCCATAGGACAGGGACTATGGATATGTGTAATTAGAATTTTGTTACCCTAAAAACTATGTTTCCCAGAATTCCTTTTTCATCCTTACGTTTCATCATTACTTTTTTTACATAAAGTTTCAGGAATCCCTCCCCTCTGGGCTCTCTCTCTCTTCTTCCCCTTTTGCAGTCTGGTAAATTTGTCTTTACTCAGGCTATACTTTTTCTTTTTTCATATGCTTTTTCTTTACTTCAAGTGATTATTAATACATATTATAAAATATAATTCTTGGAGTTATTGGATATTAATTTAAATCTTACAGATGTGAAAAAATTGTACGTGTTGTCAAACTGTTATCAGACAACTTATACTTTGCCTTACTACTCTTGTCCTCATCTATTCCCTTTCCCTCTCAATTTCCTTTTCCCTCTCTTATCTATCTCCCCTTTTTTCTTTCCCTTCTCTTCTCTTTCTCTATCTTTCTCCTTCTCTCCCTTTCTCCAGCTCTCTCTCTCTCTCTCTCTCACATTTTTTTATTTTTAATTTTTTTTCCAAATTCCATGTCAGTACAGTTTTTAACAATCACTTTCTGACATTTTATAATTCATGTTCTTTCCCTCCCATTCCTCTTCCCCAACACAGCAAGTAATATAATATAGGTTGTACATGTGTTTTTATATAATCCATACTTCCATGTTTAACGTGTTGTGAGAGAAGATCCATGTTACTTAGGCTAGAGAAAAATTCATGGAGAAAATAAAGTGAAGAATGAAATGCTTTAATTAGCATTCAGATTCTTCCATTTCTTTCTATAGCAGTGGACAGCCTTTTTCATCATGAGTCCCTTAAAGTTGTCTGGGATCTTTACATTTCTCTTAACAGTTAAATCATTGACAGTTGGTCATCTTATGTTATTGCTGTTATCATGTACAATGTTCTTTTGGTTCTCATATTCTTTATTACAAGGAATAGAAAATATTCTAAGGAAGGGATGGTAGGAGATTATATTTGGAAAAAACTATAAGAAGATATATTTTCTAAAGTTAATGACTGCAAATTTTCTGAGTATTCTTCTTTCCCCTCCCAACCTGAATATTGAAAATTGAAGGTCTGATGAGTTCAGTGACATTCCCAAAGACAATATGAGTATAACACACTTGAACTCTAGTCTCCCAACTCCAATGTTTTTTCCTTACACCATGAAACAAATTCTATTTCTTCTCTATATCAGCATCTAAAAGTTCCTAAAGGATGGCTCAATATAGAAGCAACAAAAAAAAAATCTGACTTTGGTTTCCCTTGTTCAGTTCGGGGATTCTTTGTTGCTTTGGACATGTTACCATATGTCCAGCATGTTCCCAAGATCACTTTTTTAAATTTCTTATCTATTTTTCAAATGATATGAAGTAGGCTAACTAGTTTGCTGTGTTTGTATCTGAAGCTCATAGCATAATTCCTAGCTCATAGCAGTCACCGAATAAATGACTGCTGACTGACTGATTCATTTTAAACTTTTGCAATTCATCATGAACATGATCTAGACATAATAATGAATAGTCTTATTTAGTAATTTTAAATACATATCAGTATTTTTCCTATGAGATGTCAATTAATAATAATTCCATACATACCTTCCTCTTCTATAGGCATGGCTAAGGATAATCGCTGTGTGTGAAAAACAAGGATTTAAATGAATTTCAACTCAAGAGGCAACAATGGTGTGATCTGGCAGACAAGGAAGATAATTTTGACACTATTAATATAGACCTAGTAGCCAAGATGAGAGAAGTGTTATACCTTATTCAAGCCACAACTAGAATATTATGTTAATTCCTAGGAACTACATTTTAGGAAAGAAGGAGATTTTTAAATTGTAATTAATTAATTAATTAAGAATATTTTTCCATGGTTATATGATTCATGTTTTTCCCTCCCCTCATCTCTCTCCCGTTCTGTAGCCAATGCACAATTCAACTGGGTTTTACATGTATCATTGATCAAGATCTATTTCTATATTATTAATATTTGCAATAGAGTCATCATTTAGAATCTAGATCCCCAATCATATCCCCATTGAACCATATGATCAAGCAAATGTTTTTCTTCTGTGTTTCTACTCCAGTTCTAGGAAAGAAGGATATTGATAAATTGGAAAGCATCCAAAGAAGGGCACCATAATATTGAAAGTACTTAAATTCATACCATTAGAAAACTGATGAAAAAACAGGCTGTATTTTTGGAGCAGATAACACTTTAAACAGTATATGAGAGCTTACTTCAAGTAGTTGAAGAACTTTGATATGGATGAAGGATTTAGATTTTTCTGTTCAGTTAGGAAGAAAGGAGAGAATGAAGGAAGAAATGAAGGCAGGAGGCAAGGAGGGATGGAAGGAGGGGAGAAGGGAAAGAAAGAAGGAAGGAAATAAGCAGGAATTTATTAAGCATCTACTATGTGTCAGGCATTGAAGCTAAGCACATCACAAATATAATCTCTTTGATTCTCACAATGACCCTAGGAGGTAGGTGCTGTTATCAACTCTGTTTTGCAGTTGAAGAAAAGGAGGAGGTAGATAAGGAGGTAGACCTTGTGCCCAGGGTCACACAGCTGGTAAGTGTCTAATGCCACATTTGAACTCAGGTCTTCTTGACATTAGGCCCAGTGCTCTATCCACTGAGCCACCTGGGAAAGCATGAATCCAAAATTTTGGCAAGAACTCATCCTCATACACACTTCACTACATACACATTCCCTATTAAATTGGCTAATTCATTATACTGAGAAATACTGTATTCAATCCTCAGCAAAAGTAAGAGGAGTAAAAAAAAAGGTTCATACATCCATGAATTCATTAAATTTTTTTTGATTGCCACATTTCAATATAATTGTTTCCTTTGGGGTAAAAAAAACAGGAGTAACTGAATATAAATCAAAATTGACCATTCCTACTACAAATACTCTAAATATTTTCCATGGTCATATTCAGATATAAGCACAAATCCAAGCATACCTTTTTAAATGATCTAATGTTTCATTTTTCCCATGCCTCTGCCTCCCTCAATTAAAATAAACTACTCTATCTATCCAATTTGAGAGGAACTAAGAGATATGTGATGAAACATACCGCACAACCAATATATTTGATAAAAAAGTGTCGATTAACTTAAAAAAGAGAAACTGAAAATAAGACTTTGATCTATGTATGCCCTGCCACGTGCACCAGTGCTATTAGCTTTTTCTCTTTCTTCAAAGATCATGAGACTGAACCATCTCAGGAAGTCAAGAAGAACAAAATTATTGTGTAGTAAAAATCAGCCTCCTGAAACATGACAGCCTGTACCTCCTTCCTCCCCACCTTCCACCATGGAACACATCACAACATGTGTAAAGCTATGAATGGAAAACGTTAGTAATTGTAGTATGTGGCTCAGCCTTCTTAGTGGTAAATTGCCAATGAAGATTTCAACAATGACAGGGAATGGTTGTTGTATATTATAGCTCTTTGAAGAAACCTTTCCACTAACAGAATAAAGACTGCTTCCTGAATACGTATTCTTTCCCAAGGAGTCCATTAAAAGAATGTTCTTAAGCTAGTTGGCTCAGCTGATTAGAACATATTACTAATGAGTCCATGGTCAACAAATCAGATCTGTACAGACCTTTGAAACTTACTCCTAGCAATAGTGATATTTGTACAATATACTTCAGATATAAGGATCAAATGAGATAATGTTAAGGGAAGTAGCACATTCTTTATTAGCACCTGCTAAATGCTTTTTCTTTATCTATCCTTCTATTTAATAACACTGTACTGTGCTAGGCTTTCTCAGAGTCAGGAAGACCTCTTTTTTATTTTTTTATTTAAATCCCTCACCTTCCATCTTGGAATCAATACTGTGTATTGGTTCCAAGGCAGAAGAGTGGTAAGGGCAAGGCAATGGGGGTTAAGTGACTTGCCCAGGATCACACATCTGGGAAGTGTCTTAGGCCAGACTTGAACCTAGGACCTCCCATCTCTAGGCCTGGCTCTCAATCCACTGAGCAGGAAGACCTCTTCTATTTGGCATATACTACAAGTCTTATTTTTGCAATCAGTGCCTCAGGCAGAGCTCATGTTCTTTAAAAGTCTCAGAACATCATGAACTAAGAAATTTTGTTCATCATCACACATTTCCTTCTTGTAGTTAGGAATCCTCATTGTGACCTGCAAACTCTCTACCTACAGGTTCCTTTACTGACCACCATGCCTGCTCTGCCTCCACTCTTCCCTTTCCTATCTTGACCCCTTGGTCATCCAACCTACCCTACTCTCAACACTTGAATCTCTCACCATTTTGTCCTGTTATTGTCCATGCTTTGCCAAACGCCAGTGCTGGATTACTTCCACCATCTATCTACTTTGTTCCTATCCACTTATTATAGAATGCAGCTAAAGATATCATGAAACCATGTAACATTCATAATGCTACATTATCTTGCCTGAGTCCTACTTCTGCAAAGTTATCCTTTTACACCTTCCTATTCAATTCACTCCCATTCATGACAGTAACTATCCTAAACCTTTCTATCCTTCCTCAAGGGAGAGAAAGAGGGAGAAGAAGGGAGAGAGAAAGGAAGGAGGAAAGGAAAGAAAAAAAGAAGAGAAAGAGGGACAGAGGAATACTTATTAAGTACAAGTATTATGTTAAGTGAGGAGCTTACAAGCAAACAGAAAGACACTCTCTGCCCTTAAGGAGCTTACAGTCTAATGGGAAAAGATAATTCCCAAAAGACAGATGAAAGTTCTAATATAAAAGAATTGCTTTGGCATTCAGGAAGTTAGATTGACCTGAAAGGAAGTGTCTGGTCAGCCTGAGAATTCTTACAACATGGAAGTCCCACTAGACAGTAAGGGGTTGAACTGGCAAAGGGACATTCCAGATTGAGAAATCTATAAAAGAGACTAGATGATACAAAAGTTTATTACATGATTAATATCTCAAGACCTGCAAAAGTAGGGAGGATTTCTTCACCTAGAATTCGCTTTACAAATGAACTCAGAGGTCTGGACCAAAGAAAAAGAAAATATAGGATATGAGTAGTAATTTTGATATGAAAGCAATCTAGGGACATTCTACATCATCTAGTCCAAACCCCTCTGTTTTCAGGTAAGAAAATCTCCTTTGGAGTATAGTGAAATGACTTTCTAATAGCCACACAAGCTTCAAAGCCAGTGCTTTAATATCTGCCCAACATTTGACACACATCAGCACATTTAAGTCTCCCATGACTCTGTGAGATAAGTGCTATGCTAAGTATTAACCTATCTTACATACTTACTGAGACATCTTACTATGTCTCAGAGAGATTAAATAGTCACACAGCTCACATGATGAAGCCAATACTCAAACCCAAGTCTTTGACTCCTTTGTGGAGAATCATAGCTATGTAAGCAAAGAAGAAAAAAGAAAAACACAAGGAAAAAGAGCAAAGAAATAAAGACCTACAGACAAGTTTTCCTTCTCTCTACCTGTATGATTCTTTTTCACCCTTAGGTGAGAAGGGCAGACACCAGTTCTACTACATGCTGGGCTGCTACTTCCCAGCCTTTAACGATTTGCAAAAGAAAGCCTGAAAACAAATCTATAACCAATAGGCTAAGAATGCTAAAGGTACCCAAAACAGAACATGCATAGATCATAGACTGAATGAGATAATATCTATAATGTGCTTGGCACAGTACCTAAGCACACTGTAGGTATTCAATAAAAGCTGTTCCCTTTCCCAAATCACAGATTTCAAAACTGGAAGGGACCCTGGATGTCTTGGAATCTACGCATTTCCCTCACCCATTTTATTGATAAGCAAACAGGCACCAAAAGATTAAATGAACAATCCATTGTCATAAATCTAGTAATTCTTTGAGGCAGGATTTGAAACTAGGTCTTCTGAACTTCAAGGCAAGTGCTCTATCTACTGTTCTATAACAGCTCACACCATTGTGCTGAGGTGATCTCTGCATGGATCACTAATGAATGAACAATTGATTTAAGAGGAATAGTCTTAAGTCTGGTAAAAGCTTTCTTTTTTTCCTTTTCCTTGGATGGGATAAGTACCATTTCTCCCAGCAGTATATAACTCTCTTAAGCCTCAGGTGGTTTAAGTTAATGAGATTAGCTACAGCAGGCAGCAAAATCCCAGGAGATGAGATTTATATTTTATGTGTTCTCACTTTATACAGCTAGTACAGTGTAGTCCATCTTTTTGCCACTCTGGTCTTGCCTTCTTTGGAAACCCAAAATAGGAGAGGTCATGACTTTGACATGAATGTTTATGTAAAATATACTTAGCTTAGACATACAGAATTGAAAGGGACCTCATACATCAACACAAATACTACAGACCTGGAAAAAAATCTTGACTGACCAGGAAACTTGGTCATATAGGGATTATCTGGAGAAGACTTCCCAAGACAGGAAATCAAATCTCTCCCAAGGCAGCTCATTCCACATGGTAAGAGAGCTCATTTCAAAGCTTCTGACTGAAAACCTAAATCTCTGTTTTTGTAATTCCAATCATCGCTACTGGTTCTGTTCTCGGGGTGCAAAATGGACAAGTCTTCTCCCTCCTTTGCACAATAGTGCAAAGATCATTAAAGACCTATGTCATGGCTCCCTAAGCCTTCTTTTCTCTGATATAAAAATCCCAATTTCTTTTAATGCCCCTTCCTATGGCATGTATTCATCTTCCATGATTATCCTGGTTTCTTTCTTCTAGGTGTTCTCCATTTATCATCATCTTTTTAAATTTTGATGCTCAGAACAGAACACAGTATTCCAGATGTCAATGACTTATGGTCAGAAAGAAGGAAGGATTCAGATATCAATTCATGATATCAGAGAATCTAGAACTAGATGGACCTCGAAGGCTATCTAATCTGACCTCAAATTTTATAGAGGATGAAAAGGAAACCCAGAGAGATTATATAATTTGTCCAAAGTCCAAGGTGAAGTATTGATATTTGAACCAAAATCTTTGACTGAAAATTCAATACTTTTCCATAATATCATGTTGCATCCTTTTTTATGCCCAAACTTTTAATTTCAAGAAGAGTAAAATAATAACTTTATTTTATCATTGTTTCCCCAAATATAAACTTCTTACAGGGAGTGACTGTTTCACCTTTGTCCTTGTATTACTAGCACTTAGTTCAGTGCTGGCCACTTAATAGTAGGCACTTAATAAAAGCTTGTAGATTGACTATAATCTTTTTTGTTATTCTCCCTTTCCCAAACAATATATACCTCTGTTCTCTAACCAAACATGCCCCAAAGAAGGTTGGGTAGGGGGAAACATAAAGTCAAATCAAGAAAAAGGATTGAAAATAAATAATGGGAAGATAATAACTCATCATTTCATTAAATGTTAAGATTTACAAAATGCTTTCCCCTCTCCACAATCCCATGAGTTGGGTATACAAATATTATTGATAGATAAAGAAATAAGCCTCAGAGGTGGCTTCTCCATATATTTGTACATACAATCAACTAGTAAGTACTGGGATGAAGTTTGGAATTTTGGTCTTTTAATTATAAATGCAACCATAGTATATCAGAGGCAGGACTTGATACCATTTCTTCTTGACTCCAAGCCACTTTCCCATATACCAAACTAGCTATCAATCTTGGAAATTACCTAAAAATCTATTAGAAAAATATTCCCAACATGAAGTTAAGTTTAGTTATCTGTATGAATAGGAACATTCTATAATATAATAACTCACATTTTTTATATCTTATTAAAATTCACAAAAGTCTTTTCTTCATATAGCCCTATAAGGTAGGTAATGCAAGTAGCATCATACCCATTTTACTAGTGAGGAATCTGTGGCCCACAGAGGGTAAGTCACTTGCTCAAAATCAAGCAACTGAGGTTGAATTTAACAATAAATCAATGAGCATTGTTTGGGTATTTATTTAGAGCAAGGTCCTTCCAAAGGAAATAGCCCCTGGCCTCAAGGATCTTATATCTTATTGATTAGAGCTCAGATCTCCTGAATCTAAAGGCCTAGGTTCCAGCTTCTATATCTTAAAGAATCAAGAGATGACCTCTAAGGTCTTCAGTGCATGTAACAGTTGGGGACCTACTTTTAATAACCACTTATAAAGCAGCTGTGGAGCAAGCCACATTGTACCAATAAATTGGAAAATGAGCACCATCTCTGGAAATGAGTGATATGAAGAGGCAGCTTCTGGTGGCATCACTAGAGAGACAGGAAGATGAACTGTTCTATCATGACAATGGGTCTCTAAAGGCAATATGTATCCTCAACAGAGGCCACCCAATGCAAATTGGATATCATAAGCCTCAATGATGCTATATATGAGCCCATTCACTATATCCCAGGACATTTCTTACCCACACCACTTGCTTCAGTTCTCAACTCTGCTGCCAACTACAGATATTGCTGCTTAGAAGATGCCCCTCAGAAAAATTCACTAAAACCCCCAAGCCATATGTATTTCATTTTGTGTGATCAAAACAATATGTTGTCTGTTTTCCCTTTATAAAAATTTTCATAACCGAAATTTCCAAGGTCATTACAATGAGACCCAATTTATCGCCTCCTGGGACACTTGTGATAAAAGAACATGTGTTTGTTCACACTGATCCCAAATCTTCTAGAAACTGCGTTTTTATCTCTCAATTTGTATATACATAATATAGATGTAGTTGAACATATATATGCAAATAAATATGTACAATAATTCAACCACTTAGGATAGGATAGGACTTTCCATTAGTCTGCTATCTATCATGTATGGTCCTCAAATAATCAAGATTACCTAGTAGAAATCTATCACCTCACTGAAGATATTGGCACCAAAATATGACATTATATTTCTGTGTTTTTCCATCTGAGCTGAAGCCATGCCTAAAGTATGGAACGCCTTGGCCTATCTAGGCAAGATATGTACAGCTTATCAGTGTTTGTGTCATCTCCATCTTCCATGAATCTTAAGAACATCTCAATGTACTAGTGTATCTCCCATCCAAACATTAGTAGGCATGGTGTAATGTCAGGTTGATCATTCCAGACAGTACTAGGTGAATGCATAAGGAATCAAGGAAGACTTCATCATAGTGGGTGGAACACCACCCCCAACTTGGTGAGCTATGATGAGTTCCACAAGATGGTCAGAAGTGAATGGATTGTGATTTCAGTCCACTGGAGAACTTAAGACTACTGAAGAGATTACAGATCTATTGAAAATTTGGAGTATATTTTAAAAAGATAAAACTTCAATATTTGCCATGAATATGAATGTCTAAGGAATAAGAGGACCTTTTCTTGAACCATAGCTCTGCTGTGATCTATCCAAATGAATTTTAACAAGTGATTTCACCTATCTAGGGCTCAGTTTTCTCCTTTGCAAAACAAGGAGATTTAGTTGACTTTGAAGGTCAACCTTGAAGACCTATGTCCCTAATGGAAGTAATGCTACTACACATATCCTTAAAAGAAAGTTTTCTTTCACATTTATATGGGGGAAATGTTGATGTCTCAAACTGGATGTCCCACGGGCATCTCAGATTAACTGAACAAAATAAAACTCATCTTTTCCCATCATTTCAGTCATCCAAGTTTATAACACTGGCATTAGCCATGATTGTTCATTCTCCATCAGCCCACTTATGCATTTATTTTTCTGGATATTAAAAATCAATTTATTATGCTAGCAAATAATAAATCATAATCAGTGATCTCTCTCAGTGACCACAGATGCCAAAAGAACATCCCAGGCCACCTAAAATCCAGGTACTGTGAGACCTCCTCTGATAAGAAAAAAATAAAGTAACCTTCATTGGTAGGCACTCAAAGTGGAAAAGGGCTAAGACTTCTTTTCTCATGACCCTGGTCCTTTCAGTATCTTCTGTCTTGACAAAAATGGCAAGAAAAAAGATAGAGCACCAATTAATAACTGGCAATAGGGTAATATTATTAATTTCCTTCAGAAGAGGATACTCACACCCACTATATGGGTATAGGCCTTAGTTGAGAAAGACAGGAACAATAAACTATAGAACCTTTTAACAGAGTTGTATCTCTCTTCCTGTTGATCTGACAAGCCCTCATTTGGACCTCCCATGGCAATTCCAATTGGTGGATATTTTAAAAGAGGAGGTGGATTTGGAGATCTCATCTCTTTCTCCATTACTTCATCATAAGGAAGGTAGAGGATTACTCTTCAGGTGGTTGGAGTTCTATAGCTTCACTAAGCTAGAGAAGCTTAGCCAATCTACCCTCTTATGTTGCTCTAAGAAACACATCAGCTAGTTTATGAAATCCAGCTTCTTCTAGCAATCTTTGGCTAAAAAAACATACATTTTCTCAATCAGGTTTTTTATTGATTTTTTTTCCTTTTGTAGACCCAAATCTAGATGACGTATCTAGCAAGAAGAAAAATGAACATGCTTGGAGGGTGGATTCTTTCTTAGAAAGAGTGGAGATCTTCACTTGGCTTTGACAAAAAGTGGGCTCCTGCCCAGGAAAATGCCTTAAGGCCTGAGAGTAATTACTTTAACTTGATAACTAAATTGTCTAACTTTCAGAGGCTGGGGTTTGAGAAAATAAGTGAATTCATAGAGTTATATTGCTAATAAATAATAGAATCCAACATTGATTTTCCTTAGGAAGGCATCTTCAGATTGTGTTCCAAAGACCTATCTACATAGCATTGAACATTAATAGCTTTCAGGTATTTCATGCCATCGATCTATGCCTCAGTGTGATTAACTGACAAACCATGCCAACTCTGCCTCCGTGGAAACTTTCAATCCACCTTCTCTCCTCTTATATGATCATTGCTCTAGTTCAAGTCAGAAAGACCTGAGTTCAAATCTGTTCTTAGACATTTCTTCAGTTTCCTCACCTATAAATTGGGGTTATTAACAGCACCTACTTCCCAAGGTTGTTGTGAGGATTGAATAAAGTATTAATTGTAGTGTTTAACACAGGGCCTGGCACACAGTTTGCCATATAAATGTAAGCTACTATTATTATTATTATGACATTCAGAATCTAATGCCAACTTTAATATGATATTTAAAAGACTAATTAATCAAGAGAAAGCATAAAATTCCCCAGGTAAAGGCGCAACCTTGCCATTCTGCATCACCATATCAGACAAGCTTCCCAATCTGCATGTTGACACTGTTTTCAATTAAATCTAACAAGCAAAAATAATTCCAAGAATGTGAAAAAGGAACATGAGGGTAATTGTTCTGAAAGTGCTACAATTAGTGATGCCATGTAAAGGTATTCAGCCTTCCATTGGCAGCAGAACATTTCTGTGACATAGCCACAGTGCCCCTCCCTTAGGTGACCTTGGATAATTGGCAGGGAATCTGAAGAGAATTAAGCATCTTAGTCAGCTTATTGGACTTTTGTTCTGTCCTTTTCATAGAAACTTACAAAAAACGAGCAAGGGTGGCAGAATGAATAGAGGATCCTTTTTAGGACACTTACTAACCGTGCTGATCTTGGACATTTAAGCTTTCTGAAACTCAGTTTCCTTATCTGTAAAAGAGAAGGAAATAATATCTTTACCACTTATGTTATAGGGTAGCTGTGAGGATCAAATGTAATAATTTAATAGAATCAAAGAATTTGCACTCCAAGAAATATTGGAGGCCATTGAGTTCAGCCTCTTCATTTTACAGTTGGAGAATCTGGGGACCACAAAAGTTGTCATACTATTAGTGATTAAGATGATTAAATCCCAGGTCCTCTAGACTGAAAATCCCATTTTCCCCCCAAAGTATCAGGTTCAATAAAAAATTAAGTGCCTACTATGTTCCAGGTACAGTGACTCAAAGAGAAAAAAATCTATGGATAATACTTGTAAATCTATAAGTGTTAGATAAATGTTAATCCTCTCTCAAAACAATCTTGTTGCAAACCTGTATCCAAAGTCTAGGTGTAGTCCTCTACGAAAACCTTATAAAGAAATCTGAGAGAATTGCTCTATTGTGTGATAAGTTGCTACAATGAATCTTGAGGCAATACTAGTCATTTGCAAAGATTTTTAAAGTTTTAGGGAATAATTTTAAATTGCAATAAGAAATTACAAATGTAAAAGCCTCCATTCACTTCCTACTCCCTACCACCCCCTTCAATCTTTCAGACATCAAAGCCAGAATTGTTTTGGATGAATATCTATCTGTATGTATTGAATAAGCTTAAACTGGGGGTTTAAGGCTTAAGGAAACCCTATTCCCTAATCAGGCTCCACTTCATTCAGCATCAATTCCTTTCAAGAATAGATCTATGCTGGTACTTTACCTCATCTTTATAGCAGTGGAAGCTTCTCCATACTTGTGCAGTATTATTTTTATATATAAATTACACACATTTATGCTTATTTTATATTTAATATATGTATTTTGCATTGACTTATCTTTGTTTATAGTGTTTTACTAAAATAAACTATAGGGTCTTTGAGGGTAGGGGAGATTATCTTTTTTACTTTATATCACAATGCTTAACACTTTGTAATTGCTTAACAGATGCTTGTTAAATGATTCTCTTCCTCTGTCTCCCTCTCTTGATCGCTTCCTTTTCTCTTTCCCCCTCTCTTTCCCCTTGTTCCATCTTTCCCCTTTCTCTTTCATTTCTTTTCTTCTCCTTTCATTTCTTTCAGAATGCCCCCAAATACATAGAAAATTCATCCACAGGTGAAATCAGAAAGGATTTCTCTCTCTCTCTCTCTCTCTCTCTCTCTCTCTCTCTCTCTCTCTCTCTCACACACACACACACACACACACACAGAGCAATAGTAGGAAGATGAAGGTAGAATGCACTTACTATGTCTTGATTTCTTCTTTTTATTTAAATGCTTAATATAATTTTTTTGTAATTCTAAGTTAAGGCAACTCCTTCATTTTAAGAGAAGCCTAAATAATAATTAAATGCTGAAAGTGGTCGGCTATGCTTTATTCCCTCTAACTTCATCTTGAGACTCTAACAGGTCCACACATTAAGTAACAAGTACTTTTATCCTTTCCCCAAATTGAAACATTTGATGTCTCCCATTCAAGATGATTGCTTCTGTTGTTTTTTAAATTACAGACTACATTTTGAACTGATGGTGCCTTTTTATTGTACAAATCTGTGTACGTGTACTAACCCCCTATGAAGAAATTCTTAATCACTTTTTGTGTCATGTCCTCTTCTGGTAGGATGATAAAGCCTATAGATCTCTTCTCAGTAATAGTTTCAAAGATATAAAATAAAATAGAGTTCCACAAAGGAAACCAAATATTTATATTGCAATAGTTACCAAAATAGTATGATAAAAAAGTTCATGAATATCAGGTTAAGAACTCCTCCCTTAGCATGTAAACTTCTTGACAGCAGAGACTATTTTTCCCCTTATATATACAGTATCTAGTACATTGTGTGGCACACAGTCAGAACTTAACAAATGTTTTGTGCTGTTTTTAGGTTGAATAATCGAGAGGATTCCCTGAAGCCTAGATGTGGCTTGAGCTGCACTTGTGCCTTCATCTTACAGTAAGGATGGCTTAGAAATAACACTGCTTTTATTCTGAAAAAAAATATAAATCACCTTTATCACTCTTACATCCAAAGATAGGTGTCTTTGTTCAATGAAGGGTGTTATTTCAAGCCTTTAAACTTTAGGGTCTGAAAATGAATACTACTGAGGTAGACATTTGCCATCAAACAGTCTTTCCAACACCACCTGTGTTTAGTGCCAATTCCTAAAGGACCTAACTTCAAATAGCGCAATAGACTTGCAAAACCAGCCTTTACTGAGTGATCTCAGTAGAATAAACCAGTAGGGTTGAAATATTGATAAACACAAAGCTCTGATCCAACATGACATCAAGCTAGCACCTTTCTCAGACCATTAAAAGACCTTGAACACTCATATTAAAGACTGTTAAGTCAGACTTCCCATGTCTGTTAGCTCTAATTCTTTATTATCTGTTTTTTGGATCCCATAACTCCCCCATTCAATTTTTAAGTACCTATGTAACAGGTACTGGGAATACAAAGACAAAAATGAGGTAGGCATTTCCCTTAAACAGCTCTATGAAGTGCCTACAATATGTACCTAGATATACAAATACACATACAGAATAGGGCAGGTAGGTGGATGAGTGAATAGAGATCCAGGCCTGGAGATAGGAGGTACTGGGTTCAAATTTGACCTCAGACACTGCCTAGATGAGTGATCTTGTGTAAGTCATTTAACAACAATTGTCTAACCCTTATTGGTCTTCTGACTTATAACCTATTCTGAGTATTAATTCTAAGATAGAAGGTAAAGGTTTAAAAAACAAAAAAAGTGGTTGAGTTGATTGAGAGGCAGGTCTAGAGACAGGAGGTCTTAGGTTCAAATATGGCCCAAGATAATTCCTAGCTGCGCATCCCTGAGCAAGTCATTTATCCCCAGTTGCCTAGCCCTTAACAGTTTTCCGCCTTAAATCTAATACATAGTATTGATAATAAAATGGAAAGAAAGGAAACTAAAAACAGCTTTTAAAAAGCTATAAATATATAAGTAGAGAGTAATTTGAAGGTAGAGAGTGATGGCACATGGATAGTGGAGCAGGAGAGGAAAAGATCTCTTGTGAGGGCTTTGAAGTAAGTTAGAGATTCTAAGAAATAGCCAGGTGGGGCAGTAGATAGAATCTTGAACCTCCAGTCAGGAAGATTTCATTTTAAATACTGCCTCAGATGCTTATTAGTTATATGCTCCTGGGGAAGTCTCTTAACCTCTGACTGACTCAGTTTTCTCTCTTGGAAAATGGTGATAATGGGATATACTTCCCAAGGTTGTTGCAAAAATAAAATGAGATAATATTTGTAGAGTTTTATGAAATGTACAATGCTATATAAACACAATTGATGGTAATAATGTGTATAATGGATATTTCAAGAATGAGATAAAACCTGTGCCATGTCACTAAGGTAGGACATGGGATGACAGGTGTAAGAGACAACAAATAAGCCAGTTTGAAGCTATATAGGTGGAGTAGTGGATAGAGCACTAGCCTGGAGTCAGGAAGACATCTCCTTGAGTTCAAATCTGGCCTCAAACATTTACTGGTTTTGTAACCTTGGGTAAATCTTTTAACTTTGTTTGTCTCCACTTTCTCATCTGTAAATTGAACTAGAAAAGGAAAGAGTAAATCACTCCATTATCTTGGCAAAGAAAACCCAAATGGGGTCCTGGAGTCAGATACAATTGAAAATGTCTGAATAATAAAAAGAAAGGATTGACTAGATTAAGATTATAAAAGGTATTAAATGTCATGTTGAAAACATTTTTATTTTAGCTTACAGGTAATATAGTCCTTGAATCTAAGAGAGATTCTTGGGATCATATACTTAGGACAAGAAGATGGCCTAAAAGTGAACAAGTCAAACCTATTCCTAGGATTTTATCATCTTAGAAACACTACCTAAAAACTTGTAGATTCCCCGAACCAGCTGAGAAAATAGCTGCACTAAAAAACTGAAGCTTGGCACAGTGCCTCCCCACCTGAAATAAACAGAATCTAGCTTTAACATAAAGTTCAAAATAAATACGATGGGAAATGATCAAACAATAATAACAATGACAACAACAAAAATAGCAACTATAAAAAGATACTATGATTGCAGGAAAGACCAAGACATAAATTTAGAAAAAGAAACAATGTGAAAACATCTACAAGTAAAGTCTGGAAGAAAAATTCTAATTGGAGGAAAGAATCAGACTCAGTTGGGTACAGAAATCTTTCTTTCCCAGTAGGGAAATAAAGGAGGAAGAGGATAAGAGATGTTGGGGAAAGGATGAGGAGACCCAAGATAAAAAATTGAAAAATAAACAGAAGAAATTGGGATAGAGAATTCACAATTATCGATCATAACTGTGAATGTAAATGGGGTGAGCCAACCCATAAAATGGAAGCAAATACTAGCATGAATTAGAGACCAGAATGCAACAATATGTTGTTTACAAGAGAGACATTTGAGACAGAAAGACACTAACAGAGATGAAATGAAAGGCTAAAGCAGTCTATTATGCTTCAGCTGAAGTGAAGAGGGATGGGGGAACAATCATTATCTCAGATAAAGCAAAAACAGAAATAGATCTAAATTAAAAGAGATAATCAGGGGAAATATATTTGCTAGTATCATAGACGATGTAATAATAGAAAACAAATAATATCACATTTCTCTGACAAAAGGCTCATACCTCAAATATATAGGGAACTGAATAAAGTTAATACAAATAAGTGCTATTTTCCAATTGATAAATAAATGTCAAAGGGCAGTTTTCAGAAGAAGAAATCAAAGGTATATAGTCAAGCTGAAAAAATGCTCTAAATCATTACTGATTAAAGAAAGTCAAATTGAAAAAAAACTCTGAGGCACCTCTTCACAGCTATAAGAAATGACAAATGCTGGTATGGAGGAGGGAAAACAGGTACATTAATGAAATTCTTGTGGAGTAGTAAAACTGATCCAATTATTCTGGAGAACAATATGGAGCTATGTTCAAAGGACTATAAAAACTATGTTATGTCCTTTTTACCTAGCAATATCACCTCTAGGTTCATTCCACAAAAAATAAAAGAAAAAAGAAAATGGTCCACAAACATACATATGTTTGTGTGCATATATATATGTATATATATATATATATACATATATATATACACGTGTATACACCTACACATATATACAATATTTAGAGAAGCTTTTGGGGTTCTCAAAGATTTAGTAACTCAGGAGGTGCTCATTAATTAGGAAATGCCTCAACAAATTGTGGCATATGATTGTGATGTGATATAAGTACTATTGTGTTATAAGAAATGATATGATATGGGAGGTTGTTTCAGGGGGAAAAAAAAAACATTAACAAGACCTAAACGAACTGATACAAAGTGAAATGAGAAAAACTAGGACAACATTGTGTATAGTAACAGTAATGTTGTAATGGCAATGAACTCTGAAATTGTTCTGATCAATGCATTGATTCCTGACAATTCCAAAAGATTCATGGTGAAAAAATGCTATTCACTTTCAGGGGGAAAACTGTGCAAACTGAAGTATATTTTTCTAGTTTTATTTCTTTTGCTTTTTTTTGAAATACAGCCAATATGGAAATATGTTTTGCATGATTTTACACATATAATAGATATATTGTTTGCCTTCTCAGTGGGTGGAGGAACAGTGGGAAGGAGGGAAAGAATCTGAAACTCAAAATTTTAAAAGAAAAGAATGTTATAAATAAATTGTTTTTAAAAAGAATTTTTAAAAGATAGTATTTTACAAAATATTAGAAAGCTAGAGAAGCCTCAACTTTTGGTATCAGAGCTGGAATTGTAACCCAAATCTCTCCTTACTCTAAGTCCAGCCATAATTAATTATACATTGGTCATAAACAGTGAAAAAAGCAACAAGATCTCAGAGTTTTGAGTATGCTTGTTCCAAAAATATTCCACATATATTGTTCATTTTGCAGAAAGGGGAGGAAATATGACAAGGAAAGTACTTGAAGATGCAATCTCCCACCACCCTCGTAATTTCTGTTGTTTCATATTTTTACATGTATGCTTTTTAGACAAGGGCTGGCCACCCACAGAAATGTTAGGATAATGTCACCCCACTTTCCATCCATTGATCCTTTCTCCTGGCCTTAAATCACTTTCATTCTCTTTTGTCCTTTATATTCTACCTATGTTTTAGTCTTGCTACTGTGACCCTTGAACTGCTGACCACAAGGACCTAAGAGTCCATTGTTTCCTTTCAGGGCACAGATTAATAGCTTTCCTGATCATTTTTCCATCAGCCTCTCCCCACTCTAATTCTTTTTCAATATGATATCTAGAAATAATCTTTCCCAAACATTTTGGGAGTACATTTTGTACTCCATTCTTCAAGATCTACTATAACAAATATTAGCTCCTCAATTATGTCTCAACATCTTCAAGCAATGGTCATCTTTCTTTGTCCTCCATCTGCCCCTACATAGGAATAGGTTATTTCCAGATATACTCTATCTTAAGGATTTAACTTCCATACTTTCAAAATTGCTGTTATTCAGTCATTTTTTAGTTGTGTCTGATTTTTCATTTCCCTATGTAGGATTTAATCAGCAGATACTGTAGTGGTTTGCCATTTCTTTCTCCAGCTCATGTTAGAGATGAGGAACTGAGGCAAACAGGGTTAAGTGACTTTCCCAGGGTCACACAGCTAATATCAGGTCAGATTTCAACTTATATGAGTCTTCCCTCCTTTAGATCCCATCATAGTTATTCCAAAGTAAAATAGGTTGCCTTGGAAAGTAGTGGGTTCTCTGTTATTAGAAATAAATATGTAAAGGTCAAATTAATTTTTTCTCTATAAATTGGACTTGATCAGAAGTTCTTTACCTTTTTTTGGATTAGGTAGCCCTTTGATAATCTGGTGAAATTTATATCCCCATTTCAGAATAAGACTTCTAAATGCCTAAAAAACCCTACAGGATTATAAAGAAAATTAGTTATATTTAAAATAGATATGCTATCCAGTATTTAATAGTACTTTTTATTATTAATTATATATTTAATAATAATATTGATATTAGCAATTATATATTTAATATTTAGTAAGAGTTATTTAAACAAAAAACAAGTTCATGAACCCCTACTTAAGAATTTTGAACTAGATCATCTCTTCTGTCTCTCAACTTCTGAAATTATGTCCCTAAATCTTATGATCAAAGTCTATTCCACATTTGTTCATACACATATACATAAATACATATTGTGAACATGGCACTGGAGTTTAACTTCACAATAGTTTGTATTTTCTATAGTCATTTTGAGGCCAAAATTTTCAAGAGAAAAATGAAGGAAAACAAAGGATTGGAGGAGTATAGCATTACTAGGTCCCAAACTATACAATGATGCAGTAATCTTAAAAAAAAACTTATTAACAAATAGGAAAGTAGATCTGTGAAAGAAAACAGATAAACTATAACCAGGAAACAGATGAATGAAGCAGGTCCATTTTTAGTAACCTTATAGGATGAAATACTAGGAAAAAGATTCTTTCTTTACCTAGAATGTCTGGGAAAAGTCCATTTGGCAGAAATTAGATACAGACCAAGTTCTTGTACCATATAACACAATCCCAATTAAATGTAACCTAAAACTTAAAAAACACAACTTTAAAGAGAAAAAGGGGGAAGTACCTTTCACAGATATTGTTAGGAGGAAAATTCTCAATTAAACAAGGGAATCAAACAAGGGCTAAAGTTGATTTTTTTTACAAGGAAGAAAGCAAAGATACTGAAAAATTATCAAGCAAAAATATAAGGTGTAAATATTTTTAAATTTGAAAATTAAGTATTAAAAAATTTTTAAACTATTAGTGAAAAAATATTAGGTTAGAAGGTCAAAATATTTTGAATATATCTTCCCTAAGTTTTTAAGAAACTACTGTGCAATATCCTCCTATCTGTACTCCTCTTGTGTTAGGTTTTCTTTTTCTTTTTTTGTTACATTGACTTCATCTCTGCATTTATCCTTTGAGAGCAGCATAGGTTGTCAATTTCATTTCTTTGAAAATTATTTCTCTTCCTGGTCTTAAGCAAACAAATTGGAACTATGGCTCTCTTCATAACAGAAAAGATAGATAACCTTGAGCCTTATACATTTCCCGGCATTTTCCTGATCTTCACTGACCATGGCCAAGGTAGATACTTTCATCTGCAAATTACTAAAAATAATCAGCTCCAAAAAGTGACCTTGGATGAAGCAATGCTAAATTGGCCAGGAAAATTTTTTGAGGCATCACTGTTATTAACTCGCAATTTTTTCATTTCACTCTGTCACTGATGCTTGGCAGGTTATAATTTTTCATTTTCGCACTTGGATGAAGCTCACTGAAGTAGAGATTATGGAGATAGTGGCTGAGAATTTTTACAAAGGGACTTTTCCCCCACACTCCGAAATACTAGGCTATAAAAATGGACTTACTCTATGAGGCAACATTAGCAAATAATACATATTCAGATTCATCTAATAACAGTAATGTCCTATGTAGTATTTACATTTTTCCTAAAGCTATTCCTTGAATACAAAAACCAGACAACCAACCAATGGTAATTCAAATACATTGAAATATGTTTATTTTGTTATGGGAGCAAGTAAATTCTAGTGGATACTTTCACTTTCTCTTGAAATTTTCTCTTTATTATGTATGGCAATAGTGCTGAACTTTTGCATAAATATACCATTTATTATATTGAAAAATGCTTTAGAAAACCCACTCCTTCCACATATACATCAGAAGAGTTTTTAATTGATATCCACTATTTGAGAAAATATATAATAATCTAACACAACCATGAATTTGTAAACTTTGAGATAAACTTGAAATGTATTAGTCACAGAATAATAAAAATATCAGAGTTGACCAACTCTGGGAGAGGGAAGGGAGAGAACATGAATCATGGAAACATGGAAACATATTTTTTAAATTATATTTTAAATTATATTTTAAAATAATTCCTTTTGCAACATAATTAACAATTAACATCCTGTCTCTGGACCCACTAAACAGGGCTATTTGAGGCTCAAATTACATATATACATATGTATATATAATTTATCATATATATCATATATCATTATATCATATATATATCAAACACTTTGCAAATCTCAATGTGCTATGGAAATATCAGTCTTTATACTCTTATGATCCCCAATCAGAATTCTCCACTTTCCTTTAACTAGAAATCTTCCGGATTCAAATCAAGATTCACTTCTTCAGGAGGCTTTTCCTTGTCTTCCCTAGTTAGTAGAGACTTCCACTCCAAGGGGACTCTCCTTCTCTGCACATATAGTATATGTACCATTTATTCATATGTTGTCTCGCCTCTGAGAGAGAAGGGAACTTATTAGGGCAGTGTCTTTTCTTTTTATTCCCAGGTTTAGCACAGTGCTTTTTGTCTATTTTTATTTTTATATCATTATTATTGATTAATTCTATAAAGTCAACTATACTGCATACCTTTCTATCAATACTTGAACACAAATGAAATATTTCAGTTTAATTGAAGACCTGGATTAATATAGGAAAACAGAATTATTTATAAGAATATAAAGAATTGCTTTAGGGGCTTTAGAGTAAAATAGGGAACAATAATTTGCCATAATCTTCACCTTTCAAAATGGAAGATGATTACATTTTTTAAAATATGTATCATGGTTTTATGCCTATACTAGACAAAATCCATAAAGATAGCCACTTAGGTATAAAAAGCAATGATAAGCAAGTCTCTTTCTTTTAAAAAGTTTGACCCATAACAGCAGGATTTCAAAAATAACTACATTAAATTTTATGAACTCCTGAATATTGAATGAGTTCCTAAATGATGTCAGGCATCCTAAGTCTTCTCTTGGTAAGAAAGAATACAAGAAAGATCTATGATTTCTTCAGCATTGGAAGATCACCCCTCCACTGATATAGCTGGCTGAGGTATACAGACATGAAGAAATTTGTCCATAGTCACAAAGTTAAGCATCAAATGTGGGATTTGAACCAAGGTCTTCCTCTAGCAGTATGGGACAGTAGATAGAAAGACAGCCTTGAAAACATGAAGTCCTAAATTCAATTCCTGTCTGAGCATCCCTGGAGAAGTCACTTAAACATCCAGTGCTCTTTGTAGATTCTAAATTACAGACACAAAGCTGACATGAAAAGGTAGAATTCCTATGTATTGGAAATTTCCTGTATTCATGAAATGATGGCTTCAGTTCCTATTCCTTTCCCTCAATTTCTATTAACTGGCAAGTTTGGTTTATATGGAAAGAAAGAAAGAAAGAAAGAAAGAAAGAAAGAAAGAAAGAAAGAAAGAAAGAAAAGAAAGAAAGAAAGAAAGAAAGAAAGAAAGAAAGAAAGAAAGAAAAGAAAGAAAGAAAGAAAGAAAGAAAGAAAGAAAGAAAGGAAGGAAGGAAGGAAGGAAGGAAGGAAGGAAGGAAGGAAGGAAGGAAGGAAGGAAGGAAGGAAGGAAGGAAGGAAGGAAGGAAGGAAGGAAGGAAGGAAGGAAGGAAGGAAGGAAGGAAGGAAGGAAGGAAGGAAGGAAGGAAGGAAGGAAGGAAGGAAGGAAGGAAGGAAGGAAGGAAGGAAGGAAGGAAGGAAGGAAGGAAGGAAGGAAGGAAGGAAGGAAGGAAGGAAGGAAGGAAGGAAGGAAGGAAGAAGGCTTTTGAGCCATAGTCTCATAGCTCTACAGTTTGAAGGGACCTTAGATTCCACTTAATTAACTCCTTCATTTTAAAGATTCAGAAACTGAGTAAGGATGTCAAATGACTTATCCAAGGTCATACAAATAAGGACCAAAAAAGGACATGAGCTCAAATCCTACCTCTGACACTTATTATTTGTGTGTCCTTTGGCAAATTCAACTTGAGAAGTTCTAAGGTCTATTTCAAAATTACAAGACTATAACTGGTCTGCCATGTTTTGTTTTGTTTTTCTCTCCAGTCACTAATACTGAAAAAGATATGAATGATAGAGATATATCAGCCATTGTTACTTAGATCCAACTCACCATGGCCCTCTTCCTTCCCTCCTCTGAGGAAATAACATCCCAAGGATTAGTTCTAGGACTAAAGACAACTTATGAGAATGTTCCAAATAAAGGTTTGGCAGTTTTGATTGGATATTTTATTGGAATTTTATGAGGGATAATTAATAATAATTATTATTATTTTAATATAGTCTTCTTGTTCAGCCATTTGTTCAGCCATTCCCCAATTTTTTGCCACCACAAAGAGCTCAGCTATGAATATTCTTGTACAAGTCTTTTTCCTTATGATCTCTTTAGGGTATAAACCCAGCAGTGGTGTGGCTAGATCAAAGGGCAGATAATCTTAGTTTTCTTGAATATATGTATTGTTTTAAATGCTTGATGAATTATATATTCAAACAAAAACCAAAGGTGGGCCACACAGTTGATTGGTATTTATTTAGCCATCTACTATATGACAGTCAGTGTGATAAGTCCCAGACACCAACCATATCCTCAGATTAGGACATTTGTCTAGTCTTGCTGTGAATTAAAATTGCTTTTGAATAAGAAAGTCAGGTCTACATTATGTTTCTTAAAGATTATTGATCGAAAAACTCCCTCCAAAGACTCTATTATTAAATGGCTAACTAAGGCAAGAGGCCTGAGCATGGAACTAATTTTGATGAAATTAGGATGGTAAGAGGGCAACTCATTAGAAGTTCCTAGTATACAAAAGTTTTATTACATAGTAATAATTTTAAAAATTTTAGTTTAAAACTTGGCCAACATATTTATGAATGATTTATTTAACTTCTAATGGAAAAACCTAAAAACTATTTGGCTATGTTTTCAATTAAAAGATATTCTAATTGAATATTTACCCCTTCTGGACAACTTTCCTTTTCACTCAAATGCAAAGGAAATCTGATTTTTTTAAATGCCCAGGATGAATTAATGGTATTAATACTAATAAAATAGAATCTTTTCTATCTCAAGTAGTCTAGATCTAAAACAGCATTTGTAGGGTTCAGGAAGATCTAGTTTAAATCCTGATTCTGACATCATCTGGGTTCATGCCCAAGAGCAAATCTTTAACCTCTTAGTGCTTCAATCAAAACTATCACATAAAAACAAGTTGATGGTTTGCAGCATTGCAAGGGGATTTCCACACTTGCATTAACACTTAGAGCAAAGATTCTTAAACTGAAGTCTATGGACTTAAAAAAGGTTATATATATATTTCAAGATGATTTGTTTCCTTTTAATACAATGTATTTTATTTTGTGAATTTCGAGGATATTATTCTGAGAAGACTTCCATAGGTTTCATTAGCCTACTAAAGAGGATGTGGACACAAAGAAAGATTAAGAATCTCAGTCTTAGAAAGTAGTAGGGTTTCATTTCTTTAGAAATGTTCAAGTAGAGAATGCATAAGCACTGAATGAGGCAGCCAGTGGCACAGCAGATAGAATGCTAGACCCAACATCAGAGAAAGATCTGAGTTCAAATCCAGCCTTTGACACTCACTAGTTATGTAACTCTGGGTGAGTACCTTTGCCTCCATGTGCCTCAGTTTCCTTATCTGTAAAGTGGGGATAATGAGAGCACATACCACCCAGGATCATTGTGAAAACCAAATGAGATATTTGTAAAGTCTATTGCAAACTTTAAAGTGCTATAAGAGATCTTGGCTAGCAACAGCAGCAGTTATACTGAGCATATGATTCTTGGGAAGGCTGGACTCATATTTTCTAGTCAACCTTTACTATTTTATAATGTTCAAGTAAGTGCAGTATTATAGCAGTCAATTTTACTAAATAGTATAATTAGCATACAATCACATAAAAACCTAAGGTTCTGCAAGGAACAGAACCTAATTTTTAAAAATCAGAATGTTTTTGGATATGTATTTTCAAAGTATTATTAATAAACCCATTCTTATTTCCATATGCCTTTCTCACAATACTCCTCTGACTTAGAACGTCCCCTTCTTTCTCATTATTTAACTAGACTCAAGACTTCCCTCTCCCATATAGGCTTTACTGGACATTCTAGTCAAAAGAGCTGCTTCCCTCTTTTTTAAACTTTTATAATATCAAGAGTTATTGGATTTGGACCTAGTGGTGATCCCAGAATCCAGATGGAGCAAATTCCATATTTTAAAACAGACAGATGGAGCATCTGTACTATTCAATGATTTGTTACGTCATGTTTCCTTATATTATTTATTATTTTTTTACATAGTAACAATAATTAACATTCATAAGCATGTTAATATTCACAAACCATCGTATGAATATTATCTCATTTTATCCTCCCAATAATTTGGGGGGTATCTTTATTATTCCCATTTTACAGTAAGAAAACTAAGATAGACAGATAAGGTTAAAGGACTTGTAAGGTTCTATGTGGACAGATTTTAACTCAGAGCTTCCTGATTCCAAATTTAGCATTCCATCTACTGTGCCACCTTGATGCCTTTGTCTATTTTATGTGGAAAACATCTTAGAAGACATCTGGTCCAACTTCTTTTTACATATGAGAATGAATCCCAAAGAAGTGAAATATAGCCATTTGAAACCAAACCCAAAGGGCCAAAAAGCTGTGCATACCCTCTCATCCAGCAACACCACTACTAAATCTGTCTCCCAAAGAGACCAGGGATGAGGAAAAGGACCTGCTTGAACCAAAATATTTATAGCAGCTCTTTTGTCGTAGCAAAATACTGGAAACTGAATTGGACATCAAATGGAGAATGGCTAACCAAGTTGTGGTATAGGACTGTGATGGAATACTATAGTGCCATAAGAAATGATGAATAAGATGATCACAAAAACCTAAAAAGGCTGATGAAGTGATGTGAAATGAAGAGAGAAGAACTAGCAGAATGCTGTTTAAAATGATCAACTGTGAATGACTTAACTATTATGAGAAATCAAGGATCCAGGACAACTCCAATGGCCTCATGGTGGAATGGGATATCCACTGATCTAAAAAGAACTGACACAATCTGAGTGCAGATTGAAGAATGCCATTCTTCACTTTATTTCTTTCATGGTTTTTCTCTATTGTGTTAAATGTCTTCTTTCACAACATGATAAAACGTGGAACTATGTACTGTGGATCATATTGCCTGGTGTCTTGGGGAGGGGAGAGATAGGGAGAGAAGGAGAGAACATGGATTGCAAAATATCAGAAAATGATTATTGAAAAATTGAATTGATGTGTAATCTGGAAACAAAAATTTGAAATATATTTTAAAAAAGAATTAAAGAAACTGGACTCAGTTCAGATAATTTATAAATAGCAGAAATAAAACGTAAGTCTAAATCTTGAGATTCTAAATTGAATCATCTTCCCATTGCACCATGATTAATGTTGCATCTTATTAGTGGAATGGGAAAAGAGATAGAAGAGATAGGTTCGTGCCATGCTCATTCCATTGATAAGTCAACCACCCTCTATTAAAAGGGGATGATAGTACCTATGCTAACCTTACAGGGCTGTTATGAAAAAAACACTTTGTAAATTAGAAAAGCACTAAATAAATGTGCTCTCATTGGCTCTGTCTTCCAGTTCCTTTCTAGTTGGGAGGATCATTTATTTCTTTATGTCCCTCTATTACAGCAGAAGTCCAACAAATCCTTGGGTGATTAGCACAATAAGAGTGGAATCCAAGAAACACAGACTTTCAACAAAAAAAAAAAAACAGGTTGAAATATCCTTCCCCTCACCCTTGTAATCAGGAATACATGATTTTAATTCTGTGAAGCTAAGAAATATTTAGTGAAACTGAATCACTAAGGACTTGCTTTTAGCAATCTTCTCACTATTTAAAATTCCTAGAAAAAAAATTCTCAGAAGAGCATCCCCTGCTGTGAACTGGTGCTAACTGTATGCATATGAAATACAGTTTCAAAAACACCAAGGTTCACTGGTTTTCACATGAACCACTTAACCTACATGAATCATATATTCCAGAAACAAATGGCATTTATACTTCTTTACAAATATAGTATAACAGGACAGATTATCAGAATATAAAAGTAAAGATTTGAGCCCAGAAAAAGGAATTCAGCCCAACATATAAATATAACTCAAAGATTTAGTTAAAAAATCTTAGACATCTGATTAAAATGTTACAGAGGAGGAAACTGAGGCACAAAGAAAGCAAGTAATTATGGTGAGAGTCAGCAATATTTATTCCAAAGGTGATGAGAAGGAAAGTTCAACCTGCTTTGTTGAAAGGTCATATATCTTGGATTTAATTCTTCTAGTGGTAATCAGCTAGGGACTTTTGGGGTCTGGGCTATAGTAGAGGAACACAAAGAAATAAATGACCTTCCCAACTCTTAAGGGACTGGAAGATAGATGAAATAAGAGCACATTTATTTAGTGTTTTGGATTTTTTTTTACCTTTCGCAAAGTGTTTTCTTCATAATAAAAAAATTGTGAAATTGTTAAAAGTGAATCCTTAGTAATTATTTTACTAAATTTTTCTTATCTTCACCAAGTTAAAGCATGCTTTATTGATTCCCTCACCAATTTAGAATCTGAAATGAATTCCTTTAATATCCAAGCCATCTATTTCTCTATCCTAATGCTATCCCATGATCACAATTGAGTGGCAAAAAGTTTGTTTTGTTTCATTTTTTCTGGCCAGTGACCACTGTTATTAGTAGGGGAAGAACTAGGCAACCCTTGTAACATCAATATTGAAGTCTTTGTCCACACAAGGATGATAGAAAGAAGCAGTTCAATGAAGGTGTGTTTACCTGTTTTTAAATAAGGAAAAAGGATGAGCCAGAGAATTACTGACCCGTTAGCTTAACATCCATACTTTAAAAAATACTAGACAAATTCATCAAAAGAAATCAATTTTCACACACTGGGAAAATAATAGGGTTCTGGGTAATAACCTACATGGTTTGGTGAGGAGCTAGTCTTGTCAGGCTAATCGAATTTCCTTCCATGACAGAGTAATGGGCTCACTAAATGAGAGAAAAGCAATAGATAAAATATCTTGACTTTAGCTATGCTTTTAATTTGGCCCTGTAGGACATATTAATTAAGAAATTGGGAAAATACAGTCTGGATCTTATTGCAGTTATAGGAATGCTTAATTGCTTAGAGTGCTATGGCTAAAGATTAATTCAATGAAGAGTTTGGAGAGTATAAACAATTCTCTATAGAATATCATTGGTTCAGGGTCAATGTTAGTCAATATATGTGATATCAACATGAATGACACAATGGAAAGTATTCTCATTAAAGTCAAAGAAGATGGGAAGAGAGGTTTAGAGTTCAATACCAACTTGAAGTTAACTAGGCATGATGAAAGATGTAAATTCCTACAGTCAATATTAGCTTACATTTATAAAAATTCCTCAAATTTATTATTTGTCTGTTACACTGAAATACTCAGTTAACTACCTCCATCCCTTCCCTCACCCAATAGAGAAGGCATCATTTGACAAAAAGATACATGTATATAACTATGCCTGACATATTACTATTCCTCAGCTATTTTTCTAGAGGTGAATGAGCACAAGTCATTCTTCAAATAACATCTCCACTGCTCTATATAATGTTTTCTCAGTTCTGCATCTTTCACTCTTCAAATTTCATGTAGATCTTTCCATGTTTTTCCAAAAATAACCTGTTCATCATTTGTTATGGAGCCTAGCTTACCTTTTAAGGTTGAGAATCTGATCTAAAAGATCTAATAGTACATACAAGAAGGAATAATAGATATAATCAAGGAAATCTGCTAATAAAAATATGATAGATGCATCATATGGAAAAATCAAGCAATAACCAATGAGCAAACTTCATGATCCATTGGCATTTCTTCATGTCATGAGAAATTACACAAATTCCCCAAGATTATGAATTACCTCTGATGAATCATTGGAGATGAGTCTCATGGAATGAGATGTAGAGATGCAAAGAAGGTTAAGTGACTTGCCCACAGGGTCTTGATTTGAATCTGTGTCTTCCTCTGAATCAATATATCATATTGCCGCTATGTGAATATTAAGAAGAAAATTCCGGGGGGTGAGGGGGCAGTTGGGTGGCTCAGTGGACTGAATGTCAGACCTAGAGATGGGAACTCCTGGGTTCAGATCTGACCTCAGACACTTTCTAGCTGTGTGCTCCAGGGCAAATTATTTAATCCCTCATAGCTTACCTCCCATCAGTATTGTGTATTGGTTCAAGCAATACACAATACTGATGGAAGGGTAAGGGTTTAAAAGAAAAAGAAGCAAATGCCTGAGATATTATGAATGGGGTGTGGTTTCCTTATTTTGGAAGGTCTTCAAGCCTAACACCAAAGGTGGCATGTTGTAATGGGAATCCTTTCTGGTATAGGTCAGACAGGATGGTCACTGAGGTATCCACTCAGAAATTCCATGATTAAATAATGTATGAGAATAATGTCCAACTTTCCTTTTCACATTAAATCAGTCCCTTTAAAATGGGGATGTGGTGGGGTTGGAGGGGTCAGAGAATAATGATAAAAGCCAGTGGGCTAAGAATCAATACTTAATTTCTACCTATTCCTGTTCTACCATTGAATTCAGTTTTGAATTCAGGTAGGGATTCAATTTCTTTATCTTTTTAATGACATGGTTGGAGTAGATCAGTAGCATCATACTCAGAAAGAAATGGATTCCACTAAACTGTACATGATAATCTCCATGGAAAAAATATTGACATTTTAAAAATGGAATATTTTCTAGTTTATTGTGTTTTTAGTTATTTTGTTAAATATTTACCAATTTTGTGCTAATCTGATTTGGATCTCACTTGAAAGTGTTGTAAGCCCACTGGGGGCAGTCTGTTGGATACCTGGACAAGATGATTTTTTCCATCTCTAAAATTCAATGTCTATCTCACCCAGTTTTGTGCCTGTTTTACCTTCTAATTGTGAACGGCAAGGATAACCCAGAAATATCACAACTGAATTTATTTAAATAAAGAGATTAATATAAATTCCATTTAATTTGGAAGTATTTGAGCAGCTGAAGCCTTAACCTTCTAGACTTACTTCTCAAATTTCACTGACTCTCTGAGGACTAGTGAATGTCTTTTAGTCATTTTAGTGCACAAAAATGTTGCATCAGATTAGCCAAAATGCCTCTGGTCAGTTTCATTCAGATGCTATTCTTTCAAAAAGGATAAATTTCATCAAGGATAGTTATTGACATTAGTCCTACTTATTCCTTAGGAAACAAAAAAGCATCGTAGAAAACAGGATATTTCATGATAAGTCAATGAACTACTTACCAAGGTTAAGGTATTCATTTAAATACAAGCTATGTGGCTTTGGGCAACTCTTTTTATCTCTACAAGACTCAATCTTGCATTTGTAAGAAAGGGATAACAGAGTAACTGGTATAATTACCTCCCTTATTGGACTATCATGGGGAAATCACTTTGTTTTAACAACAGCTAGCTTTGGGTGCAGTTGGGTGGCTCAGTGGATTGAGAGTCAGGCCTGGAGAAAGAAAGTCCTGGGTTCAAATTTGATCTTAGACACTTCCAAGTTGTGTGACCCTGGGCAAGTCACTTAACTCCCATCGCCTAGTCTTTATCATTCTTCTGCCTTGGAACCAATACACAATACCAATTCTCAGATGGAAGGTAAGGGCTTAAAAACAATCAAAAAATGGCTTGAATGTAAAAAAAAAAATTGGAAAATGAAAGGATGTCCATCCACTGGGGAATGGTTGAACAAAATATTGTATGTATTTGTGATGGAATACTATTATGCTATAAGAAATGATGAGCAGGAAGATTTCAGAAAAAAAAACTTGGAAAGACATATGAACTGATGCATAGTGAAGTCAGCATGATCAGGAGAATATTATACATAGTAACAGCAATATTATACAAGGATTAACTGTGAATGACAACTATTCTCAATAGTACAACGATTCAAGATAATTCCAAAACTTATGACAAAAAAATACTATCCATAGTCAAAGAATGAATTGATGTAGGTTGAATACAGATTGAAGCATTTTTTAAAATTTCCTCATTTTTCTTGTGTTTTTTTCTGCTTTCGTATGCAATATGGTTAATATGGAAATACATTTTGTATGACTATACTTGTATAATCTATATTAAACTGTCAAAGTGCTTGCCTTCTCAAGGAGAAGGGAGGGAGGAGAGAGAGTGAAAATCTGGAACTCAATTTTTAAAAAAGAATGTTAGAATTGTTTTGATAAGTAATTGGAAACAATATATAAAAATTAAAAAACTAAAAATATAACTAGTATTTATATGAAATGTTTTAAAAAGATTTTCTTATCTGGTCCTTACAACAACCCTAGGAATGTGTTATTATTATCTCCTTTTTACACATGAGGAAACTGAACTAAACAGAGATTAAGTCATATAGCTGGTAAAGATCTGAGGTCTGATTTGATTTCAGCGTTTTCTTTTTGAAAGTCCAATATTCTATCCATTGTGGTAATGTCAAAATATCTTCAGATCCTGATCTTAATAATGTTAATGTCTTCTTCATAATAATAATATTTGCTCTTAATTAATAAAGTCACATGGGACAGGGAAGGTATATATTGAATGGAGTGCCAGGCTCAGAGTCAGAAAGACATAGGTTTGATTCCTTTGACCCTGGGGCAAATGTCATTTATTAAATATTGGAGCAGCTGATGAAGATACTCAAAAATCAAACATGGCTCTAGGAGGGAGAGCATTTCCCTTTGAGCCAGAGGGTTCTTCAATAATAATCCAGGCACAGGGAGCAAGGATCAGTAAAGAGCATAGAAAAATGTTGAAAGAAAATGCCTCAGGTAAGTATCCCCTTTGAGGGATATTACATCACAGAGCCTTGCCTTAAGTTAGTGAATTCTGAGATGATGAAAGTGCTTAGGAATAAGGCAAAGACTATTCCAGTAGTTCAGATTTCCCAGGACAGGAGATTGCCTCAAAGGAAAATTCTACATAAAAAATGACTAACTTGGGGCCAGTATTTTAGATTGTTATCTCAGCTCAGTATATTAATCATGTCAAATGTCTTGACATATTAATAGAGAGTAGGATCTTTGGGGACAGGAATTGTTATGTGTTATCTTACTATCATCAGTTCTTAGCTCTGGATCTGGCAGACAGTTGGTGCTTAATAGATGCTTATGGAAAGAATTAATGAGCAAACAATTCTTTGTTAAGTACCTATTATATTGCTAGGTGCTACCCTAGACAAGGGACATAGACATATAAAAGCTCTTTTTATCTCCTGACCTCAATGTGTACAATACATGTAGAGGAGATTAGAAAGGATCAAGGAAGGAAATTGTAGTCTGAGAAGTCCTAGTAACTATGAATGAGTTAAACATCATGTCCTTCATAGTTGTTATGGCCACATGAATCATGATCTTGGAGAGGAGACCTAAAATTATATATTTAGAACTAGAGGAAAGTAAAGACCATCTAGTCAGAAGGTTTCATGTTGCAGAAAAAAATGGGACTCAGGTTAATTGACTTCTCTAAGTTCATATGGTTAGAATAATAGGACCAGGATTTGAAACCAAGTCCTCTCAGTTCCAAAAGCTGGCTAGTCAGGACCACTTTCCAGGTGCACCTTAAGTGGATCCAAGTGAGTTCTAATAACAGCTAACATTTATATATTGATTTAAATATTTTAAATATAATGTCCTCTGTTGGGTATTGAAATACAGTTACAAATTACCCCTTCCCAACTTTACAGTTTTCTTAAATTTTATTTTTTCATGCATTTTATGGGTCAGCTACATGACTTATTTCCTGTTCCCTAGATATGACCTCATCGGTCTCAATTTCCCTTGGCTTGGAATGCTCTTCTTGATTTCATTTCTACTTCCTGGTTTCCTTCAAGATTCAGTTCAAATTCCAAAGAGCAATTTGGAATCATGCCCAAAGGGTCATAAAATGCATACTTTTGATCCAGCAATACCACTATTAGGACTGTATCCCAAAGAGATCAAAGGAAAATATAGAAGCTCTTTTGGGGTGGCAAAGAACTATGAACTTAAGGGAATGGATGAATAATTTGTGGTAGATGATTGTAATGGAATACTACTGTGCCACTAGAAAGAATGGGCAAGATGAACACACACACACACACACACACACACACACACACACACACACCTGGAAAGACTTATATGAAGTGATACAAATTATAGGAGAACACAGTAACAACAATAATGGTCAGTGATCAACTGTGAGTGAGAACTATTATCAGCAATGCAAAGATCAAGGACAACTCCAAGGGACTCGTGATGAAAAAAGACAATCATCATAAAAGGAACTGACAAAATCTGAATGCAGATTGAAGCATACCATTCTTCCCTTTACTTCCTCTATAAATTTTCTCTCATGTAAGCAATATGTCTTTTTTAAGAATGCGGTGAACATGTAAATGTGTGTTGTATGATAACACATGTATAACCTATATCATATATCTGCTATCTTGGGGCAGGGGATTGAGGAAAAGAATATGGATCATAAAATGTCAGAAAAGATTACTTAAAATTGTAGATGTAAAAAAAAGTTTCTATTCAAATTCCTCCTTTTGAAAGAAATCTTTCCAAGTTCTCCTTTCCTAGTAGTGCCTTCCCTTCTGAGATTACCATTACCATATGTGTATATATCTTGCACAGACCTAATTATTTATATCTCTCCCAAAAGAACATGAGTTCCTTGAGAGAAATGACCTATTTTGAAATTTCTTTGATGTTTGGCACAGTGCTTGGTACTTAAAAATACTCTTTTGATTAATTTTTACAAATGAGGAAACGGAAGCTAAGAGAGATTAGGAAATTTTCTAGTGTCACATAGCTAATAAGTACCTGAAGCAGAATTCAAATTCAGTGTTTCCTACAGATAACTTTAGTACTCTAACCCTTACACCTCACTGCTTCCCATAATCAAGTGAGTAAACTTCATTGAGGCTCTGCTTTTTCAATTCACCAACCATGAGGAAGGTGAAAACCGTAAATTGCCTGCATATGGCTGTCAATAAAAGGCATTTACAAGTAAGGAGTAATATCTGTTCATTTTATGACTGTGTCAAGGAACAACTTAATCCTGAAAAGGAGTGACGACCACCTGAAGTTTCCATGGTTTAAAGTGGTTGTCAGACTCTGAGTTTGGTGGATATGAAAAAGACATGGAACAGAAGGCTATATATCTGTGTTTGCAGCCTCAATAATATCAACTGTCATTTAGCAAAATTCTTATTCTGAAGCTGGTGGGCAAACCAGCACAAATAAGCTAATTTCTACAGAACTGATCATTTAGTCCTCTGTCTGAAATAGAGACCCCCTTCTGCAAAGGGATTTCTTGCAGCATGCTGGTCCTTAAATGTAATGATTTCATTATCTTTGTATGGCTAAATCCTTGTGGAATGCCAGTGAATTATTGGAAGGGCACACGTGGTTATAGATAGAGAATTGAAAAAGACCTTAAATATTACCTAATCCAACTCCCTCATATTACAGATGAAGATACTGACAAGCTGAGAATAGCAGTGACTTGCACAAGGTCACCTAATTTATGGAATTTTAAGTGAGGAATCCTAGTTCAAGTCCATAATTCTTACGACTGAGCTACTCAGCAGCCCTCTCATTCAATTCACACCTGCACACAGATACCACCCACAAAATGTTCAATAAGTTGTCATTCAGTCACGGTTTTAAGATCCAGTTAAAAGGAATCTTGTGCTTCCTTAAGCAACTCATTCCACTTTGAGATAGATCTCAGGGTTAGGAATACCACCCCACCACCAACACCAAGCCTAAAGTCTTGTTTCAACTTCCACCCATTGCTTAGTTATGTACGTTGGGGCCAGTGGCTGGCTTATCTTTAAAGCTTTCTACAATCTAGGTCCTTCCTCAACCTTTCCAGGCTCCCTACACTTTATTCCCTTCCATACACTCTGTGATCTAGTGGTATCAGTACTCTTGCTCTTCTCACAAACACTCCAACATCCAATTCCATGCCCTGTACTGACTCTCTGTCTCCCATGTCTGAAATCTCTCTCTCCTTCCTTCTGGTATTCCTGGCTCCCTTGAAAATCCAGTTCAAATTTTATCTTCTGTAAGAGATCTTCTTTAGCCCTTCCCATTATTAGAGTCTTCTATCTTAGATTGGCTTCCAGAGAGTGATAGCGATAGATAGATAGATAGATAGATAGATAGATAGACAGACAGACAGACAGACAGACAGATAGATAGATAGACAGATAGACAGACAGAGAGATATATAGATAGACAGATAGCTAGATGAATGAACAGATAGATAGATATAGTTGTTTCCATTTTGCATCCCCTTTTAGAATGTGAATTCACTGAGAGCTGGGACCATTGGGTCTGTTTTTGCTTTCCTGTGCACCATGTTGTTCAGTCAAATTTCAATCATGTTTGATTCTTGGTGATCCCCTTGGGGTTTCCTTGGCAGAGATACTGGAATGGTTTGGATTTCCTTCTCCAGCTCATTTTGCAGAGAAAGAAACTGAAGTAAACATGGTTAAGTGACTTGTTCAGAATCACATAGTTTCTGAGGCTAGATTTGAACTCAGGTCTTTCTTTCCACCAGGACTACTATTCTATCCACTGAGTCACTTGATATATAGATGTTTAATAAATACTTGCTGACTCAATGAAAGTGCCCACTAAATCCAGCTGGCTAGGAACCCCCACATACCCTTCTACTCATTTTCTTGCCAACTGCCCTTCTGATCTATGGATATATGCCTCACCTCCTTCTGCCTTTCTCCTGTTTCTCTGGGAATTACAATTAAAACAATACTACCACTGATACTGGAAAAGGACTATTTATCGATTTCTTTAATGGGCCTTGTGATTTCCTAGATAAAAGCACTTCTCCCTGGCAATCATGCCCCTTCATTAGAATGGAAGTTCCCAGAAGCCAGGGATGATCATCCTTTTCTATCTGTATACCCATTCTCCCCACAGAGCTTTTTCTCATCTATTCAATATAAGTGCCTTATGTACCTGTACAATATCTCCCCTACACAGTAATACAAATCACTTTTATAGACATCAATGAGTCACTTCTCTGGGAGGAAGGTGCTCAAGGTTTTATAGCAAATATGAAGTAACAATGGCGGTTGAATGGCCATCTCAATCAGACAGATTGACTAATGCTTAAGGTCATGACTTTGGACTTCAATAGCCCACAATACCCAGATATAACCATCAAACTCATGTCCTCCAAATGAAGAAATAATGGAAAGAGTTCTTTATTTGGTCTCAGAGGACTAAGGTTCAAATCTAAACTTTTATCAAGGAATACTTATACAATCTTGGGCAAGTCCCTTAACTTCATAAAATTAGAGAGTTGGATCAGATGGTCTCTAATGCCATACCCAGCTTTCAATCAATGACTGGGCAAAGGAGTAAGATCTCTCTTGTGGACCATGAAGGAAACTCCATTTTTTCCCCTTTCAACACATCAGTTTTCTCATGTCTAAAAGACAATCTCTAAAAGAGCCTTCTATAGCTACAAATCCTATTATTTAGATTCTAGACCCTCTATTATCTTCCTCTCATTCAGGACTTTGATAGCTTTTGGAGGTATAGGCTGCTGCTTCTCTTTTCTCCATTAATAAAGGGGTGGTCCTTTATCCTAGCAGAGAAGGGAGACCCAAGAGACCATGAGTTAGCAAAAGAGGGAATGATCTTTAAGGTCTCTTCTGATCATTGAGTCTAGGCCCCTACTGCTCTAATGATGCCATAAATGTTTTTGCTGGAAGGTGCTCACACAATAAGACACTTAAGAGCTGTAACTGAGGAAACAGTTGTTTTTTCCCCTCTTTATCCAAATTAAATTAAAGTTAAATTAAATTGTTAAATGTAATTCAAACATTTAAATTGGCATTTTTAAATGCCCTACATGACTTTCCCTGACAAGTATTTATTCCCAAAGACTCAGGCAAGGGAAGAGGTTGTGTAATGGGATAGAGTGATGGACTCAGGAGTCAGGAAAAGTAGGGTTCAAATCCTGCCTCAGACACTTTGAGCCTCAGTTTCCTCAACTATAAAATGATGATATGATTATTAATCATTTTCACCTCCTGAGTGTCAGAAGTATGAAAGGAGATAATGTTCATAAATTGCTTTGTCAATTTTACAGTGCTATCCAAAAAAAAATCAGTTATTACTAAAAATAGCTCACATTTATATAGTCCTGAAGGTGTATAAATCACTTTTACATACATTATTTCTTTTAAATATCAAAGCAACCCTATGAGAGAGGCACTGTTATTCCTGTTATCTTACAAAGGAGGAAACTGGGACTGTGAAATGTTAAATGACATGCCCAGAGTCACCCAGATAATATTTTGAGTTCCCAGAATCTTGCTACAGTTTAAAGTTTTAATTACTTAGGGCTATACTAAGGTTTTGGGGCCATCCTCTATGCATTTAGGGCAGGGTTCAGATTCACAGCCACTCTACTACCTAATTACCTAAAGAGGGGCAGGAAAAGGGGACCATAAGCTGTAAGTCTTCCCTCAAAAGATTTAGTAGCCAAAGTCTTTTATTCTTAGGGAGAAAAAAATCAGATAAATATAGCACTAATTTCCACTTCCATTTCAGATACTAAAAATGTCTAGATCCACAGTTAATGAACTGCCACCTTTCTTAGTTCTTATTTCATCATGGTTGTTTGAGTCCCACAAGGTCAATGGCCAATGAAGGCTGTAGTCAGCTGTCACTAGAGCTCAGAGAAGCAAAGATATTGCCTAGGAAAGATGTCAAACATCTTAGCTATTTTAACTATTTTGAATTCCTGTGATTTTGTGATGTTGAAAAAATCTTTAATTACTACTTTATAGAAGTATGCTTTTTGTCTAGAGAAAATATTTACATATCAATTCCTGTCTCCCCAGTTAATCCTATTAAAATTTCAAAGTGATCTTTCCATGGGGTATATGTGTGTGGAGAAACAATGTTGACTTGAACTGAAAAAGAAAAAAAAACTCTCTTAAAAATCTCAATGATCAAACAATGACCTTCCTTAATGTGCAATCCCTGTACAATTAAAGCCCCCATAGTAGTTAGACAAATGGTTAAGCCACTCATCTAAAAACAGTTCTAAAAATTATTAAAACCTATTATACATGCATGTACTATTTTTTTCTGAGAATTTCCATTAATTCTATAAGATGTGAATATTTGTTCAACTCAGTTTTAATTTCCTCTAAGAATCCACCCCATCTGACCTCCTTCTCCTCTGAATTACCTAGTATCTTGGTATCGCTTACATCAGGTTTTCCCTCATACTGTTACTTAATGGTTTTATGAATGAATGTCTCCCCAACTAAATTTTAAGCTACTGGAGTTCATGGCCCCTTCTTTTTTTTTTCATTTAATCTCTACCCCCTTCCTCCTAAAGCAGTGCATAAAGAACAGAGGGAATAAAGAAGGGGGAGAGAGAGAGAAAAGAAAGGAAAGAAATTAAGAGGAGAGAGTGAGGAAGAGAAGAATGAAACTATTCTAAACCCCACAAAGTCATTTTTCTAAAAAGCATCACAAAAAGATAACCGTTTAAGAAACAAATCACCAGGCTGAAATTCTTTCCAAATCATCTATGAGCATCTACCTCCCAGGGTTGTGGTGAGGAATCAAATGAGATCTTTGTCAGAGCAGTTTAGCACAGTTCCTGGCACACTTCTATAAATGTGTATTTCCGGTCCCTTTAAAGTTAGATGTTTAACAGGATTGTATACAGAGACCATTTTACAAATTCACATTTTGTTTTCTGAAATGTAGTTGAACACCCTGTAAAATTTCGTATGATGGACCAGTTTTCTTAATGGATTTCTCCTTTCGTAGTAATTCCTATTCTCACTGACACTCAGGTGAGTAAGCTGGATCAATGAGGTAACACCCACATTCAAGGAGATGGAAAAATAAAGTTTGAAATGACATTAGCCCTACTTTTGCAGGTTAAGTTTTAAAGTAAATAATAAATAGCTTTATATCCCAAGTACAAAAGCAGAGAGCTACATAATTTTATAGAACAGAGGCTATTATTAAATTAAATAAATATTTGTTAGGCATTTACTATGTGTTTCTTTATATATTAACAATAATTGTCCCATTATTCTATATCTGAAGAATAATGGACAATACACGTCAATGTTAGTGGACTGTAAACTCTTTGAAGACCAGAACTGTCTATTATTTGTCTTTACATCCTCAGAACCTAGCAGAATAAATATATTTATTGAACTCATCATTAATCTCCATAGAGATAAATTAATCTAGACATTTTTCAGATTACTGCACGTACCTCCCAAGTGCCAAGCCCTTTCTATTCTAATTTACCACGCTTCCCACCATTAAATGAATCTTACTAATACAACATTCAATGCATTGTTGCTTTACTAGGTTACCTACACTGGCCCTGGATTATTTCTCCAATTAGCTATCTAAGGTTCTCTATTAACCAGCCATCTTACCTGTCCAGTTGCCATTTTACTAGCCATGATAGGGGCCCTCCACATTAGCTAGGCAGTGGAAAGAGGAACATCTCGTTCATATTCCACAGATACCCAGCTTGTTCTGACACTATACTTTCCTTACCTGCTTCTAGTCTTTTTCTTGTCTAAGCAGGTATAGCTACTAATCTGTTTTCATTTCTAAATCCAGAGCTTCCTACAAACTGGGGCAAACATCTGCCCTGATAAGAAATACAAAATAGTCCCATGATTTTTAAATTAGATTTCCCCTCAGGGACCATCGAGCCCAAGCTGTATTTCTTTTGCAAATATATCAAAAGAATTCCCTTGTATCCTTCATGTTTGGGTGATAATTTAGGCTTTGGTGAAAGGCTTCTCAGGAGAAAGAAACCAATCCTCCAGAGACAAGCCCGCCCTGTTTAGGGGTCTCTTTAGCTATTATGAAGTTCTTCTTTTAGTGAATCCAAGGCTGAGAAAAATAGAAGACACATTAGATGACAGGATTCAGGATCCCAAAGGAACATAGCAGGTTGGAGCATTGGGATGAATATAGTAAGATGTAGTTCAATAGGAAAAAAAAAAACATATAAAGTCTTAAACTTGAATAAGAAAAAAATCAGTTTTATAAGTTCAAGTTGGGGGACCATGGTTAGATACTGGATTAAAAAGTCATCTGGGGTGTTTTTTTTTTCTTAATGGACCACAAAGTCCATAAGAGGGAGCAGTGTAATACCATCCAAAAAGCCAATGCAGTGGACCGCCTTAAGAGAAGGATACTTTCTAGGAATAGGGGAGTTATTGTCTCATTTACACTGCCTTCAAAAGACCTTATCTAAACCTCCAGAGGAAGACAATTACTTCTACCACTTTCTCCACCCACTCTTGCTATTTCTTCCCTTTGGAGTCAAGCAGAAGAAGTCTAATTTATGTTCCATATGATAGCTTCTCTTCTCAGGGTAAAATTTATCCTGTCCCTTCAACTATCCTCACATTGCATGAACTCAAAGAATCCCCCTTTCCTGTTGTTCATTCATTTCTCAGACTTGTCCAGCTTAATGCTACCTCAGTATCAGACTCATCAGTTGCCAGCTATTTGTCTGTTTACATGTGTTGTGAATTGTTGTTGTGTTGTTACTTGTGGCTTATTGCATCAACTGATAATCTGCCTCTTGATCCACTTCTTACCTGCTGCCCTATGATGTTAGAAGATGATGCTTTCTTTCACTTTCTGTTTTGGCTACAATTCCTGACCCAAAGTTTTTTTTTTCCTGCCTCAATCTTAGTGACCCCCACTTTCCTTTCTCTAACACCCCTTTGGTGCCTTTTTTAAAAATCAACTGCCATCCACAGTCCCCAGGAGAAGGCATTCTCCACCCTTTTCTTTTTCCTTTCTTTAGCTACTAACTCAACGCTCACTTCTTCAAGGAAGCCTTTCTTTACTAATCCCACTCAGAAAATCAGAGAAATTCCTGATTAGAAGATACCTCAAAGGCCACTGAATCTAACCTATTCACAATCCAGAATTCCCACTACAACACGCTCAGCAGATGCTCGTATAACTTCTCCCTGAAATCCTTGAGAGAACAGCCACTACTTCTAGAGAAAGCCCATACAGCTTGGCAGGTCTTCCTTCTTCCTTGACTAAATCCATCCCACCGTTCATTAAGGTCTTGTTTCCCCAACAAAATGACACCAACTCCCCATTTTTGCCTTATGCTTGGATGTGCCATTTGCTTATGACCAAATTCAGTTAAGTAAATAAGTGATATCTTTAAAAATAAACCATGACCCTCTGAGTGACAACCTAATGCATGTAAAAAAGAAGAATACTCACTTTTAAGGGAGAATAAGGATGAGAATGAAATTATGAAAAACATTTTTTAATAATTCACGTTTTTAAGAATAGAAAAGGATATGAAGGGGACCCAAAAGTGCTTGCAGAAGTGAGGCTGGAAGCCATTCATCTCCTACAAATATTCTCCAATGAGAAGAAAAACAACTTCCCAGACAAAAAAGTCATTATGATAAAAAGATGTCAGTTATTAGAAAACAGTGTAGGTATTCTTAGTTGCTGTGTAGCAGCCTCTGCACAATGCTGTATTCAGTGTACATGTGTGTATGTGAAGGGGGGGCTCCTTTCATTCTCCCTAATCCTTAAAGCATTCCACCAGCTGAGTGGTTCTGAGAATCGAGCCCTTCCAGAGCCTCAGAGCTTTGGCCCATTCACTATTTACAATAGAACTTTTCTGCCTCCACCCCCAGGCTCAGCTTTCCAGTGTGTGTTCTGAAGGGGAAAGGAGGCAAGTGGTCACATGGAGAAGCTGTCCTTCCCAATTAAAACAATGAGTAGCAGGGCTTTTGGAAATGGGAAGCCAGAGGATGTTGAATCCTGGACTGAGTCACGGAGGACATCTGAAGAAGGGATGGAACTGTAGGAGCATCTGTGTCCTCCCTAGCCACAGCCCTGGAGACTCGGCACCTGTCCCAGGGGTGAGGATGCAGCGGCAAAGCCTTTATTGTTGCTCTGGTTTCCATCAAAAAGTTAATTCTTCATCAAGCTATGAGCTAACATAAATGGTCTGTTTGTTGACCTTGGCTTCAAAACAAACCAAAGAACAGAAACAGGGAAATCAAGCAGCTGTACTCTCCAGTATGGTTCAAGTGTAAAATGAAAATAATTTTATATTATTTTAATTTATCTTGATAGTAAAGGGGAAACTTTTCTTTTCTTTTAAAAAATCTATTGGGGCAGTGAAGTGGCTCAGTGGAGAGAGTCAGGTCTGGAGATGGGAAGTTCTGGGTTGAAATCTGGGCTCAGATACTTCCTAGATGAGTTATCCTGGGTAAGTCACTTAATACCAATTGCTTATCCCTTATCACTCTTCTGCCTTGGGACGGATACTTCGTATTGACTCTAAGAGGGAAGGGAAGGGTTATTTTTTAAAATCTACTAACACCATAGAAGCCCAAGAAACAAAGCCCATCCTATGGTTGAATCAGGACTAGAATGGGATTTATGAAAGCCCGAGGTTCAAGGCTAGCTATGGAACTAACTACATGAGGATGATCAGGTTAGATAACAGTGTGGTACAGTATAAAGGACTGGAATTGGAATTAGAGGTCCTAGGTTTGAACCCCAATTTAGCCATTTACTAAACTGCATCATTCACCTAATCCTTCAAGGTATCTGACCCAGAGTAAGCCTAAATAAATGCTTGTTGACTCTGGGCTCTATTACCTCATTTAGAATAAAGGGATTCCATTAGATGACCTTTGAGATCCCTTCCAGTTCTAAATCTAATCTAAGCATTACATGATCTCCCTGGGCCTCAGTTGCCCCTATTGTCAAATGAGGGCTCTGCCTTTATGTTTTCCAAAGTCCTTCCAGCTTGAACACATAGCGTTCTTTTGTTTCCCAACTAATTCATACCAGTGACTAAAAGAATGTCACCTCTAACTGCTAGGTCTCTTTGAAATTACTCTACATTTACCTTACATATATTTTAAAATTTACTTATATTTGTGCATTAAGATTCCTTTCATAGAATATAAGTTTCTGAAGGGAGGGTATTGTTTTCCTTTTTCTACCTTTATTCCTCTGGTCACCTGCATATTAATTGGAGTGTAGTGCTTGAATTGTTAAAAATCTCTCCCACCAATGTTGGATGGGTCTTATTTCATCACAGCGCCTATCACCGGTCTTGGCAAATCCTAGGCAAATAATACATGTTTATTAATTAACCAATTTATTTCTTGTGCACAGAGCATTCCATGCACATTACTTCTTTGCTCCAAAATCCTCCAAAACTTATTAATGCTTCCCAATACCCCAAAATAAATGTCAAGTCCTTTGTTTGGTTTTCATAGCAAGAAATGTAAGCGATCAAAAGCCAGATTGGAAAAAAAATTCTCTAAGTCACTAGTAATTAGAGAAATGCAAACTAAAACAAATCTAAAATGCTATCTCATAGCCATCAGATTAGCAAAGTTGACAAAAATGGAAAATGAAAAATTTTGGAGGGGTCCTAGGCAAAAAGGTACATTGATTAACTGTTGGTAGAGCTGTGGATTGGTCCAAGTACTCTGAAAAGCAATTTGGAAGTATTCCCCAAAAGTCACTAAGCTGTGCCTACCCTTTTCTGAGCCAGAGATAGCACTCCTGAGTTTATGTCTCAAAGAGATCAAAGAAGATAAAAGATCCATAAATATTTATAATCGCACCTTTTATAGTATGGAAGAGCTGGAAAATAAGGGAGTGCTCATCATTTGGGGAATAAATGAAGAAGTTAGATAGATGAATAGGATGTATTATGATTATTTTGAAAGAAATGATGAAAGGGACAATTTCAGAGAAATCTTGAAAGACTTCTATAAATTGATGCAGAGAGAAATGAGCAGAACCAAGAGAAAAATTTATACATTACAAACAATATTGTAAAAGCAAACAACTTTTAAAGATGTAATAACTCCAATCAATACAATAACTTGCTACAATGCCAGAGGTCTCATAGAGAAACATACTATTCACCTTGTGATAGAGATGGACTCATTGTACAAATTAGTAACAACACCTAGGATTTGTATAGTTTTTTTTTTTAAGTTTGCAAAGCGCTTTCCAAATATCTCATTTGATACTCAAAACAATCCTGAGAAATAGGTGCTATTATTAAACCTATTTTACAAAAAAAAAAAAGGGAACTGAGGCAAATAGAAGTTAAATGACTTGTTCAGGGTTACACAGCTAGTAGGTATCTAAAGCAGGATTTGAAAGTTAAGAATTCCTAATTCTGGGTTCAGCAATGTAACACTTACTTGCCCAAGATTAAAACACTTACATAAATATATATACAGGGGCAAAATTTTTGGACATGGCTAGGGCAAGAATTTGTTTTGCTTTATTCTAAATATTTGATACAAGGTCTTTTTTTTTTCTTTTCAACTTGTAGACAGATGAAGTTTTGGTTAATTTGTGTGTGTTGCTGTGCGTGTGTGTGTGTGTGCATAGTATTTTCTTTAATTAAAAATGCATAAATGAAATCCTTTGCTAAGCATTCTAGAAAATCCTCCACCTGGTATCATTCCCCTTTCTAAGTTTATGCCATATCATTTCCCTTCTAACTCATTTTACATGTACTGTATGCATCAGTGAAACTGCCTTTATTCATATTATAATAGCTGGCATTCCTGCAGAGTTTTGAAGTTTGCAAGGAGCCAAAAATCCATCATCTTACAACAAAACTTTTTATTTATTTTTATTTTTGCCTCCCATCTTGGAATAAATACTGAGAATTGGTTCCAAGGCAGAAAAGCAGTAAGGGCTAGGCAATGAGGGTCAAGTAACTTGTCCAGTGTGTCACACAGTTAGGAAGTGTCTGAGGTCAAATTTGAACCCAGGACCTTCTGTTTCCAGGTCTGGCTCTCTATCCATTGAACCAACTAGTTGCCACACATAAAGCACTGAAGTAGGTACTATTATTAACTCCATTTTACAGAGGAGGACATGGAGGTCAGAGAGACTAATTGACTTGCTCAAGATTATGCAGCTAATTAATTATTTGGGATCCTCCAGGCATTAAGGGGTAGAATCAGGATTCAAATCCAAGATTTTTGTTTCCAAATTCAGTGTTTGAGGTTCAATTCCTGCTTCTCACATATACTAGGTTTTACCCCTATGGAAATCTGCACCCTAGTAAAACTCATTGGGGCTCCAAATTATAGAGGAGTAGCCAATCGATACAAGTGAAAGAGTTATATTAATATCACAGATAAAGATGAGGAATTTTTTAATTCATTAAAGAATAACCCAAGGACTGGCAAAATCATACATTATTACCCACAAAATAGTATCTAAAGGAAATCCTTCAGATTATTGGGCAGACCCTTCCTGGAAGATTTATGGAAAGGCAAGGACATGGACCCTGAGAATGAAAAGGCATGGACAGCTTTCCAAATACCCCAGTAAAAGGAGTACCTTCATAAGGAGATTAGTGACTCATCTTGAAAAGAATTCACTGAAGCTTGGAGACCATAATTGTTCCCTTTCCCAACCATCTCATTTGAAATTGTTCAGAATAAACAAGCTAAATGCCTCACTTTTACTTAACTAAATAAACTGAACTAAGAATACTCATAAATCCCAAGCTAGGAAAATAGCATATTTTCTTTCACAATTCTTCTTTACCACTTTCCTGCCCTCAACTTCCACATTTTTAAATCTTTACTTTCTATCTTAGATCAATATTGGTTCCAGGGCAGAAGAGTGCTAAGGGCTAGGCGATGGGGGTAAAGTGACTTGCCCAGGGTCACACAGCTAGAAAACTCCCACTTTTAAGCAAGATGATCAAACAAAAACATGAAGTAGTCATGTCACTAAGTTTATAGATTCAAAGATTCTACAGAGCAAGAAGGGATGTCACACAATAACTATACCTTCATTTTACATATGAGAAAACTAATACCCAGAGAAGTTATTTTCTGGAGGTCATACAATTAGAAAGTGTGAAGAGGTAGGATGTGATCCTTAACTCCTCCAATTCCAAATCCCATATTCAATCTACTTTGTAAAATTTTCTCTCTGGTTGTTAACATCTACAAGGATGAAATGAAACATTTTTTTGCCCCAAGAAAGAGCATCTTCCAGGGCAGCGAGGTAGCACAGTGGATAAAATGTCAGAACTGGAGTTGGGAGGACATTGGTTCAAATCTGGCTTCAGATACTTCCTAGCTGTGTGACCCGGGGTAAGTCACTTAACATCAATTACTGCCTAGCCCTGCCCACTGCCTTGGAGCAAATACTAATTATCAATTCTATTTTTAAAAGATTATCTCCAGAGTTAATCATCACCATTAATATCAATTTATGTCATCTTCTCTTGGTGTAAACAAATATGTTTTCTACATATCATTTGCTTTAGTCAAGCTTTCAGAGTTGCCCTAGTTATTACTGATAAATAGAAATGTGTGTGTGTGTGTGTGTGTGTGTGTGTGTGTGTGTGTGTGTTTCAGGTTGGTGAGGGGGAGCAATACAAAGAAGAAAGAGTTAGCTTTTCCCCACTCAAATTTAGGAGGATTAACACAGAGAGTAGGGTTGGTATATGGGAATAAATTTCGTATTTAGATGTTAAAGGTCACAGTGATATTGCAGTAATGCTGTTTTTATCTTCTCTTTGGCAAAATTGTCCAGAGTTTAACTATATACCCAGATGACTTCTATCTCTTTTCATGTGAACTTTTCCTTGGATGTCTAATGTCTCATCATGGCACGGAGGTGAATCTGGGTTCCCAAAGGTTATTCTCTTATAGGATAAGCTCTGGTAGATTCTATCACACTAGAAAAGCTTTTAGTCATGGTCCCAGCAACAATTTGGGTTTGCTTCGCAAGGACTAGCCAAGCTAAGTACAGAGTTCCATCGCCACCTCTTAGCACCAGATCCTTTGGCCATTGCAGTGTGTCAAACAAAAGAGACAATGGAAAATCATTGATGGATATATGTGGACAAAAGCGCTGCCCATGGTTAGTGCTTCATTTAAACCTTCATGGACTTCTGTTTTGTTATATTGAATGCCAAGAAGCCACCCCAGATGCAGGTTTGTTATTGGTCTGTTTTGAAAGGAGGATGCTATGGACATTTGCTTTTCATCCATACCAAGGATAATGTACAAGTCAAGTAGATTAGTCTTGTGCATATCTGGTGTGGATGGATATATGACTACTGAGCTCAGGAAAATGTTTTCTGATGTTAAGACTTGGAGAAAAATTATTGCTGACTATAATAAGTTAAGATCCAGAGTCTGATGTCAAAATCTGACAGAATCTTGTCCATTACACATTTCTTAAACTCATATAACTCCATCTAAATATCTCCTCCTATAATTTATTGTTATTAATTAGATCTGACATTCAAATGGCATATTAAGGTTTGCAAAGTGCTTTACACATTTGATCCTTGCCACAACCCTCTGGGGAGAGGTGCTATTATCATCCCCATTTTACAGATGAAGAAACTGAGTTCCAGGTGATTTGCCAGAATCACAGGGCTAACAACCTTCTGGGGACTGGATACTAATTCTGCACCAAGGTCTTTGATTTAATAGGTTAGATGTCTGTTGCTGATTTGAATTATTCCCAGAGAAAGTAATTCCCTGTAAGAAGGGATTATTTCATTCATTGTTTGGGATCCACAGTGATGGACAGTGCAAGGAACAAAGTTAGAGTTTTGTAAATATTTGCTGATTGATTGACTGATATTCAAAAGTTGGTGAATTCAAATGTTGGTTGTTCTCACTTGAGTGAAATCCAATCTAATCCTCCAAGCATTTACTATCCTCCTACTTTAATTGAGGCACTATGATTCATGACAGATTCCTAAAATAATAGGATTATAAATTTAATAATAATAACAGCAGCTAGCAATTAAATAATGCCTTAGACCAGCAAAATGCTTACCTATGTTATCTCATTTGGTCCCCACAACAACCCTTTGAGGGAGGAGCTATTATTATTCCCATTTTACAGATGAGGATACTAAAGTAAAGAGAGATGAAATTCTTTGCCTAGGATTACACAATTTGTAAAAGGTGTGTGGGGGATTTTAATCTAGGTCCAGCAAGAGTCCCACTCTCTCCATTACACTGTACTAGGCTAGGAGCTGGAGAGAATAACAATCATCAAAATAATAATAATAATAATAAACCCAACAGCCCTAGCCTCTAAAAATTTACATCCTATTGAGGCAGAAGGGCAGGAGATATAACATGTTAAAATATTAAGGTAAGTATCATACATGATCATTTGAGGAAGAAGACAACACCAATAATCAAGGAAAAATCTTAGAAAGGTGGTGGCACCGGACCAGCGAGTTGCGAATGAAACTAGGGATGCTAAGAGCTGAGGTGAGAAATGGGAGTATTACAGGTGTTGGGAGTGATTGGGGGTGTCTGTACAAAGGCATGAAATGCTGAGCTTAAGAAGTATCATGGAGGCTAGTTTAAGACAAAACAAAAATAAAACACACACAGCGAATGAAACACAGAGTTTGCATTTAAGTTTAGGAAGGGAGGCAGGTGAGGATGTAGATCTATTTTCCAGGAACGGTCCAGATCACTGAAGCCCAGATGAGTTTTTATTCGGGTTCAAAGTTCATAATTCCCATCGGATCCCATCACACTCTGCATGTGTGAATATATGGGCAAAAGCCTTTCCTCCTCCTTCTAAAAAACCTCCACAAGCCCTCCACTCAACAATGGACCAGAGCTCTTCTATAGCTATCCCCAGAGCCCTTCTTGGGGATAACAGGGAAAGAAGAATAGCTTGCAGATACTCCCAGGATGATTCTTCATTTCCAGCTATAGAGATCTTTGTTATGAAGGCAAGACTGCACAGTCTTGCTCATTCCCTTTCCCATTTTAATCCTCCCTGGAGAAAAACCTTGTGGATAATTTTTGCTCTGGGGCTCCTGCAGATTTGTTCTTGATAATAATGACTGAGCAGCTAAGCTCCAGCATGCAAATTCTTGCTCCGAAAAGCATGTTTTTAATGCTGTAACTGTTATTATTTCGAAAAACAAATTAAACAAGGGAGTACTGTAGAAAGCCAATTAACCAATTTAGGCAGAGACTTCATGCAAATCACTGCCCTTGCTTTCACCCAACATGATGTTCTGTGATTCCAAGATGTCAATCCCAGAGCCTACATCGAAAGGATGTGACTACCTAAAAGTTACATGGGATTTGTGTGTTTCAAGCCTCTTGGGAAGCCCACTTCTGATTTCTTCCGACTTTCTACCAAGAGCAGACTTTTTTAATGCGCTATTCAAATAGCTCCAAGTCCTCATGACCCTGTTTGGAGTTTTCTTGGCAAAAATAGTGGAGTGATTTGCCATTTCCTCTTCCAACTCATTTTTTTTACAGATGAAGAAACTGAGACAAACTTGCCTGGGGTCACAGAGCTAGAACAACACTGCCTCTCTTCATAAAAGAAAAATAACTGGAAAGAACTGGATAATATAGACACAAGAAGTACAATAGATGGGGCATTCATCGAAAACAAACAATTGGGACTGAACTCTGAATCTGTCACTTAATAACAAGATCTTAACCAGGGCATCATATGAGCCTGTTTCCTACCCAGCAAAATGAAAGTTTTGATTATCTAAAGTCAAGGAAGCATACATTTTTTTAATTAGAAACTCGTTAAGTCCAATGACCTCATTTTACAGAAGAGGAAACTGAGTCTTAAAGGTGAAATAGATTGATATTAGCTTAGTGGATTGAAACTACCCAAGAAAACAAAAGTGGCAGCATGAGTAAAACTCAGGTCCTTTGTTTCTAATTCCAGTGGACCATTCTAAAAAGATTTCTAGAGAACTATAATATTATTGTTATTGATGTCCTTTTCCTATATTATTTTTCATCTTTTTTTTGTTCATTTTGATACCAATAATTCTCATGCCACTTCCCCGTGCATCAGCATTTTCAGGAATGACTTTAATTGCCCTAATAAAATGCACTTTAAATAGTGAAGAACATACATTTGGCATCACTAGACCTGAGTTAGAATATGGTACCGGCTCCTTAGTGATCTTGGGCAAGTAATTTAACTCTAAGGCTCGATTGATTTTGTTCTCTGTTAAATGAGAATGACAGATTCACTGGCCCCCTAAATTCCTTCTGGTTCTAGCTCTACATCTCAACATCCTCCCTAGCCACCCTAGAGAATCATTTCACTCTAAAAATGACCTGTCTGACCTGGTTAACAAATGCTCCTTTCAAACTGAAATCTCTGACCCAGATTTTCAAACTCTGAAAACTCGTGCTCACATTCAGGGATTTGGAAGGAATCTTAATTCCAACTTTTTTTAATTAAAAATTTGTGAATCAATAGCCTGAGGAAATATTCACAGGGTGGATATGTTAAATTCAGTTTGACGTTAATAAGAAAATGCATATTATCTCTCTTAGACTCAGCACAGAAAGGCTGTAGTGGCATCAGATTTCTAAATTATCAGCAAAAAGATCCTTGATTTCAAGTAAAGTCTAATTAAGTCTCTTTTAATCCAAGAATAACATTATTATAGTGCAAAGGAAAGAAAACTACCACTTTTCATATCATTCTTATTAGGTAAAACAAATGCTAAATAATAAATTTTAACATAAAATAACTGGGTTTATTATTTAGGTCTGAGTCTTTTCCTTTGCAAATCTGGCACTAAAAGGCTCAAGGAGTTATCCATTATGAGCTGTAGGTGGAAGAGACCATCCCATCCCTTAATGACTTGTAAGGGCAATCCTGTTGGATAATGGAAAGGACGAGACTATGATCTCAGAGATCTGGAGTCAGGCTCTGCTGCTAACTAGCTGTATTCCCTTGTACAATTAATGTATTCACTTAATTTCTTTGAGCCCCATTTGTTTAAAAAAAGTGAGGGAGTGAAGCTAGGTGATTTGTGAGGTCCCTTTCAGATCTAGCATTCTATGATTTTGATGACATCTGACACCTGTATAAGTCTACATCAGAAGCTACCTCCTGATAAGATGGACCTAGGTCACTTGGGGGAACCTTCTCTTTTTCTCTCTCTTTCTTCTGCCTTGTCTCTACCTTCCCTCAGCCTCACCCATATATCTCTGGGATACTCAGTACCCACCCTGTTTTGTTCTTCCCCAGAAAGATGGGAGTATGGGATCATAACTTTAGTACAGAAAGGAAATTTAGCAATTATCTAGTACAAATTTTATGTGGCTTATTCAAAATTTAATTTTCAAAGCTGTGGTTCAAGCCCTGGTTCCCTAACTTCAAATCTAGTGTTCTGTCCACTATCATTAAGGCCATCAGCTCCCCAGAAAGTATTTAGGTGAAAAAGATATCAAACACAGACAGGTTTTATTTACATAATAAACACACATATAAATAAATGAAAATGTATAGCTTCATGCTCAAGTAATATGAAATGTCCTACTCTTAAATACTCAAATAGATCTGCACTCATCGACTTAAAGTTTCCTCTAATTATGCCGATAACAATGGATCCATGTTTTCCCATCCTATGCAATCCTCATCAATGCACTCCCCAACTTTTGCCACCAAGGAGCCCATCAGCATGCTGAGGATTAGCTCACTTTCTTCCCACAAAGAAAAGATGCCAATAGATCCTTATGGGCATCTTCCTGTTAGCCCTTGCTATTGCCATGGGACTGGCCCTTCTTTCTTTTCTATCATACATTATGGTTTCTCTTACTTCTGCTATTTTTCAGTTCCCTTTTGGCTAAAAGCAGCTGCCTATTTCTTACTCCTCCTTTAATACTTATTCAATATCATTTCTTTTAAGTCCTCCCTCTGCTAGGAGGAAAGAGTAACTATAAAGAAATGAGGCCATCAGGCACGTGTGGAAAACAGATTCATTTTTTTATACTTACACTTCATGTAGACTTGTTCTTGACTGACATTGTGTTTCATAGTTTGCACCATGGAACTCTGGCAGTGAAATGGAAAGAGAGCACGTTTTGGAGTCAGAAGGCTTGTATTCAAACCCATCTCTGACACTAGCTAGTTTGCTCTGGTCAAGGCAGTTATCTTCTTTGTACATCCATTTCTTCCTTTATTAAATGAAGGAGTTAAAGTAGCTAAGCTTAAAATGGTCCCTCCCAACACTAAGTTAATAACCCTCTATTGAAACAATATTATTAATGAAGGTTAGCTTCCCAACTAGTATAATGGGGAAGGGTTGTTTTGTTTCTTGAATGTGTACTCTCATGACCTGGTACATTGTAGGCATTTGCTAATATTGCTAGAATTAAAATGAATTGAACCCAGACCACTGGGGAGTGGGAGAGATTGAGAGGGAGACAGAGGAAGAGAGAAGAGAGAGACAGACAGAGAGAGACAGACAGACAGACAGAGACAGAGAGAGACAGAGAGACAGAGAGGGAGAGAGAGAGGGAGAGGGAGAGAGAGAGATAGAGAGAGAGAGAGAGGGAAAGAGATTAAGATAGACAGACAGAGATGGAAAGACAGAGCGTTAGCTCACATAGAACAACACTGTAGCAAAGGAGAAAGTATTTAATCTTACTGGTGACCATGCCTAACAATGCTCAATTAATTTTTACAACTGAAAAGGAAACTTAAACATCACAATTGGACCCTTTCATTTCACAGATGGAGAAACAGGCTCAAGGGCTTACCAACTTGCCAAAAACCACTCAATGAATTAGGTGCCAGTGATCTCAAGATCAATGCTTCTGATTCCTATTCAAAAGATCTTTAAGGTATGTGAAGGAAGCCAGGTGCCATGGGAAACAGAGCTCTGAACTGGGGTCAGAAAGAACTCAATTCAATTCAGTGAACTCTTGTTTCAAACAGAGTTTCCTCATCTGTAAAACTGGAATAATTGTACCTACAGTTAAGAAAACAAGTATTTGTACATACCTATTGTGTGTCTTTACAATTGTTACCTCATATGATCTTCACAACAACCCTGCAAGGTAATTGCTATTATTAGCTCCATTTTACAAATAAGGAAACTGAGGCCAATGATTTGAACTCAAGTCTTCCTGACTCAAGGTTCAGCACACTCTCACCACTGTGCCACCTAGCTACCTTCCTCATGTGCTTGTGAGAATAAAGTGAGATTATATAAATAGAGTTGTTTGCAAATCTTGAAATTATTAAAAAGGTTAGCTATTGTTTTTATTATATTGTATATTTGTATAACTATTATACTTTATTATCATGTTATATTATTATATTCTGTGACATATAAAAATAATCTGATGGTTAATTTTGTGGCTAAACCCTCCAAGCTATTTGTTCTCAACTCAAGGGACTATCTCATTTCTCCCAGACTAGAAAAACCTTAGACTATTCTTAGCTAAGCAAAGAGGAATCTTACCCATCTTCCTTTTCTTTCCCATTCAGTTAAATTAGCCTTTCCCTCTTACTCACTATTACAACTCTCAGCAAGAGGGACTCATCTTCTCAGCTAACTCTGTCTACTCCTTTTATATCCCTAATGAAAAAAATTTAAGCCAGGAAGATAGGTGTCAGCATCCCTTAGTGCCTGTCAAATCCCTCATATCTATTCCTCCTAATCAGAGGAGCGATTTTGGTGTATTAGAGCTGTCTATTGTCTGTTTTTTTAAAACCTTCTCTCAATCCAACTATTCCCAGTTTTCTCTGTTTCATAATCTTCATCCAATGACTTTTTAGTTAATTAGCAACCCTGCATGGCCTCAGAGTTGCCCACCATGTTTTAACAAGATTTCTAGCAAGTAAATTACAACTTGAAGAAGAAAGGCTGTAGAAAAATGGACACCATAATATTTCAATGTGCTTCTATTTCAAGTGAGTTCAATGCCCCAAAGCAGGAATCCTTATATCTGAACACAAAAGAACTGCAAATTCTCTTCCAAATTTCCCATTCTGGGCTAAAGGCACTACCAACCTTTCAATGTCTTAGGTTCATGATCTTGGCAATTCAAGGAGTCTTTGGTTATTTCATTCAAGCCTGACTCTGTGTGAAGCAATTGAAAAAATTTTTTGCAAAGATACTGGAGTGATTTGATATCTTCTCCAGTTATTTTTATAGATGAAGAAACTGAAGCAAATGGTTAAATGACTTGTCCAGGGTCACATTGTTAGTATGTGTCTAAGATCACATTTGAACTCAGGATGATGAGTCTACCTGACTCTAGACCCAACATTCTATCCCTGTGACACTTAGCTACTCAGCTGGTACATAATAGGTACTTAATACATATTTGTTGATTGCTTGTATTGGTGGGAAACAATTCCCTTCACTTAATAAAAAATATAAATTGAAAATGATATAAAAAGCAATTAAAATAAAGAGTGGTAAGGGTTGTTTTATGGCAAAATTCAAAAAGAAACATGTTTAGGCATTAAGTTGTGTGAGGAATATAGATTAGAGATAAAAAGTTCATAATCTATGTATTATTTTAAATTAGAAAGTTATTTAACATTAGAAGCTCATGTTTTCTTTTGATCAAATTGTGATGTACATTTTGAGATTTCAATAAGAATAAGAACAACCTCAAAAACTCTTTTCAGTTGAGCAAAAAGGTATCAGAGCACAGACATAAAAGAACTGGATTCAGGGGGAGCAAGGTGGCTCAGTGGATGGAGAACCAGGCCTGGAATAAGGAGGTCCTGGGTTCAAATCTGTGACCCTGGGAAAATCACTAAACCTATTTGTCTAGCCCTTACCACTCTTTTGCCTTGCAACTAAAACTTCATATCAATTCTAAGACTCAAAGCAAGGGTTTAAAATATATATATTTGTGGTCCTCCTACTTATTATCATTGTCCCAGTTTTTACTGGCACAGAAAGTAAGGGAAGAAGAAGGAATAAGGTGAAGGAGGACAAGGAGGAGAAGCAGGATCATAATCATCAAGTGGACTTGGAAAGACTGAAATAATTTGGAAATTTTGTTCTTGACTTCAACAACAGAGGCTTTCTTCTCTGGAACAATTTTCTCGCATTAGTAAAACAAGAAGGTTGAATAGGAGAACTTCTATCAATCAATCAACATTTATTGAGCACCTACTATGTGCCAACAACACTATTTCTTGCTCTAATTAAGGAGAACTATCAATCAATCAACATTTATTAAGTACCTACTATGTACCAAGCAACACTATTTCTTGCTCTAATTAAATAATTCTATGGTGTAACAAATGATGAGAACGCTAAAGTTACTTCTTTCTCTAATTTGGTGAACCTCTGGCATAACCACTGATGGGAGATGCTAACGATTTTCTCTCTAAATTGGTTATCCTAAGGCATCACAACTAATGAGAGACTCTAATTATGTGATCCTTTAGAAAACAATCAATACACCTTCGTTAGAAGTCTTCATAGGAAGGTTACCAAGATCACTGGTCCAACATATCAAAGAGGAAATTCTTTCTCATTCAGGTAGAGATTAGAATGGGCAGATTTGGTGGTGGCTTCCAGTGTTAGGACTGAGACACTTAAGAAGGAACATGTCAGAAAAGATGCCTTCTTATGAAAATTGAATTATGGAGATCATATATTTCAGACAAAGAACGCTTTTCTCTGTACATCATTTGACATCTCCAATCTACCACATTCATCGGTATGTGTATCTAACTCTTAGGTATGTGTGCACATTTATATGTATGTATACACAAAAATTGTGTATTTGTATATTTGTTTATGTATGCATATACACATGTGTGTCTTGTGTATATATGTACCAAATCAAATTAAGTAGGCATTTATAAAATACCTACTATATCCATGGTGTTTTACTAAGAGCTAGAATGAAATATAAAAAATGAGAATAGTTCTTGACCACAAGAAGCCTATATTTGACCATATATATATATATATATATATATATATATATATATATGAAAACATATATCCACATAGACATCTCTTTGGGGAACTGCATTTGAAATTATCTATTTCCATGGCAATTAATAATTAAAAAAACATGGAAACAAATAATCACATTCAATATAACAAAATTAACTCACTTGCTTACATGAAATATTAAATGATGAGCTCTTTTGTCCACAACATCTGTTTAAAATAAAGACATAGACTCTAATAGCTTCCTTTATGTAATGAATAAATCTATTCCACTTATGAAGGGGTAGGTGGGAATTCAGGAGGTAGAAAGGAGAAGCCCCTGGCATATGATCCACACCTTTTTATTACACTTCATTTTATCTCTTCACCTTCAGGATGAATCCATTTGCATATTAAATGATAAAAAGTGTATTACTGTATCAATGATGAAATTTACCTGCACATTTATTTTTAAAGGTGAAAATCTAATTCTGTGGTAACTAAATATTACTATGCATAAACATCCACCTCCAAATTTCCCCAAACTTAAACATTTTATACTAACATTAAATCAATGAGATTCTACTTTCATCATCTTGGAACCAGCAAAAACTGTGAGTAAAGTTGCAAAGAATCATGGATGTCAACCAATATTAGAAATTATCTAAGTCCAAAGACTCAAAGGTCATGACTTCTTTTGACAGTCCAATTAAGCCAACAGATTCTTTCCCAGAATGTTTCAAAGTGCTTACAACAAAATACATAGAATTAAAAAGGAAATAAGTTGAAGTGAAACACATTTATAAAAATATTTTTTAAAAAGTTAGTAATCCCCAATTTAGTCAAACTCCATTATTTTACAGATGGAGAATGTGAAAGGTAAGTGACTTTTCCAAGGTCAGTTAATGGTAGAGATAAGACGAGAATTTAGGTCTACAAACTCTTTGTCCAAAGAAATGATTACCAGTATTGCTAATAATTGTGATAATGCTAGTAACACTATTAATAGTTCATATTTCTTGCTAATATTATAAGTTCCTTGAAAATAGAAAAATATTTTTATTTTTTCATCATAACTCCATCCCTGCCACAGTGTAGTGGTTAACAATTAATTTATAAATCATCTTCAATTGATCAATTGATGCCTTTAGATTTGCAAAGAATATCTAAATATGTTAATAAAATACCTCACATATATACATATACATAAATGCTTTGCAAACCCAGTTATTATTATTTCTATTGCACTACAGAGTTGTAAAAGAGCCTAAGTTACAGGCAAGATTTTTTAAAAAGTCAAATGACAAAATTTCAAATTCTCTACCACAATGAACCATGGGAAACAGCAGTAAATTTGGTACAGATTTTAAAATAAAATCAATCCATCCATTTTTTCAAACAGAAGAAAACTTCAAGAATAAGTAGGACAAAGTTATTATACTATATAACCAATTATTGCTTAACATCATGCTATAAAAGTATTATGGACATGGTTTGGATTAGGAAATAGCAAAGTCACAAATGGCTGATTATTTAAACATGCAACACTTAAAAGTGCCTGGGACATCAGTTTGTGAAAGCAGTCTCCTAGATGAAAGAAAAAGTAAACCTTTATCAACAAGAGAAAGGAAAAATAAAAGAACTGCTATTGACTCTTAGGAGACCAATGAGATTTCTTGGAATCCTGCTTTCCTAGATGCTGGTGTGTGTGTGGGGGGGGGGGATGGGGGTGTAGAAAATGTATGATTCACCTTACTTATTTCAAACAAATTCATTTCTTTTCAGCCTGCTTTCTATTCATCCTTAAGTGTTTATATTTCTCTTTTACAGTAGACTTTTCTCATGATTTTCTTTTGGGAGAGGAAAATGAGAGTTGGGTAGGGGAAGTCTAAGAATCAGCTGCAAAATAAAATGAGAGCAGCTCAGTATCTAAATATTACTTGAAAATCAAGACATCTATTTCTTCCACAGTTCACAACTTCAATTATAAACTAACTGTAAACCAGGTGAGGTGCTCTTCATTCATGGATTCCTTTTTCTTTTCCCCTTTGGCAGTGATCATCTCAAGCCTACAAATAAGGACTCCATTGCTCAGCCTTCGCACTTCAACGTGAAGCCAATGTTCCCTGATCAGGCTTAGCTAGAAAACTTCCATTCAAGTAGATGTGGTTCTTCATTCATTCTTTTATCTGTTTCTCCCCCATTCCAATATCTTTTTTTTTTTTAACATGGTTGGACAAAAGGCATCCTGAGCAAAGATGGCTAAGAAGCTGGGAGCATTCCTGCTGCTTCCTCCCTGCAGGAGATAATGTACTGTAATGCAGATTTTCCTTGAATCTCTGCAGGATTTCACAGGCTCTGTCAATCCCTCCCCACATACCCAGGGATGAAATTGTATTTTGCTCAACTGTCTCCCCTTCACAATGGTTTGCTGTGTGTCGCATTCTTCCAAAGAAGGTAGTCCACTGTGTGCAAGTCATCTGAGGCAGAGGGATTACTTCTCCAGGCAAGCTTGTTCCCAGGGCTGATTAGAGCCTGGAGGTATTGAGAGCCCTCACCAGCACCTTTGTGAAATAGGGCAGAGAATGGAGTAAATGGCGCCGGGGAATTAGCGTGATTATGGGCTGCAGTCTGTTGGCACCTTTGTGTTGCAGGGGTCTGGGGGCGAAGACAGGGAGCCTGGTAATTCCATAGGACCCTTCCCTATTCTTACTTTATAATGTGTAATGGCAGAGCTTAGCCAACTCCACTGCCTCCTGTTCTTGTTTCTATTCCATAGCCTAAATGGCCCATTCACCGGCCCCTTCTCTCCTTTCAGGAGGGCGCAGTGATGGAGAGGTCTTCTCTCCCAACGCGGAGATGCGGTCGCTGAGACTCACCTCCCAAGCTGGTGATTTCATCCTCTTAACGATCAAGGACTCGTCTGCTTGGCCATTCAAATCAATCTTTGTTGCTTGGGCTGTTCAGACCTTTCATCTCTGCATTTTCCCATGAGTCTCAAGACACTCAGTTTCATCTTTGCTGCTTTGTGGGCTGTTTTGCCGGGACTTCTGAGGTTTCTTTGTCCGCCGATTGTTATTTTTTTCTTTAAAAAAAAAAAACTTTGAAGTATACTCAACAAGTCCTATTCTTTCCTTCCCCTCCCTTTCCCCTGTAAAGGAGTTTAAGACCTACTCTATTATTACTTAGATGTACAAATCATACAGAAGGGCAATCTCACTCCTGTTCTCAATAGATTCTTGGTGGAGAAAGTGCTTAGGCATACAGGCTTTTTATTTTTTTAATGTGTGTGTGGAAAGGTAGTGACTCCTTTCCTCTCTCCAGCTATTCATCTAAAGTTCTCTTTTCTTTATGTGCAGTTCTATAAGTGGGGCAATAGTCTGGGACCAACTGCTATCTATCACACCAGCTCAGCTGTCTCTTGCGGAACTAAAGGATGATGGAAAAAAAATGAGAAGGGGGCAGCTCGGTGGTTCATTGGATTGAGAGCCAGACCTAGAGATGGGAGGTCCTAGGTTCAAATCTGGTCTCAGATACTTCCCATTGCCTAGCCCTTACCACTCTTCTGCCTTGGAACCAATACACAGTATTGATTCCAAGATGGAAGGTACCGGTAAAAAAAAAAGCAAACACAGAAAAACAGAAAGCAAAGTATATCTGATCCAATGATTACTATTATGTATTCACTACATAAAACCACAAAATATGAAAAATTAAATTTTGTTTTCATAATCAGTGATAGAAGTGCCCTCAAATCTCATATAGCTTGACTCATTCTGAGAAGGAGCTTACGGATCAGAGACATCCTACAATTGGTATTCCTAATACTGAGATTATTCTTCAAAGAAACTTAAAAGACAAATAAAAGTGAATGAAAGTCATCACAGAGAATCACAGAATTTGACTTATTTACTTATTTTGTGGAAAAAAAGGCACTGGAAAGAATTGGAACATGGCTGTAGTGATATAAAAAGCATTTAACTCAATACAAGGTCAAGTAAATAGAGGCCTCTTTTTTTTTGTAAACAATAATTTCCTTTAACTGCAGCTTTGTTGTTGTTTCGATCTCTCTGCGACCCTATTTGGGACTTTCTTGGCAAAGATGCTGGAGTGGTTTGCCATTTCCTTCTCCAGCTCATTTTATAATTGAGGCAACCGAGGCAGACAGGGGTAAGTGACCTGCACAGGATCACACAACTTGTAAGAGTCTGAGGCTAGATTTGAACTCATGAAGATTAGTATTTCTGACTCCAGGCTAGGTACTCCATCCACTGTGCCACCTATATAACTATATATAGTTCATCATGAATCACCTAATTCATTAAATTTTGCTTTAATGTTTATAAAGTACTCCCAACAACCCTATGAAGAAGGAATTATTCTTAACCAAATCTGTCAGATGAGGAAATTGAAGCAGACAGAGATTGGAGTCAGAGAACTAATAAGTGTTGAAGTCACTTTTTAACTTGTCTTCCTAACTATGTACTTGTGACCCGGCTGCCTATGTCCCAGAGAGCATTAAAAAAAAGGGGACTGATGGAGTGAGAAAGATTCAGATTCAAGTTCTGCCTTGGAGATGGAATTGCATTTTGCAGGGCTGTTAATTCACTTCATCCCTTAGCACCTTACACAAATCTTCAAGATTATAAATTACTGGGTGGTTATTGATCTATGGAAGGCAGAACTCATATTTATTCCCTGAGAATTCTCTTACACTTCACCACAACTCATGAAGTTGAGTCTTTTTAACTCCAGGCTTGGTCCTCTATCCACTGAACCACCTAGCTGCCCCTGTACCTTAGTTGTAGAAATCTACTTCATAAAGAAATTGATCATTAAGCATCCAAAGTGTGCCAGTGTTCCCCATTTGTAGACTTTAACCAAGCTAAAAGTCACAGGGGCAAAAACAGAAACACTGAGATATAAAAGGAGAAAGTCTTTTAGCTATGATCTTGGGAGGAGAGTTCCCTTAGTAGCCACGGGGATCCCCCTTTTCTTTCTCACTAGAATTGTTTGCATTGGCATCAAAAGAGATTTTGATTGTTTTATTGGTTGGTAGGTCGTGTTTGGTTTTTCTTTTTAAATTTTTTTCTGAACCCCTTAATCCCTGGCTACCAATTTTCTCTTAAAATTTCAATGAACAATATTAGTTATACTTTAATTAATTCTAATGCCCCAAAATTTAACATTTGTGATGGGAATAGTTTTCTCCTAAAGTTCCATTAAATTCTACTATGGCATAATCAGAGAGATGCAAATCAAAACAACTCTGAGGTATCACCTCACACCTAGCAGATTGGCTAACATAACAGCAAAGGAAAGTAATGAATGCTGGAGGGGATGTGGCAAAGCAGGGACATTAATTCATTGCTGGTGGAGTTGTGAACTGATCCAACCATTCTGGAGGGCAATTTGGAACTATGCCCAAAGGGCGACAAAAGAATATCTACCCTTTGACCCAGCCATAGCACTGCTGGGTCTGTACCCCAAAGAGATAATGGACACAAAGACTTGTACAAAAATATTCATAGCTGTGCTCTTTGTGGTGGCCCAAAACTGGAAAACGAAGGGATGCCCATCAATTGGGGAATGGCTGAACAAATTGTGGTATATGTTGGTGATGGAATACTATTGTGCTAAAAGGAATAATAAAGTGGAGAAGTTCCATGGAGACTGGAACAACCTCCAGGAAGTGATGCAGAGCGAGAGGAGCAGAACCAGGAGAACATTGTACACAGAGATTAATACACTGTGGTATAATCGAACGTAATGGACTTCTCCATTAGTGGCGGTGTAATGTCCCTGAACAACTTGCAGGGATCCAGGAGAAAAAAACACCATTTATAAGCAAAGGATAAACTATGGGAGTGGAAACACCGAGAAAAAGCAACTGCCTGAATACAGAGGTTGAGGGGACATGACAGAGGATAGACTCTAAACGAACACTCTAATGCAAATACTAAAGCAATGGGTTCAAATCAAGAAAACATCTAATGCCCAGTGGACTTACGCGTCGGCTATGGGGGGTGGGGGGGAGGAAAAGAAAATGATCTATGTCTTTAACGAATAATGCTTGGAAATGATCAAATAAAATATATTTAAAAAAAAATTCTACTATGGCAACTAGTTTCTCCTTTAAGCAGGAATAAAAAGTTCATAAGCCAATGGCAATAACAAAACTATATATGAATATATTTTGGTGAGTTATATATCAAATCTTTTGTTCACTGCATTCCAATTTATATCACTATACATCTTTTCCCTCCAATGTGTTAAATTTTATGGAAAGGAATGTAATTATTAAATCCAGATATGGCCCAGGCAACCAATGGTCTGTTTATAATATAATTCTGAGAAACTGTTGCTGTACTGCTGTGTTCAATAAAAAATAAATTATACATAAAAATCAATATATAATTCATGCACCCATCAGTATTTATATTGGAAGAAAACTTTGCACTTTGCATACAACTGAAATAAAATGATTGATACTAGAAAAATATTTTAATGTATAAGGAATGTGGGGTATTTCATTCCCTAAATTAGAAATTTAGCATTTATGTTTATATTCTCTCAAAAGATATTTGTGGCTAGTATTCTGTCCTCAGTAGGCATATGAACCCCTGCTGAGTTCATGGTGTCAGTGAAAAGATCCAGGGCATGTTCTTGCCTTCAAATGACTTCATACAATACTCACATTAAATTCCAACTGTAATTATCATCCCTATTTGGAGTATGATGGGGACGTTTCAAACTAATTCACTGTGAAGGTTGGTAGGGAAAGTGGGATGGACTGCCTCCCATATAAATCCCCAGCTTAGAGCTATAATGGAAAGATGTGATTGGAAACTTACAAAAAAAAAATGATCGGATCTAAATTAAGGGCTTTTCAAAGACTTCACTAAATTGTAATCATAGATAGCTATCTCCAGGGAGACAAGCCTGGCATTTGAAGAATTTCCCTCTGCCCCCCTTCCAAAATTGTTTGAGATTAAGATAATCTTAGATAATAAATTTTGTATTACTTCTTTATTCTTATAAGACTAATTTACAGAGAGGAAATCAGGAAGATCCCATTTACTAGTTCTGTGACCATAAACAAATTATTAATCTTTCTGAGGTTCATTTTGAAAACCTATAAAATAGGGGTTACAAAAAATGGCATTTTCCCCCCAGAGTCAAGAGAGCACAATGACCATCTAGTCCAACCAACAAACAAAACAATATTCCCTGTATAACAGACCTGGTAAATGGTCCTGGCTTGAAGACCATAAAAGGGGAACCTATTACATCCCAAAGGAATCCATTCCACTTCTGGTTGTCTCTAATTGCCCAAAAGCTAAGAGTTGGCTGTCCCCTGATATAGAAGGAATGGATGGAGTCTGAATGCGGATTGAAGCATTCATTTCCTTCATTTCCTCCCTGAATTTTTCTCTAGTATAAGCAACATTTCACATCATGATGAATATCAAAATATTTATTATATAATAACATATGTACTACCTATATCATGTTATCTGCCATTCTGAGGATGGGGTAGGAGTAGAAGGGAGAAAAAGAACAGAGTTTTCTCAAAATGTGAAAAAATGATTATTACTAATTATATTGAGATGCACTCTGGAAAAATAAAATAATATTTTTTAAAGGAAAGCTAAGAGTTAATAATAACCCAAAGACCTATTTCACATGATTGTGATGATACTCAAATGAAATACTAAGTGTTTAAATTTCACTCTTCTACACAAATGTCATGTATTATCACTTATTTCTGTTAATATAATTATAATTTTATATACATTTTGGGGTTTTTTTGTTACAGTTTTGAATGTATTGTCTGCTTTCCCCTTCCAGAGAGGCATCCTTTATAACAAAGAATAAAAAGAGATGAAAAATTAAGCTTATCAGAACTAAAATATTCAAAAAAATTTAAAATTATATGTGGTGTTTCACACTGCAGAGCCTACCACTCAATGCACATTATTATTATTGCTAATATAATTATTTTACATCAGAAAATGAAAATGTAAACCCTCATCTCATATGGCTGTTTGATAACACTGAGTGCTTGCCATCCTGATTTCTTCAAATGGGTATGAAAACAAAACACTTTGACTTTTGCTGCTTTCTTCAAATTCCATGGGTGTTTTATGAAATTCCCCAAATATCAGAAGTGTTTTCTGGTCTCAATGACCCTTTCCTTCCCATTCCAAAAATATGGCAACATTTAGGTTATCTAACAAGCTACAACAGAAGTTACATTCCCAGGACACTTTTTCCATAACTCCCTTCTCTTTGCTGTAGCTCCCTCTCTGTCCCAGACCATCCCCTCTGTCCAGATCTCTGTCACTGGCATTGGGTGGGGAGGTATTTGTTTGTAGGTGTTCATTTAGCTTAAGCAGAACATAAGATCTTGAAAAGCGAGTCATTTGAAAGGTAGGTTGCATTTTTATTCCTAGTGATGTCACAAATACCCATTAAATATTTAGGTAGGGCAGCTTTCCAAAACACTAAACAATGTTTTCATACCTCACTTAAACATTCAGAGACATGGCAGGCAGGTACTTTCAAAACCATTCAAAATGGCGCAGTCGCTGCCTTGGATACTCATTCCTTGGCCAAGCTTCAGTTGCACCCCTTTTGAAAAAGGCAAATATTAACAATAGCAGAGAGACTTGTATTTTGCACTTGCTATGGTACACTTCACATATTAGAGTATTTGACAATAAGCATCACCCTCTCCATTTGGCAGGTGAAGTACTGACAGATTCTATCATTTGGCTAAGATAACTCTCAGTGGCGTACATCCAAGACTCCAAATACTCAATTTTCCTGACTCTAAAGAAAGAGACCTGGATATAGAATCAGAGACTTTGAGTTTGAATACTATCCCTTACTACCTATATATATATATATATATATATATATATATATATATATATATATATATATATATATATATATATATATATATAAATATAACCTTAGGGAAGTAATCCCTCTGGGTCTCTGCTCCTCATCTATAAAATGAAAAGGATTAGACTCGATGAGCAGCTAGTAGGCAAGGAATACTGACAGACAACCAGGCCTGGAGTCAGGAGGACCTGAGTTCAAATCTGACCTTAGACATTTACCAGTAAATTGATGAATCCTGTTTACCTCAATTTCCTAATCTGTCTAATGACCTGGAGAAGGAAATGACAAGCCACCTGGGAATCTTTACCAAGAAAACCCCAAATGGGATCAGAAAGGGTTAGATAGTGCCTGAAACAACTGAACATTTGGTTAGATGATATCTAAGGTTCCTTTCAGCTTTACATCAGTGACTATTATGAAAGACAGAGTCAAGAGAATGCCAGAGCCTTGCTCTTGAGAGCCAATAGTTACATTTTCAATGTGAACATTTTCAATTTGGATATTAATAAAAGGTACAAATCAAGGCTTAATTTATCATTTTGTTGATAGTTTGCACCTAAGAGATGGAAAAAATGTTAATAATGAGAATAAACTTAAAAGTGTGACATGCTGTTTCCAGAGAGCCTGTTGTTAAACTTTTATTAGCACACCACTGGTTATAGTCTCCTGTCCCCACTTCAGTTTCAAGAAGTTCTAAGCTAAAATACTTTTATCAAGTAAGATCATTTCTTTGGTTGCATTATAGAATTAAAAAATATTATTTGTAATTGTCTATCCCCCAGTTTTTTAACTTCTTTGACTGTGTCAAGAAGGGGAAAAAGTGATTAGCTTACCAAATAAATTAAGCGATTTCTAGCAAGGGAATTCCATGGATTCCCTAGTCCTGAGGATTCTAACCTTAGTGGTGATAGACATCATTTCAACCATTGAGAATGCCAGTTCAAGCAAAGATGCCAAGAAACCACTATAGGCAAGTTCACAAGCCTACTGAGGAGAGAATATTAGTCACAGAAATCCATCCCTCTCTACTACCCCCAGCACTATGTTGTTAGAGATACTGAACTAGTAGTAGATAAAATTATCCAGCCAGAGGTTGAAAAATAACATACTGAGCTGGAACATGGACCAACACAGATGGGAAGGGATACAGAACTAAAGTCACATAATGAAGGAAGCAGTTTCTTGGAGCATAATACCCAGAGAATACCATCTATAGACTCTAGAAATCCAGCAATCCTTGGAGCCCAGGGGGAGGGAAAAAAACCTATACCAAAGAGGAATTCCATTAGGATTCTTTAGAGGAAGAAAAGTGTCCATCAAAACTTACAAAGCATCCTTTTGCCATATGGATTCCCTACGTTTGTGCCTCATTAACTTTGTGCTTTATCTTTGAACACACAATTCCTGGGGAAGGGGCGGAGATTTGTATGTAGGGGGGGGAATAAATGTGTCACTGGTGTGGGGAATATTTTGTATAAACTGTCTTTATCATACTACCTTAATAAATACCTTTGCTAACAGATAATTGAAGCTGTGAACTGATAATCAGTGAGAATTACAACCATGAGGGGCTTGTAAGCAACAGTATTAAAAAAAACATCCTCTGAGGGAACTTCCCCAGAACCCTGATAATAGTAATCATCTAACCTCCAAGAATAAATGAAACAGGTGGGTGTTGCAGAAATAATCCCACAGTAGTGCTAAAGGTTACATAGTGCTAAAGTATGATACATCAAACTATTTTCTGGTCTTTCAAATACTTTCCAATAGTTCTATGCTCTCAAACATTAGTTACTTCACATTAGAATCAAATGGTCAAACAAGATGTGTTTAATATCGCTTGTCACTTCCTCCTCCATGAAATACCACGAGAGCCAGTTGGGGATGCTGTGTACACTAAGTAGACTCCACCGCCTCCCTCATGGAAGAATTTCAAGAAATCATGGTTAAAAATAATTCAACATGAGAAGGCATCAAAGAGTTGTAGTCTCCACTGGTCGTGGAAGCAATCACACCAACAAGTTCACATATCTATCAAAGTATCAAGGTTAATCAACTCCACACACCAACCTGTATTTTTTTTAACCTTTACTGTCCAACTTAGAATCAATAGTAAGTTTCCATTCCAAGGCAGAAGAGCAGAAAGGGTTACATCATTGGGATTAAGTCACTTTTCTAGGTCTCACACCTAGGAAATGTCTGAGGTCATATTTGAACCCAGGAACGCCTGTCTCCAGGCTTGAATCTCTCTCCACTGAGCCACCAAGCTGCTCCTTCTGGTTTATTTTTGAAATGATTCCCTTCCTCTGAATATCTAAAGTACTGTCAGAAGCCCAGTGTTTTACCTTTTACTCAAAGCCCCCATTGGCACGCCCCTTGTAGACTATATTCCTCAGACATCATCCCATAAAACTCCAAAGCATTCCTTTCTCCCTATCAAAATTGATCATTGTGTCCCATACCCTCAAAGCTTTGCTCTGAGCTGGATTACTGACTGCTAGAAAAGTGAATGCTGTTAATCCTCCCAAGTAACTTATTTAGGAGATGGTAAACTGGAGGGCAGATAAAAATCATGCTTTATAACTTTGGGCATCTTATATCCCAAGTACCAAAGCCAATGCCTTCTGCATAGGTTAGGGTTATGATAGGATTCGAACTTGCATTGGTGTCTTTGAGAGTTGTCTGACACTTAGATTTCCAAGATGTCCCAGAAACATCAACACTAGCCTTCCGGACTGCAAGTCCAACCCTCCACTGACCACACCATATTGACTTGACCTTGTGCATCTAAACATTTAATAAAGGTTTGTTGAATTGAACTAAAGTGAAGTTGAAGAGGGTTTTTAAATAGGAGCCTCTTCAATACCACAATATTTTAACACAAAGGAACAAGTCTACAGAAAGGAATTACAAGGACAATGGCCAGTACTGAAGGAGGCATTTTGGGGAAACTGGACATTTGCAAGTCCCTAGAGTCACATGGCATGTGAGGGTGCTTGGTGGGAGCTTCCCTGGTTCTTGGTGAATTCTTAATTCACTTGGGGAAATACTAATTTGATATCAATAATTCTATTATTCAATTAAATATATCAGGGGATCACAAAGTTCAAATACTAAGGCTTATACATGGCTTTGATTATGTTATTACATATATAATTATCATAATATAATATATATTTGCATAATATATAATATTCATACAATGATCATAATATATTATACATAATCATAATATACATAGGGCATTTATATGGCTCAATGGATAAAGTGAAGGCCTGGAATCAGAAGGACCTGAGTTCAAATCCAGTATCAGATCCTTACTTGCTGGGTGACTCTGGGCAAGTCACATAACCCTATTTGCCTTAGTTTCCCCATCTTGAAAATAAGCTAGTGAAGGAAATGGCAAACCCATACAGTATCTTTGCCAAGAAAATCCCAAATGGCATGATGAACAGTAGGACATGCCTGAACAAAACCAATAAAAATAAAGCTTCTGAGGAGGGCCTTTCCAACTCAGAATCCGAGGGCAGAAATCATACTATTTATTGCTTTGAAATCATCATTACTACCAGAAATCTGATTCTTAAGGAGCCCAGGCTTTTCAACTGAGGAGCAACTTCCCCCAAGAAGTCTTCCTGGCCCCCTCAGCTCTTAGCACTGTCTTTCCAATCACAGTGCATCTACTTATTGGCTGATACATCATTTCCCCTGCCCCCTAGAATATCAGTTCCTTAAGGACAGGGAATGTGTTTCATTTTGTCTTTGTATAGTTATCATAGGACAATGCTTCGAACATAGATATTTCTTAATAAATTCTAGCAGAATTGAATTTAACTGATCTGAGCTCTTTCCTTTGGAACAACCATCCAGCTCTTGTTCTTGTAAACAATGTCTTGTAGCCTAGAACAAGCCTAGTCTGGGTCTTGCACGTTTGTTGAATGAATGGGCAGGAACTCTGCTGTCCAGACTAGCAAAATGTAGGAGGTTACAGCACCTGGCCTGAACATCGTACCTCTCTCCAAAGAGATACACCTTAAAGGGTCATCTCTGTAAGTGGGGATGGATGGGGTGTGTAGGGGAGGGAAAGGGGGCATTCTCTCTGGGCTTGCTGATCCATAGGCAAAGAGATCAATCGCTTCCCATGGCTTTTTCTTCTCCTTCCCCCCTATTTCTCTAACCCCTCATAAAACCAAAGAATGGGGAGGGATCTTGACTCTTCCCTCCTCTGTTCCTCAGTCTTTCTCTGCCTTCACTCTAACAAAATTCCCACTTTCCATTCAAGCTTGTGAACAAGGTTAGATCAGAGCTCTCACTTCAGCTAACAGGAGGCTTCAGACTTTACCAGCTGCTCTAATCCTAATCCCACTTGAGCCCCAACCTACTTCTGGCAGTTACCATCCAATTATGAAGGGAGTCCCCTGACCCTCTCCTGCTGTCAATCACACGGAGGTCAGAGGCAGAGAAACTGAAACATTTTTGAGAATATAGACTCCGGAGCCCAGGCTCACTGACTTATTCTATTTTACCCATTCAGGATTTAAGATGGCAGAGTGGAAAGAGAGGGAGAAAATCGTCCCCAACTATTCTCCCCCTTGTCGTCTTTTAAAGCACATTCAACCAGGATCAGGGTTAGGAAGAGGAGAGAAATGTGAGAAAACCTAGTCAAGGATTTAGGAATGGTTTTCAGATCATAAATTCAAAGGCTGTTAGTAGAAAGAGGACAGACTTTTGAGTTTGTCTAGTGCAGGGTTTTTTAACAATTTCGTCATGGGCTTCTTTGGCAGTCTAGTGAAGCCTAAGGACTTTTGCATATTGTTGCCTACCTTTATATTTGAAGGAAATGCAAATTTTTGGTTAGAAGTTTGTAAAAATAAAGATGTCATTTATATTCCCATTCAAGCTCATGAATTCTCAGACTTAATTTAAACACCTCCTTTCATCGATGAAGAAACAAAGTTCAAGAGAATTAATGGCTTGCCCAAGGTCACAAAGTAAGATGGTGGAAGAGTTGAGAGGAGAACCTAGGCATCTTCGTTGCATATAGTGCTATAACTTTAATTTCCTTACCTGTAAAATGCATGAGTTGGACTAGATAATAACAAAAGAATGCGAGCTTTTGGAAAGAGTGTGGAAGATGTTAGGGAAGTATCTAGATCTATGATTTTACCGTTGGCATAAACTCCCAGTTTGAAAACTCCTTCTATCAGTGCAAGTGGCAATTCATCTGTAACTTAAAGTCCTCTAGAATTGCTTGGGCCACTGAGAAGTGAAGAGACTAAAACACACAGCTAGTACGTGCCAAGCAAGGACTTGGTCTTCCTGACTCCAAGACTAGATCTCTATTCAATACACCATGAATATAATAATAATAATAGATGAAAATGAGATAGCAACGCAACACCAGTAATTACCTTCCCTGAGTGACAGCCACAAGAACTCAGGCAACAGTTCATCTACAAAGACTCTCTGAACAGCTGAGTCATGAGGATTTGTTCACAGAAATCATCACGTATTATTATCAAAAATCTGATTCTTCAGGAGCCCAGGCTTTTCAAAGAGACGATAGATACTATGCAACAGTTTGCAAAATTTAGTATCTAGCAAATACTGAGGAAGACATAATCAACTGTCCAGAATTAAATACTAAAAGTTCTTTATCCTTCATAAATTAACAGACAATCCCATAATACAATGGCAAACCTCCAATCATACTTTTAAGGATTCAACAAATAAGCTACTGGAATTGGAGCATTAACAGACATAATTATCACTGATACTACACTGATCCACAAAAATTTGGAATAAAATTTCTAATAGGTATTGTCACCTCAAAATAGCCAAAGTACATCATACAATTATTTTTTAAAAACCTCTTAGACTAAAAAGATCCAATGCCAATGGAAGAAATAAAAGTCTTGGAAGCAGCTGGGTAACTCAGTGGATTGAGAGTCAGGCCTAGAGATGAGAGGTCCTAGGTTCAAATCTGGCCTCTGACACTCCTAGCTATGTGACCTTGGGCAAGTCACTTAACCCCCATTGTCTAGCCCTTATAACCCTTCTGCCTTGGAACTAATACACAGGAAAGAAAGAAAGAAAGAAAGAAAGAAAGAAAGAAAGAAAGAAAGAAAGAAAGAAAGAAAGAAAGAAAGAAAGAAAGAAAGAAAGAAAGAAAGAAAGAAAGAAAGAAAGAAAGAAAGAAAGAAAGAAAGAAAGAAAGAAAGAAAGAAAGAAAGAAAGAAAGAAAGAAAGAAAGAAAGAAAGAAAGAAAGAAAGAAAGAAAGAAAGAAAGAAAGAAAGAAAGAAAGAAAGAAAGAAAGAAAGAAAGAAAGAAAGAAAGAAAGAAAGAAAGAAAGAAAGAAAGAAAGAAAGAAAGAAGAGAGAGAGAGAGAGAGAGAGAGAAAGAGAAAGGGAGGGAGGGTTTACACTTGTTGAACCCCAGACTTCAATCCCCAGAAGTCCTTGATACTTCCCAGAATTCCCTATAATCTCACCTGAGTGCAAGAACACAATTTTTATTTAAAGGGCTCTCTGCTTCCCAAGATGCTCTTCTTCCACTTCTAAGCACATGAGTCTCTCTTCCTCCACTCAGAGATTGCAACAAGATGTAAGTTAATTGTGAATGGGCTAAATCAGCCCTAGGCACATGCCTTTCTTATTTTGTATTTTCTTATTTCCTTGATTTCTAATAATCTTAATAAACCTCATAAAAATATATTACTTTTTAGTAGAGAAATTAATTTAACTGTTACAGTTGGAAGGAAAGAAGGAAGAAAATCCTTGAGGAAAGAAGAAGAACTCTGCATCATTCCACATCATCTTGCCCACTATTTTCACTGAGAATAAAGGCCATAAGCCTATACCCTAATATATTTATTCAATTAACAAAAATATCAATAATTTTGCACAATAATTTCCTTTAGTTGTATTATACTTCTGCTATAGTTTAGTGACTAACAAATAGTAATAGCAAATAACAGCAAGATAGAAGCACGTCCCAGGAATTTCACTCTGAACCTCATCAAACATATAGATGAAAAGAATCATTAGAGAAAAGCAGGAGGCATTTCTATAGCATTTGTTGCTTTACAATATTTTTTCCATACATGGCCTCATTTGACCCTCACAACAACCCTTTAAAGTAGTCTCCTAGTAGTATGGAAGTAATATGAAGTCAAGTTCTGTTTTCTTTCTGTCTTTGTATACCCAATGCCTAGAACATAGTAGATAATTTAATAAATTACTATTGGTATAGATAAGGAAACTGAATATCCCAGATGTCCTCTAAGGTTCCTTCCAACTATAGGAATCTATAAGAACCATAGTGTTGGATTAGATTTGGAGACACAGGTCCCAGGTTATACTGGACTATTACTAGACAACCTTTCCACCCCCCTCCAGCTCTACAATCCTTTTATTTAATTTACTATAAGTGGAATGAATTACAATCAATAAAATGAAAGCGAATAATGAATCCCCTACTGTCATCTATATACTAAAGGTGCCCTTAGAGCAAAACTTTTCATTGGCATTCTACCCGCTCCTTTCTGTGCCCTAAAGAAGAGGGTGTGCACTACAGAAAAGCTTGTTAAATGTGAGGAAGTATAAATGGAATGTTTCAGTCACTCCTTAGAAGAAATAAACTCAAAGGAAGGCACGTAAAATCAAACACGTCTCAAATGATCAGCAACACAGACATTTTGCAATAACTGGTCCTTTTATCAAACATTAATTTCAGATTTACACAGTCATTTTGTCCTGAATACAAAGTGGCAAGCATTTTTATCATAACAATACTAAAGGGGTTCTTTCTGTTTCCATAATAGGAAAATGTCTAGATTATAACACAACCATGTCAAGCTTCTGTTATGTTATATGTCCTTCTTTGCTTTGAAATTGAGCTCTGGGCAACTGTGATATGTAAGAAAGGTCTTAAAAAAAGGTTTGTTTTTTTTTAATCCTTAATCTTGATTATAGAGCAGAAGAGCTGAGGTTTTTCATTTGTTTTAGCATTGACATTAATGGGGTCAAGTGCAACTCCATTTTGAAGGAGATTCAGTTGTTACCAATAACTTTATCCCTAATATTGCCAATAAATTAAATTCTGAGCACTGACAGTAGTTTCTACAATGCTGTTAAGTTGGGGCTGATGTGGAAGTTAGAGAAAAACAACAGAAGAACATAGTCCAATTGCTCATTGGTACTACTGATAAAGCAACCATTAACTATTATCCTTTTTGCTCTGGATCCTTGGAATGGGTTCTGTCTATTACTATACTTTTCAGAATGTCAGTGCTGACAATTTCAAGCATATCAACTGTTAAAAAAGATCAAATCTGATAGTCTGCCATTTAAAAATAATCAAATTGAGGCTTCTACAATAATCATGGCTTTATAAAAGTTACCAAATAACACTTAACAATTTGAAAATAAGCAAAGATCTGCAGGCTTACTTTCCCACCCTTTCCTGACATCACTCAGTTCCCATTCATCAAAATCAAAAAAGAAAATGCGAGGTAAATCCCATGTCGGTCCTGAATATGATAATAAAGATAAATAACATGATGATGGTGAGACATAAGATCCTTGAAGGCAAAGACTGTGTGTGTGTATGTGCGTGTGCTCACTGCTTAGCAAAGTGCCTGGCACTTAATAGACACCAGAGATGTTTGTTGATTGATTTACTCTGACTTAAAAAAAAAGAGAACAATTTAGCAACTCCAAAGAATTCAGATATTCAAAGTTGAGATTCAAATTACCCCTCTGATTTCTCTTCTCTTATAGGGAGCTACCATATGATTCTCTGAGCTCCTATTTAAGGGATGGGGTTGGGCAGCTAGATGGCATAATGGATTGAATACTAGACCTGTGGTCCAGATTCATCTTCTTGGGTTTAAATCTGACCTCACACTAGGTTTGTGACCTTGGGCAAGTCAGCCCCATTTGCCTCTCAGTTTCTTCATCTGTAAAATAAGCTGGGGAAGGAAATCACAAACCACTCCAGTGTTTCTTCCAAGAAAGCCCCAAATGGGATCCCAAAGAATCAGACATGATTGAAAATGAATGAACAAAGGACTTGGTTTAAAAAAATTTCTGAATGTTGGAGGTGACCAAAGACGTCAAGTGTATTTTTTCTTTCTAGGGTTACAGGGATATTATCCATCTTTCTAGCTTTTCTCCCACATACTGGGGATTAGATAGAATGTAATTGCACAGTAATATGAAAGGCATCCCAAAACATCACACAATGAGGATATCCTTAATCAATTGAGAGTCATCCTGGTGTTACAAACTGTACCAAGAAACTCAAATCAGGTATCCAAGGAGTGAAACCCAGCCTGTCACCTAAATGTTCTGGAATAAGTCAAGGACTGAAGGAGACCTCAGACATCATCTAGTTCAACTCCAGTTTTTAAGGATCAGGAAATTAGGTTAGAAAGTTTTAGTAACTTGCCCAGAATGACATGATGCTCAAGAGTAAAGAGAATCATGGTCCTGAGATCAGTTCAGTTACTTCAGTCATGGCCCCATTTGGAGTTTTCTTGGTGGAGACACTAAAGTGGTTTGCCTTTTCCTTATCCAGCTAACTGCACAGATGAAGAAGCAGAGGCAAACAGGTTAAGTGACTTGCCCAGGGTCATATAACCCATATCTGACATGGTATTTGAACTCATGTCTTCCTGACTTGAGTCTACAGCATTCCATCCACTGTGCCACCTAGTAAGTCCTAACAAGTTAGACTTTGAATCTCAGGTCTTTCAACTATACTCCAAAACCTATCCCTGGAGGTTTTTTGTATAGTTGATTGCTGAACCCATGGAAATAAGTCACCTCTGGAAGGTTCTGGAACAGTGCCCCAAGTTTGAGGGTCCAATGTTTGAGGAAACTCCCACCTCTGCAAAAGAATAGAAGGTGCATCTCTTCTTTGGGGCTACCCTTGTTCTTTGTAATTCTGTGACATTCATTTCTGGTTTTGTTGTAGTGAATTTTTCCATTAATATTGTTGTAATCATTGCATATACCATGATCTTGGCCCCAGTAAGAGTTCATAGCATTATTTATCTTTTTTGTTAGTCTGGTAATACCAGCGGTTAACTTCTTATGTATGATGAGGGAAATTCATTCCCTCCCCCTCCTGGAGGGCCAACTGATTGATCAACATTCCACAAATAGCACAGTTGTGCCAGAGTTAAGTCCTGAATGTCAATAAAAGAAAGGGGGAAGCTCACCTGGGCTGGTTGGGACAGACTCTGAGAGGGAGAGAGGAAAATGCTTGCAGGCTAGGCAACACATGGTCTGAGAACTGTGCTTATCTACCTTTTCTATTAATAAACTTTAAGAAAAATAATAACTGGTATATATATTAATTTTAATTATAACATATGATAATGTTGTTTTATTTTAAACCCTTACCTTCTGTCTTAGAATAAATACCATGTATTGGTTCTGAGGCAGAAAAGCAGTATAGGATAGGCAACTGTGGTTAAGTGGCTTGCCTAGGGTCACACAGCTAGGAAGTGTCTGAGATCACATTTGAACCCAGGTCTCTAGGTCTGGCCCTCAGTCCACTATGCTACCCATCTGACCCTGGATAATGTTTTTAAATGCATAAAATAAAATACCCAAAATAATAAATGAAAAAGATGTAATTTCTTTCTCATCCAAGTTCACAGACCCCCTGAAATTGTTCTATGGACTGATCAGTGCCAGGAGTTAGAATCAGGCCAGAGATGAGCAACAGATATATCAGAGGTATAGCATTTCAAAGAAATAGAAAGAATAGTAAGAACCTTGGGAAGTCCCAGCACTGAGGTTTGTACATCTCCCCGGATTAGTCTCTCTACCTCAACTAAAGACCCTCATTATAACTACAAAAATAATAGAAGTAATAATAGGTGGACATCCTGGGAACAATTGAATACACAAAAATGATAAATGATAATTCCCATTTATACTTCCAAAGCTTACAAAGACCTGTCTTTAGGAGACTCTTTTGAAATAAATGATAAATCTGATAAATAGGGAAAATGACGTCATATGAGTTGAGAAGCTTGCCTGTTACAAGATTTGTGTAATGTCAGAATTAGGATATGAACTCTGCCCTCCTGACTCCAGGTGCTTAGTGTTAGCCACTGTGCTGAAGAGTCAACAAATTAACAGGGAAATAAAAAAAGAAGCCAAGAGAACAGTAGAAGTTGGGATTCAGGCAGATGATGGTCAACAAGCTGATCCATGCTCAAGGGGCATGGCAGCAACAACTTGGGAGGTGAGTGGCTGGGGCCAAAATCAAGAGATTGAATTTTCTTTCTCTGTCCAAGAAATTTTTCAAGCAGGAATAAATCCTAGAATCAGGCACTTCCCGGAGGCCCCCAGGAAATAGCAAGTGGGAAAAACCCAGCTGGAGTGAGGAATGTGGGGACAAGAAGCCAGGAAGATTCTCAGACAACCCATCTGCATCTGTTGAGAGTGGCTGTGTACATCAACACCAATATTTTCTCTCCTGGCAGGGCCTTAGCAGCTGCAAATCACAGGGAAAACCAAAACACAAGGTATTCAATGCTTTTACAAGTTTCTGGTTCATTTGACCCATGAGCATAGATTAAACATAGAGATATAAGTAGCACTCCAAGTGTCTCCATATGGAGAACTGTTATATCAAGTAATGGTTATGTCAAATATGCCAGTGATAAAATGTTCTAGCTCAGAGGGAGCAGGGAAAGAGATGATTCTTAGGCTGCTGAAGGAGAAAGCTTACTGCCCTGGGCAGGATGACAAACTAAGACAGTGATAATGAAGAGTTGCACCACAAATATTTTTTAAACACTCACTTTTGGTCTTAGAATCAATACTAATTATCAGTTCCTAAGCAGAAGAGGTCTAAGGGCTAGGCGATGGGAGTCAAGTGACTTGCCATGGGTCACACAGTGTAATGGTGTAGAAATAAGAAAATGGAAAAGTCTGGAACAGAGATGCAATAGCTAAGACTGCTGACCTGTCATTCAAACTAGAACATTCAGTTTGGAATATGACCAGGAGAAACGGTTGGAAGAAAAGATCAGATCAACTGAAGTCTGAGGTCTTTGGCTTTGGAGACAGAAAGGAGAAGGGTCTCTTGGCTTGAGGACAGAAAGAAAGACAAAGTCCAGCTCTCTCTGACTTGCTCTGTTGTGATACAGTGACTGAACTTCCAGATCTGCCAGCCCATTTTCTCAAATTGAACTATATTCCACCATCCTCCAAACTTAAGACTTATTCTAGTATTAGGGAAACCTCAAACCCTCTTTCCCTCCATTTCTTATCTTTCCTTTCTTCCCAATAAACCCCTTATTTAATTTAGAGAAGAGAATGAGTATTTTATTTGAGACATCATAAAACTCACCCTTGAGTTGATTTAAAGAAACCAATAGAGGAATCACCAAGAAGAGAGGGTGAAGGAAGAGAGGAAGAAAGGAGGAAGGAAGAAGGTTAACAGTCCTGATCTTTAGTTATCGTTTATCATTCAAATAATCCCTTATTATAACAACTTGAAATATCTGAGACCAGATTTGAATCCAAGACCTTCCATCTCTAGCTGTGGCACTCCATTAACTGAGCCACTTAGTTATACCCACCCCCAAAACCCAGACCACAAGAATTAAAAATTTCCAAGGCATTTTGTATTAAAAAATGGATATTTCTTGTTTTTTTAAAGGTTATTGTTCTTTTAAACTTCCAGTTTTGTATTCATTGACTGTTTTTCTTTTAGGAATTTGAAAAATAGTGTTTCTGCTTTGGCAAGTTTGCAAGTTGTGTTTTCACAACACTAGGTACCTGTTTGGGGGCATGTCTGGTGGTCCATTTGCATGGAAACTAGAGTATACTATTTTGAGGGGGTCATTTTCTGGGACCTTTAAATGACATTTTTTTCTCTAGACATTTTAGCAATGGATCTAGGATTTCTGAGCTTGCTGAGGATTATCTGATCACATACTTATTTATCCTTCTTTTATATCCTTGAATGCATTAGTATGAATATTTCTCATCCTTCTGGTTAATGTGTATTTCTTTAAATCATGAAAAAGGAGTCACTCAATACACTGGAAAAACGTAGGAAATTCTTTAAATGCCTTATAGGCTAGATTTCAGCAACCTAGCTGATGTTCCCTCTTTCCCCATTTTCACTACACAACTGGTTTATCTCCTTTTACACAATATTAGGTTATAGAACCATTGTTGGTACCTTATCATATCATACAATCACAGGATTATATATTTAATTCCAGAAGGGAACATAGAAACCCTTTTGTTCCTCCTCATTTTATAGAAGAGGAAACCAAGACTCAGTTAGGTTAAGTGACTAAACCAGGATCACATAGCCAAAAGCTACAGACTCAGAATTTGAACCCACAGCTTCTGAATCCAAATCTTACACTTATTTTGCGCCTTCCTGCCTTTCATCACAGATGACATTGGAGATAAAAATCAATCTAGAATATTTAATTTAATATGTACTTATTTATATCTTTTTAAGTACAAATATGTGCCAGTAGTACTAGGTGACTTCTTAGGGTCTTTCTCTATAATGTACTTCATTTCTATGTCTTCTATGTCCTCATTGATGGAGCCAATCAACCTTGGGAATGGGTTGTAGACTCCTGAGAGCCAGCTCTTTGTCACTCAGGGTAAGGAAATCTAGTATGATTTGTTTTCTAAAAACTAAGGTAAACAGGTATAAATTTTACATTCATAGTTTTGTCAGTCAATTAGCATTTGAAAAAAAATGTCAAAAGTTCACAGGAAAGGGTTAGTATTTACCTATTATTAGAGAAGATTCTCTGGGTCACCTAGCAACGCATTACCTCTTGCCCAGACTATTTCAATAGCTTTCTAATTGGTCTCCCTGTTTTGTCTCTTCCTTCTTCAATCTGTCTTCCACAAATTGTCAAATTAATATTCCCAAAACAGAGATCTGTTCACATCATCTCTCCCCTCCACAAAAATGTTTCCCTATAAACCTCTAGGATAAAAAACAAAATCCTTAGCCTAATATTTAAAGCCCTCCATAATCTCACATCCTCTTAACCTTTCTTGATTTATTTTATTTTACTCCCTTTCATTTAAACATTCCAGTCACCCTGGCTGCTAGCTCTCTTCCGTACATTAACATTCTATCTTCTGCCTTCTTTCCATTGCACACAAATGACCGCTTAAATCTGGAATATCCTCTTTCCTCATCTATTTCCTTTAAAGTAGAGCTCAGGTGCCATCTCCAAAATGAGATCTTTATTATTCACCACCCTCACTAGATTAACACTCTTCCTTCAAATTTTTTAAACAGCTTCTCCAACTGACATGTAAAAACAATTTTTAACATTCATTTTAAGCAATTTTAAATTCTAAATTCTCTCTCTTCCTTCTTTTATTCCTCTTATTTGACATGGATTCTCCATGTATAGTAAGATAAAAGATTTCTGCATTAGCCATGTTTCAAAAGAAAACAGACTAAAACAACAATAAAACTGAGAAAATACTTAAAAAATATGCTTCCATCTGCATTCTGACATGCTCACATCTTTCAATGAAAGTAGATAGCACTTTTCGTCATAAGTCCTTCAGAATTATCATTGTATTGATTAAATTTTTTCAGTCATTCACAGCTGATCATTATGATTACATGCTGTTTCTGTGTACAATGTTTTCCTGGTTCTTCTCATTTCACTTAGAAATAATTCATTTAAATTTGTCCAGGTTTTCCTGAAAGCATTCTGCTCATCATTTCTTATAGCACAATAATATTCCATCACAATCATATACCACAACTTATTTAGCCATTCCCCAAATTATAGGCACCATCCCAATTTTTCAATTCTTTGATAACACAAAAAGAGCTGCTATGAATATTTTTGTAAATATAAATCCTTTTCCTTTTTCTTTGATCTCTTTCTAATACAGATATAGTAGTGGTATTTTTAGGTCAAAAAGTAAGCACATTTTTATAGCCATTTGGGCATAATTCCAAATTCCTACAATGGTTGGATCAATACACAACTCTACTAACAGTGCATTGGTGACCCATTTATTCCATATCCTCTCCAGCAGTTGTCATTTTCCCTTTCTGTCACATTAACCAATCTGATAGGTGTGAGGTGGTACCTCAGGGTTGTTTTTATTTGCATTTCTCTAAACAAGGGTGTTTGAAAGCATTTTTTTCATGACTATAAATAGCTTTGAGCTACTTCCTGAGGAGACTAAGGTTCAAGCATTACCTGCCATTCCCATCTTCCACTCTACTGTAAACTCTTCCTTTCCCACCACTTTGATGTGAGTTAATTTATTCCATTTGACTTCTCCTTTTTCCTAATGTATCCCTCTTTATCACCCCTCAATTTTATTTTTTTATTCAGTTAACACTTGTGCTTTCTCTGTATACTCCTTCTAAGTGTCTTACTAATGATGAAGCTCTAAGGCAGCGGTTCTCAACCTCTCGATGTGTAGCAATGAGAATACATAATGCATATCAGGCATTTACATTCCGAATCATAACTGTAACAAAATTACAGTTTTGAAGTAGCCACCAAAATAATTTTTTGGTTTGGGGTCACTGCAACATGAGGAACTGTATTGCGGGGTCATGGCCTTAGAAAGGTTGAGAACCACTGCTCGAAGGTGTTAAAAGCATCATCTTCCCATATGTGAATCTAAACAGTTTGACTTTTTTGAATCCTTTAATTTTTCTCTTCTGTTTACTTTTTTTATACATCTTGAATCTTGTATTGGAAGTCAAATTTTCTATTAACATCTGGCTTTTTTGACAGGAATATTTGAAAGTTCTCTATTGCATTGAATATCAATTTTCCCCTGAAGGATTATATTCAGTTTTGCTGAATAGATTATTGTTTGTTATAATCCTAGATCCTTTACCCTCTGGGCATCACCTTCCAAACTTTCTGATCATTTAATAAATAAGCTGCTAAATCTTGTGTTATCCTGACTGTGACTCAATGATATTTGAATTATTTCTTTCTGGCTGCCTGCAATATTTTCTCCTTGATCTTGGAATGGTAGAATTTGACTACGATACTCCTGGAAGTTTTCATTTTGAGATCTCTTTCAGGAGTTGATTAGTGGATTAGGTCAATTTCTATTTTACCTTCTGGAACAAAAATATCCTGGGAGTCTTCTTCGATAAATTTTTGAAAGATGGTTTCTGTGTCCTTTCTTTGATCATGACTTTCATGTAGCCCAACAGTTCTTAAATTAGCTTTTAAATATATATTTTCCATATCAAAAGTGTTTTTTTCGGATGAGATATTTACATTTTCTTCTTTTTTTCATTCTTCCACTATTAGCTTCCACTTGCCCAATTCTAATTTTTAAGGAATAATATATCCTCAGTGAACCTTTATTCTTCTTTTTCCATTTAACCAATTCTAGTTTTTAAAAAGTTTCTTTTTTACTTCAGTGTGTTTTTGTACCTCTATTTCCATTTGAGCAATTCAGTTTTTCTTCTCTTCAGTGGATTATGTATCTTTTACAATTTGGCCAATTCTGTTGGAGTTTTTTTAATAGTTGTTTTATTAAATGATTTTTGAGCTCCTTTACTGAACTATTGAGTGTCTTTTCCTGATTTTCTTGCATCTCTAACATTTTTTCCCCAATTTCTCCTCTACCTTTCTCATTTGATTTATTAAATACATTTTTTAAACTCCTCCAGGATTTTTTTTTTGGGGGGGGGGGAGACTGTGACTAAGTTGCCATTTTCTTTGAAGCTTTGCGTGTACCTGTTTTGCCTTGTTTCTATTCTGACTTTGTTTCTTGATCTTCCCTGTCACCATATTAACTTTCTATAATCAGGTTCTTCTTTTGTTATTTACTTATTTTACCAGCTTATTTCTTGATATAAATTTATGCTAAAGTTATCTCTGCTTTAGGGTGGAGGGAGGGGCATTGTTCCAAGCTTTATATTTCTTGCTTCTATTTTCAGAGCTAGCTCTTGGGTTGTGTGGGGTTTTGGTTTTTCCAGGGTTGTATGATCTAAGAAGAGGTGTGGTTACTGTTCTCCTGACCTGTGCTCTGGTCTTTGAGTGACTACAATCACTCTTCTCTACTCTGGAACTGTGATCAGAGCCCTGTGGCCACAAATACTACTGAGCTTGTACTCAACCTTACCCTGGGACTATGACTCAGGAATGCAACCTGGAACTGTGTATGGACAGTGGGACAGAGTTCTGCACCCAGTGCCATCAAAAGGTTCCCTGTCATTTCCTTCTGACTAGTGTCTGACTTCCTTGCTGCCTGAGGACTAAGAGCTCTCAAAGCTATTGATGCTGCTAATGAACTGCCTCCAATATCTGCTGCTGGTGGCTTGGAGAAGTCTGAGCTGGGCTACAGGTTGGAGCACCACCTGGCTGAGACAGACATTTTCTGCTTATCTCTTGCATTGTCCTGAGAAGAAAAACTGTTCCACTATGACTCTGGCTCTGCAACTCCATAATTTAATTGAGGAATTATTTTAAAGTTGTTTGGAGGAGCATTTGGGAAAGCTCAGGTGAGTCACTGCCTTTATTCCACCATCTTGGTCCCACTTCCATTCCTTAAGTCTTTAATATCCTAAAGTTATTTCCAAAACGCATTTCATAAATAGAAGTAACCCACTTCTCTAGGATTGGTAGGTAATAATTCATCAATTTTTTCTTTTATGGAGAAACTTTTTTCTAAGCTTTTCTCTAAGAAGGAGGAGAAAAATCAGTGGAAATATAGGAATTTACAGGGTCCCATTGACATCACTTTTCATGGGGTTTCAATGTGCAGAAATTATATTTGGAGAAAGGAAACATTATAGAACATGATAGAACCTTGAGTATAGAAAGAGCTTCAACTTTATCTTCATAAACTCAATAAACCCTTGATTAATGAAAAATGAGGAAAGGTGACACTTTATATTTTATAAAGCTACATCTTCACTCCAGGCCCTCCTAGTATGCACCAGTTCCTCTATTTATCTTTGGTGCTTTATTTAATAAATATTAATTGAATTTGAATTCAGGGAATCTCTACATACCTATAAGGATACTTGCAAACCTAAATATTGGTATAGATGTTCACTACTAAGCATGTACAACTAAATTAATGGCTGGTTTCCTTAAGCTGCTGGTGCTAGTCTGTCCCATTAGGTTATATTTACCAGCTAGATATGTACTGAGAAAGGGGATGGGGGGTTAATTTTTGTTTGTCTTTGTAAGTCTGTTTCTTCCATTTTTCCATATCAATGATTTATTTGATCATATTAAATACTCCACTGGAACAAATCAAGATCTCATCAGTGTGGGTACTTCCTCTGCTCATGTCATCATATAGCAATCACTGCTGTCTATCCTTTGTTATTGTTATCCATTTTACCCTACAAGTCTATGAGAAGGGAATTGCCCAATATACCATGGCCTTTCTTCATATTATCACAATATTCTTTGGCTCAATGGGAGCTCTTTGAAGAAGAATGTAAGCTTCTTAAAGACAGGAATGTTTTCACTTTTGTATTTGTATCCCTAATAACTTGAACAGAATTCAGAACATACTAGTAAATTAATAAATCATTCTTGGAATGAATTGAGTTTTATGAATAAAACTGTAGCTACAGAGACAGGGACTCCTTGCCTTAAAGGAGTTTGTATTCTATTCATGGAGGGTCTGAGATAGAGCCAAAAAAAAAATTCAAATTGATACCAAGTAATTTGAGGGAAGCATTAACTAGAGGGACCAGGAAAGAGCTCATTTGTTTGGAGAACTCCCAGATTCTTGGAGGTTACCTCTGAAAAAGAGCAACAGTACCTTATCTGCAATTTATAGCCTTTGTGAGTTTTCTAGATCACAGAGAGGTTGTGACTTATAGAGAGTCACATTGATAGTGTGTATAAGAAGCAGAATTTGAACACAGCTTTTCCTGGCTCCAAGGGTTTATCAATCAAGCTCATAATATCTGAGAATTAGAAGCAACCTTATAGATGATCTAAGTCAAATTCCTCACTTTCCATAAATGAAATAACTGAGGCCAAAAGAAAAAATAGCAACTTTTTCAAGGTCAAGAAACAAATCTGTGACAGAGCTTGGAATAGGATGCTCTCGAGCATCATATGCCAATATGAAAAGGCCCTTATAACTGATGACCAAATGCTTGCTAACATCATAGCACTAAACAAGTAGAAATATCAATTACACACCGACTTCATTGAGTTTTATGATGATAAAATGTGATTAATATATGTGAAGCATTTTGTAAACCAATTATATAAATGTTCTCATCTTCTCTCTCTCTTTCTCTCTTGTCTTTCCTCTCTCATTCATAAACCTTGGTTAATGAAAAAAATGAGGACTTGGTCCTCTATATATTGTATAAGACTGTATCTGAACTCCATGCATCCCAAATATGCATCTGTCCCCTATTAATATTTAATTAATAAGTTCATTTCCCATAAAATCTCAGATGCTGACTGCACCATGGCATTGAACTGACTGTGTTTAAAGACTTTTGCCAGCAGAACAGCTCAGGTAAATTCTACCAAGCAACCGGAAAGATGTGAGTGGCACTCTGGAGACGAATTGCATCTGCTATGGGAGGATCTTCTTATCTATGTATGGAAAAGTTGATCACCAGAAGCTTAACCACAAGATGATTAATTCTTTGGCATGGAAACCATTAATTAAACCATGTTCTTATCTGATATGTCCTCAATCAGAGAATCTTAAAGGTATGTTAGAAAGACCATGGGACTTAGATTCAAGAAACCTGGGTTCAAATAGCTCTGATATTAATTGCTTTTACTAGCTTATGCAGCAAGCATTGCTGAAGGAGACACAGGAGGCAGTATATTCCAGTTAAGTCAAACTATCACCATCACCTCAACCACCACATCCCCTTGCATCTCAATGAAGATAGTTTAGGACCATGAACCAAAAAAGTTTTGGGAATAGCAGAATCCTCTAGGCAACCAAGACTATTTCTATTCTTTCCTTCACATCTATCACCACCATCATCTAAATGAAAATTTTCAAGCAACTCTTTCTGTGGGTGTTAGAGTCATAGCTACCAATGACAAAGAAAAGAATGTTGCTGCCACCAAAGTGCTTAACATTAGCAAAAGGTTCAAGATAAGAAAAGGGTATGACTTTTTCAGTGGAAATGATATTAATGAAGAGGCATTACCAACTGGCACCCAATGGTCCATGGAACCCACATATTGATCTTGTAACTGAAAGCTCTTCTGTGTATTATCTCTCTTGTTAGAATGGCAGCTTCTTGAGCACAGGGATTATATGTCTTACTTGGATTTCCACTGCTTGGCACAAGTTAAGCAATTTTCCTCATTCCTATATGTGATTGTTCAAGGTCATAGAGGTAATAAGTATCTGAGCAAGAATTTGAATCCAGGGAATTAATTCTAAATGAAAGGATCTTTCTACCAAATCATACTGCCTTCTTCCATAGAAGTTCTATTTTTCTTTCATGAGGACTAAAAAGTGAAAGGTACAGGGTTGCTGCCCTTTTGGTGGGAAAAAATTACTTTTCCTATCCCTGAAGCCTTGAGGGAAAAAAAAAAGAATAGAGAGAGAATATGAGGATTATAAATGCTAACAATGAAGGCTCTGTGTACAGTAAGGAAAGGGGGTATTCTGCATTACCTTCCTCACCCAAAAGAGATGTAGGCATGGAAAAGGAAAGCTCAGCAATAGTAACTGTCTTTGAGAATTACTCAGAAGAGCCTTAACTAAGGGTTGTGGATCCCTCACAGAGTGCTGCTTAGTAACAGCTGTTTCATGCTGGCCAAACTCAGAAGAAACATCAGGAGGCCAATATTTAAATTGCTGTTAACACACCTTAAACAATAGGTCTTTCAAAACTGGCACATTATATGTGCTATTGAAAACAGGATGTAAAAGATGATAAAGTATCTTTAGCTGCAACATCTTACATAGATGTTATGATATCTCAAGATATATGTATATCTTTTATATTTTTTAAATTTATATATTTATATAAATATATTATGTATTTATATATATGAAAATGAAGAAAGAACCCTAGCCTACAGCAGGGACTCTTACTTGGGGTCCATAGATCCCCTCCCTACACACATACAAATAATCCATGGATAGATTTTTGGGGAGGGGATATCAGTGCATTCAGATGGGACAAATTTACATCTTAATTTCAATATAATTGGTTTCCACTACAATAATGAATATTTTATTTTATGAATTTAAAAACATTAATCTGAAAGGGGGCCCATAGGTTTTATCACACTGACTGACAATGAGAATCACATCACAGAAAAGTTAAGAAATCCCTCTACTCTAGAGCTACAACAACTGAGTTCAAGCTACTTGAAGGCAGGGACTGTCTTTTGCCTCTTTTTGCATCCCTGGCACTTTGCCCAGTATCTTGGCACATAGTAGTATTGATTAACTCATCTCATCTCGACACTTATTCTTGGAATCATCATGAGCAGGTCATCTTACCTCCCTATGCCTCAGTTTCTTCATTTGTCCAATGAGGTGGTGAGATTAAATGGCCACTGAGTTTCCTTCTAACTCTAGATCTTTTTTTTCAATTCTACCTAGGAGGCAGGTGGTATGTCTCCAGTTGATATATGGTGAAAGTGAAGTTCAGACAATCCTTTCCTTTCTGTTAAACATCTTCCATGCAGCTAAACCAGAGAAGAAAGCTACTGTCTCATCAGAGAGGGCAGAACCATGAGCAGAAAGGGCAATATAATCAGGTAAAGTAATTCCAAACCTAACAGAAGAATATAGATTCCTTTTATTTAGAGATTGTTTTATTTTTATCTTTATGCTTTGCTTACAATACAGTACATTTAATAAAATGTTTGTTGCTGAATAGAACTGAACTAAATCAACTGTCTCCAGCCCTCAGGTTTCTCATAGATTTCAAGGCTAGAGGGGGCAGGTAAGTGGCACAATGGATCAAGTCAGCTAGCAGGAGGAAGATTCATCTTTCTGAATTCAAATCCACTATTTACTAGTTCTGTGTCCTAGGCAAGCCACTTTATACTGTTTGCCTCAGTTTCCTCAACTGTAAAATAAACTACAGAAGAAAATGGAAAGCCAATCCAGGATCTTTACCAATTTAAACACCAAATGAACTCATGAAGAGCCAGACACAACTGAAAAAAACTGAATAAGAGGAAGCAAGACTAGTGAATGGCAGGGTTTAGCCTGGAAATCAGTTCTTCTGACTGGTTAGAAGTTTTTCCACCACACCAAATTTCCACATAGACTGGGATAACACCTGACTCCAGGAATCCTGAAACCTGTTGATCTGGTTGGGTCATAGGGAGGAAAAGAGTCCCTAATACCTTTAAGCTATCTGTGCTTGAGGAGCCCTATTTAAGGGAAATGAAAACAAACAAGTGAGAAACTTAGGGGAAGATGAGTACCAAGTGAAAGAAGGGGAGGGTGGGAAAATGGGAAAAAAAATAATTCAGGGGGAAAAACATAAGAAATAGAAGAATTAGTGATGTTAAGGGAAAGTATGGTAAAAGTCTTTAAAATCAATTATTCAATCAATAAGCATTTATTAAGCACCTACTATCAGCCAGTCCCTTTGCTAAGCACCTGAGATACAGACAAAGAAGGAGCTAAATTCTGTTGAGGGAAATAACACATATATATGTGTTTATTTTCATATATTTACATCCACATACATGCCAAATTTACATGTAAATATATTGTGTTTTCATATATATATTTCCATATTTTCTATTATCTCTGTATATATTTATCTATATGTATATTCATACATATACTTGTGGGTGCATGTAGATAAGGTTTCTCAAGTCTTAGGACAGTTTTAAATATGTATATAATATATATATATGTATATAGGTGTAGAAAATGAATCTATCAATACAAGGGAATTTGTTTGAGGGAAAGGCACAGCACCAGCAGCTTGAAGATTCAGAGAAGGCTTCAAAGCAGATATTGAACTGAGTTTTGATGAAAACTGGGACTACTTAGAAGCCAAGGTGGTGAGATAGGGCACTCCCAGTATGGAAAGCATTTAATACAAAGATACAGTGACAGGGGTGGGGTGGGGGTGGGTTAAGTGTAGCATGTGAGGGGGGAAAGCATCTACAAAAAGGGTAGAAAGATAGGTCAGACTCAGGTTTGAAAGGTTTCAAATAGAGGCACTCATATTTGTCTTTAGGGCCAAGACCAGGAAGTGACTGGAGTTTATGGACTATGGGAGAGTAAAATAGTCTGCTTGACACAATGGGAAGGAGAGATTCCTGGGGGAAAGACTTCACAGGATCAAAGGTTTAGAGGTGGACCAGCCCTTAGATGCCATCTCATCCAGCATCCTTATTTCACAGCAGAGGAATCTGAGGCCAAGACAAGGTCACACACAGGTAGTAAGTAACACAGACAGGACTGGAAAGTAGGGCTTCTGACTCCAACACCAGTGTTTTTCCATTGTCCCAGAATCTCTGCTGTGGAGATTGCCACATTAATCTCCCTAGAGATCATTTAGGAGGCCATTATAAAATTCCAAGCGATAGGTGATGAAGGCCAGAGCTAGGCTGGTGTCTGTGAGTAGAGAGAAAAGGAAAGATGTGAGAGAAATTGTGGAGGTAGAAATAATACAACTTGGCAAAAGATTAAAGAAGAAAGGCCGAGAGGCTGCAGGAAGCAGGATACACACATGATGAAGATAAAGTAGGTACCAGGGAAGATAATGTTACATCTCAAAGCTGGGTAAATATTTCAAGGAGAATCAGCAATAGGCTACTAACCAGCTTGGTGACCTGGGACAGCTCCAGGCCACTCTGGGCCTTTGGCACCTCCTCCTTACATTTAAGCAATAACACTAGATGATTTAAAAGGTCCTTTCTAGCCTTGAAATTCCGTGGTTCTAAGTGAGAAACAACAAGGGGGAACAATAAAAATAAAAAGAGAAATACAGGCATACACCACAAAGAAACCTTTCAGACCATACACTCTTCACACCCGAAATCCCTCAGTCCCTCATCCCTCCTTTTGGGGAACAGAGCTCCCCTGCAGCCAACCCATACTTTTAAAATTAAAGGAAGCAATGAAGTAGATATTGACTGCTTAGTAAAGGGCAAGAGAGACAGAAAGATCACAAGGGAAGGCAGAATTGCCTAAATAACTCCTCAGCCGTCTCTCCAACTCCTCAGGCAGGATGTACTGGAACCAAAGCCCAGGAACAAGACCTTTTCATTTTCCATGAAGCCTGAAGATTGGAGAAAGGGAAAACAGGAAGATTAACATCTATGGGATTGTTTAGGAGAAGAAAAACATCAAGAAAGGAGACAAAACAGAATTAAGCATGAAAAAGAGGCAAACAAAGGAGCCCTAGCCTAGGTGAAATAGGACAACTGAGGAGAGGGTGGAGGAATTTGAAAGGGAGGTATAGGAAAGGATGAGAAAGGAGGAGGAAGGAATGACAGAGAAATGAGGGAGGGACAGGGAGAGTGGATCTAGGAAGATGGGGATACTTTTGTCTTCCCAAAGTAGGTGCCTCCAAAATTTTAACCCAATATAGGATTGAATTCATGCACTCAGACCACTGTTTCAATATTGGAAGGGGCTTCAATGGTCTTCTGGTCCAATCCCCTTCCCATATCCACCACTACTCCAAATCTCTTTTGTCTACAACATCCCTAATTGGTGGTTATCCAGGCTTCATTGGTTAGTCTTAAGAAAGGGGTACTAAGCAGTCTATTCTGTTTTTAATTCAATAACTAATCAAAGCATTTAATGTGTAAGACCTGTGAGAAACAAAATGATCCCTTTTCTCAAAGTATTTGTTTTCTACTGAGAGGAAACAAAGTATATCTAGGGACCTCACTCACACACTTCCTACAAAGAAGATTGTGGGGCTATAAAAGGTTTTCTTTCAGCAGCCTTTAAATCCTCAGCCTGAAGTTAAAGCTTCTCAACGAGCTAGTTCCAACCAACCTTGGCAGACACATTCCTTCCCCTTCTCGCACCCCATTCCAATCAAACCAGTTTATTGGCTATTGTCTACAGAGGGCAGCTCATTTCTGGCCTCTCTATCTTTGCACAAGTTGAGCCTGGAAGTCACCTCCAGTTTCACCTCCAACACTCATTCTATCCCTAGCTCTAGAATTCACTTTCCCTCACCATTCTTAGCATCCTTAACTTCCCTTAAAGCAAATGAATCCCTGATTCCTAATGGAAAACTTTCCTTAATCCCCAAGGCACTGCTAGCTCTAGACATTTCTTTATATTCCTTGTATACTGATGTAATTCATTTGTATATTCTTTGTACTTCCCGGTTTGTGTATTTGTCCAAACCCAGAGGAATCTAAGCGTTTCAAAGTAGAGGCTTTTGTTTTTACATCCCTAACACAGAAGTCAGCGGCTTGGTCCTGCTTAAAAGATGTTTGGTCATCTTGAATAGCCGTTTCCCCACTTAGCCCCAACCAAACCAAGGGGGAAACGCAGCTGGGAGGAAGCGTAAAGACCTCATGTGAGATACAAGTCCAGAAGAATGTGTCAGGGCTGACAGCCCGCCTTGACCTTCAACCCCCGCCCTCCCAGACCCCTCCCGCCTCTCCGTGCAAATGTCAGGCATCCCCCTGGCCGGCTGGAGACTGCTTCAGTAAACATGTGTCGACAGTGGCGGGCCATGGCACCAGCTGCTCGAATCAGCTCTTATATAATATGCTTTGTCTTCCGCAGGCAGGGTGGGCGTGGGGGAGTTGAAGGTGGGGTGGGAGGGTGCTGCCCTGTCGGGAGCCGCTTTGTGCCAAAGTGTGTTGTGGTTTTGTTATTTCTCCCCCTGCCCCCCCCCCCAAAACATCCCAAGCTGGCGAGGTCGGAGCAGCCAGGAAAATATACACCCAGCTCAAAGCCCGAGGTGCCCACGCCCCTGCCCCCAGGAAGCCCCAGCTACTCCGGGCTGCTCCTAGTTTCAACTCAGACCGTGGGCAGGTTCAGATCAGCCCCCCTTCCGAGCCCCCAGCCAGTCCGGCCTCGGGAGCCCAGCATTGCCCACAGCCGCCAGGGGCACTGGGCGCCCAGGGGCACTGGGAGCATCCCGAGACGGAGGGGGGGGGGGAGCGGCCGCACGAGCCTAGCGGGGAACAGGAGACCGGGGCAGGGCGCGGGGTGAGGAGCAGGAGCCCAGATCACCGGCGGCGGCAGCAGCAGCAGCAGCAGCAGCAACAGCAGCAGCAGAGTCAGCCGCGCCAACCTCTCCAGCCTAGGCTGCTCCGCTCTCTGCTCGCAGTCCCCCTGCGCGCGCCCAGCCCGGGCTTCTGCAAAACTTTGAAAATACAGAGAGAACTCCCATTACCTTGGCAGGAGCGGGCTTGTCTGCGGTACGGCTGCTGAGCTCTGCATGGGGTTTTCAGCAGCCGTAAAGCGGAGAGGGGGAGAGGGGGAGAGAGGGAGTGATGGAGTGAGGGAGAGAGCGAGGAGAGCTACGAGGAGCGAGCCCTCTCCCCTGAACTGCCGGCGGGCCTCTGAGCACAGCGAGCGAGCGAGCTCATCAGGCCGCTTGGCAGGGGAGAAGGAGTTCAGCTGAGTCAGAACCAGAGGCATCTTAGCCAGGGGCGGGAGTTGGGAGGGGAGGGGGGAGGAAGCGCCCGGAGGAGTAGGGAGGTGGGGCAGGGTACCCTAAGTCAAGAGGCTGAGAGCCAGTCCCCAGCAGGGAGCCGAATAGGGGCGGGGCGCGGGGAGGAGGCCTGGGGGATGGGAGCGAACTTTCCTGAAGCCACACACGCAAAGTGCCCCAAGCCCTATTGGAGTGGCCTTGGTCAAGGCCCTGGCGCGCTACGGAATAGATTAGAAAAGAGTCCCCTAGGCTTCTGAAGGACGTGTCTCTCTTTATTTACAACCACGGACACGCGAAGACCTCAACAGAGAACCCAAGTGGGGAGGGCCCCCATGCCAATGAATGAGAAGGGGCGCCATCTGCCAGGAGGGCAATCTTCCTGGAGCTACATCTTGAGAGGCTGAGTCATCAAACTCCTTACCAAAGTGAGTGGGCTGGATTCCTGGAAGGGATACCAGATGGCTAAATTCTGGTGCCTTGGAATGGTGGAGTGATGTTCCTTTCTCCACTCGCTCAGTTTTAGCGAAGAGCGGCCCTAACACAAACGTGCGCAGTCTACAAGAAAATCTGAGCCAAAGTGGTTACTTAATATCTGAGCTCCCACCCACTCCTGGGAGCTTAGGGTTTAAGATTCCGAGACCAACATTTCTCTCTTGTTTCTTCCCTTGTATTCTTTTGTTTCTCTATTCACTCTGGTGCCTGTGTCTGTTTTTATTTGTTATCTTTATATCAGAGCCCCGTCACAAAAGAATGTCTTTAGTTCATGCGGAAAACTTTTTGGCAGAAAGCATTTTCAGTTGAAAATTTGAATGAGAAAGGAGGTATGCTGGCAAACATATGGGGAGAGAGGTGAGAGAGGGGGGGGGGGGAGGAGAGAGAGAGAGAGAGAGAGAGAGAGAGAGAGAGAGAGAGAGAGAGAGAGAGAGAGAGAGAGAGAGAGAGAGAGAGAGAGAGAGAGAGAGAGAGAGAGAGAGAGAGAGAGAGAGAGAGAGAGAGAGAGAGAGAGAGAGAGAGAGAGAGAGAGAGAGAGGAGAGAGAGGGGGGAGAGAGGGAGAGGGGGGGAGAAAATGCATCAAATCACGGATTCATAACCTTTTTTTCCTTTATCGACCCCTTGTGGGGATCAGTCTGCTGAGGCCTATGGAACCTTCTCTGAGCAATGGTTTTAATAAGAAAAATAAAATACATGATTACAAATAAAACAAATTATAATAAAAACAGTTATCAAAATCTATTTTTTCAATGTTCATTCATCCAAGTTAAGAACCACAGCAACAGACAGAGACAATGTCATTCCCAACTAGCCACAAGATCGAGAAACCAAAAGAAAATTTTCCACTTCAGTTCGGAGAACAATAGATCTGAATGGAGAAGCTAGGTTAAAATCCTAGTTAAATTGTTAAAGGAGCATTCCATTAGGGTAGCTCCTTTCTCTTCTATTGTTTGTTATTTTATGGCCCTTCTGGGCATCTAAAGGCAAATCACAAGGTACCATTACTTTACCTGGTTACTGGCACCATTGCATAACACCATTGTCCCCCTGCCCTTACCTGCATCTATTCTGACTTTTCTTTACAGTCCAGGGATTAACATGAATGTACTAATTAAAGCAGCAGGTGTAAATGATGAAAGCTTAGAGTCTGACTTATTTGCAATGGCCCAATTAAGTGAAAGCACATGCAGTCTCACTTGAAATGTAAATATAGATAGACTTGCCCCAACAATTGGCAATATACCTGCCAAGGAAAAGAATGAGAAAGCAAAGAAAGAAGATGATGCTATGGGCTGTGACCTTTTTGACTAAATACTTTTTGTAATACACAGAATAAGAAGCTGGGGCGAAGAGAGAGAGAGAGAGAGAGAGAGAGAGAGAGAGAGAGAGAGAGAGAGAGAGAGAGAGAGAGAGAGCAGAGAGAGAGAGAGAGAGAAGAAGAAAGAAGAAGAAGAAGAAGAAGAAGAAGAAGAAGAAGAAGAAGAAGAAGAAGAAGAAGAAGAAGAAGAAGAAGAAGAAGAAGGAAGAAGAAAAAAGGAGGAGGAGGAAGAGGAAGAGGAGGAGGAGCCCAGAGGCATCAGGGAGCTCCTGATCAGAAGAATAATTTCTATCTCTCTTAATACCTAGCACAGTGCTTTGAGCCTGGGTTGGGGGGGGGGGGTACTAGAGGGGGCTAATAAACAAATATGGGTTGTATTACAATGTGTAGATTCAACCTCCACTAAATGTCAGGCTGTGGGTTGTGAAAGATGATTCTTCCGCCAAGGAGTTCTTAAATATATCATTAATTAATGCTAATGGCATGGCTAAAAGCTAAGACAGCAGGGATGAGCTATTCAATGTGCAGAATAGATTGAATACACCATAATGATTAAACTACATCAACTTTATAGCTGGGCACAATTCCCTTCACACAACAAAATGTATCCCATAGTATTTAATACTATAGTTTACACACACTATTAATGGCTTTACCATTTATGAAACACTTCAGATGCATTATTTCCTTTTATTCTGCCAACAATTCTGCATAGCAGCCATTAACCAAGATCCCCATTTTAGAGAAAAGGAATCAAAACCACAGATTTGGGGAAAGGACTTGTCTAAGGTCATGTGGCTAGTCAGATCTTATGATTGTAAATCCAATCTTCCTCTATGTCACAGATGCCTCATTCATTGAAATAAATCAAATTATTAGGTTTAATTTAATATTCAAGGTCACATAACTCATTCCCCCAATTTTTCAGATGAGGAAACAAACACAGGGAAGTGACATAATTTGCCTTAGGTCACACAGCTAATATGTAATAGAACTAAATACAACCCTTGGGACATAGAATCATAGATTTAGTGTTGAAAAAGAATCACTTACAACAGCCTGCTTAAGTTATAGATCAGGAAACTGAGGTCAAGAGAGCTCACAAAACTCATCCAAATTAGTATCATGTGGCAAAGCTGGGATTTGAATTCATGCTCTCTGATTTTAAAAATTTGGAGCTCTATTCATTGGACAATCCTGTCTTTTTCTTAAATTCCAGTCTGCTTCTCATTCTCTCACAGCACTTCTATTCATTTAAATAAATCTGTTTGTTGGATGGTAAAATATATATTTAAGAGTAGAAATAAGCTTAGAAATTATCTAGTCCAATCTCTTAATTTTTCAGATGAGGAAATTAAAGCAAATGAGTGAAGTGACTGGCTCAACACACAAAATTGGTAAATGTCAGAATTCAAAATAGCATTTGACCTACCATTCTCTGTTTTTCCCACTATATGAATTTATTTTTAAATAAATTAGTTAAATTAATTTTTTTTTAATTCTGTCCCTGCCTCCCCTCCCCGTACTACAGAAAGCATTATCCAGAACACTATTCATTTCAAAAAAGCCATTTCGGTGTTCTGCTTTAATTTAATGCAGAAAGATTTTCATGGCACATTTTAAATCTCTTGTCACCTGTTGCTAAGGCAGAAGAGATGAACTATTGTAACTGCCTGTACAAAGTACCACTTTGGGACACTAATTTCAGGAAATAACTAAGAAAGATAGCAGCAGAGGTGAACCATATCAGGAAAGTTTGGGGAAGGTGAGAGCACTTTAATCCAAGATGACTGACTCACCTTGAATAAGGACATAGTTTTAAAGAAACATTTTTAATAATGGGCATGATGATTTCAGAAAAACTTGGAAAGACCTACATGAACTGATGCAGAGTGAAATGAGCAGAACCAGCAGAATATCTGTACACAGCAACAGTCATATTGTATAATGATCAGCTATGAAAGATTTAGCTAATCTCAGCAATACAATAATCCAGAACAGTTCTGAAGGATTTATGACAAAGAATGCTCTTCACTTCCAGAGAAAGAATTGATGGAGTCTGAATGCATATTGAAACATACTATTTTTTTCACTTTATTTGTATGTGTTTTTATTTGGGGGTTTTGGTTTTATAAGTATTCTCTTACACCATATCCAATTTGGAAATTCTTTTTTAAAAAAGAATCATAATTTTATCGAGCTGTTCATTTTAAAAAAATATATTCATACCTTTGTCAAATGTCAAGCCTGTTTACAGTATTTTGGAAAATTGGATCTAAGAAAAAGGTCTTTTGCAGTTAGCATAATTTGTAGCTAAGTGAAAAGGATGCATTGATTCATTCCCCTTAGAGAATAGACTTTTTTTTTTAAAGAAGGAAACTGAATGGATAGTCCCCATTGCAAATGAAGCTGTTGACTCCAACAAGCTTTACATGTTTACATCTTAATTACTTTATCAGGTATTCCAAGTGCATCTTCTCTCCATTATGTCAAATAGTATTTCAAAATGACCAATGATAGATTTTTTTTAATGTCTTCTTTGACTCAGTAGAAAGGTAGGGTCTGAAAGGGACAGAATTTTTCAAACACTCTTAAATAGTCACTCAGTGAATTGGTTTGGTTAACTGTTGTTTTGGTTGTTACAGGAATGATTCAGTAGTGGTAGTTGAGCATGCTCAGAAAAAACTATAATAGAAAAATAAAAGGCATCAATAAAATTTATTTTTAAAATTTCTAAATCAAAATTATTTTAATATTAACTAATATTTACTCAGTGCTTTAAGTGACTTCAAATCTCTTTACATATATTATTCCATTTGCTCCTGACAAAAACACTGTGAGGTAGGTACTATTGTTTTCTTCCTTATTTGGAGAAGGAAACCAGGGTTAAGAGAATTTAAGTAACTAGCTCATGTTCATACCACTAGTTTTTGAGGCTAGATTTGAACTCGTATTTGCTCTACCTATCATACGATGGTGTGCCCCTTGAATTTAATTTTTATTGTTAAAAAATACAGAAAATATTTGGGCTGAGTAGGAGGGATGAAAAGATATTTTGTCAAATCATGAAAACTTCAACTTCAGACAGTTTGAGAACCTCTGTGAGAATGGAATGAATTTATGCTCCTATTATTTTGGTTGCAATCTTGCACTGTTATGTAAAGGCATTTAATCAATCAATAAATAAGCATTTATTAAGTACCTAGTATGTGCCAGTTGATCTACTTTATAACACAGCTAGGTGGCAGAGTGGATGTAGTGCTTGGCATATACCACCATGCCTGACTGCTTTTTAAACCTTAAATTAAAACAAGACAAAAACAAAAGCAAAAACCAAATAAATGTCCTTTCCCTTCTCCAACTCCACCCCCCAGACCTTTAACTTTATTGGTATAAGGAAGACCATATGAAGAAATGGCCTACCAATTTAGAGCTGCATCTTCCTTGCATTTTATAGGTTTAGAGGTGCCTGGGGGCATTGAAAATCTAATTGACTTGCCCATAGCCATAGATTGTTAATTATTATTATTAATGCTTTTCTATTGTTGTTATTTTTAAGTTGTGTCTGATCCTTTGTGACCCCATTTGATATTTACTTGGCAAAGATATATGAGTGATTTGCCATTTCCTTATTGTACTCATTTTACAGGTGAGGAAACTGAGGCAAACAGTTAAGTCACTATTATTATTACTATTACATTGTTGTTGCTGTTAATATTACTACTATTCTATTAAATGAAGTGAGCAGGAGTTCTGACAGGTAAATAATAATGCTTTGAGCATAGCTTATTCGATGAAAACTTTCCATCTTTGCACCGAATATTCACAAGTACATCTCTTTCGATATCCTGTATAAGTAGATGAGAATCCTATAAATAGGAAAATTCTGTCTTCTTTCAGGCAGTATTCTCCATTATTTTTATCTTAATGTAAGTCTCTTTAGTCAATACTACTGCTGTCGATGCCTGGGATTTAGGTAGTTCCCTTTTTCTAAGTGGCACAAAGTGCTTTCTCCCTCTGTGTCTGAGAGATAGCAATTTCATTTCATAAAAGGATAAAGTTTAAAACATCAGAGAGGAGTTGCATGTAAGATAGAATTTTTAAGTACTCCAGAAAATTGACAATCACCTTCTCTTTTCCTCTCTTCTCCTTCTTCTCTCCCTTACCACAGTGGGCATGAACCTATTTGCTGTTCTTTACCACCATATTTCTGAGGTTATTTTTGCTCCCTGTGATTGTTTTCAATTTCTTTTTAAGATTACACTGCAATGCTGTATATGTTGGGACTCACCATGATCATCTATTGACCTGAAAAGATATTGATATATAAAAGAGGAAGAAAGAATCGAGCATTTCCCTCCATCTCATGCATCAATAGGCTGTGAGCCAGAAAAAAAATCTGTAAACTCTTTATTGATCTCAAGTTCTAATTATAGAGTGGTTTTACCTAAAGTTCTATTCAGTTTTGTCCACATGAGTACTTGTAGTCATATTTTGGATAAAAACCTCAACTCTCAAATGAATGCGTGCCTAATACAGAAGAATACAGTGCAGGGATTGTCCAATGAATGTGATACATCAGGCTAGCTGACTGAGTATGTTGTGTTTGAGGAGCAGTGTTGTGTAATAGAAAAGTCAATAGACTTGGACTCAGAAGATTCAGTCTTGATTCCTGATTTCCATGATATGGTTGCCAATATTTGAAGACCTTTGGTTTAATTAGATCCCTGGGACCCCAGAAAGAAATTGTCCAGAGGTAGTATGAGAGTAAAACCAAACAAGCAGCAACAGGACTCTATCTTGAGGATAGGTCAATAGAATAGACAGTGAAAAGAAGGCAAAGCAACTTCATTCCAATTTTGCTTCTGTTGCTTTCTAGCAACAATGAGATGCAGATGAGAAAATATGAGGTCAAAGAGGCTGTCAGAAAACTCAAGCCCAAGAGAAAATACTTATAGAATATCCAAGTGCCCTCTAATGAGTTCAAGTCATCAGACAAAGATGAATTTTATTTCAGTCCCCTGAAAGAACCCATTTCTTTGAATGTAGAATGTCCTCCTACTTGGAAGAATAATGGGAAAAAAGCAAAAGGGTTTTAAGACAGAAAATTGTCTCACTTTTCAAGAATGAAAAAAAGGCAGATTCTTCTACCTATGTATGGGCTAAACAAAGAGGTCAAATTTAATTAGGCTTTATTTAATGAGAATAATTAGGAACTCTTACTTGGGTTGAAAAAATGACAACTTCTTGAGTACAGATTGTGATAATATGGTTAAACGGCAAACTTGTTTACTACAAATAGCAAAAGATTTTTGGGGTCTCATAAGCATTCCCTGAATATGTCAGCAATTTGCTATACTGAAACCAAAGTTAATCTGCTCTCGTGCTAAATTCACAGAAGGAAATTATCCAGAATGAGAAAGGGAATCAATCTAAAGTTCTGAGATCTGATATTCTGGAAAGTGGGCTAGACTTGAAGTTAGGAGACCTAGAGAGTCCAAACACTGTTGGCTGTCACTGGGTGCCCTTAGTTGATGGCTTTAATTCTGTAGACCTCATTGGCTTTGTCTATAAAATGAAGGCATTGGAGTCAGTGATCTATAAAGTCTTCACCTAAGATTAAGCAATCCTTCTCTTCCTTCAGAGCTCAGATCTGGCTCCATCAGCCCTGTGAAATCTTCCTAAATGCCTGTCCTCATCACTTAAAAGCTAAGTAAGTGGGAAAATAGATAACCTCTTCAGACTGTCTTTTGCTCTGTGAAAAGGGTACACTACTTTTTGCTCTATTTGTCTCATAGAGTTCTGAAAGGAAAGTTCTTGGAAACCCCTTAAAATGATAAAGAAGTGAATTAATATAATTTTCCTTCTTACCTGGTAGAGCAGGGATCTTATTCTCTTGAAATTTCTCATGCCTCTCTCTTCATCTCTTCTATATACTTATGTGCTATTTTATAGTTGAGTGGTTTATGGTATACATTTCCCCTTTATCATGTAAAAGGAGGCAGTGTTATATCAGGAGTCGCTAGATGATACAGTGAATTGAGTTCTAGGACTGAAGTAAGGAAGATCCATCTTCCTAAATTCAAATCTGACTTCAGACACTTACTGTGTGACACTGGACAAGTCACTTAATCCTGTTTGCTTTAATTTTCTAATCTGTAAAATGACTTGGAGAAGGAAATGGCAAACCATTCCAGTATCTTTGCCAAGAAAGCCTCAAACAAAATCACAAAGAGACAGATGTAACTACTACTATTGAACACAGACACATAGACCATATAATATTGTGCCAAAAGCCTAGAACCTGGGTTTAGGACACTAATATTCAAGACTGAGCTTTGACACTGTGTAATTAGGGGAGAGTCATCTAAGTCCTTGCGTTTCTACTGGTTCTGCACCAGAGCTGATGATGACACACTGCACTAGCTCCTTTGGGTGTATTGTCTTTCCCCATGAGAATGTAACGTCCTTGAGGTCCATTGGTGGTAGTATTGATTTGGGGCAGCTTGTATTTGTATCTCCCACATTTAGAACAATGTCTGGCACATAGTAAGTGCCTCACAATAATATGTGTTGTTGATTGTATACACAACTAGAAAGCCTTCATTGAGAGCTTGTCAAAAATAATGTGGCACCCAGAACTGAATACAATACTGTAGATGCTGCCTTATGGGAACAGATCTTTTTCAGATGAATAGTATGAGTTGAATGAGGAAAACATGAAGGAACCAAAGGCCACAGGGAGAGCCAAAAGCCAGTTTTGTAGGAGTGAGGGAGTGTGGTCAGAAAATGGAATCTCAGTCCTTTGGAGATGGTGTAGCTCCACATTGTGCATGGAGGAAACCTGCATGCCTGCATGAGTACACTGGATGGAGATGGAGGTCACTCAAGGTGAGGAGGTGGAGAAATTGTAAGAAGACAGTCGATATTGGAAGGCTCATCAGCAGGAGTCTAGCTGATCAAACTGGGCATGAAGATAAATGGCTGCCTGATGAGGAAGTCATTCTAGAACAAATATCTCAACTGTAGAGCTGATTTCCTGGAGTGAAAACTATAGTCACATGTCAATCAATCATTCATTCATTCATTCATTCATTCATTCATTCATTTATTCATTCATTCAATCAATCAGCAAGCACTTATTAGAGACTAGAGAAGGAAATGGCAAACTTCTCCAGTATCTTTGCCAAGAAAATCCAGTCACAAAGACTTGAACATGACTGAAAACAACTGATCAACATGTGTACAAAGGCAGTGACATAGTGAACTTAAAATGCAGAAAGCCTGAGCTCAAGTACAATCCCTGACACCTTCTGGCTCTCTATCCCTGTACAAGTCATGCAATCTCTTATTGCTCTAGGCCAGCTTTGGTGAACCTTTTGGCAATCTCGTTCTTCAACTGCAACTTTAAGCTGCCTGTGAGCCTCTGTACTGCAGAGAATGGAGGAAGTGCTTGCATTGGGCAGCTGGGCAGAGGGTCTGGGCATGTAAAAATATCCTCCAGTGTTGTGAGAGGGAGAAGGAACAGCCCCCTTCCATGCCTCCAGGGCACACCTGCCATACCTTCTCCAACATGGCTCTAGACAATACTCTCAGTTGACAAGTAGAAGAGAAGGTGTTGGTAGGAGGAATTGCCTGATCTGGGAGTTCTCTATGCCAAGGAAATCAAAGTTATATATATATAATTATAATAATTATATATTATATAATTTTATTTTTAATTAATTAATAATTAATATTATATATTATATAAAAATAATAAAATATTATATATATACACACACTCTGTGCCTGACACATACAAAAGAAATTCAATAAAAAGGTTAAAATGGATTCTGCCTTCACGGGATTTATATTTTAATGATGGGGGTGGGGGTGTTGGAAATAAAAAATATAACTATATATATATATATACATATATAAGCTATATAGATGTAAAATAGATACAAAGTAACTAGAGGAGTGGGCACTAAAATTCTCATTATCTGTCTAAACTTACCTATCTAGCCCTCAATTTCAGTCTCCTTTACTTTATATATGATAGTTATTGACCCTTCCATAAAGATGCACAATGAAAGAAAACGTACAGACTGCATATTCTACTTTTAAAGAGCACATACTGTTAAGAAGTTGCCCCCCTTTTTTCAGATTTAAACAAGTCTAAATTTGTCTCTTAAGATTTCTTTGAAGCAGTTAGATCATTCAGGGTATAGAGAAATTAAGGCTAGGAGTTAGGAAGACTGCCTTCACTTACACCCTTACACTTACTAGACATGAAACTTTGGTCTGCCCTTCAACTTTTGTCTGTCTTAGTTTCTGCATCTGTAAGATGGGGATAATAGTAGCACCTACCTATCAGGGTTGTTATGAAGATAGAATGAGGATAAAAAATATAAATGCTTGGCAAAGCACCATAGAAATACTAGCTAGGGTGTTACTTTTAGCTCCCTCCCGTAAAAGATATTCTCATGGTAAGTCTGGATTCTTTTTCACATGACAGATTTTCAATCATCGAAGTTGGCTTTCATGACCCCTTAATTCTACCCCTAAACCCATTCAGTTAAAAAAAAATTTTTAAATGCCAACTGCAGAGGAACAGAAAACAACTTGGGAGTGGGTATTCCCAGCTGGGAAGGAGACCATTCAAAGAGCAAACACCTGACTTCAAGGCAACATATTGTTTTGAGATCCAGAATTATTGATGAAGAGTCAAAGGAGCAGAACCAAGAAAGCATTGTACACAGAAACTGTTACATTATGGTACAATCAAATGTAATGGACTTCTCTACTAGCAGTGATGCAATAATCCAGGACAATTCTGAGGGATTTATGAGAAAGAACACTATCCACATTCAGAGAAAGAACACTATTTACATCCAGAGAAAGAATTGTGGAAGGAGACATGCAGATGAAAAATATATGGCTGATTACATGGTTCAAAGGGTATATGATTAGGGTTTTGGTTTTAAATGATCACTCTATTGCAAATATTAAGAATATGGAAATAAGTTTTGAACAATGATACATGTATAACCCAGTGGAATTTCTTGTCAGCTCTGGGAAAGGGAAGGGAGAGGGAAGAGAAAGAACATGAATCATGTAACCATGGAAAAAATATTCTAAATAAGTTAATTAATTAATTAAAACATAAAATCTAGAATTTTTTTGGTCCTGATTGAACTATGTTGTCTCTAGGAGCTATGTCTTCAAGGGTCTGAATTGCTTTCGGAACTACTGGTATTGGGCCAGTTCTTTATCACAGGAGAAGTCACTACTTTTTCAGAATAGCAAGGAGTTACTGAACTGAAGATTTTGTTCAGATGCTTGAGGAAAGAATTGAGAATTCTAACAAGAAGGGAAGACAAGAGTAAAAATAACCATCCTTGAAAATGGTCCTTTCCAAGAGTCAAAGATGAGAGGAGGCAGATGGATAGAGTGGAAAGAGTTGAATTTGAAGTCAAAGAGTTTGGTTGGTGAATCTTAAAAACGACTCAGACTGTACTTAAGAAGATTTGATTTAGCTATTTCCTTATTGTAACAATGGAGATACTTGGTCTAACAGAATTAGGAATGTCTTGGGAACTTTACATTACTCCACCCATACTTAAACATACTTTAGGGGAAGATAAAGTTGTAAACTCCTGATTGACCAATGAAGGTAGTTAACTCATACCTTATAGTGAAGCTAGAACCTTAAGCTAAGTCTATTTTTAGATCTAATACAAAAAGGTGTTAAGTACCTGTAAAGGTTAAATTAATCACAAAAAGGTCAAGTAACTCACACTCAGCCTGAGCCAGGGCAGTTTAAGTTAATTCTCTCTCTCGCTTTCTCTCCTTTCCTTAATTCCTTCTCTCTATATTAATTAAAATCTCCATAATTCCCAGCTGACTTGGGTATTTTATTATTTGGGAATCATCCCGGGTAGCCATTAAAATCTAGATTTCAAGTCACAAAACTAAAATTATCTTTACAGGTTCCAAGTCTTGGGTCTTCCAATGATAACCTGGGTGATGATTGGTTGACAGGTCACTTAAATTTTCTAGGTCTGATATTCTTCACAAGTAAAATGGAATCCAATTAGATTATCTCCAAAGTCCTTTCTAGCTCTAAATCTACAACCATGTGAAAACTGATATCTAAGTGGGTGATGGGAACAAACAGGGTGTATTGTACAACAATGTTCTAAAATGATGGGGGAATCTAAAAGTGTGCCATTAGATGTCCCTGGCTGCTAATGATTAGGAAGGAAGGACCAGTTAATAAACCCAAAGCCATGTTTTCTAGAATACTGGATTCAATTTGCAGGGAATAGATGGGGGCAGCTGGTCAAAGGCAGCATGCCTGAGTCTGGTCTACATTGCTTCTGCTTCTGTCGCTTTCAGAAATTGTGGCCTTAGCCCTCTAGCTGTGTGCAGCTGGGACTGTAAAAGGCCTCACAGGAAGGGAGCTTAGTAGGGTCTGACATACACAGCTTTGGCTAGCTCACCTCCTTCCGCAGCAATGCACATTAGTTGCTCCCTGTTTCAAGCTTTTCAATGTGAATTGGTCACCTGTTCCCATTGTCTATAACATGCTTATTTGTTTCCAAGCTAAATTTATAGGGATAATCTTTTTAAAAAGTATCATCATGGTTTCATGAATCCTGAGGTTGGGTGAACAGTGTGACCCTCTTTTCTTCTATTAAAATAACACTGTGGATTCTGGAACCTGGGCATCACTTGTCTGCAAGAATCCTTAAGAAGGCTTCCAAAATTTCAGTTTTTAAAATGATGATTCTAAAGACTGGTTTTGTAAGTGGGAAGGATGTTATGGCAGGTATATGCTGGCCAGCAAGGAAAGATGCCTGATAAGTCAAAGACACAAGTGAAATTATAGTTCAAGCATGGCTCAGCTTTACAAGTCCTACAAGGATTGAGTTGTCTGGGTGAATGACTGAGTGAAGCCAAATCCACCTGAATCTTTACAGCTAGCTAGGCTCAGAGAAGACCACAATTTGCATCCAATTCAGCCAGTCACCCAGACCATCACGTCATCAGTCCTGATTATTTACTTATGGACCAACACCTCTCTTTTAAACCTCTGGAGTTAATGCCCCTAATTCCCAAAGAAGTTAATCTACCCACCCTTAAACTTTCCTTTGGCAAGATCAATTTGACAGCTATGGGGAGGGTAGATTGGGGAGAAACTTGAAGTAGGCTGACCAGACCCCCAAGTGTGAGATGAGAAGGTCCTTGACCAGAGTGGTGGCAGCGTCAAAGGAGAGAAAGGGGCACATACCATAGATGTAATGAATGTAGAATTGATAGGACTCCATAGCTGTCTATTTTGGAAGGAGCTTGAGAGAGAGTAAGGAATCAAGGATGAATGACACCTAGGTTGTGAGCCTGGATGACTGGTGGATAGTGATACCCTAAACAGTAAAAGGGAAATTAAGAAGAAGAGATGCTTCATGCGTTTTAGAGTGAGTTTTAGAAAAGTTGAGCTCAAGATGTATGTTAGATATCCAGCTTAGGTTGTCTACTAGGCAGTTAGAGATGTGAGCCTGGAAACCAGGAAAGAGATTGGGGTGGGCAGATAGATTTGATAGTCACCTGCATGGAGATTGTTATTAAAACTGTGGGAGCTGATAAGGTCACCAAATGAAATAGCACAGAATAAGAAAAAGACCAAGAAAATGGCAGAGCAGAGTCAGTCACCATTTATGACCTGGATGTAGCAAAAACCAAACAAACAAACAAAAACCAGAGAAGTTATGGTCAGGCAGGTAGGAAGAGAACCAGGAGAGAGCAATATCACACAAAAAAAAAACCTAGAGAGAAAAGTATGTTAGAAAGAAGAAAGTGATCATCAGGGTTAAAGGCTACAGAGGCTACACAGTGGTTAGGAAGAATAAAAATCATTAGATCTGGCAGTTTTAAAAGATCATTAGTGGCTTTGGAGAGAGCAGTCTTGGTAGTGTGACCCTGGGCAAGTCACTTAATTTCATTTCCTTTTTTCCTCATTTGGAAAATGAGCTGGAGAGGCAAATGGCAAACTACCACAGCATCTTTGCCAAGAAAATCTCAAAAAGTCAGACATGACCAAAATGACTGAACAGTCAAAAATTGTCTGTATTGAATGATGTGGTCAGAAGCCAGTGCAAAGAGTAAAAAAAGAGAGGAAGCAGAAAGAAGGAGGAGCATTTATAGGAGAAAGTCTTCTTAAGTAGTTAACAACAAGAGAAGAAGGGATGGAGAGCAGAGGGGATTTCTAGGAGGCATCAAGTGATTGTTTTTTGAGAATGGGTTGACACAAATATGTTTATAAGAAGTAGAGAAGCAAGTCTTGGAGAAGGAGGGTTTGAATATTATTGAGAGAGTAGGAATAATTGAGTGGTCAATCTTCTGGAGAAGATGAACTAGAATAGGATCACTAGTATATGTTAAAAGGTTTGTTTTGGAGAGAGGGGTCACCCCTTCATGTAAGACAGGAGTAAAAGAAGATATGATGGAAGAAGGAATCTGAGCCATGTGAGATGATAAATGGGATAAGAGGAAGCTCTTTGCAAATGACCTCAATTTTTTTCATTAGAATATGAGAAAATGTTCAAAGATGAAAGGGTAGAGGAGGAGCAATGAAAGGTTTGAAGAGAGAGGAAAAGAGTCCTAAATGGACACATCTGAAAATGCCAGGATCCTTATTCAAGAAACCCCAGTAACTTAACAGGATGATTTCAGAAAAACCTGAAAAGATCTTCATGGACTGATGAAGAGTGAAATAAGCAGAGCCAGTAGAACCCTGTACACAGTAAAAGCAAAACTGTGTAATGATCAATTGGATAGACAGCTATTGTCAGCAATATAATGATCAGGGACAATTCTTAGGGACTTATGGCAAAGAATGCTATACAAGTCCAGAGGAAGAACTGTTGAAGTCAGAATACACATGATATAATGGGATTTTTCAGTTGTTTATTTGGGCTTATATTTGGGGTTTTTAGTTTTATAAGATTACTCACAAAAATGAACAAAATGGAAAATGTTTTGCATGATAATACATTTATAACCCAGATGGAATTGCCTGCCAGTACTTGGAAGAGGAAAGAAAGGGAGAGAGGGAGATAAGCTTGATCATATAACTTTGGAAAACTTAAGTGAAATTTATTACATGTAATTGGTAAAAAATATTAAAAAAGTGTAACTGCAGTGGCCCCAACAATTAAATATAAAATCTTCTGATTTATAAAGTTCCTATAATTTGGTACCTTCCTATCTTTCCGTTCTTCTTATATCTTTCTCTCCTGCAGATATTCATGCTCCAGGGACCCTGTCCTCCTTGCTGTTCCTTTTAGGATACCCTGTCTTCCTACATTGAGCATTTTCACTGGCTGTCCCCCATGCTTGAAATTCTCTGTTGCCTAGCTTTTCTGGGGTTCTTCAAGTTTCAGCTAGAGTTTCACCTTCTATAAGAGTCTTTTCTCAGTCCTCCATAACCATAGAACAATTCATTATGTATATAGCTTGTTTATAAAAATGATTTGCATTTGTCTCATCCATTACCTGCTGAACTGTGAGATTAAGGACTATTTTCTTGCCTGTTTAAATTATATCCCTAGTTCTCAGTACAGTGCTTGGCACATAGCAGCTGCTTAACAAATGCTAGTTGACTGACTTTGGAAATTCTGCTTTAGTGCTTAGCTTTCTTTATTGGAGGCGGAGGCTAAAGAAAGGCAAATTTGCCTGTCTTACCTAGTTTGTTATATTTAGGGAACCTAAGGCTTCAGAACCCAGATCATGTATAATATCTGGTTCTGTCTGCCTACCAAGGCCATTTGATCTTTTCCCATTCCCCACACTCACACCCTCAGCCTCCTTTCTACCCAACGGCACAGTTATCAAATCAATGCTATCATTCATTGAAGCTGGGAAGGTCACAGCACTTGATTGTCCTAAATGTTAACCTTTAAATTCCCAAGATCAAATTCCCCTCCCTAGTCACCACTTTCCTCTGTGTATTATTCCTAGTTCTCAGTACAGTGCTTGGAACAAAATAATTACTTAAGAAATGCTAGTTGACTGACTTTGGAACGAACGTCTTCTTGCTTTGGGGCTGAGCTGTCTTTATTAGGGGCTGAAAAAAAGGCAAATTTGCCTAGCTCATTATATTTAGTGAGCCTAAGACTTCAAAAGCCAGATTATGAGCTCCAAAGGGGCAGAGTCTCTTACATGCTTTGCATTTGCATTCCTGTTGTTTACTATAATTCCTGGAATATCTAAGTGCTTAATTAAATGAGTTAACATATATCAAGGGTTTTATAAACCTTAAAGCACAATAGAACCAAACAGGTTAATGAAATATCAAGAAAGCTAGAAGCTGGTCTCTCTGCTCCCTCTGGATTTGCCATAGCTGGTATATCCTGTTCATTTCTAGTCAATGCAGTTAAGAAAGGAAGTTTATAATCTGGACAGGGTCTAAAGTACATTAACCAAGATTGTGAAAGAATTTGAATTCATGACATTTTAGGATTCACTTAAAAACTGAGATGTTAAATCTGGGAAATAGAAGGTAGAGGTAGATAAAAGGCAAAGGAGGTTAGAATAGTATTTCATTTTTATGGAGCTACTCTTCCAACTCACATTGGCAGGCTGGCTACACAGAAGTTGGCTTTACTCCATCCCCTTAGACCTCTAGGGTATGGTAGAGACATTTATAGTGCTATAGCTCACAAAGCCCTGGTAGTGGGATTTCCCACATGCTTATCCATAGAAAAGGATATGCACTGTAGTAGTAGAGTGAGTATATAATCCCCAGCAGTTTATTGCACATTCTGCCACAAGGATATATAATGTCCAAAGGAAAATAGCATCAGGCTTAGAGTACATGTGACAAAGGGACTCACAGCTCCCAGAAATTCTTTTGCTGGTCTTCAAGATTCTCACTGACGGTATGGCATAGCTTTTTTGCCAAGAAACTTGGAGAGCCTTGAATTTGTCTTTCCTCATCCATTCCAATCTATCTTCAGTGTTCTATGCAAACACTGCCACTAGTTACTGCTGTCCATCAGGGGACTCTGCTGGGATGTTGATGAAAAGGCAACATTATTTTGGTCCTCCAGTGTTTACAATGTTCTCCTTTAGCCAAAATGGTGGAGGTGGGAAAACAAACTGAGACTAGGAATGAGATCAGGGTACTTGTCCTATTGCTCCCCAAGGAATCCTTCTCAGGTGTTTTTCTGGAACACTCTCCTGTTTCCTCCCTTGTTGGATCTCTAGTGTTCTGAATGATCCTCTCTTTTAAGAAGACATGCAATACCTCAACCATTTCAAATAAGTTTCCTATAATATCCAGTTGGAGAAATTTTGGATTGATTAATTGAGGTGCAGGCCTTATTTAGACATAGTTCACACTTCTGATGATCAATTCCATGAAATGTTTTCTTAAATTATAAAAGAATGAGATTTCACTATGATGGAATAAATGTAACTCTTACCCTTACATTAAGAAGATTTTTTCAGCGGAAGAAATTCAGGAACCTTAGCAGGAAAATTTGGTGAAAAAATGGAGGCATAAAGTAAATGATGTTATCTCTGGCCCATATTACAGACCACCTGGGCAGAAAGAATTAAATCAATGAGGAATTTGGCAAATAGGTTTGCCCTTGATTACTGAACTCTGATAAAATCTACTCAGGAATTACTAGGAACTTGATCTTGTATGAGTTAGTTTATGGATTAAATGGATGGAATTAGGAGTGTTATAGGAATACAACCTATGAAAATAATATATTGGATACAAAATCACCAGACTTCCTCCATATTCTTCATACCCAAGAAAGTAGGAAATGGACATTTATAACCATGCATCAACTTACTTAAAGGTACAATAGCATTTCTTCCAACTGAAAAGATCCCAACAAATGTCTAATTATTCACCTGCTTGTCCTTGGTCAGGCTCTGAAGCTTAATTTGGTCAAGTACTGCATTTTTCAATTGTCTTTGGAGTTACTGACAATTTTTCTCCCCTAAATAATGATGTTTTATTATTTGAAGACATTTAGCATTTCTGGAAGAATATGGTATTAAACAGATTTATTTTTTCTATTTACAATTATGTACTTTGTAACCACCATCACCAATGATAACATTTAATTAAATGAATGCATAAAATTATATGTAAAACCCCACAAATTCTACATTGTTTGCAATTTGTTTAAGATGTATAAATAATATATGTGTATTAATATAGACATCCTCTTCTTTTGAGTTCCCTTTGAATTTATTTTATTTTGATGATGTCTCTTGATTTTATGACTATTACTTATTTTTTAATGTTATCATAGATTATTATTCTTAGTCTTTTCATCTCTTCATATATTACCCTTGTTTTATTTTCTTTCCAATATTTGTCATTTCTAATAACATAATACAATACATTATATTCATATATCACAATGTATTCAGTCATTGAGTTTGTGTTATTTCTGGTTATTCTGTCATGACAAAACTTCCATGAATATTTTTATACAGGTACAACTTTTTACCTTCTCAATAATGCCCTTAGGGACTAATCCTAGTAATGGAATATTTAGGTCAATGAGGATGAACAGCTTTACAACTCTTAATATGTATTTCCATCTTTTTTTCTAAAACAGAATTCACAGCTGCTTTAGCAATGTGTTATAAGGAAATGAGCAGGAGGGGATGCTGCAAAGGAAGAAGCAGGAAGGTTCCAGAAGTCTGAAGAAGTGACAGAACTGCTTCTTTTTCTAACAGACAGCTAAACTGGAGGTTGAGTTTTGTCTAGTCTCCTAGGGTGGACCTGGTGAACTAGCTGTTCTCTCTCCTGTGGTATCCTTGTGATTTATCTTACCTTATCTTATTTACCTTATTTATCTGATTTACCTGTTCATGCATATCTTGTGGATGCTGACTGACAGATATGCTTACAGAGCTGCTTGAGACACCTAAAGCCATCTGTCAGTGAGACCTTTCCATTGAGCCCTGTTCCTGTTTACCTTCCAATCTTACTACCTCTATCATCATCTAAGGGGGGGGGGTTGGGATTAGTGAAGTGTATTTTATTATAGGAACTGGGATTCTTAGGTAGAGAGGTAACTGATAGTGCAGATATCATCTCTCTGAAGCTACCAACTAGATTTGGTGGAAGTTTTATTTATATTCCTTAGATAGATCATCCCAAGTCCCTCCTCTTTCTTCCCTTATCTTAAATAAACTCTGTTTAATATCATTTGGTATCCTGTAAGTTTTATCCTGTTGGCCTTCCCAAACCTGTTGCCCTTCTGATATTGATCCTAAACAATCATTCCTTGACCCACAAAAAATCCTATTACCATTAGGTATATTTCTAGAAACAATTATTTTAGTTATACACAATTATTTCAAAAGTAAGATTAGTTCTGTTTCTTCATGTTTCAATCAGTATTAATTTGGTTAACTTAACTCATCTGGTTTCCAGTTAACATACATTAGCAGGGCCATATTTAACTAGATTGATCCTAAGGCAGCAGACACAATCTGTTGCCAGGACTATACTTTTTTTTTCCAAAACCAAGTCTTTCCAGCTTGGTTATACCCATTGGAACTTTTGTTCCAATGTCACAAACTCAAAGAAATGCAGGCTTCCCTCTGTAATATGATGAGTATTAAAAAATACTTTTGCAGAATATTTGTACTCTCTAAGCCATTGTTGTCCCACCAGAAACTATGTTTGGATTGTGTGTATGCTCCTGCTTAAATCTATTGCTAACCTCATGCAAATATCTATCCTATTTAACTTATCTAAGATTCTATTCATCTCTTTAACCTCTTTCATATTTATTTTTTGATAGATTTATCTATTTTTGAGAGGGGAAAATTAAAGTCCCCTGCTATTATTTTTTATTATCTATTTCCATCTATCTCTCATGTAGTTTTCCTTTTGAAAATCTGGAAGCTATAACTCTTGGTGCATATAGGTCCAATGATGATAATGTTTTACTATCCATAGTACATCCCTAACATAATATAGTTATTCTGTTCATCCCTTCCAATTATATCCATTTTAATCTCTAACTCTGTCAGAAATCATGACTATTACACCCTGCCTTTCTGGATCAGCTGAGACTTAGAATATTCTGCTCCAGCCCCTCATCTTCACTCTATGTGTGTCTATCAGTTTTGGTGTGTTTCTTATAGATTGTCAGGTCTTGGTCTTTGATCCTTTTTACTTATCCATCTTGTACCCAGGGGTGAATTCATCCATTTTACTTTCAAAGTCATAATTACACAGTTCCATCTATTTCTTTCCTCTTCATTGTTTGTTCCTGTCTTCCATTCTTTCTGCTATATCCATCCTCAAATGTCAAACTTCCTTTGACCAATACCTCTCCAATTTATACCCATTCCCTCAAATCCTCCCTTATCCTCTCCCATTGCCCTTTTAGCTCCAAATTGGCCCACCTTTCCAAAGGTCTTTCCATTGTCCCTTCTACCTTACCTTTTAATTATTATTCTATCCACCTTTCCAAAAATCTTCTTTATATGCCTTTCCTTATATGTCCAACCATGCCCTCCTACTTCTTCATATGAGTCTGATTCTAACCCCCCCCCATCTTGTCCAAAGACTCCCTCTCTTATCTCCTTACCTTAATTCCTTACCTCTTGATATGTATTCCCCTATAGGTATCCCTCTACTTATTCCCCTGCCCTCCTTTCTCTTTAACCCACACTTTCTTCTCTTATCCTCTTTATCCCCCAAAGGGGATTTCCAGTCACTTTCTTACCCCATTCTCCTTTCCTCCTTCTCCATCTATCAAGGAGATATTTACCCTTATAATTGTACATGTTGTTCTCTCTTTATCCAGGGCTGATGAGAATAGGGTTCTAGTACTACCAGCCCTTGACCCACTCCTCCTCTTTTCTATGGCAGTTCATTCACTCATTCTTCCTTCCTCTGAGGTAGCCATTCTGCTCTATCTCATCTTTCTCTATTCAATGACCATTTCTCATTCTATTCCATTCAACTCAACTTCGTCTTTCCTCTATAAAGTACTTTTTAAAATACCCAGGCAATGGTATAATTCCCAGGGGCCATAGATGACAGTTTCCCATACAGGAATCAAACACTTTTACCTTTTGGGTTTCTCATCATTTGTGTTTTACTACCTTCATATGTTTCTTATAGATCAAGTTTTCTGCTGATTTCTGTGTCTCCCCTTCCCCCAGGAATAGTCAAAAGTAATTCAGTTAGTGAACAAATTATGTTCATCTTTGCTGAATATGTTATTCTTGTAAATCCAGTCCTTTGTGTTACATCTTAAGTTCTTTTAATATTGTGGCTGCTAAATCTTGTATTATTTTGAGTATAGTTCCATGGTATTTAAATTATTATTTATTTGTTGCTTGTATTATTTTCTTCTTAACCTGGGAGCTCTAGAACTTGCTAATGATGTTATTGTGCATTTTCATCTTTTGGTCTCTTTGAGATGGTGTTCAGTGGATTCTTTCAGTTTATATTTTATCCTTTGATTCTAGAATTTCTGGGCAGTTTTACTTGATCATTTCTTAGAGTATTATGTCTAAACTCTTTTTGATTGTAACTTTCTGGGAGTTCAGCTATTCTCATAGTTTTCTCCTTGATCTGTTTTCCAGGTCAGTTGTTTTTGAATGTGAGGTTTCATATTCTCTTGTATATTTTTCCTTTTTAGGTTTTGATTTATTATTTCTTATTGTCTTAGGAAATTATTAGCTTCCCCTTATCTAATTCTGGCTCTTGATACATTATTTTTTCTATAAGTTTCTGGATCTCTTTTTCCATTTGGAAGACCTTACTTTCATAATTTTCTTTATTTTCTTACATTGCTATTTTTCCCTAATTTTTCCTCAACCTTTCTAACTGATTTTTAGGTCTTTTTTTTTTAGCTCTTCTAAAATCTCTTTTTGAGCTTATAGTATTTTATTATATTTCTTTACTTTTTTTTGAAATATGTGTTTTAATTTGCTGTTCTCTGAATTTGAGCTGAGATCTTCTCTGTCTCCATAAGAGCTGCCAATGTTCGAGTTCTTTCTCCTTTGTTTGCTCATGTTCAATTATTTATTTATTTATTTAAATTTTAGTGGCCAGGCCAATAGACTTAATTATTGGTCTTTTGCTAGAGGCCCAGGGTTCTTAGTTGGAATATGTTAACTCGAGTTTTAGGATTTTTTTGTGTCTATTTTCCCCCCTGAGTGCTACTTAATTACTCCAGTTTTTATAGTCCAGAGTCAGATGTACTCCTGCTCCTCTGACCAAATCCCAGTATGTGACTGGCCTCAAGTACTTCAACCAGAGTCTAAGGGAAGTTCTGCCACTCAACTTCAAGCAGACAGTCCACTTCCCTCTGTGGAAGCAGTCAGGAACTCCACTGTCCTGGGAATGACCATAGCTGACAAAGTCCCAATCATTCAGCAACAATACTTGATAGTGTGCACTCCTTTCTTACTTCTCCTCTCCCACTGCCTGGATAGAGCAGGTGTACAGTGCATGTTCCTTGAACCTCCAAAGTTCCTCACTTGTTAGCATTTGTTTCAAGGGAAGTTCATTCCCCCCCTTCCTGGGTTGCAGACCCAGCTCCTCAACATTCATCACATGCAAGCTCAGTGTTTGTGAACTTCAATAAAAAAGTGTGGGTGGAGCCCACCTGGAGATTTTTGGCATGGACTTTTTGCCAGAGCAGACAGGTAAGGGGGAGAGAGAGATTTCTACAGGAGGGATAACACATGCTCAGAATTTAGAGTAAGGAAGAGACTTTAAATCTATGCTGATCTACCTTTTCTATCTCAAGTGATTATTAATAAACTTATGAAAAATAATAACTGGCATATATTAATTTTAAATATAATACAGTGAAGCTTGAGAAGTTGGCCTTGTGGTAGGGTGCTGGTAGAGCTTTGATATCTTCTCTTTCAGTCTCCAGCTATGGGCCAGCTGGGGTCTCTGGAGCCCAGGTCACAGTAGACACAGCTGTTTCATTCTCATCTATGGATTTCAGTGGTATCTTGTGGGATGCAAGCTCCTGGGCTCAGCAAAGAAGATTAGGTTTTCAATCTTGCCGCCAGGGCTACTTTATTGATATTACCCTGTTTGCTGTGTCCCCAGGGCCTATGGTGGTGAGACTGAGGCCAGGGAAGTCAGAAACCTTTCTCCCTAGTTATTCCTGGCTATTCAGCTTTAATTTTGACTCATGGCTGTTTTGCCATTTTTAGTATTGATTCTGTGGGTTTATTTTTGATTGTTTACTGTTGGGGGGAATTAGGAGGATGAGGAAGCTTCATGCCCTGCTCTACACAAATAGATTCAACACATTACTCTCCCAGAGCTACAACAATCCCTAAATTACCCAAACAGGATGGTACAATGAATAGAGAGTCAGCCTTGGAGCAAGAAGATCTGAGATTATGTGTCCTTCTAACACATATTGTAGGTACATCACTTAACCTCTAAATCCTCTAGAAAAACACTCAAACTACAAGTCTTTGAGAATATACTCACTTGCATTGGTAAAGGGAGTTTCCTCATAAGGGTCTGGTGTATACCAGGGAGATCTCATTTTCCAGTATCTATTTTTCTTCCTACTCTTCAATTCTGGGGCCATTTCATTAACACTATAACATCAAAGAACTTTTAACTGAAAATGAAAGTGACTTCACTCTTAAAAGAGAAAGAGAATATAGCCAACATGGTATCATGGTTATGTGACTGATCTCCACATCAGAAAAACCTGGATTCAAGTTCTGTCTCTAATACATATTCACTGCACAATCATGAATAAGTTTTTCAGTCTCTTAGTAACCTAAGTAATGCTATAAGATTGTCACTCAAAGAACTGTTACTCAAGTGAATGGCAGGAAGATACTCATTAGAAGTTCCCTATATCAATGAAATCACAATGTAGAATCATGCAAAGTTATAATTCGGTCTTTAAAATCTTAGATATGTCACATAATTTTTCTGTATGCCTTAGTTTTCTTCCTGGAAAAATGGCTAAATGACCTCTAAATTCTCTTTCAATTCTATATGCTTTATTTCATAGATAATAGTCAGAGGATCCATGGGGAAAAATGAATAAAGCCTTTGTTTGTATTTGGCTGGTGTGGATGTGATGGAAGGACAAAGGATACTCTGTTTAAGGAATTTCCAGAGGGTCATCACTGAAATTCCTCAGTGTACAACATTATTATTCATATTCCTCAGCAGTGATAATTCAGACAAGGCATTTCCTCTGAAGGTAATACCATGGGCATCCCGATACCTAGTAGTACCAGTATGAGTGAGATAGATGTCCAGTATTTTATATTTGGGTACAGCCAGTGTCACGTAATAAGGATGATTTTGAAGAGATGATGAGAACTCCTGCAGCCACTATGTTGGTAAGAGATTGCTAAATGAATGGATAAATTGAAAGATAAATAGACAGAACATTAAGTAGATATGATATACCAAGAATTGTGCCATGTAATGGGAAAAAAATTAGAAGAAAAGACAGTCTCTGACCTCAGAGAACCTAACATTTCATTGGGAAGATATGGCCAAAAGGGTAACCTAAAAGCAGAGAGTAGACAGTAAGGGTACCCAGACTGGGGAAAGGCAGTTGGCAAGGAGTGGGGAGGAAGCCAGATGAGGCAAATTGTAAGGTCAGTGAAGCATGTGGTCCAACAGGCAATGGTCAACTATGAGAGATTATTTTGAGGCAAAAATGGATGTTTTTAATTTCTTTCCTTTATATTTCTACTGTAACATAATGCCTTGTGTATAAGCAGACATTTAATCAATGTGTGTTGAACAGAATTTAATGGAATCTTAGCAATATACCAGCATATTCATGTAGAAGTCAGTAAGGCATAATGGAAAGAACTCAGAATTTTGATTCAGATGACCTAGCTCTGCAAATTCCCACCTGTGTGTAACCCTGAGTAAGTCATTTCCTTTCTCAGGGTTGGCTAAGTTTTCTTTCTGAAATGAAGGGGTTGGTCTAGATGGTCGCTACATTTCCTTCCAACTTGAAATCTATGAAATGTAAAGTACTTTTACAGACGGTGTCATTTGATCCCCTGCCCAAACCCGCCATCTGCTCCACAGATGGTCTGCTCTTGTTTGAAGGATGTAGGATGGCTCCATGGTGCAAATCCTCTCACCCCAGGGCCTGCAACTCACAGCCAAGTTCTGGAGAGGCCTGAAGAAGCAGGGTTAGGGTGCAATTCCTGCTGATGACTGCACACCATCTGTGAGCTGATGGGGAGGCTGAAAGAAGGAGCGGCCAAGTCATCCAACTGTTCCTCTGCATCTCAAGTCAGAATGAGATTCCCAGTAGCCCATTAGAAAATTTTTCCAAATAGAATTTTCCAAGAACAAGGAAGTACTCTCAGTCTTAAGGAACTCTCTGTTCCTTGTTTCCAATGACAGTTGTGTTTGCCACCTCAATGGACACACTAAACCCTTGTCTACCATTTCTATCTGGAAGGAGAATCCTCAAATGGAAACTCGGAAGGTAGAGAAGACTTTCTAACAGCAAAGGAACTTTGGAAATAACAGGAGTCCATCAAGAGCTAAGACTCTCCTTTTAGAGCCAAGAAACTAAGTTTCATCATACCCTACAAACTACAAAATTCCATCTGATGGCATTACTATGTCCATAGTGGTACATATGGTCATACTGGGCTTAAAATATCCAGTGCCATCTTTGAGGGTATAGTCAGTGTTGCCCAAACCGTAGCCTTTGCAGGGATTATTTTAGACCCTTCAGAAAGTAGTTATTCCATGTTCAGGGCTATTTATGATGATATAGTCCTGGAGTCAGGAAGACCCAAGATCAAATCTAACATTTCTAAACAAATCTAACAAATCTAAATCTAACACTTACTAGCTGTGTGCCATTGGGCAAGTCTCTCAACCTCTATTTGCTTAAATTTCTTCATCTGAAGAATGAGGAAACTAATAGTTCCTATATCCCACAATTGTTGTAAGGATTTAATGAGAAAATAATTATAAAACTTCCTGGTGATGAACTCAGTCTTTCATAGACAACATTAGAAGGAGGTGAGGAATAAGGAAGAACCAAGGGTCCAAACATGGGAGAGATTCTAGCATAGCAGACAATTAGAAGATAACCCAGGGTGGTGTGGTCTATAGGACACTGTGCTACAAAACAGAAGGACCTGGATTTGAATTTCACTTAAGATAGTACTTGTGTGACAGGATAAATTTAACTTAATCTCTCTGTGCCTCACTTTCTTCCTCTAGAAAATGGAGAACTGTGTGTGTGTGCAGATGTGGGGATAGTGTGCTTATTGATTTCTAATGTCCTTTTCAGCATTAAACTTTAATCCAATGAACCTCAGCATTGAGCAGGCAAGGGAACAAAGAGCAGATGCTGGCCTTGAAAAGTGGCAGGATTAGTAACTAACCAGAGGCTTTTTAAAGACACATTTTGGCAAGGGAAGGATATTGATGTTACCACAGTGGTCAACATTATCTTCACAGTGAAGCAGTATGGGAATGTAAGAGAGAATGGGAGGAAATCGCCACTGCAAACAAACTGACAGTCATAGGTATCCTTGGATACCTCCAGGGTCAGTAATTTAGGCTCTGGAAGCACATCTTTTGGTGGCAAATTGGTGTAGCTGAACAAATGTAAGATATGAAGATTGGAGAGATGGAATTAAATACTGTTTCTGACATTTACTGGCTTTATGACCACTGATAAATCACTTTAACTCTTCCATTGATTTTTAAACCCTCAGTTTATCCTTATGTATAACATAGAGATAAAAGAATGGGTGGGATTTTGGTGATGTCCTGAAGAGATTACACATGTGAAGAACTTGGCAGATATTCATATGCTAAAATAAATTGTGTCTGTGATTGTCCTGTGTTTGCTCTTTTCTATGGGAGGAACCAGAGAGTCACTGATTATCTTTTCTTTCTGGAGTGATGGAGATTCACAGTATAGAGATAAGATAAGTCAATGCCAGGCAAACCCTCTGATTCAGCCACTTGCTAAAATATCTAAGACTACTAACTGAACTGTCCTCCTTTCCCCCTTCCCAGAGTGTATTCGGGTCTCTAACCAGCCTTTCCTTTTCTCTTTTTTAATTCCAGTAGTGTTTCTCCAATGCTCCCTGGCATGGAATACTTGAAATTGCCCAGACTTCAGTGTTGGGGTGGGGCTTGTACATGAGTCTGATTTTTGACACAAATTGAAGGACAAATTATATTTTTCTTAGTACATTTGAAGTTTCCAGCTGGGAGATTTGCTAACACATAGACTAAATGCCAAATCTCACCAGATTTCACTAAGTCCCTATTCTCTCTGTCTGTCTGTCTCTCTACAGAATGCCAATGAGGATGAACTATACCAAGAATGGTTGGCTTGGACATGAGAAGATCGGACACAGGGCACACTACTTATATATTCTGAGTCTCAGAGTAGATCCATTGTAAAATACATAGCACACATAGTAAAATCATACCTAATAGCTATGAGGCTCAATTGGGATAATGAGAGTCAAATACTTTGCCAACCTGAAAGTCTTATGTAAACGTATGCTGTCATTTTTCTGGTTTCCAGAATCATCTTATTCAGGCACCAGTCCCATGCCACCCTACCAAAGGGTGAGGCAAGACGATGAAGGAAGTAAGATGGGCTAATTTACCTAAAGTCATATCCAAGGGAAGCTGCTGGGCAAAAATTCAATTTTCTTCTGACATAGTTCAACACTCCACTCTCCTTTAACAGCTAAAACCCATCTGAAGATGAAGAAAATCTTTCAGTTGTTTCTGTGATGTCCGACTCTCTGTGACCCCTTTGGAGTTTTCTTGGCAAAGATACTAGAGTGTTCCTTCTCCATCTCATTTTCCAGATGAAGAACTAAGGCAAACAGGGATGTGACTCATCCAGGGTCACCCAGGTAGTAAGTGTCTAAGGCCAGATTTGATCTCAGGAAGATGAATCTTCCTGATTCCATGTCCAGCTCTCTATCTGCTAAATATTCATAATTTTGTGTCTGCTACCAAGGGATAATAAAGAAGGAATTGGCCTCACAGAGAAAGTAGGCAAGCCCCCAATGTGCTAACTTCTCCTTCTCACATTTAAGGACAAATAGGAGTTGTCCATATTCTGTAATGACATTTAAAACATCGTTAGCCTCAATTCAGAGGATGTTTCACATGATTCAGTTATGTGTTATTATTATGTTTTTAATGGTCAAGAATCATTGACCTCTTCTTTTAACACAGAGAAGCTAGGACATCTTTGGCAGGAAATGATCAGTTTCAAGTGTTGGACTTGCATTTAGAAGATTTTAGGAGCTTATTCTTAAAGAGAATCTGCTTTTTAGTATAAATTAGTGCACAATAGGTATGCTAAGTGGGGCTTCCTGCTCCCCATTTTGGGGGGGACAACCTTTTTTTAAAGCTTTTGTACTTTTAAACATGTAAACCCCTGTGGAATAGAGGCATTAAAATACAAGAAGCCTAGTCTTTCAAACAAAGTCAGGAAATGTGATAAATGGTTTCAATGAAGGAATTCAGTTTATAATGATTGGCTCCAAATACCACCTATGCAAATCACCACTCTTTGGGATTGCCACATGTTGAAAGAATTATTTTCAGAGTATTTGAGATGCATTTTGGGGCTTCAGTCTAAAATGGATGATAAGGTATTCCTGTATTTGAGCAGAGGAGTCACATATTTAGACCTGTGCCCTGTGATTCTTTTGGCAACTGTGTAGACAGTCTACAAAGGAAGAATCTAGAAACAGGGGTGGCAATTCGAAGGCTATTATATTTATCCAGGTGAGATGTGATGAAGGCCTGAACTGTATCAGCACTTTTGTGAATGGAAAGAAGGCAGATGTAAGACATGTAGCTAAAGAATCAATGAAACTTAGTAACAGAACGACTTAAGAGGATTTTGGAGGTAAAAAAGGAAAGAGAAGAATTCAGGATGACTTCCAAATTTTAAATATAAATACCTGGGATGAAGGTGGGTAAAAGAAAGAGATGACTTTAAAACAAAGAAGATTAAGGGCAACTAGGTGGCTCAATGAATTGAGAACCAGGCCCAGAGATGGGAAGTCCTGGGTTCAAATTTGACCACAAACACTTCCTAGCTGTGTGACTCTGGACAAGTCACTTAAGCCCTATTGCCTAGTCTTTACCACTCTTCTGCCTTAGAAGCAATATACCATATTGATTCTAAGATGGAAAGTAAGGGCTTAAAAAAAAACAACAAAGGAGATGAAGTATTTTTTTAGCTATACTGTATTCTATTAAATATGTCTATTAGAATATGATTAGAATTTATGTGAAATATTAGGACTAAATATGAATATGGGAGTCCTATGGAAATATTTGAACCAATGGAAGCACTTGAAGGCATAAAAGAAGAGATTGTAGAGAGAGAGAGAAAATGGGGACTCCCTATAGATTCTTATAGAACACCTACCTTTAGGAGATTAGAAGTATATGATTATTTATCATGAGTTACTGAGAAGCACTGATCAGACACATAATTAGAAGACCAAGTAAGAGCAGTGCCGTGGAAGTCAAGAATAGAGCAAGGATGAGTTGGGGATGGGCAAAATGATAAACAACATTTAAGGAAAAAAGTTTAAAAAACTTAATAAAATACACAAGATGACTAATTTACTATCCTTTCCTTAGTGACCTCTTCTTATCATCAGTGATGGTGGCATCAGAAGATTTGAACACCAAAAATGTCCTTCAATATACTAAGTAGAGAAATAGAAATGGCATTTAAGAAAATGGTAATAGGTTATATAAAAAAAAAACAGAGAAACAAACTGCAGGGAAAGAGCACAATTTTAAATATACTGAAGGACTTAATTTCAAACTATAGCAAAGAGGGGATCTATAAAATAATAGGAAATCATCAGAAAAGGGATCATTACTGCCCTCTGCCCAACAGCAACAATAATAACAAAATGAGAGAGAAGATATCAGCAATTACCAACCTACAGTCTCATACATACATTTATTATTAAAATCAACTAATTGTATATTGAGATAATTTTTGATGAAACTATGAGAAGGTAAGGATGAGCTTTCTCTAATGGATTCTGTATAGAATACTGTACCTTCAGAGTCATGTAATTGACTAAAATATGTACAGAATACAAGATTCTGCTCAATTTATTGTCAGTTACAAATATTCATGTCTCTTGGAAAAAATGCAGACCTAAATACTTTTCCTCCACCAAAGTGGCAGCAATGCACATCTCAAGACCATACAAAGTACTGTGATAAGTGAAAACACAGAGGTGATTTTATTCAGAAATTCTCTAATTACCAAAATGAAGCAAGGCATACAATATGGATTTGTACAGTCATCCAAGATGATGGTGTATATCCTGGGTAGAGTTCAAATCTGAGAATTTCCTCCTGATAGTGTGGTCCTAATTTGTGATAGTCATATTACTCATTTGTTATGTGCATAAAATCAAGCAATATTTCAAGGTCTTTCGATGAGTTCCACAACCATTCAAAAAGATCAATATACTAACCCATACAGCATAAAAATAAGTGTATTAAGACTATTTCCAAATTGTGTGACATCTTGTTAACAATAATAATTCAAGTGATTTTCAATGCCACAAAATTCCTGCAATTTGAGATTATGGACAGTTCTTGAAGAGTTTGACTAATAATTTTCACAGTAATGCTTAAAAATAAGACAAACAAATGAATAGATGAATTAAAAATAAGTACTAAAGTAAAATAATGTGTTTAATTAATATCAATGAATTGCTATATTGATGAATGTATTCAATGATTTCTCATAATCAGTTTTTAAACACTCTCCTTTTGGCAAGCATTGTGACTTGTTTATAGGTAATCAATAAAAACATGGGGCTGGTTGTCTTTTTTTTAAAATGGCAATAAAATACTATATTAACAATTAAGGTGTAGATCTGGAATTCAAACTAGCCCATCCATTTTTAGTAAATAGTCAAGGGAATAAAGTTTCTTCACCCTGACTCCAACTCTAAATGAAAGAGGGAAATGGAATTTAGTTAGAGGAAACTTCCTGAAGAATGCAAGATGATGTTTTATACTTTCTTACTCTGTACAGAAAAAAATGGAAGATGTCTTTGTGATCCAAAATTAGAGACAGAGCAAAATGAAGCCCAGTCCTCACCCTACCCCCTTTTAAACCTCATCTCTCACCATTTTTTTCTTTTACAGGGGCATTTGGAACGCATCTTGAGAAGGAGAACAAAGGAGAACAGCATTTATAGCTCTGGGATCTTTATTCTTCCATCTTCCAAGAAGCGAGTCACCATTCTTCTACTTTTCCTTGTAACTGACAGTCCTTTAAAGATGAAACCCAAACAGACTGGCAGTCTTCTGTGTAGGACTCTTTGAAGTCCTTATTTATCTATATATTCCCTCCTGGAAATTATCAGGATATAAAGCATTAGTGCCTCCTCTTTCTTATGTATATCAGATTAACATTTTTTTCTCCTCCAATCACTGGCAAATATCACAGAAGCAAGCTTTCTGCACAGACCATCCCCCACCCCATCCCTTCTAATTTAATGCTATTCATCTATAAGAATAAAAAAAGAGAACCCTGCAGTTGGGTATTGGAATGAAAACCTTTACAGATGCAGACAAGGACACTCTAAGGAAGAAGCTATGCCTTTAACAGAGTGACCTGATAGAATAGTTCCAGATATCTCAATGCAACTCCCCCAAAGCATGGTGCTTTCATTCTCCTGTAAGAGCCTTGCTGAGCAGAATTCCCTGACAGACCATAAAAGAGCAGAACTCTTGGCATTATCATTCCTGTGTAAAAGAAGAAAGAAGAGAAATGGAAAGAAAAAGAAAGGGATGGGGAGGAGAAAGAAGGAAAAGAGGAAGAAAGAAGAATGAATGAAAGAAAGAAAAGAAGGAAAGACAAGAAGAAAGAAGGAAAGAAAGGGAGGAAAGAAGAAAGGAAGACAGGGAGGAAGAAGGAAGAAAGGAAGGAAGAAGGGAAAAAGGAAAAATAAAGGAAGTCAAAAGAAAGAACAATATAAAGAGAGAGAACCCTTTTAGATTAAAGATCTCCCCTGCTTCCCCTTTTATAAACTAGTTAGAGTAGAAAACTTTTCTATTAGATTTCAGGATTCCACTTCCTGTCCATTCCAATTTCATCAGGTAAAATCTGTCCCAGAAATGCTCAATGGTTTTCCATGCAAGATGAAAAGACTGAGTAATTTTCTTATGAATCTAGTACATCAGATTATAGTCTTGATGGGAATTCTTGATGGTATGGGTAGGAGCCAGTAGAAAATAAACTGGAATTTTATGAATGCAGAGTTTCTTAACTCCACTATTGTGGGCCTGAGATGTGATGATGCATACACATGAATATGCATATTAATATTTTATATGATCTTTACATATATATAATTTATATTTGTATGTATATGTGTGCATATATGTACACACACAGAGTCAGACAGACCATCCCTTTCATTTTATGGGGAAGGGAAGAAGGGAGAAGGAAGGAAGGAAAGAAGGAAGGAAGGAAGAAAAGAAGGAAGGAAGGAAGGAAGAAAAGAAGGAAGGAAGGAAGGAAGGAAGGAAGGAAGGAAGGAAGGAAGGAAGGAAGGAAGGAAGGAAGGAAGGAAGGAAGGAAGGAAGGAAGGAAGGAGGGAAGGAGGGAAGGAGGGAAGGAGGGAAGGAGGGAAGGAGGGAAGGAGGGAAGGAAGGAAGGAAGGAAGGAAGGAGGGAAGGAAGGAAGGAGGGAAGGAAGGAGGGAGGGAGGTCGGAACATGTGCCTACTATATATAAGGCCCAGTTCTATATGCTGCTGCTTTAGGAAGCTGAGGAGTAGTGATTTACCCAAGGTAATGGCATCATAGATCTTGAGTTGGAAGGTTATGTCTTGGCTCTAAATCTATGATCCCATTAGCATGTTTTAAAAACCATTGACCTAGAAATGACATTTAGATAACGGTGTCCATCCCTCTTTTCAGGTAAAGGAATTTTCTGACCCAGTGATCACAGGAGTTCATCTTCTGGACATCACTCTGCATCCCATGGCCCAACCAAATGCCCTTATTTTCTTCACATGTGACATTCTATGTCCTTTCTCTACACCTTTGCCCAGGCTGTCCACTCTGCCTGGGATGCCCCTCCTTTCCTCTGCTTTTCAGAATCTCTAGTTTCCTGAAAGTTCATCTAGATCTCAATGAGCTCTTCCTGATCTTCCAAATGACCAATATTGCTCCCATCCTCTCTGTTTCCTTCTTGTGTGTTAATCTATTGAGGTGCTATTTTCTTTCTAGATAGAATGTAAGCTCCTTGAGGGCAGGAATTGTTTAGCTTTGACTTTGTTTTTCCAATGCCTTGTACAGCACTTGGCAATAATTTACAGATACTTAATGTTTACTATTTTATTTGTCAGCTTCCAAACGACTTGCTAAGATTAAGGCCTTGAATTTTCCCATTTTTTACCATTCCAACACTTCAAAAGTTCTTCTTGACACCTAGGGGAAATGTCTTCTTTTTAAATTGATGGCCATTCATAGTATAATAATAGAACTTGAAATCTAGAAGAAAGGAAATAAGACTATAAAGAGCTTACTCTATGCGAGGTACTATGGAAAGCATTGTACAAATATTATAGCATTGCATCCTCCCACCAATCCTGGGGAGTACTGTTGTTATTATGCCCATTTTACAGTTAAAGTAACAGAGGCAGGAAAAGGTTAAGTGACCTGCCCAAGGTCACACAGCTAGTGTCTGAGCCCAGATTTGAACTTGAATTTTCCCAACTCCAGTTCCGGTGCTCTCTCCATTGCATCATTGAGGCATCATCGTGTCTAACCCATTCATTTTTCCAAAGAGGAAATTTAGGACCAAGAAATGAATTGCTTTGTTAGAGACAGACTAGCAAATGAATGGAATAGGTGAAACCAGAACTCAGATCCCATAGATCTCAGACTCTTTCTACCATCTATACTGCTACAAAAATTAAAACTGTGTTGACTTAAAATTCTAAATGGGAGGAAAAGAATTCAAAGGATATTTGAAAGCACTTCTAGCCATTGGCTAATTCTGCAAATCAAAGTGGAGAACATTGATTAATGTTTTCTCAGGCGTCAGAAACCCCAAACATTATTACCATTTAGAGTATTTTAATTTCCCAGAATTGTGCTTTGTTTTTGATACATTAAATCCCAAGTGCTAGTGATTGTTTATAAAAACCAAGAATTATAACATAGATCTTAAAATTCTTAGTAGGAACCTCAGAATTATGGGACTGAATGTTATAGCTGTGAGATGGTGGTGGCGTGAACAGAGCACTGGATCTGGAGTCAAGAAGACTTAAGCTCAAATCTGGCCTTAAATTCTTATTAGCAGTGTGATCTTAGACAACTCATTTAACCCCTACTTACCTCAGTTTCCTCATTTGTTTAATGGGGATAATAATAGCACCTATCTCTCAGAGTTATTGTGAGAATCAAATGAGATAATGTTTATAGTGTTTAACATGGGACCTGGAACACAGCAAGCATTATATCACTTTTAGCTATGATGGAAATGATTGATAATGATGATGAACAGAGGGGGAAACCAAAACCTCAAGAGCTTAAATATGTAATCTGAGTATTTACAAACAATAAATTGCAAAGCCAGTAAATGCATCCTATTTGTTGAATGGATATTAAGCTCCTCTCTTCTACCCCTCCACTGCTCCAGAAAGGTTTTTATGAATCCAGAATTTCTTAGAAAAGAACTTCTCATTAGTGTGGGGCTTTGCTCTGCTTAATATATTCTTTATCTTATCTGCTTCTGTCTGGAGGACAATGAGATGTCAAGGATTAATGATTCATTCCATGTGCAAATCATGTTTCCCCCCCTTGATGATATGTTTGTTCTTTTCTAGTCCTTTGAACTCCAAACAACTTCCAAGAGATACTTGTTTTAAAGGGATGATAGCAATGAAGGGATATAGAGATGGATAGCAATAAATCTTTACGAATTGAAAAGCAATTGCATTTCCTTTCAATAATTGACAGTAAATATGAGGACACTAAAGTGGATGAATGCTACTGGAGATAAAAACCTTGCAGCTAGACAGTAATTCTCAAATGTTGTTGTTCAATGGCTAAAAGAGACAACACTGGAATGGAACCAGTGCAATGGCTGTGGTTTTTTCTTTTCTCCATTTCTAACAAGGCATGGGAGCAGAATTGGGAGGAGGAAGGGGTTAATTGTAGTACCCATTATTTAGTATCATGTAACCAAAACAGCTGGCCAATATAGACACACTGTCATTCCAAAGCTATGCCTCCCTGAAGACAAAACAACTGGCTCATTGACTCAATTTTTCACTTGTCAATTGGCTTTTGGGACACCAAAGAGACACAGATTTATTATCCCATGATTTAGTCTTAGTGGTTAATTAGTTGATCTTGATCAAGTAAAGTAATATCCTCTGCCCCCCCCCCTTTCCCCATCTGCTAAATGGGATAATCTTCTCTGCCTGGTTTCCACCTCACAAAGAAATGATCCCTCTGGCAAGCTCTTCCAGTGGGAATTCTATGAGGAGAGCTGAGCCAACAAGAGAAACTAATCCTCTGAGCTCATCCATGGAAACACACTGAAAATTAATACTTTTTAAAATCATTTTTTCTCTTTCTAGTTTGTTCTGGAAGGATATATGTGAGATAAGGAATTCCTTGATACCTGCCTGTCCGTCCAGGTATCTACAGTTTGGTTTCAGCAAGTCCTCCTTCTCTGCCTCTTTAAATACTGTTTGTATTTGAAGGAGGTCTGGGACATCTGAATTAATCAGGAATGCTGAGTCTGCATGTGAGGCTTGTGCTGATGCATAGACATTTCAAGATTTTTGATGTCTTCTGGGACTAGATCTTTTTAAACTCAAGAAAGAAAAATAGAAAGGAAAAAAAAATCAATGATTGATTTATAAGGTTTACAGGGGTCATTAAACTTTTTCACTTAAAAAAACCAGGAACAAATGAGAAAGCTTATTATCCCCCAAACTCATGCTCTCCATTTTTCCAAGTGTAGCTATTCAGATGTCTTCAAAGTGGAATTTATTGAGCTTGAATTCTAAAGATAAATATGCATGGCCTAAAGACAAGATAGAACTACACTTGAGAAACAAAATTCATCACTCCTATATATTTTTTTTAAATCCTTACCTTCCATCTTAGAATCAATACTGTGTCTTGCTTCCAAGGAATTAGAGTGGCAAGGGCAAAGCAATGGGGATTAAGGGTCTTTCCCTGGTTCACACAGTTAGAAAGTTGTCTGAGGCTAAATTTGATCTCAGGACCTCCTGTCTCTGGGCCTGGCTCACAATCCATTGAGCCACCTACCTGCCCACATTGCCTTATATTTTATGCCCGCCATGTTCTGACTCCCTGCCTTTAGTCTCTTCCCACTCCAAATAAAGCTGAGAGGTACTTAAATCAGTTACTTGGTTGCAGTATTGCAGAGTGGATGCCACATTGTACATTGAATCAGGAAGACATGAGTTTTATTCCTGCCTCAAGCATGCTGTAGAGTGGAGTCTCCTTAGTTATAAAATGGGCATTATAAAAGAATTTACTTTAAGAAGATTTTTTTAGTTTTTATTTTATTTTATTTTTTTGGTTACAATACTGACTTTATTTCCCTCCCTCCCCTCCACCCATCCTTCCTGCAGCCGATGCGCAATTTCATCGGGTATTACTTGTGTCCTTGATCAGAACCTATTTCAGTGTTTGCACTAGGATGTTCATTTAGAGTTTACATCCCCAACCAGATCCCTTTGACCCATAAAAGCATTTACTTTAGAGGGCTGTCCTATGAGTTAATTCATACAACACACGTTGGAAGTCTTAAAGTTCTAGATAAGTGACTTGTTATTAATCTTCAATTTTGAAGGGATCTCAGAGGACATCTAGTTCTAACTGTACCTTAACAAGCATCTTCTTTGTGTCAAACCTAGCAAGGGATCATCTGACCTTTGCTTGAAGACCTCAAGTGAAGAGAAAAGCTGCTACCTCAGAGTGGAAATGGTCCATTTCGCCTTTGGGCACATCATTGTTTTTTGGTGAGAACATTTTTCTCCTACCTTGCATAAAGGCTTAATTTGTACCCATTGCTCTAAATTCTATCCTCTGGGCAAAGGTTGATGAAATCTCATCCCTTTTCCATGTGACAACCTTTTAGATGCTTGAAGGCAACTATAAGCCATGAGTATAATCTTCCTGAATATTTTCTCATTTCTGATCCCAATATTTCTTGGGATCAGAAAACTTCAATGATTCCCCATTGCCTAGATCAGAGACCTCCAAACTGGGATTAACCACCCCTGGAAGGCCATGACATGGCTCACATGCATGATTAACCAATCTTCTTCCCCTAAAAAATAGAAGAGAATTTTAGATATCTTCTCAGTTCCATTTCAATGAAAAAATCTAAGGGGGCAGCTGGGTGACTCAGTAGATTGAGAGCCAGGCCCAGAGGTGGGAGGTCCTGGGTTCAAATCTGGCTTCAGACACTTCCTAGCTGTGTGACCCTGGGCAAGTCACTTGACCCCCATTGCCTAGCTCTTTCCACTCTTCTACCTTGGAACCAATACATAGTATGAATTCTAAGACAGAAGGTAAGGGTTTAAAAAAACAAAAAAACTATGATCCAGGGATTTACCCCTCAGGGTAATCATGAGAAAGTGGGGTCAAATTCAACCCACCAAGTGCTATCCAATTGCCAAATTTACCTCCAATAAGCCGAAACTTCTACCTTTGGCCATTAAAGCTTCAAACTCTCCCTTGTGTGTGCAAGCATACTCTTTTTGTTTAAAACCCTTACCTCCCATCTTGGACTCAATACTGAGTATTGGTTCTAAGGCAGAAGAGCAGTGAGGGCTAGGCAATGGGGGTCAAGTGACTTGCCCAGGGTCACACAGCTAGGAAGTGTCTGAGGCCAGATTTGAACCCAGGACCTTCCTCCTCTTGCAAGCATACTCTTGATAATGTTGTAAACACTGATGTGTCATTCTGGACTCAGGCTAAGATCTCCTGTGGGTAGAGTCATGAACCTGGAGTCAGAATGGCCTGTATTTGAATTTGACCACGGACTCTTAGTACTTGTGTGACCCTAAATGAGTTACTTAACGTATATCTGCCCTAGTTTCTTTAACTGTAAAAATGGGGATATAAACCGCACCTACCATGCAGAGTTGTGAGGATCAAATAAGGAAATCTTCATAAAAAGTGCTTAACACAACACCTGGTCCATGTTGTTGGTGGTCGTTCACTTGTTTTAATGTCTGATTCACCGTGAGCCTGTAGACCTCTTTCCATGGTTTTCTTTTGGCACAAATCCTGGAGTTGTTTGTGTTTTCTTCTCCAGTGGCAAACCAAGATCCAATGACTTGTCCACATAGCTAAGAAGTTTCTGAGGCTAGAGTTGAACTCAAGTCTTCCTGATTCCAAGCTCAGTGCTCTATCAACTTCATCTCACCCGTAGCAGACATTTACTATATTATTATTCCCTCTTTCCTCTTTCTTCTTCCTCTCATCTGATAATTACACTCTCCCTGTAACCATTTCCAAACCCCACTAGAGTTGTCTGCTGCTGTGCCTCTGGGTGCTCCCCCCACCCCCAGTCACATTCTGACTCAGGTTCATCCTCCAGTTTTGATCTCTACATTTCTTCCCCCTCTCCCTCTTGGCACAAAGCTCTTTGAGGACAGAGATTTCTTATTCTTCTTTTGTCTTCCCCACAGTGATTGACCAGACAGTGCGTGGATAGCTGTGACTCTTTTAAAAAGAGAATAATGGTCTTCTGACAAAACTGTTTTTGGAAACTTGGTTCCCAGAGGCAAGAAAAGCAAATCAAAACAAAACAAAACAAAAGGCTTAAGGATGTCAGGAATAAGGGTTGATGGATGCAAAGAATATTAAAAATTAAACTCCTAATGTGGTCGAGTGTTTGTTGTAATTCACACTGGTGATTTTATCCATAGTGGCAACTCTGAGATGTAAACCTCAAAATTTCTCAGACTTATGAATGTTAGGGGTTTCCCCCATTGGGGAATCTTCTACTTAAAAAAAATTCCCTAGCAGATGGTGAGAACTCTACTTGAGTGTGGGGGCTCCTAGCTATGGGAGTGTCCCTGCTCCACCCTACTTAAGACTGCTTTAGGACAGAAAACTGCTTGCTAAACAATGAAAGTACTTTGATTCATGCTTATGGAAGGGACAGGAAGTTCTTTGAGCCATGACTGTTTTAGAATTGATACAATGGGATACTAAGTACCTATAAAGGTGGGGCAACTTGTAAACTACTTAAACCTAAAAGGGTGATAACTTATTCAGAGGTTTTTTCTAATGAAATTTGTCGACACAGCAGCATTTTTCCTGACTTACTAAAGAGATTAAAACTACTCAGCTGTGAATTCAAAATGGGCGGTCCTTTAGAAACATCTACAGTGATTGGTAGATGTAAGGATTTAGGGGAGGTGACAGAGGAGATTTTGCCCTTAAAAATAAGAGCTTGGATCTCATTCAGAAATCTTGATTTCTGACTCTCATTCTGGAGGATCTCATTCTGAGAGACTAATTTCCTTGAGGACTGATGCTTGAGGGCTCTTTCCTTGGAGATAGATCTCTTTGAGGAGAAGTGCTCTTGGAGGAAATCTCATTCTGAAGGAGAGCTCCTTGAGGAGCTCCTCTGAGGGGCTCTGTCCCTCTGGGGTAGGAGCTCTGGAGGCTCTTGAGAGAGAGGCCCTTTGAAACAATCTCTGGCTGGAAGACTCTTTGAGGAAGGAAGCTGGCCTGGTGTCACTAGTATCCTTGTTTAGTCAGACCTTGTGGTGAGTGTTAAAAAACTGACTGATTTCTCTTTTAAGACTCAGGTCTAGGCCATATTGGCTTGAGGCCCTTCATAGTTATTCCTTTCTTACTCTCTCTCTCTTTCTTTGATTACTCATTGTATTGTTAATTAAAATCTCTATAAAACCCAATTGACTTGGGTATTTGAATAATTGGGAATATTTCCCTGGCGACCACCTTATATTTGATTTTAAAACCCAAGACACTGTAGTGAAACATATTTCTGCGGTCAAATTTACTCACCCTCTCTTATATCTATCACAATTTATATCTTCCACTATTTTAAGCACTACAGTTTAAGACCTTAACCATTTTAAATCTCACAGAGAGGAGGAATTTCTTCCACTGGTGCCAGTGAAGAATTTATCTGTAACTTAAAATCTTGGAGAGATTTACAAGGCTCTGAGAACTTGAACAATTTGTGTACAGTCAAAGAAGGTGAGGAAGTGTCCAAGGTAGGGCTTGAACCCTTTGTGTGATGGGTTAGATCATCTGGCCAGGGGCATTCCATGCTGTTCACTACCACACTAGGAGGCCTGGGATACATCAAGGAAGATTGTTCATACAAGGCATGCCCTTAGTTCCATAATCTAAAATGATAATAATCATCATAGGAGGGGATCCCTGGATCATAGTTCTTTAACTGAAATGGAACTGAAGAGATATATAAAATTATCTTCCCCCACTTTATAGGTAAAGAAAGTGAGGCTAAGAGAATTTAAATGACAAGTTCATAAGATCAAAGATTAAAACTTGAAAGGGATATTAGAGGGCATTTACTCCAACCCATTTAACAGAGGAGGAAAGTGAACCTCAGACAGATTAAGTGATGTGCCAGGTATCATATAGCTAGAAAGTGTGGGAGGATTCAAATTCACCCCAACTCCAGGACTCTAGAGTCATGTCTTCCCACAGCCCAGATTGATCAATTTAATGATATTTCACATGCAGACACACTCAAAAATGGATAATATACACTAGGATAGTATATATTGTATGTATATATATAGTGTATGCATCTGTATGTATGTATATATGTTAGACCTTTGTCAAATTGGCAAGGATGGGCACCTTTTCTGAAAGGACACAGGCAATTCCTCTGATTACTATCCACTAGTTAATGATTCCTAGACTGAAGCTCAAGACTCTTGTCAAAGGAGCCACTCACAGGAAATTGCACCTGCATGGGACTTTAAAGATCATGTAGTTTAAGCCCCTAGTGGTAAGTCAAGCACCATTCTAAATGTTGTGGATACAAATACAAACAGAAAGACATAAATACAAATACAAGAAGAAAGAAAAATTTCGACTGAATACAAGGAGTATATGATATATGTAAAACAACTGACTTGCTCAAAAATAATATATATATTGTTAATTTTTATTTGTGGTTGGACTTGAATATTAATATTTGTGGTCACCAGGGATTTAATTTCTAAAATCCCAAAATGAATTATTCAAGTAAAATCTAAATTATGGTAGTTTTATTTATAACAGAGAGAAGATATTAAGGAATGAGAAAGAGAGAGAGAGAGGAAACTCAGGTTTCCTCTGAGCCAGGTAGAAATTCTAAGGCCCTAATTAGGGAAAAAGTCTCAAGACTATGGGCCTTTCTCGGAGGTTTACACCTCCGAAAAAGGCAGGGTTACTAAGTCAGCCATTCACTCACCAATGATGACCATCTAAAAGGAAAGCAGTCTGAGGTCACCTGCACGAGCCCCTCCAGGGGTCCAGTTCCACAGCCAAGTCTAAGTGTCTGTCTTCCAGTCTCTTCTCTAAGTGAGAATTCTTTGATCTAACTAGAATCGAATATCCCTCTTCTGGCCTCTGGTTCTCTTTTTAAAGACCTTTTTCTCTTGTGTCACCTCCCCTAAATTTCACATTTACCAATCACAGCAGACACTCCTCTCCAGGACTGCCCACTCTTTCACACGTGGGTCACAGACCTCCCACTCAATGTATGAAATGGGTGTTGAAACCTTTTTGTGGTTAGTTATACCTTTTGTAGTTAGTTAACATCTTTTTGTACTTAAAATGGGTAGATCTACTTCAAATACTGAATTAACACTTTTGTAGATTAAAATCTAAAAATAGGTTGTGAATTACAATTCAATTTTTCCAATAAAGGAAGAGCTAAGTACCTTCATTGTTACAATCAGGAGATAGCTAAATCCAGTCTTCACAATATATGTGAAGAACAACTTCTGAGGATTTTTCATGTTGTTTAGTCATTTTTTTTTATTCTTTGTGACCCCATTTGGTGTTTTCTTGGAAAAGATACTGGAATGGTTTGCTCTGTCCTTCTCTGTTTCATTTTATAGATGAGGAAACGAAGGCAAACAGGATGAAGTGACTTGACCAGGGTCACCTAGCCAGCACGTGTCTGGGGTTCAATTTGAACTCAGGAAAACGAGTTTTTCTAACTCGTTTTCTAACTGAAGTTTTCCCAACTTCAGGTCTGAGCTACATCCATTGCATCATTGAGGTGCCCTCACTTTCTTAAGTATAGAAATAAACAAAATAGTTAAGTGTCTTGATTTGTAGCATTTCCTGACTTCTGAGGTATAAATGTGCACATTAGAATGATAACAACTGACTTTCATGAATCAGAGCTGGTTCCAGCTTATACCTTAATATAAGAAGTCATGCTTGGGATACATTGAGGAAGAGGATCATAATGGATATTGCTCTGCAGTTAAAGGAGCTCTGGATTCAAATCCTTTGCTTAGATTTTTACTATCTTTCAAGCAAATATAGGACAGGAGAGTGGCAAGTCCTTAATTTCTCTGAGCCTGTTTCCCCTGTTCTAACACCTACACTATCAACTTGGTGAGGTTATTGTGTCTACATTCCAATTTTCCAGTTTCTGTATAAGGGAACAATTTTAAAGCAATGTAGAAATGTTATTGTTTTGTATTCTAGCTGGTTATGGTGGTAAATATCGATGATCCCTGCTACTGAGAAGATTGAAGATTGACTGGTAGTCACTTGTACCTAGGGGTTCTGAAGGAGGACTTCAGAATCCTCCAGACAACTTTTGAAATGAATCTACCAACAATATGGTGAACCTCTTGGAAGGAGAGTGAGTCTACCTTGTCACCATAGGTATGGCAATCTGGTCCACACTGGAAACAGAGCACACTAAAGTTTCCATTCAATCATTAGAGGAATAGAGGAATAAGATCTGTAATTGAACATTGTATATCAAAATAGGATGAAATATGGAGATCTAGTCTCAAAAAAAAATCTCCCAATTGGATGTAACATTCAGATAATCTATCAATGCAAAAAACAAGTAAATCTTTTGAATGAATGTTTGGAGTATTTTTTGGGGGGGTTATATTGTCATTCCATCATTTTTCATGATCATTTCTTAACTTACAAGCTTTCTCCTTTCTGTCTCTCTTTGACTGTCTGTCTGCCTCTCTTTCCCTCCCTCTCTCATACTCACATAACTATAGATGAAATACATATGTATGTAAATTTGTCTATGCTTTACTAGAAGTGTGACTGTGGGTAAATTTATTGAATTCTTTTTCCTCAAACAACTTTCTAGACTCTATTAGATGGGTTGCTACCTAGCAACTGGTAGAACTGTTGGTCCCTTTCAAACTATTTCAATCCATGTAACAGAAAATTACTTTACCTATTTCTCATATGACTTACAGTTTGATTGTTCCCCCCCCCCAAAAAAAATCTTTAATTATCTTGATTTTAAAAGAAACAAAAAAAATGTATTTGAAAAGAAAAGGAAGTCCTTTGAGCTCAGACTTGATCTTCTTCAACTCTGAATGTATTCTATCACAGGTCTAGATCATTGAAGCCTCTACTTCGAGAGCAAGCCAAAATTATTCTGATTTCATTCCTGGATGTTTACTGGTAAAACAAGACAAAATGAAAGACAAACATGTGTTTTCCAACTGGCCCCATTATTCCCAGCACTGAACTTCCCATTTCCTTCTCAACAGCTTGACATTCTCATCTGCTCAACTTAAGAACAAAGCCAAGAAATGAGTGCTAAAAGTGGTCAATTGGTCTCCTGCTGTTCTACCTCCTACAAGGAGAACACAGTGAGCCAGTAGGGGTAGTGTACACAACATTAAGCTTAAATAGAAAACCAATCTATATTCACCCCCATTGAGGATTGGAAGCAGGAGAGTCAATTTATTGCAAGTGGGGAAGGAAAAGTGTAGGCCCCCTGCTCCAGGCTCTTCAGGTCCTTGTCATTTAGCTCATCATGGGGGCTTCTCCCTCAATCTGACCTCTAGTTGGGCTGGAACAAGATGCTAAGTGCAGATCAGGGCTCCCATTCCCTGGCTAATTGCTCCACTGGATGTCACATTTAAACCACATTCTGTTTTAATAGTCACTATCCAAATAGGACTGAATGCTGTCTCCATCAGCAACTCTTTGCTTAATCTAATTCTAGTCAAGAGCATTTATTAGGTGGCTACTACTGAGAGGAAGTGCCACGTGGTGGATAGAGACTCGCCTCAAAGCCAGAAAGATCTAATTTTAAGTTCTATCTTGAATATGGATTGTGTAATGCTGGGCAAGTAATTTTAGTTCAGTGCTAACTTTTTTTGACAACATGGCTTCCTTTGGCAATCAGGTGATATCCATGCACTCCTAATTTCTTTAACTAAATAAAATAAAATACAGAGAATTACAAAGCAAAATATATTAAATATATTAAAATGAAGTTACCATTTTTTGAAAATCAAAGATCCCCCACAAATCTATCCATAGAACCCAGGTTAAGAACTCTTTTTTTCTAAGATTATAAATTGCACAGAAGATACTGAATCTCCTCACCTGGTACTCACTAGTACTCACCCGTGCTAATGAAACCCCAGGTCCAACTCCTAACCTTTCTATTGTATTTAATAGGTGCTGGGGAAAAAAAGGAAAAAAAAATGTCTTCAAGAAGCTTAGACTGTACTGAGGGAAAACATCATGTACAAGGATAAAGACATTAAATTAAAGAAATTAAAACATATACCAAAAAAGCTGAAGAATTACAGATACATGGGCTGTTCTTCCTGAAAAAGTCTTTGCCCTACTGTCAATGAGCTTACATTCTACTGAAAAAAAAATGAAATGATAAATATAAAATTGATACCAGATAAAATAAAAAAAAATTATAGAAACATGGGATTGGGTCAGGAGAAATAACAATTATGGGATTTAGGAGAGGTGGATCTTGAACTAATCCTTGGAGAATACTAGGGGTTTGAAGAGGGCAAGAATGAATTCCTGGCATGGAGGATGGTCTGTGCAAAAAGCAGGAGATGGAATGCCAAGTATGTTGAAGAGAAAGTAGGTAACGTCTGAAACACAGAGTATACTATGGAAAGACTATGAAATAAATCTGGAAAGATGTATTGCAACCCAATTTTGAAGGGCTTGAAAATCTATGTAGAAGAGTTTGTGTTTTATTCTAGAGACAATAATGTTCAAAAAGGGGGCATAGTAGACAAAATGGCAGTCTTGGACTTGGACTTGAACTATGACAATGTGGGTCTATTATATAACCCTTCTGAGCTATACGTTCCTCATCTGTAAGGATACCTGTAGTATTTGTTACAAGTTCATAGTGAAGCCCAATGGAGGTAATCTCCAGAAATTGTTTTACCAACACAAAATATTGTATAAATTTCATTTATTATTGTTTGCTCAAATCAAAGGGAGCTGAAAAGTGACGAGACAGATTCTTGAGCCAAATTTTCCTGTGTTAGAAATCTAGCACCCAGGTTTTGTTAGACGTATTGAGGAATTGATTCTGTTTTTAATGATTGTTCTCTTTTTATTTTTTCTTTTCTTGTATTTTTCCAAGTTTCATATCAATAAATTTTAATAATTACTTTCTGACATTTTGTGAGCCATGTTCTCTTACTCTTTCTTACCCCTCACATTTCCTCAAGACAGCATATAATATTATATAGATTGTACATGTGCTATCAGGCAATACATATTTTCTTGTTTGTCCTATTGTGAAAGAAAATGCAGATCACTTACATTAAGGAAAAATTCATGAAGGAAATAAAATAAAGAATGGCATGCTTCGATCTGCATCCAGGAACTGTCAGTTACTTCAGTGCTGGTGAATATTCTCCTCTGTCATAGATCCCTTGGAACTGTCTTGGCTTCTTGCATTGCTGATAATAATGTTATTCATAGTTGATCATACATTATTGCTGTTACTTTGCTCTACTGGTTCTACTCACATCACTTTGCACCATTTCATAGAAGTCTTTCCTGGTCTTTTTTGCAATGATTGTCCTCTTGATAGATCATTAAGATGGGTGCCCTAAAAGCTATAGGGAAATTAACCATGACCTTCTCATGTACCAATAGTTTGGGAGCATTTCACTGAAGGAAACATCTATTTGTCTTTTGGAAATTTCTGTAGCTATCTTCAAGGCAAGCCAAATGTACTTTAAAGAAAGCCCTTCCCTTCTTTCAGGTCTTGTTATGCCATGTTTTATTTCCTTGGCAATCCATTTCTTTTCATAGAATTGGGCTTTTCTAGTCCATCATCATTTTTGAATATTCCTTTCTGTTTCACTTAAAAGTGAAGAAGAATGAAGTATTTTTAAAAATTAAATTCTAGAAAAAGAGAAATATAACTTTCAGGAAAAATTTAAACACAGATATGATGTATGTCAAGGTTACTTAGTCAATTCTCTTCATAGTTGGAAACTGTAAACATGGTAGTACATCTTTGTATCTGTGATCTCATGAATGTGAGCCTTCCCTCCAATAATGCTGATGCCCATCTTGTGTGACCTGAGTTCATTTCCTTCCCAAAATGGCATTCTGGTCCACAGGTTGGACCTTCTACACAATATCCTGATATTGAGAGAATAGTGATTGTGTACATGGGCTCTTCCTTAGATAAATCTCTATTTTGCTATATGCTCAGCAAATGGAATTTTTAAAGTCACTCATTTCTTTTTTAGTTTCTTTTATGCTGTTTCTCCTTTCTAATCCTCTGTTTGTCAATGATGCTATCCTGTCCCAATTCACATATGCATTTCTGTTTACCTTTGACAGATCTTCAGTTAAAATTCTGAGGATACTGAAACTATATATGTATATAAATATACACATATACATACATATATATGCACATGCAGACTAAGAATACGGAGATTATATATATGTACATATATATATATTTCTATTTAAGGATATTCTATCTGTGGGATACAACATAAATGAAGCTTGGCATATAAAAGGATTGGGAATGAAGGAGACATCTGAGAGAAAAAAAGATTCTAAACAAATTTGAGGAGGGAGGAAATAAGAATGCCTTTTGTAGGAGGTAGGGTATAGAATCAGAGAAAGCCATCAGGGAGGATGTTGCAACTGAGATGTGAACTGAGGCTCGGAGGAAGATATTGACTCTAGAAGGCATAGATGAGGAAGAAGTACATTTCAGGGAAGAGGGACAGCATGTGAAAATAAATAGATGGAGAAGACAGATTGTCTGACATTGCTTTTAATTTTAATTGGCTTATAGAATTACATTTTGTTGTATTGTGCATGTAATATAATCAAATATACAACTTAGATAAAACCATGCTTTATCAAATTTGCAAATGATTCAGTGCTTGGAGGGATAGCTAACACATTAGATGAGAGAGTCCGGATCCAAAAAGAACTTGAAAAGCTACAACAATTGGTTGAATATAATAAGATGGAATGCAATCATGACAGATGAAGGGAGAAAAGAAATAGAAGAAGAACTTATGTAGTGCTTAATATGTGCCAGTAACTATGATAAGTGTTTTATTAAAAATTATCATCTAATTTGATCCTCACAACAAGCTGTGGAGGTTGGTGCTATTATTATCCCCATTTTACATTTGAGGAACCTAAGGCAGAGGTTGTTGGGACCCCAAAATTAACTTCTTCCTAATGCTTCTCATTTTCCTGATTTACAATGTTCCCCAGACCCAGACCAGCTCCAAGTCCAAACCTGAACATAGCTCACCCAATCAAGATGTGCTGTGAGCTTAACCTAACAACAGTCTTTTGTCTGAGTACACTCAGGGTGAACTCTGCTGCTGTCAGTCTGTTACTGTCAAGACCATAGACCAGAACTGTGGGTCAACTCAGACTAACCATTAGCTCTGAGTAATGGAAAACACCTGCAGCAACCAACATCCCAGCCCTATCATGAACAAAACTGGCTGTCCGCTTTTTTGATGATGGACAAACCCTAAGAATACACTCTTTGATGATAGACAAACCCCGATAATACACTCTTTGATGATGAGCAAACCCTGAAAATACATTTTTTTGCTACTGGACAAATCCTGAGAATAGAATGCAGAAATAAGTAGAATGAGCATAGAAAGAAAAATGTCTTTGCTGTCTAACAAACTCAATCTTGTCTCTAAGCAAACTTTACCGTTGTTATAGGTATACCTTCTTTGTCATCTCACAATTATATGTATCAAGGCTGTACCTTGGCATTTTTGGTTAGACTTGGGTAAGAGTCTTTCTCCATATTGCCATGAATTGCCCTTACCCTTCAACAGAATAAGACTTTAAAGCACCTGATGCATACTTCGGGCTATTCCCATACCCATTTGAGTGGGTGGTCAACGAGGTTAAGTGACTTGCCCAAGATCTCATAAATAGTAAGGGTTTGAAGGCAGATTTAAGCACAGATCTTTCTGACTCCAGACTTAAGACTTAATCCACTGAGCCCTCTCTATGTCAAGACTTATATTTGTTTCAGAAATTCAATTTCTTAAATCTAAGATGGGAATTTATGAATAAACAGTTTCTGGGGTAAAAAAACCTTATGGTTTTAGTGGATCAAGTACTTGAGATGAGATTACCATATAACACTAAAATAGATCGTTAATCTCATTCCCATATTGATGCAGACCACAACTCACCCATTTTTGCCCATCATGTGTGACTCCTGTGCATATCCTACCACAAATTCACAGCACACAATCTGACTAACATTCTGGAATCCTTACTCTCTCTGGATCTATCATTGTAACATTCTTAGCATCTATCACCTTTCATCCTTGTTCATCCACCTTCTCTTCCCAAAATACATTTCCTCAATGGCATCTTTTATTCTGATTCCTCTTAAAAGTTCCTCGTTGCTTATATGTTGCAGTCTACTTCTGTCTAACATGCCCATATCCTTTGTATTATACATTTAAAATTCTTTGCAGGCTCTGAAATTCACTGTTTTTCTGCTATACATCAATGCCATTTGGATGTTGGCATTTAAAAGATGGATTTTTGCTTGTGCAGGAAGTTTGGGGTTATTGAAGAAGTTTAGAAATTTTCCAAAGAAAATTAAGGCTACTCTTGTCCTTTTGTTTGACTTTGGTCCAACTCCTTATCCATTTGCATGGTCTTCCTCCATGGTTTATCTCTTCAAATTCACATTGTAATCTGGGCAATAAATTGTCATTTGCAACCTGATCTTCCACCGTATAGATGATCAAGTCAAATTCATTTGAGAGGTTACATATCACTTCCAGGCAGTTACACAATATTCTGTGGCATGATATAATTTGTGCAATAATGTCTAATTCAATAAACATTTATTAAGCTCCTACTCTGTGCCAGGCACTGTGTGCTTAGTGCTGGGGTCACAATTCATATAAACAAGAAAAATAGTCCTTATCCTCAATGAGTATTTATAATCCAATGGGGAGAAATAATGCCAAAGGAAGCAGGGAAATGGGGTATGAGGAGGAAATACCTGGGGGTACCCAGGTCTTTGAAGTTAAAAAAAACTGGTAGGGTAGCCAATGCAGAGTAGAATGAGCACTCAAGTCTAGTTTCTGCTCTTCATAAAGGAAGGTTCTAGAAGGAATATCTGGAGAATGGTACCATCCACTGGATTGTTTTTCAACTCTTCCATCATGTATATGAATATTTTTGATAAGAGTACTTCTCCTTATTCTATGACTCACCTAATAATACTGGTGAGCAGGTCATTGAATGGGGTTATTTCTGTTAATATATCTTCTAAGGAATCCTGACTGGCTTTATTTATGTTTGGGAGTCACCATATTGAAAATAAGCCTAAAGATGATATCTTGTTCTGTTGATTTTCTTTTGCTCTCTTTTGTCAAAACCAATAAGCAATAACCAAAATGGGATATTATACTATTTATATTTTTCATAAGTTTTAAAATGGTAAATGTAGTTCATTTTAAAATACAGATTGTGAGAACCTGATTGCTTTCTACTAATACTCTCATCAAAGATGACCTCTTTTTATAGATGACTTTTATGAAGATATTTTTCATAAATGGAACAGTAAATATATAATTGAGTAATCCTCAATGCCCTCCTTGTTGCTTTTCTGTTGGTATTAAGATAGTTTCAGTTTTTTTTCAACTTTGTAACCTTTACTTTCCTTTAGATGTCTTGTAAACTGACAGTTTAAATGACCCTATTTTAATATTTCTTGAACTCTTCTACTCTATACATACTTGTTCTAGTCAAGTTTTTGCTTTAAAAATTTTGTTTTGTATTGCTTCCTTTATTCTCTTTAATGACATTTTCACTCCTCTCAGAAACATGTTCAGTGTTGTGACTTTTGGGTCTAAGAATGATGACTCCTTATCCGTAATGAAAATAAATAGTACATTCTAATAACATTTATAAATATTTTGCTTTTTTCTTCTTTTGTTGTGTTTATTCCATTTATATTTTTAAATGACCTTGGGATAACTTTTCTAGTTAATTCTCTTGCCAGGCTTTCTTTAAGCTATTTATACTGTTCTCTGTCTATTTCTGCTTTATGAGAGGCTACTACTCATAATAGTTCATCATCATTTTCTGTAGGATTTTATTAATGAGTTTATATTCTAACCTATTGTTGCCTTTGACAGTCATATCTCTCCATTTGGAAAGAAAATTAACTGTTGACTAAGGATTTTCTGGACTCTTTTGACCTTGTAGCAACCATTAGTTTTCATTGGTTACATTTCTAAATAAAATTATTATAGTTAGCATTGATATCATTAATTGATATCATTGTCAAATTTTGTTTTTACATTCAGTTACTTGTTTAAACAGTATGGCATTGAGTTTTTTTCTATCACATACATATTTTTTCATTATTTTTCTGTCTTCTTGCTTTACTAATTCTAATCTTAGCTCTGACAATTATACTACTTAAATGTATACTGGCAGGTTGTTCAGGGATAAATCCAATAACAAATATTTTACTATCTGTAAAAAATATAATCTATCTTGCTTTTTGTAATGTTATTGGTGCTTGTAATCATCATTATCATAACAAGTATGTATATAGCACGTTGTGGTTTTGAAAGTACTTTTCATATATCTCATTTGATCTTTATAACAACCCTGAGAGGTAGATACTGTTACTGACTTTATTTTACACATGAAGAAACTGAATCAGGCAAAGATTATTTATGTCTAACATCTATCAAATTTTCTCTTAAAAAACCTCATATATGGGATAATGACATTAGTTTTCTGTGAAATCTACTAGTCATAATTAATAGTATGCTATAATAGCCAAAAACTCTAATTCAATATTAAATTTGGATAAGCAGTTTCTAGAAATAAGGATGTACTAGTTCTAATTTCTTTGCTCTAGTCAGATTAGATCTGAAGAACTGTGCTCCATTCTGGGCATTATGTTTTGGAAAAATTATTAAGGTGAGGAATATATGAAGGAGTATCAAAAGGATGGTGAAAGTCTTTGAAATCACACCATCTGAGAATTTAAGGACCTGGGAACATGTAAGCTGAAAGAGGAAGGAAAAAATAGAGTTTATCATTATTGATGTCTCCAAATATTGGAATGGCTCTCATATTTAATCAGGATTAATGTGTTTTTCTTGGTTCCAGAGGAGAGATGTAGAACAATGGATAGAAATTATTGAGAAGTATATTTTAGTTTGATTTAAGGGGAAAAAAATCTTTCACAATTCATCACGTGCCCAAAATGGCATAGGCTACTTTAGGGAAGGATGGAGATCTTCTTCTCTAAAGAACTTTAATCAAAGTTTAGCTAATAACTTGTGAGATATAGTGTATAGGTCTTTGTTCAGGTAAGTGTTGAAGTAAACAGCTGATGAACTCCTTTCCAGCTCTGAGATTCTCAGATTTAACTACTTTCATGTCTTCTTTGAAAAGGTCTATAATTCTGTGACATATATTCTGACCATCATTTCTATCTCCATTGGGCTCCTCAGAAATAGTACTAGGAGGGTATCTAGGACTGTCCTTCTGGGTTATGATCCTGCGAGAATCTGGTTTGTTTGAAGGCAAACTAGAGAAACAGGGTTCCAAGATAACTTCTGACCATTCCTATGAATCATTAAAATCTAGATTTGATTTAAGGGAATAGAGGATGGACTCACTGACACAAGAGTCATAGCATTTTGATCTACTTCCATCATCCAACTAATTCATATCTATACCATATTAGAATAAAGCCACTCCAAAGATAATCATATCTCTCAGGATGGATAGAATTTGAATTTAGATCTTTAGATTTCAGGCTGCCATATTCAAGCTGAAGTAGAACTTACAAATGTCATGGTAACCTTAGGTACAAGAATGCTGTGGGGTTCAAAAACTCCCTGTCTTGACACCATATGTTATTTCATTGTAAAAAGATAGTCACATTAGAGCTTACCACATACCTATTCCAGTAAGGAGGCAACACAAGGCGTATCAAGTGAAAAAATCCAAACATCTAAGACTCAGTAATATTTCCTTCACATGTGTGTTTTTCCCCTTTTAGGGGTGGGAGTTGGGGATAAAAGTGCATTCCATTCCACTTAGGGAAAGGAAGTACGTTTCCATAAGGATTTGATAAAGGATTAAAACAATAGTAGGGCTCAGGAAGAAGTGGAGAGTTTTTCAGTAAATGTGCCCATATCACATAGCATGGAGAAATCAGAGAGTCAGGAATGTATGGAAAGGTCTGAGAAATAGCCAGCAGGTAAGCTGCTCAGTGACAGCAACAGAGGGAATAGGAAAAATGCCAACAATGCCACAGACTGGGCCAGAGTTCATTCATTCAAAATACTTTTATTAAAGGCTTATTATGTGTAAGGCACTGGGCTTGGCACTAAGGAGACGGGATAGCTGAACAACACATGGGAACAAAGGCACTGTGGTAGGAAAGCAGGGATTGCCTTCAGGGAATAATTAATAGCCTTGTTTAGTGCTATTTATATAGAGTGTCAGGTATATGAAAGGATGATAGATTGGAGCCAGATTCTGGAAGGCTTTGAATGCCAAGCTAAAGAATTGGGACTGTAAAAAATAGAAAGATATTTAGTGTTTCCATGAACAAGTATATTATCATAATCGAACATTAGTAAGACATGGTATGGCATAGGATAGATTGCAAGATGGGGGAGCTACAATTGGGAAGATAAGAGGGTCTTAAAATCATCTCTATGAAAGCTAATTAGGTCCTGAACTAGAGGGTAAAGTTACAATGTAAAAAACAGCACTATTGCCAGAGAAATAAGTCACAAGATTGGTGGAATATGAAGTTTAATTGAATGTAGGAGTAAGGAAAATGGGAGAGTAAAGATGATTCCCAGCATTTGAGCTTGGGCCATACGTAGTACTTGATATCTCCCTGCGTCTTAGTTTCTTTATTCATAAAATGGGCATTCTGTCATATTGATATCATCTGCTTTACAGGATTATGTATACGAAAATTAGGGCTTTACTGCTCAAATGAATCCCTCCCTACATCTGATGAAATTATAGGTTGAGAGCCTTTGTTTGATAGGAGAGTTTCTCATGGAATGGGGAATACATTCTGACTTACTGCTGATTGGAGAATGGGGATAGCTGCTATAGATGTGAAATGATGTGTATACTTTCAAGTCAAGTCTCTATATTTTGTTGTTGTGTCATTTTAGTCATATCTGATTCTTTGAGATTGTATTTGGAATTTTCTTGGCAAAGATTCCACAGTAATTTGCCATTTACTTCTCCAGTTCATTTTACAGATGAGAAAACTGAGGCAAACAGGATTAAGTGACTTGCCCTCGGTCACATAGCTAGTAAATATTTAAGGCAGAATTCAAATTCACATATTTCTGATTCCAGGACCAGCACTCCATTTATTGTGTTAATTAGCTACCCATCTGTATTTTATTTAATTGTTTTATTTCATAACAAGAAAACTTTCTAAAATGAGAATAATCTGTGAGTGTATGTAATGGAAAAACCAAACGCCAATAAAATTGAAAGTTTAGTTAAACGATGACACAACTCCTGATTGGTTTCAATGCTGTTCCAATTGGGTGATTATACCAAAAACAATTCATTAATGAGTCAAGAAAAGTTTCCCACTCCATGGTCTATAAGAAAAGATGAAGAGAAGCAATTCATTCTCTCTTGTGATGTTTCAAAAAGTTATTCTCCCCTGAATTTTTACAGCAAAGAGGAATGGGGAGAGGATATCCCTCCTGCCCCTGTTCTGTATCATCTCAGCACCATTGACAGGTCCAAGCATTTGAGAAGAACCTATAATAATCCATACCTAATCTATATTTTATATATTTCTATGCAGTTATCCAGGGTAAAGGCATAATGAGACAGAGAAAAATGAGAAATTGGACTCCCTACTTTGAGATCAGATTCTTTAGGAGTAAAATCAGATTAACATAAATTTAAACCAAAGAGTCTTAGTCAGAAAGGACCTCTGTTTTTGCAGCTTTTTTATACTACCATTTGCAGAAATAAAGAAGTCAAATAGAGCAGCATATTCTGAGGAAGTTGTTCAGTTCAATATTGGACATGTTGAGGACAGTAGCAGGGGAAAGAGTAGGGGAAAGCAGTCTTGTAAATGAAGGGATAAAATCATTCAAGAAGATTTACTGAGTAACCATAAGGTTCAGTGGAGTGGGCAACAAAGATAAGAATGGGCAGAGGAAAGTTCAAGTATAATTGGGAGTTCTTGAAAGATAATTGATTATATAGCTTACTTAAATAATAGATTTAGTGATATAATAAAAAAACCAAAGGGTTACTTTATAAATATAAATAAGATGACTATATAAAATGTAAATATAAATATAGAATTACACATATATAAAATTATATATATATTATATATTATAATACATATAAATTATAAACATAAAAATATAAATTTGGAAAAATGGAAGGAGAAGAAGGCAAGAAGAAATAATGAAAAAAGGTCTGAAAAGAGGGGCCTAGTGGTACCAGATATTTAATGATAGCACATATCCAGAATTATTAAAAAAAATAGAAAAGTAGATTGTTAGACTAGATAAGGTTAATGAGGACCAGGAATAAGTGACTACATTATTGCAGCATGAAATACATCTAATAGCACTAACTACTTGAGGAAACACCCCCCATTCAACCAAAACCACTGAGATAATGAATAGTAGAGTGGCAGAAACTAAGTTAAGAATATCTTACTCCATATACCAAAATAGCCTTGAAATAGATTGATGGTCTAAATGTAAAAAGTCATGCCATAAGCAAATTAAAGGAAAAAGGAAGAAGATACCTATCACAACTATGAATAGGGAAGTTTTTTTCCGGAAAAAAAGGCAAAGAAGTGATAATATGAGATAAAATGGAAAATTTTGCTTACATATAACTTAAAAGCTTTTGCACAAACAAAATCAAACAATTTGAATTAGAAGAAAAACAATTAACTGGAAGAGGGGAGGTCCTTGAAGAACATTTCTCTGATAAATATTTACTAGTTAAGACTGTGATAACTGATACAAATATATGGAAATATGCACCTTTCCAAATAGATAGACATGACTAGATAGTTTTCAGAAGTGTAAGATATCAATGATGAGACAGAATGTTTCCACCTGTAATATTATAAAACAAATACAAGCAATTTTCAGTTTCTACTTTATATTCAGTAGCAAAGATGACCAAAAAAGATGATAATTATTCAAGAGAACATGGGGAGAACATGAGAATAAGAAAACATAGATAAAGGATTTATTTAGCTATTGATTGGTAATACAAATACAAGCAAAAAAGAAATTCCCTGACCTCAAGATGTTATAGTCTATTGGAAGTAAACAAAAGAAAAACAAACCCTGAAAAGTATGAAGGGGTGAAGGAGAAGGTATGTAGAGACTCAGGAACTGAATTATTGAATTATGCTAGAGCTGAGCACAGCTATGACAGTTATCATGTCTTTACCAAATTGGGGTTGAACTAGCCAATCAGAGTAAAAGGCTTTGGGGGAGTGGAGTCTCCAGTATAAGAAGGGTGTTGGAACAGAGGTTTAAAATACATCTTGAGAATCAAAGATGCCAGTTACACTTCTTTGTTGGTACAACTGAGAACTTAAATATTCTGGAAAGCAATTTAGAACTATATTCCATTCCCAAAGTCACTAAATTATGCATGTTCCTTCACTCAAAAATACCACTACTTGGTATATATACCACTTTGTGGTACATACCACAAAGAGGCCAAAGACAAAGGAAAGCATCTGTGTGTACAAAAATAGAGCTGTCTTGTTATTATTATCATCATCATCATCATCATCATCATTATTATTAGAGTCAAGAAAGAAGTGGATGATCAAGAGTGACTTTGCTTGTAGAAAAGAACTGGAAACAAAGTAGATGCGCATTAATTGGGAAATGGCTGAAAAAGCTCTCATATATAAATATAATAGAAAAGTAGAAGAAATGATGCAGGATTAGGTAAGCTTAACCAGGCAGGAAGTTCATAAGAAAACTAGATAATATAAAGAAAAGCAATTTCTAAGTACTAAAGGAATCTGATAAATGAAGTAACAAGTTGTGAAATCAGAAAACTGATGATGGAATTATACTTCCCATCAGCTGGCAGAAAGATGATTGTAGAGAAATGCAGAATGAAATACAGATATTCAGTCATGTTCAATATGTGGTTTGGTTTGGTTTGTGTTTATTTTTTACAAGGGAAGGTGGAGAGTTGGCAAATGTAAAAATTAAAGAACAAAGGAAAGAACAGCAATGCAAAAATACACATGTGACTCAATCCCTGGGTTATTCTCTCAACTTAAGTTTACACTTGGTAGTTGAGTCTCCAGAAAGTACCTACTTACTTCCAGGTAAGGTGTACTCTATAGGTCTAAATTATAACTCATAAACCCCCATTGATGTTCTTTCCTTGAGTAGTCATTCAGTAGATATAATTACTTGAAAGAAAAGGTATTTACTGAGATGAAATAGTAAGAAGATTAGTGCTAAAATATTTCCATCATAATCTTGGGCATAGTCTCTAATCAATACCCAGAAGGGAAGAGTAGTCACAAACTTAGCTGTGAAACAATAATGTAGGGGAAAGTGTGTGTCCAGGGCATGTCTACAATTCACAGTGTTTATCAGAAGAGTATGTGTTCCTGTTTCCTCAATTGTGTCATGAATTTTCTGGAACTACTAGATAATATGTCTTCTTCTGGATGATCAGTCCCTCTTAAAAATTATAATTTGAAGAAAGGAATTCTCTTTCTTACCCCTACTATGCTCTTATATAGTTGCAGGGAGCATATTTCACAACTGTGCTAATCCTGGACTACCTGCAGCTCTGGAATGGTTTTAATTTTTCGCTACAGTATTTACTACTTAAAGTCTTTCAGAGGTATTGCCCAATTTCAGCCCTGGCAATGGACTTTTTCCTTCTGATTTAATTAGAGAAAAGTCTTCACATTTTTTAAAGGAATAACAGGGTGTTGGAGCCTAATTAATATGTGAAGACTTATCTGTGATTACTAGCCCTCACTACAGTTATTGAGCTTGTAGTGGGGGTGGGGAACAAAAGTTTTCTCTTTCCTCATACACAGAAGAAAGCAGAAAGGAAATTTAGAAGGGGACATAGACAAATAGGACCATTTTGTTGTTGTTGTTGATATTACTACTGTATGAAAATTAAACAAACCTTCTAAAAATAAAAAGTATATAACAGAAGCTCACGACTTCATATATTATTCTTTTTCTGTTCTTTTTAAGAGAAATGTTCATGATTGCTAATGTCATAATGAAAAAAGAATATTAAAAAAGGAACAAGTGATCTGGATCATTTTAAAAAAGGACATATTGGTCTAAGTCCTAGATATTAAGTAGGAAGACCAGAGCAGAGAACCATAGATTTCTTGAGGCAGAAGACTACAATGTAGTTATGGAAAAGAAAGGATACTTATTGGTAGATTATAAAGGAATGATTTTTCCAAACTTTGCATTTAAACTCAAGGATCTATAGTAGCACTGACATGCACATTTCTTCTATAGGCACAGACCATGATCTCTCTTGGAATCAAGAAATAATTCTAGAAAATTGTTGTTGTCAAAAACATTATCTCCCTTGGGTCAATTTAGTGGGCTCCTTGGATAGAGCGAATTTGGTACTCAGAGGATAAACTAAGGTCCCCATCATGAATGCCTTTCCCTCTCTAGGGTCCCTTTCCAGGTATACTCTGCTGGTATTGCCTCGGAAGAGACAGAGGTCCTCATCAAGCCACTGTGATGGATAGATCAAGCCAGTGAAGGCCAAGGAATAATAATAACAGTTAGCATGTTAGAAGGCATTAAGGTTTGTAAAATGCAAACTTACATGGATACAGAGGAAACATAGAGATATATCAGATTATCTGGTAGGACTCAGAAGAGGAAAATCTAGGAAAGTTAATGTGTTTTTTTTTTCTCTTTAAGACACCGCTCAAACAATGCTCAATTCAAACTAAATAATCTCAACATTTGGGATTATGTAATAAGACTTGGAATGAAAATCCTTTTACTTACCTGCATGATAAGAAGGAAGGAAAGAAAGAAGTAAGTAAGTAATGAAGGAATGAAGGAAAGGATAGAGAAAAAGAAAAATGAAAGAAAGAAAAAGAGAAAGGAAGGGAGGGAGGAAGAAGAAGAGGAAGAAAGAAAAGAAAGAAAAGAGGATAGAAAGAAGGAAGGAGAGAAAGACAAGTAAAGAAAAAGGAAGGAAGGAAAAGGAGAGGTAGAAAAAGAAAGGAGGAAAAAGAAGGAAGGTGGAGAAGGAGGGAGAAAGAAGGAAGGAAAGGAGGAAGTGAAAGAGGAGAAGGGAAAACATTTAAGTGTTTATGTATGAGGCATGTCACATTGACAGGAATGTCAGTAACCTCTTCTATAAAATTCTCCCTCTAACACTTGTATTATATGAATGGATGAATGAATGAATGAATGAATGAATGAATAACTCTCCCCCAATTTATTAAGTTCTTATTATGTGCTAAGCATGTGAATTGTTCTATTTATAAAATGATGTGATTGTACCTTTAAGATGATCTCTTATCCTATATTCTCAAATTAATTCATAATGGAAGGAGGTGGGAAATGGCTTTGAGAGTAGCTTACAAATGTTTCTTTTCTCCTCTGTAGCTTCCTGTTCTATATTCTTGATGATAGGAACAATTGCCTTCTTTCAAAGAATTCTCTAAATTTAGAACTGAGTCCCTTTGAAAATCATTCATCATTCATATATGAACAGCCAGATTGTTATTTTCCAGCCCCCAAATATTTCAAATTTGGAAAGAAAAATCTCCCCAAAGTCTTAGATATTGTTTTCTTTGTAAGCACAGAGTGAAATCCCTTAGTTCTTTTGCTTTAGTCATATAACAGTGGGCACACAACCTTCTGATGCAAATAATATGGACCATCAATTTAGAGACTGAACTAAATGAGTGTATGCACACCATTAAAGACTTCTGTTTTCATTGATTCTTAATTTTATCTCTTGAGAAATTTAGAAGTTTTACAAACACCATTTTAATCAAATATGCAGTCTATGTGATTTAGAAGTATATTTTAAATGTGATTTGGATTAATGACCATCCTCGGTGATTCATAAGAACATAAATGTTTAGTTCAAAAGAATCTTAGAGGTCACTAAGTTCAATCCTCCCATTTAACATTAGAGAAACTGAAATTAAGTGACTTTCCTCAGATCATACAAGTGGTACCTGGCAAAACCAGAATTAGGGACTTTCAGTCATGCACACTGTAGCCAGAACTTTGTCCATTCTGCTCTATTCTTGCTCTTTTCTTTCTCCACTTACTCACTGCCAAAGAATCCATAGACATGAATTGTACGGCAAAAGACAGAGCCTTTGTTAAAGAAGCTATATTGTCAGAAGTGAGGGAAAGAAAGAGGTTCTGAAACTTTGGTTTCCACCTGCATTTCCAGGCGAACACACACCTCCCCATTGATTAATTCATGTTTGAAACAGTTTGACTTACTTGCTGCCTTTCCTTTGCTTTTTGTCATTCATCTGTGCCTTTGCAAAGGCTGTCCCCCATGCCTAGATTTCATTTTCTCCTCCCCTCTAGTTGGGGAATTACTGGATTCCTGAAAGACAAATCATGCATCATTCCTTACAGGAAGTGAGCTCTGAAGTTTTAAGTTGTTAAAAATCCTCGAATTATCTTTGCTATATTTCCTTTGCTTTACTGACTTGGAATTTCCCTCCCTCCCCTTCTTCCCAATCCTCACTATCATTAGACTAAGCTAGCACAATCACAGAGCTGGAGAACTGGAAGGACTTCATTGACTCTCTCATCAAACAAATATGCAAAAGCAATTCCCACTGGAACCTAGCCAACAAGTGACCAGCCATCCTTTGCTTGGGGCCTTCAAGGATGGGAGACATTCCTTAAGGAAAGGTATTATTTCTGTTTTTCTTTATATTACCAATACTTTACATAATGTTTTGTATATAGTTGGCGCTTAATAAATGTTTGTTTAATTGATGCAAAGTAATATGGTTACCCTATGAAAGTTCTCCCAACCAGAGATTTATTTAGGTTAAAAAGCAGCTCTTTGTGGTGACAAAAATTGGGAAATGAGGGGGTGTCCCTCAATTGGAGAAAGTCTGAATAAATTGTGGTGTATTATGGTGATGGAATATTATTGTGCTATAAGAAATGAACTGCTTGATTTCCATAAAAACTGGGAAGACCTCCATGAACTGATATGGAGTGGAATGAGCAGAACCAGGAGAACATTGTAGACAGAAACTGAAACATTGTGGGATGATCATATGTAATAGACTTTGCTACAAATAGCAATGCAGTGATCCAGGACAATTCTGAGGAACTTATGAGAAAGATGCTATCCACATCCAGAGAAAGAACTGTGGGAGTAGAAACAATAAGAAAAACATGATTTATCCCTTGTATATATGGGTATATGATTTGGGGTTTATTACTCTATTACAAATATGAATAATATGAAAATAGGTATTAAGTGATAATACATGTATAGCTCAGTGGAATTGCTTGTCAGCTCGGGGAATGTGGAGGGAAGAGGGGAGGGAGAGACCTTGAATCATGTTACCATGGAAAAATACTTAAAAATAAAAGCAGCCTCTCAACAATACAGATTTCATTGTGAGTCTATCAGCTTTTCACATATTTGCATGAATTAGTTTTTTCTCATTACTTTTCTTTTAACACCTAAGTGAGATTATATTTATTGTATGGGTATAAGATCTCTGGTCTAGTATCATCTTAGGATAAGAACAATTAACAGAATATAAGGAAGAAAACCCTTAGAGGGAAAATGAACATGGCCTAAACAGTGCTCTCCGAGGAAGGTTCATATATCAAGCACCAATAATATTGTTGATGTGGAGACTCCCTTTACTAATATAGGCAGCTTATCTATGATTGATATTCTGGAAAAGTTGTCTATGTCTCACTAGCACACAGCAAGAACATTTGAAAAGACAAACATTGAATCTGGGTCCTTTTTGTTGCAGATCTGAAGCAGTTGGTGAGTTAATTCTATTCAAAGAATCAAATAATGTTCTGAAGCAGTTTGTCCAAGAGGTCCAAGCCAGGGTATGGGAGGGAAGGTCATCAGAGGATAAATTAAGATTTGACGGTACAGAATTTAATCACCAAAACCGAGAAATTTTACTTGAGAGAGGTTGGGGGTGGGTGTTCTGGTTTGGGCCACCTATTGTCTTTTGGACTGGACTCAAGATGATAAGAGGAAAATGTTGATACAGAGGCAGGAGGGTGACAAAGACAGATTTTCCCTATTTCATCACTTAGTCTAGGATTGTCTCCTCTGTCTTCTTCCTTCTCTCTCTCTCTCTCCCTCTCTCTCTCTCTCTCTCTCTCTCTCTCTCTCTCTCTCTCTCTCTCTCTCTCTCTCTCTCTCTCTCTCTCTCTCTCTCCTCTTAGACACCGAACCTTAGAATTATATTTCTTGCACTGTTGTTCAGGAACTAAAGTACTGTTAGGAAATTTCTGTTCTGTGCCAGGCACTGTTCTAGGCACTGAAGATTCAAATACAAAGAATGAAACAATTCTGACTTTCCAGGAAGTTACTTACTATCTAGAGGAAAGGTATTGTTTAGTAAGAAGTATTTCAAATTTTGTCTAGAAACATTTCTTGCCCCAGTCCTTTCCTAGCACAAGATTTCATTCTCTTATACAAGGGCTATTGAACTAATCCCTTTATAGTCTTCCTACCTATTTTCTCTCCTCCTCTAACCCATTCTTCTAAGCACTGCCAGGCTTATCTTTTTTATATAAGTGTCACCAATGGAATGACTTTTCTCCAAACCTTGCAATGACTTTCTGTTACATACCCCAAAATCTTCTGATACCTTTGTCTGGCTTTGGAGACCCTCTGCAATGTGGCATTTCCATTCTTCTTGCTCCTCCTCCTTTTTCTTCAATTATATTTTGAGAGACTTCATAAATTGTTCCCCTGGTTCTTCTCCCTTCACTCTACATTAGTTCATGCAGGTCTTTATGGGTTTCTCTAAGGATATTTTCTCATTTTTTATGGTTCAGTAATATTTCATGGCATCCAAATACCACAAGTTGTCCTGCCATTCCCCTTTGGATAAGCATGTGCCTTTTTTCCAGTTCTTTGCTAGATTGAGCTTCCATCCTAATGGAGGATGTCAGAGATCTTTGCTGATCTCCTATAGAGAGTTTTTCTCATATATCACTTTGCAGACATAGCCTTTTAGCGCACAGGTTCATAGGATAGTTATGGAATATAGTTCAAGATCATTGTGGACAAAATAAACATACTTACTAGGTATATTGCACTTGCAGGTTTCTAAAGCACTTTATCAATATCCCATTTGATCTTTACAGTGGCCCCATTAAGCAAGGACAACAGGTGTTGTTTTCCTAATTGTATTGATGAAGAAACTGAGTCTCAGAAAGATTGAAGAAAGGAAGAAAAGAGAATAAACATTGATAAAGGTTTTGCTATAGTACTATGTACCAGGCACTGTGTTAAGTTCTTTTTATAAACATTATTTCATTTGATTCTTACAACTCTAAAGTATTATTACACCTTTTTCACAATTGAGGAAACTGAGACAAACAGGAGTTCCATGACTTGCCCAGAGTCACACATTAAATGTCTGAGGCCACATTTGAACTCAAATCTTTCTGACTACAGTCCTATCACTCTATCTGCTGTACCACCTAATTATCAAATGGACAATCTATTGAGCTAATTCACAAGTACATTTCTTTGTTTGCTTGTTTGTTATTTCTATTCCTTTTTTTTTCTTTCTTTCCCCATATGAACCACACACTCTTGAAAATTGGCATGCATATATATTAGGTAGGTGGGATACTTGTCTGGAAAGAGCCCACCTTCTAGAACTCCTACATATGAAGCTCCATTCTTCTACACAAGGAAAATAGGGGACACCAAAGGATGGTAATAGAATGGATTTTCACCAAATGTCTTGTATGAACATGTCCGCTAAATTAGTTTATATTCTATTAATAAACCTTCAATTGAGTTTAAAGGATTTTGGAAAAGGTGAAGAAAGGTAGAGGGGCTACTTCTCATCTGTAAAATGAGGGAAGTGGGCCAGATGATGGCTAATGTCTCATTCAGCTCTAAACCGGTGATGCCGTTGTTCCTTGAAATCTGAAATTTGACTGATAAAGTTTCTAAGGTAAAATGTCTCATGAGTTCCAAATGACAGCCTTATAAACAGACTTTGAGTTCATACCCATTGCCCAAGTTGCCTCTATAAAGGAGCTAAAAAAGGCTTCAATTGCTCATCTTTAATCATCATTTCTTTCTTCTGTGAGCCTTTGTGCAGTTACTACTTCAAATTTAATAGCAAATCTCTGCCGTGTCCCTTCCCCCCTCCAATACAATTGTTGGCCAGCCTTAGCCTATAATTTCTTGAAAAGGATATGAAATAGACATTGAAGATTTCACCACTTACTTTTGGTTTTTCTCCAGCACGGTCCCTAATTGGCATGTGTCTGAAAGCTTTCGGAATGAATAGCCAGCCACAGGCCAGAAGACATGGGTCTTATTCCTGATTCCAGTGTTCAATAGCTGGGTGATCTTGGCAAGTCTCTTAACCTCTTTTCTTTTCAGGGTCCCAATAATTAAAGACTATCACTATATTATCTTTACAGCAACCTAAGGTTAGCCATGCACAGACAGCTGAGATGAGCCATTCAAGGATGCACCAGAATCAATCTAAATAAAGCAGCATAACATTGAAGCTGACGACTGGAAAATTACCCCTGACTGATGAAACTTCTGGATGAGTTATTAGTCAAAAAGGGGTGGCCCAGTTTCAACAAAAATAACATAATAATCTGACTCCGTGCTCTTCAGGGCTCACAGGGGCTCAGATGGGTGTGTAAGGTGAATATTATTTTTATGAATAAACCTCTACATTTCTCTTTTTTCTTGCTTTTTCTTTTTTTCTTTCCCTTCCTTCCTTCCTTCCTTCCTTCCTTCCTTCCTTCCTTCCTTCCTTTATTTTGTCTTCCATACCTTCTCTCTCCCTCACTCCTCTTCTTCTTTTTCTCCTCTCTCTCTGTCTTCATTTCCTCCATTCTTCTTTCCTTCTTCCATTTCTTTTTTTAGATAGTCAACAGACATGTAAACACATTTGGATGTTGGACTTTTGATATATCAGTCCATAAAAATATTACATTGGCAAAATCAATTTTATTATGTACAACACTAAAATTTTAGACAATGTGATTTCCAATTGATTTCAGCTCAGTTGTTTATTAACACTATATATAAGTCATAGACTAGTTCATGAGGAAGAAGGAAATGAAGAAGATGTAGTTTTTACCTTCAGGGAGTTTATATTCTATTAGGTTTTGATAAGATATTTATACAAAACTTGTACTTATTTTACAAGGTAGGATATGATGAAGCAACTGAAAAAGTACTGCATTTGTCTTCGGATCATGCCTCCACTGATTAAGTCTTGTGTCATCTTGTGAAAATCATTTAGCTGCCTCAACTGGTTTCAGCTTAATCCTATTTCCAGGGAAAGAAATGGAAAAACAATATAAGGGATATTAGGGTAAAGAATGGTTAGTAGCATCATGGAGAAATAGTTTCCCTAGGAAACTACTATAATTTCTTTTTAAAATGAGGAAATTTGACTAGATGGTTTCAGTATTCCAATTGTAGATTTATGATCCTACAATCCTACTGAGGCCCTGATATTGTTTAGGAGAAACAGAAATTCAGGAAGTTTGAAAGAGATATTGTTGGCTTTCTTTTTTTTCTGTCAACCCTTTCCTCCCATCCTAGAATTAAGACTAAGTATTGATTCCAAGGTAGATGAGTGGTAAGAACTAGGCTACTGGATTTAAATGACTTGCCCATGGTCACAAAGCTAAGAGTGTCTGAGTCCAAATTTGAACTCAGGATGTCCTAATTCTTGGCTTGGCTTTCTAACCACTGAACCACCTAGCTGTTTCTGCTGTTTGCTTTTGATCTCAGCCTTTCTTAGGCTTTATTTCCCATTTGACAGTTTTTCTTTTTGTCCTAGCTACAGTGACTTTATTCATGCCTCTCTCCCTTCCCGACTCACCCCAATGCCTCCTGCCTCCTTCCCCACAACTGACCCATTACAAGAATTTGGCTGAGATGAGAAAAGGCATCATGAACTCATGATCAAAGTATCAGGCATATACACAGTTTATTGGCATTGGATGAGCAGTTGGAAGAATATACTATTCAGAATATTCTCAGGGGATTTTGCAGTTTTTGCCCTCACTTTTAAATGTGTTCACTAATTTCCAGGGGATTTTGCAGTTTTTGCCCTCACTCTTAAATGTGTTCACTCATTTTCAGAGCTCCCCTTCCATCTGCTTATGGTCTGAGGTTGCGAGGTTCACAGAATCAAAAGTCGATAATGTGTCGAAAAATGGTTTCAACATAAATTTAAATTGTGGTGATTTCTATAATAAATGGTAGCAGTCTTGGCAAATACATAATTGGTAATAGTAAAAAATTTAGGATGATAACTTTATTTGCCTCAGACCTAAATGAGATTTTGCAGTACATTCTAACTACCTAACGGGAAAAAAATATATATAAAAAGATGATCTTATATACATTTCACAAAGAAACGCTTATTAAAAACATACAGATATTCTCACCCAAATTAGCCGACTTTTACTAGGCCATCAAGCCCACACTTATCCCAAAGACAGTATTTGTATTTTCCACACATCTCTGCATCAATATTAACACCTTAAATGGTTAGAAATGAATGTTTAATAGTTTATTGGCGTATCTTGGCAACAAAGGTCTTTGGCACCTCCAATTATGCCTTGCAAGTGACAGGGGTAATTACTTCTTAATGGTGAAACAATAGTTGGGATCATATTTGGCTCAAAATTGTGAATACAGTTTTCATTAAACATTTCGCTGTAATCATTCCTCAGTCCAGGCTTGAGCAGGATGGTAGAGAGAGAGAAGGAGGGAGGAAGACCCACAGAAGGAGACCCGCCGTCATCAGCAGGCATAGCACGCACAGCCTCAAGAGGGTAATTTGGTTCTTCCAGTGCTTGGAGACACTTACTGTCAGATTATGCCACCCTACAACTAAAAACAGTTTAACAGATAAAAACGGCTGTTTAGGGGAAGTGTATGGTAGTCTGACAGCACATATTCCTGACTCCATTCTAGTGAAATCAAACATGAATGAAATACTCAATTCAAACCATTTGTCCTGGAATTGAACCTTGGATATAATTTCAGGCTTTGAGGTCTGTGATCTTGAGGCATTTCCAGTAACTAAATATGCCCTATTGAATGTAAAGGGAAGTAACTAGTCATTGGAGATCATAGCTGTAGACCTGGAAGAGACCTCGGAGGTCATCCAGCTAGTCCCATGATCATTGGATAGGAGACCTGGCTAAAGAAGGGACTTTAGTGGCCATTGAGTCTAGCCCCCTCATTTCACAGCTAAGGAAACTAAGGACTGAAAAAGGAAAAAATAATATGCCTACAGTCACATAAGTAGCAAATGGCAGAGACGGGATTTGAACCTCAATATACAACATTTTTTCCCATTTGCACCCAATGTCCATTGGCTGATTAAATGTGTCTGACATATAATAAGCAGCTTCATGAATAACTAAATTAATTGTATAATTTTTATTGTTCATGTCAACACATTTCTCTGTAAAAGTGTGTGACACTCACGTATGGGTGCGTATCACTGCAGGGGAGAAAAATCTAATAGAATTTAAATTGATTTATTAAATTAACTATAGTCTTAATTACAAAATGCATATAATCAGTGTCCTTATAGATATTTAAAGGGGTAAGGCATTGCCTTCAGAGCCAGAAATCTTGGTTTAAATCTCATTTCTCTATGTCTCAATTTCTTCCTCTGTAAAATGAGATGATTGGAATAGGAGACCTTTAAGTTTCCTTAGACCGACAATGCTATGATCTCTCTGAATCTCAGTTTCTTCTGCCTTTATCACATATCTTGATTTACTCTGGTCCTATTTGTTAATGTTTTCATAGATTTTCTCTACCTCTACCTCCTCAGTTGCTGATTTTGGTGCATAAGCTACAACTACCTTCACAGAAGTCTTTTGCAAATAGTTATCAGTAGCATTATAGTATATAATAACCCAGAATCCCATGAAATTATATATTTTTTGCTTTTGGATTCTACCATCTTTTCTTTTTAGATTGGAACACATGATCTTTTTATCTCTCTCCTGATTCATTTTTCAAAGTCAGCAACACAACTATAAATATAACCATTAATAAATATTTATATCATATAGATAAATAAATGCAACATGATGTACATTCAAGTATTTAGTTATAATTTTTTTCTTTTTTTTCTGGTGCTGCTAGGAAATGTCAATGAATAGAGTTTCAGGCTTGGAGTAAGGAAGACAACATCTTTCTGGGTTCAAATCTGGCCAAAGACACTGATTGACTGTATGACCCTGGGCAAGTCACTTAATTCTTTTTGTCTCGGTTCCTTGTCTGAAAAATGAGCTAGAGAAGTAAACAGAAAATGACTTCAATATCTCTGCCAAGAAAATCCCAAATAAGGTCATGAAGTATCAGCCACTACTTAAAAAAGCAGAAACAAAAACAAAAAACAACTGAACACCATTTACTTTTCTAGTTTTGTTTTGTTATAGCAAGAATGTTACAAAAGACCTGACTTGGGCCTCTCTGACAGTGTGTTGGTATGTTGGTAACTGGGAAAAAAATCTCATATTTAGAGTAGTAATGGTCAAATAACTACAATAATCAGGAGAATGGAATTATTAGAGAGTAGAGTTTTAGGAAACATGCTGTGAGAAAACTCAGGAAGGTGAGATGACTTTCAATGTTAATGGTGATGGGGAAGCTAGTTGAAGGGATGCCCATCAATTAGGTGATAGCTAAACAAGTTTTGAGATACAATTGTGATGGAACTACTATGCTACAAGAAATGACAAACAGGTTAATATTGGAAAAACATAGAAAGGTTTATATTCAATTACGAAGTGAAATGAACAGAAGTAAGAAAATGTTACATACACTAACATAAATATTGTTTGAAGAATGACTTGTGTATGTTTACCTCCAAAGAAAGAATTGCTACAGTAGTTTTACACACACACACACACACACACACACACACACACACACACACAGTCATCCTTTGCTATATTGTGGTTCACTTATTGAAGCTTCATTGTATTGTGGGTTTAAAAATATTTATATAAATTTGAATTAAATAAAAATAAATTTAAATTAAAAATATATCTAATTCTCTCTCTCAGAGTTACACTTATTGTGGCACACTATTGGCTGATGGAATGAAAGACAACCAACTACAGTGCTGTGTTCTGTATCCTGAGAGCTGATTGTCTCAGTGACTATAGGTTAATAAGAGTGGAAAAGCCTTAATATATATATATATATATATATATATAATAAAATAAATATAACACTGTTACTTTGTGGATTTTCACCTTTCGTGGGATATATAATGGAACATAACTCCCCTGATAGGTGTGGGAATCACTGAATATACATACTTTTTTTGTCAAATAATGCCTTCTCTAATGGAGAGAGAGGAGAGAGAGAGAGGGATATTTTAATGTAACAAATAATTTTATGTATTATTTTAATGTAACAAATAATTATTTTAATGTAACAAAGCATTAATTTTAAAAGGAAATGAAAGTATAGGTAAGAGTCCATTTACTTTTTTAAATTATTCATTTATTATTCATTACATGTATTAACAAATTTCCACCTAAGTTACAAAGTTATATGATTGAACTAGTCTCCTTCCATCCCTTCTCTTCCTTCTCTGAGAGCTGGCATGTGATTTAATCTGGGTTATACATTTATTGTCATACAAAACAAATTTCCATTTTTGCAAGTGAATTCATTTTTGTAAGTGTATAACCATACACAACCAAAACCCTGAAATATTAATCCAAATAAACAAGTGAAAAATTGTATGCTTTCTTCTGCATTCTGACTCCAACATCTTTCTTTGGAAGTGGATAGCATTCTTTGTCATAAATCCCTTATAGTTGTACTGGATCATTGTTTTGTTGATAGTAGCTAAGTCTAACACAGTTGATCATTCCACAATATTGCTTTTACTGTGTACAGTGCTCCACTGGTTCTGCTTATTTCACACTGCATCAGTTTATGTAAGTCTTTCCAGTTCTTTCTGAAAATATCCTATTCATCATTCCTTATAGGACATTAGTATTCCAGAACCATCATAAACCACAATTTGTTTAGTCATTCCCCAATTGATGAACATCCCTTCAATTTCTGATTCTTTGCTACTACAAACAGAGTAACAATAAATATTTTTTTAAGTAGGTCCTTCCCTCCCTGCACGTAAAAAAAAAATCTCTTTGGGATACAGAGCTAGTAGTGGTATTACTAGATGCATTTTCTTTTGGACACAAATCACAATTGCCCATCAGAATGGTTGGATTAGTTCACAACTCTACCAACAATGCATTAGTGTCCCAATGTTGCCACATTCCCTCCAACATTTATCACTTTCCTTTACTGCCATATTGGCCAATCTGGCAGGTGTGAGATGGTACCTCAGAGTTGTTTTAATTTGCATTTCTCTTAACAAGAGGGATTTAGAACATTTTTTTTCATATGATTATTGATAGATTTGATTTCTTCATTTGAAAGCTGAGTCCATTCACAACATACAACAGAGGTGTAGTCAAAACTCAATTCAATCCAAAGAATACTTATTAAATAGCTACTAAGGCAAAACACTTTTAAAAACAAACAAAAGAATGCCTGAACTCCCAAAGTTTGCATCTTACTTGTGGTGGGAAGGTCCAAAGAAAGATAGTTACAACATATATTTAGCTAGTTGTGTGACCAAAGACAAATTACTCTAAAAGTCTAAACTTTTTCATATGTAAAATGGGGATAATGATAATTTTATCTGTCTCAGTTCTGGGAACCATCTGTTATGTTCTATGAAAGGCATTCTCTAAACCTTGAAGTGCCAAGTAAATATCTAGCTAAATATTAAGAATGTAAAAAGCAATATAAAATAATTTTGAGAGGAGGGAAGGAATACCAATTTAAGTATGCTATCTAAGAAAAGACTCGCCACTGGTGGGATTTGAACTGACTTTGAAAGAAACCAGGAATTCTAGAGGGCTTCTTGGATGAGAAATATGTCATAAAGGTTAAAAGCTATTAGAAAAAAGCTACTAGAATGGAGTTTTGCATTTGTACAGATTTATGACAAAGAGGAAAAGTTAAATGTTTAAGAGAATGGTACTAACATATATCATTTATATTTATTTCTTTAAGAAAACTTGCTTTAAATATAATCTACTCAGTTGTTTAATGTTGAATAAATGGCATATTCTAGAACTGGATATTGGTAGATCTGCTTGTGGATCTTTTGTTGACTTGATGTGGAATCTTTTTCTTTTTTTTTTTAAACTCTTACCTTCCATCTTGGAGTCAATACTGTGTATTGGCTCCAAGGCAGAAGAATGGTAAGGGCTAGGCAATGGGGTCAAGTGACTTGCCCAGGGTCACACAGCTGGGAAGTGTCTGAGGCCAGATTTGAACCTAGGACCTCACACCTCTAGGTATGGCTCTCAATCCACTGAACTACCCAGCTGCCCACTCTTTTTCTTTTTTAAAAAATATTTGTTACATTAAAGAACAAAAGATTTCAGATCTTTTTTTCAAGGTCTTTTTATGACTAAGTTTTATAAAATTTTAAAACAAATGGAACAGATGATGTCTTATATACTAATAAAAATAGAGAGAGGTATAGATAACATATATGGAGATAGAGCATATTGTAATAAATAAAATACTGCTCTTGGAGATGAGAAGACAGGCATCGAAGTCCTGCTTAGACATAAAGAAATGGTGAGCAAATCAATATTCTCTCAAGTGCTTCTAGGAAACTACTTAGGGCTTTTAGAGAGAGATCAGTTTTGAAGGAAAGAAAAAGAAAGAAAGAAAGAAAGAAAGAAAGAAAGAAAGAAAGAAAGAAAGAAAGAAAGAAAGAAAGAAAGAAAGAAAGAAAGAAAGAAAGAAAGAAAGAAAGAAAGAAAGAAAGAAAGAAAGAGAGAAAGAAAGAGAGAAAGAAAGAGAGAAAGAAAGAGAGAAAGAAAGAGAGAAAGAAAGAGAGAAAGAAAGAGAGAAAGAAAGAGAGAAAGAAAGAAAGAAAGAGAGAAAGAAAGAGAGAAAGGAAGAGAGAAAGAAAGAAAGAAAGGAAGGAAGGAAGGAAGGAAGGAAGGAAGGAAGGAAGGAAGAGAGAAAGAGAGAGAGAGAAAGAAAGAAAGAAAGGAAGGAAGGAAGAGAGAAAGAGAGAGAGAGAAAGAAAGAAAGAAAGAAAGAAAGAAGGAAAAAGAAAAAAAGGGAGGAATAAAGAAAGAAAGAAGGAAGGAATAAAGAAAGAAAAAGGGAAGAGAGAAAGATTATTTCTACCAAAATATTTTATCAAATACACTAAAAAATTAAAACTTTCTCACCCTCCACTGTGGCCTGACTTGAGCCATCAACCTGGTGCACTTGAACCATCAACCTGATGCCTAAATACCTGAATTGTAGACTGAGGCCTTTCAGAAGAACAAATAAACATTTATCTTGAATTAAAACTTCAAAAGAATAGAAAACAAAGTGATAGGCATCATGCCACTATCAAAGCAAATAACCAAAGTAAACCAAGGTCACAGACTTTTGCTGTTAAGTGCTTTCATATTTTTCTGGTTGAGTTCCTGCAGTGTATTTACTATTGACCTCTTCCACCCTAAAACCTTTGTCTGTATTTTCTGACTGGTCTGAAAGTACTACAAGGATGATGCAGAAATGTTATTTTCCTACAGAATGAATTCTTTCCAGTGTGGAGAAACAGACATATAAAGGCACTTCGGTTTATGTCCTATAAATGGGAAGTTCAGCATAGTCTTCAGAGTTTATTGCTTCGGGGAAGAGGGGAAGACTTTCTAGCATAGTGATAACTTGAGAGAAGTGAAACTATTTCTATGTTTTGGCAAAGAAGCCCTGGGTTCCATTTTAGAGAGCTCCCAATTCCTACTGCTATCTACACAGCACAGCATATAGTAATAAAATATTATAATAATATAAATAATGACAATTATATAGAATTATAATATAATTAAAATTTAATAATATTATATGGCCATAACCTTTGTGTCTGTTTCGTTACCTTTGAAATAAGAACACTAGAAGTAGCCATAGCTACCTCTCTGAATTATGATGAGTCTAAGGTGAGATAGTATATGGGAAATGACCTCAAAATGCTTAAAGCCCAGGAGGCTGCTGGGAAGCTCAGTGAACTAAGAGCCAGGACCAGAGACAGGAGATCCTGGGTTCAAATGTGGACTCAGACACTTCCCAACTGTGTGACCCTGGGCAAGTTACTTGACCCCCATTGCCTAGCCCTTAAGGCTCTTCTGCCTTGGAACCAATACTCAATATTGATTCTAAGATTCCAAGATGGAAGGTAAGGGTTTAAAAAAAAAAGCTTAAAGTCCAACTTTTCAAAATTTTTACGGTCCTCATTTTCTTAGCAGTTTCTTAGTGATCTGCTCTCGATGGGTCAGTCAAAATAGATTAACAGAATCTTTAGCGGTAAAATCAATGCTTTATTATTGCTTCAATCTGAGCAAGTAAAAGTCCTGCCCTCTCGTGCTGGCTCTGCTCTGATTTATGCAATAATTATTTGGACTGCTAAGTACATAGGCATCCCCCATCACAATTACACTTTGAAAAGCAGAATTGAGGATCTTCAAAGATGCTAGAATAAGGAAAACATGAGGGATGCACAATGAGACCCAGAGACCAAGTAGGAAACTCCCCTGTGCAAGCATATTAAAACTGGCATCTGAATGAATAGGTTAATCCTAGGGAATTGTCTGAGGCTTAAGAGGTTAAGTGACTTCTCTAAAGTCACAGAGCTAGTGAGTTTGGGATACCACATTCACACCCCGGTCTTCTTCACTTCACGCGGATCACTGCCTCTATAAAGTAAGCAAAAGTGAATATTGATGAAAACAAATTTTGCAGGTTACAGAATGATTTCTAAACCGAATATCATTTGATGCTCATGGAAATGCCTATTGAATTAGATAGTGCAGAGATTCATGGCCCCATTTTACAGATGAAGAAGACAAAGGTTCACAGTAACTTGCTCAAGAGGATACATCTATGGTCATTGAATCATACATATGAAAGGAGAAAGGACCTCAGAGACCATCTCGATATAGGATCGTAGATTTTGAGCTGGAAGAGACTCACTAGTTTAGTTCCTTAGTTTTACAGGTGAGGAGACTTAGACCTCAGTATGTAAAGGTAGTATGTTCGAGGAAGGACCTGTGACCCCAAAGCCAGGACTCTTTTGATTCCATTACATGGAGTCAGTCCTGAAAGCCCCGTGGCATTCTGGGTCTAACTTCATTGCTTGGTCCCCAGCCCCTCTCATTTGATCTTACCTTAAACCCTGAAGTTAGAGAATGTTCAGCCTAGAGGACATAATCTATTAGATGGTGCCATTTATTGGCAGGGAGTAAAGCTGACGCTTTTCCAGTTGAGCTCCTGTGATATGTGGCATGTTCCCTCCTTCCCACTAAATCTGTTGCCACTGGAGCCTGGGGAAAACCAAAGCTGGCAAGAGAAATGTTACCTCCCTGGAGAAGTAATAGACATTGTAAATACTTAGAGAAAAATAAAAAAAAAGAAAGAAAGCATCGAGCTCTAGGATTTGTGAACGTGGAAGAAGGGACTCCTACTGCATGCAGAAAATGCCCAAGCTGGGGAATGGATAGCAGTGGGAGCTGGAGGACATTGGGAAAATGTGGAGAAGGTGGTCAAAAATTGCTACAAAATACTGTCAGCCTGTGAGGCACGTATCACAAAGTTGGGTAGGCAAGGTGGGCAAGTCCCTGGGGCACGATAGTGGGCAGGAAGAGCCTTCCTTCTGAGATGGCCGTGCATTTGCCACAAATATATCTTGATACTGCCTTCCCGAATGGAGGAAGCTCCTTGAAGGCAGAGACTGTATTTTGGCCTCTCTTGGTATCCTAGTTCTTAGCACAGTGCCTGGCACAAAGTTAGGCCTTCATAAAAGCTTCTTGACAGAATTATTGACTGACAACAAAGCCTATTTCTCAAAATTGCTTTGGATGAAAATGGAGAATATCAATATCCCACTGTTGAGTTCTCTGGTTTTATTCCTGCAAACTAAAGACTCAAGAACAATTTTGTTCCCCTTCAAAAATCTATGACTTTGTGATGCGGCTCCTCCCTTTACTGATGCATGGAGATTATGCTCCCTCTTTGCTCTGGGAAACCATCTCCCAGTTCTCTGTGAACAAACAATTCTCCCTCTTGCAGCCAATCTGGCTCAATCTGAATTGAGCTCATCTGGCTTCAGACAAGCAATACATTTCATCACTGGACCTTGTTTAAGATTTGTAGAGCTTGTCAGCACAGGCATGCCACTGGCCAAACCTTTGAGAACTCTAGAACATGGTGGAGTGAAAAGATGATTGGCTCTAGTGTCAGAGGTCCTGGGTTCAAATCTCATCTCTAGTAATGATTCCTTGTATGACCTTGGAAAAGTCACTTCCTTTGCCTGCGACCCATTGTCACTCTCTGTAAAAGTAACAGGGTCAGACTAGATGGTCTCTGAAAAGTCTGACTCTATTGGTAATCCTGAAGATTCCACACAAGTATAATTGGGACTGAGGCCCCCACAGTTTTCTTTTTTAAACAAAATGTGTCTTTAGGCATTTAACAGTATCATCAAACAGCAAACATTTACCATCTTACATGAAATGTTTCCAAAAGTATCTGATGTCCTTTCTTCCTTGCCTTCTTAAACTGAAGAAGCAAAGAAACGGAACCTTTGTTTACATCGAGGTTGAGACTTCACTTGAAATCCCTTTCTGGAGGCAGATAAACTCCTCCTCTACAATTTACAGAGTGGCCTGGGACCCTGAGGTTAAGCACTTGCCCAGGGTCACACAGTCACTATGTACAAGAGGCAGGAGCTGATATAAAATCTTGCTGGTTCTGGGGCCAGCTTTATTGACTCCACCACATTGCTCTTGTAAACAATGTATGTTAAGCCTCTATGCCATATTTGTGAGTAAACAAAGGACATCTTTGTTTCAGTCCTTTAGGACAAATTCTGTGCTCTGGCTGTATATATACTGAAAGTAATTTCTGGGCACTTGTGTCCTAGTAGGTGATCATTCATTCATTCATTCATTCATTCAGCAAATATTCATTAAACATTTACTATGCACTAGATTCTTGGGAAACAATGATATGTACAACAATCCTTGTTCTCAAGGGTTTTCAAAGAGTTTATAATTGAAAAAACGGAGAGACATTGACAAATAATTGTGATAGTGAAGAAAATACCAAGAAGAGGTATGAGAAAAAGCTACAAAATTTTAGGAAGGAAAGATGACTTTGCCTCTTCCATATGCAATCTACAAATGTGTGCTAATGTCTTGCTTGTGAAGGATCATTGATTTAGAGTTGGAAAGGGTCTCACAAATCACTGGTCCAGATGCTTCAGTTTTCAGATGAATTGATGCCCAGAAAGGAAGTGACTTGCTCCAGTGTATGAAGGTTAAAAAGTAGCTGAGGCAGGATCTGAACCTAAAGTGCTTGTTGCTTAAGCCCCTGCTCTTTCTACTGTTTTATGGTTGGCATGGAAATAGATTCATGAATGTACACTCTTCCTTTCAATAGTTTGGTGATGAAAGGGAGAGGATCTTAGATTACGGTGCGGTCAAAGGAATATTGCTTTAGGAATTATCTTGGAGGGGCCAATTAAGTGGCTTAGTGGATCAAAATCCAGGATAAAGGAGAGGTCCTAGGTTCAAATCTGGCTTCAGACACTTCCTAGCAGTGTGACCCTGGGCAAATTACTTTATACTCCAGTGCCTAGCCCTTACCATTCTTCTATTTTAGAACCAATACCTTGTATTGATTCTAAGGCAGAAGGTAAAGGTTTAAAAAAAAAACAATGAACTGACAAGGGGCAGTTTGATGGTGCAGTGGACAGAGAATTGGAGTCAGGAAGCTCTGAGTTCAAATCTACCTTAGACACCTATCAGCAATGTGACACTGAGCAAGTCACTTAACCCAGTTTATGTGACTTTCTTCATCTGTAAAATGATTTGGAGAAAGAATTAGCAAACCCTTCTGGTATCTTTGTTAAGAAAACCCCATATGGGGTATTTATAACAAGGTGGCTGTGACTGAACAACAATATTTTATGAATGGAAAATTGATGATCAGAGTGTTCTGTGACTCACTGAGAAGGCAACAGAGCTGAGCTTTGAACCCAGCTCCTTGAACCCTAAATCCGGTGACCTTTGGATTATAACAGCCATTCTCAAAGTGTGTGAACCCAAGGGTGGGTCTATGAGGTCAAAACAATTTTCATAATATTAATATCTTTTAATTCCCTATATGGTGACTATCAATAGATATAACCCACAAACAGAAGCCCTTAGGGAGGTCCTTATTAATTCTGAAAAGTGTAAAGGGGTTCTGAATCCAAAAAGTTTGAAAGCCTCTGTACTGCATTTTGTTCAACAACTTCCATCTAATTGTAGTCCTCTGGTGAGCTGGGAGAGAGACAGCTGAGTTGGGGCCAGGAAGATAGAAGAGGTAGTCTGAAGCAACTATGGTAGGAAATGTGATGAAATTAGGGAGACAGTGCAGAGAAAGAATAGATTGGGCATCAGAGGTCCTATATTTGATTCTTAGCTCCACCCTTTGTTTATTTCTTTAGGTCTCAGTTTGATCATCTGCAAAATGGAGGAGTAGGACTAGATGCCACCCAAGATCCCTCTTAAATGATAAAGCTTTGATCATCTCAGATGAGTAGGTGGGATTTCCATGAAGCTCTGAAGGCCCAGCTGAGGTTAGATGCCATGATTTGGATACTTTTTCCAAGAGCTGGGAGTGGAAACAGAAGACGCCAATAGGCATGAGACAGCGTTGGGGCTTAGCAGGGAAGACCAGGTGTATGCTTCTTTTATTCTGATTTTAACTGGGATTTTCTATGCCTGAGGAAAGTCATTAGAGTTTGTCTTTGGGTGCTTACATAAGTGACATTATGCTTTGTTACTCAACCTTCACTAAAATGGCTTAGGAGGGACAATAGAGAAAGGGTCCATTGTGTGTGAGATAATAATGTCTGTCCCAGAGCTAGTTCAAAAGGACATTGAGAGGATTAATGAGATGATATAGATGTTCTAACCCCCAAAAAAAGAAAGGAAAAAAGATGTCATGTAAGGTATTATTATGACTTTCATAATTATGAGCAATAGCATATTTTGGACCTTTGATTGTACTCCATTAAAAAAAGGGCTATTAAATCAATGACTTATTGTAATGCTTTTTTCTTAGTTCTGTAGCTTGGGTAAAGTCTTCCATGCACCTATCATTTAACTTACAGTTGTGTGTGGCAGGGGGAGTGGAGGGTGGAATTCTTCCAGTCATGTGAAACTTCGGAGCTCCGCAAAGACACATAAATCCTGAAAGAGATCTTCTGCCAGAGTGCAGAATGAGATTTCAAATTCCAATTTTTCATGTCTTCCAGGGCCATTAACCAATTTGTTTGAAAACTTCTCCACTAGTGTTCACTGCCTTCTGCATTGAGGGGAAAATCCTTTCAAATTCATAGTATGTTTTCTGGAGTTTGGGGGTCCCGGGAGCTGAAGTCCCTGGGAATTGGTAAGCCCAATGTGAATTGCAGAACTAAACGTATGATCATAAACAGAATTGGAAGAGGTTTTAAAGCTCACTGAGAATAACTCCCTCATATTGGTGATGAGGTAACTGAGGCCTCAGAGATTTGAGAAGCCCATTAGAATAAGTGACTTTTCCAAGGTCATACTGATAGGAAATTAAAGTAAGGTATACACCCCCACTTAAGGATTAACTATAGGGGAGGATGTATACATTCCTGGTTGCTAGATTTCTAAAGACTAAGCCTGGTGGAGTAAATCTAAAATTCGCAGACTGTGACAACACTGCTGCCTGCCTATATGTAAATATGTATATATTTATGTGTATAAATTGTTCAATTTTTAACAAAGTTTCATTTTTCTTTGAGTTATTAACTAAAATATTGGTATTACTTACAGGCATTAATTTAGGATAGTGGAATATTTCAGGGAATGGATAAGAGGCCTGGAGATTATAAACTTCTTTTTTTTATTTTTTATTTTTTATTTTTTTTTTATTTTAAAACCCTTACCTTCCGTCTTGGAGTCAATAAGTGGTAAGGGCTAGGCAATGGGGGTCAAGTGACTTGCCCAGGGTCACACAGCTAGGAAGTGGCTGAGGTCATATTTGAATCTAGGACCTCCCATCTCTAGGCCTGGCTCTCAATCCACTGAGCTACCCAGCTGCCCCCAGATTATAAACTTCTTAACAGAAAATAAACATAGAGATCACAGAGCCCAGATTCTTCTTTTTTGCCCTGACATAGATAAGGAAGCCAAGGCCATATGGGAAGTATGCAGCAAAGTCAGTGTTTGAATTCTAAGTCTTTGACTTTTACAATTCTTTCCATTGTTTTCTCTTAATACATGAATGTTTGTTTCTATAGTACAGTAATGCTATTTGGTATTTATGAGGAAGATAGAATGGGTCAGCCTATAATTCATCCTTTCTTTTCATACTCCCTACTACTAGGGTGAAACTGAATGCTTCCCATGCCTTCCCTATCTCCTCACTAGAGGTTGGTTTAGTGTGTGTCCTTTTCTTCAGTCATCATCTTCTCTTCTCTATGGAGATTTGATTAGCCTTGCCCTATTATAACAACTCACCTGCTTTTGAACCCAAGCGTGATATCATAGCACTCAAGTACATATTATGCCCTTCTGTAATGTTTTAAGGAATAAAAATTAGATGAAAAAGCTACTAATAAATAATGATAGCTCAGAGCCCCCATTCAGGAAATTTTTTTACATACAGACAGGAGTTTGACTCAGTATAAATGTTTGCGTATCTTGAGAAAACCATTGAAATTCCCTTTGATCAAAAATCAAGATGTAGATGATTTTTAGGAGAAAAAAGTGAGTATGTTATAGAGTCTGCTATTGGACCAGAACAGGAAGCTGAAATTGGGGAACAAACAGAACTTTGTTGGAAAGTATTTTAAGAGGTGAGTATGACTGATAATGTCAGCCCTAGTTCTCTCTTTTAAAACACCGGCAGAAGTTCTGTGACCTGGCTCAAAGGTTGTGAGAGTTCAATGAGCTCTCTGAGCAGTGGACAAATTTTCTGAATAGTAAATCTCAGTTCTCTCATATATATATATATATATATATGTATATATACACATACATTAACATACATCTGTATGTATGTTAATGTATATGTATGCATATATTGTTTTGTTATATTATGAGCACGCTTTATATAAAATATTTCTTTATATTCATGCTACATATATAATACAATATTTGTCCAATGCTAACTATGTGCTAGGAACTATGTTAAGAGTTTCACAATTATTATCTCATTTCATCCTCATAATAACCCTGGGAAGAAAGTGCTATGATTATCCCCATTTTACTTATGATAAAACTGAGGAGAATAGAATTAAGTTACTTACTTTGGATCACAGAGCTAGTAAGTGTCTAAGGTTGGATTTAAATACTGATCTTCCTGACTTCAGGGTCAGTTTTATGCATTGTATCACCTAGATATAAAGTAACAAGAAAAAAGATATGACCTTCGGTGTAAAGGAGACCCTTCCATAGAGGTCTCTGTCTTTACACTCCAGTGGACTAGGTTTAATTTTAGGAAAGCTTGACTGCTAAATTATATGTATGGTAGGCAGCTAGGTATCTCAGTAGATTGAGTCAAGTCTAGAAATGGGAGGTCCTAAGTTCAAACTTGGCCTCAGGCACTTTCTAGATGTGTTACCCTGGGCAAGTCATTTAACTCCCATTACCTAGACTTTACCATTCCTCTATCTTAGAACCAGTAGATAATATTGATTTTATCAGAAGACAAAGATTAAAAAAATATAGAGTATGGGGATGACATCAGGATAATTTTTCCACACATACATTTTTTGAATTCTCCTCATCCATAATTCTAAGCTAAATAACGCTCAGTTAGGATTCCCCTAAAAGGTATTTTTGCAGGGTTTCAAAAAGAAATGGTCTCAATATACAAAACAGATATCAGGTTTAAGTGAACTACTTATTTCTTCCCTAACAAAATAAAAGGTTACAAAAGAAAAGCCTCATAAGTGCACATTAATAATACTTAAAATGCAGAACCCCCCCCCAAACAAAATCATAACATTATTATACTCTCTTGGGGGAAGTATATACTACTTTGTTGAATGTATCCATAAATATTTTGCATTTATCTTAAATCTATATTAATCAAATAACTAACAAGTGTAATGATACTGTAATGTATAGCCAGAAAGGGGATACACACACACACATACACACACACACACAGAGGAAATGGAGAGAGACAGTTGAAAGAATGGAGAGGGAGAAGAGATTGATCTTTCCCTCTCTTCCCTTAGGGGAAAGTAACCCAGTCTTGTTTCCCTGAGGGAAGGAGTATGTCTCCTCAGAGAATGGTTCAGAGGTGGAGATTAAGAACTAGAGGGATAAATTTTAGGAAGATGACACACTTCCTTCCCTTTTGGTCACAGCTATTGTTGAGAGGCAGGATGGACTCTTTTGGTCCCTCAAGTACACCACCACTTCCACACCCCCCCCCCAAGACCTGGAGTTACTCCTCAGCCTAAGAGAGAGGATTGTGCCTTGAGTCTGGTTGTTTGGATCCCTAGGATCCTGAGCTAAATGTTCCTCTTTGGGGGGGGGGTATGGTTCTCCCCAAATCTTCAGCCCCCTTTCCTAGTATCAGGAACTAGCCAGGCCTGATTCTAAGTAGTATGCACTTCATTTGGGTTCACACAGGAAAGGGAGAGGTAGGGTGTCAGGTAAGGGAAGTGGATAAACAAGAAGCCCTATTGACTGGCAGACTGACTCCCCCAAAATTTTGGGGTTCAGGCTCTTAGTCTTGACCCCTCTTCCAGTCGGTTGATGGTTTGGTCCCTGCTCCCCAGCTAACTAGCTCGAGTATTGGAGTCCAGGACAAGTTAGGGAGAGAGATGGGGAATAAATGTTTGGAGAGAGGATTTCTCTATAGATGGCTTTCTTCAAAGTCCCAGTCTACAATATCTTAAGCTGAGTGAGAGGTATTCAGGGATTCAAAGGGAAAGCAGCTGATCTTCAGAGAGACCCAAACTTCCTCCCAGCTTAATAGATCTGCTTCTTAGGCTCCCAGCTAAAGTAGAAGTAGTGAGGTGGCAGTTTTGAGTTCTCTCAGCTTCTGTTCTCTCACTGGAATCTTTTTTTTCTCTTCTTGCACCCAACCTGAGTTGCTCCTTGCACAATTGCTTTTGATTTCTCTCTTACACAAGGATTGTTTCTTCTAGGCCAAGAAGAGGAAGTATTCTTCTTTTCTCCTGGGATTCCCCATTCCTTTCATTAGGAAGAATAGTTGCCTTTTCCATTCAATGAGACCATTTTAGGCAGTATCTCCCATTGGTCAGCCATTACTTAGAAACTCAGGAATTCTGGAACTCATGTGGAAGCTAACAAAACTGGAAACATTTCATTCTTAACGTCCCTCTTCAATGACCTATGCTCAGGAACAGAAATACAAAGAAGAAGCAGCAGTCAATGACTCCTAAGGTTTGGCCAGGAAAGCATATATCCTCATTGCCGTGATCCTATAATACTCATGGCTATTATTTGTACTCATGTTGGGGATGGAGGGAAAGTCCTTCATCCTCCTTCTTTCCCATGGAAGTCTAAGGGAGAACTAATAGAGTTTTAAGTGAAATTTCCAAAAGACAGAGAATGAGTTTTAGAAAAGAAACTACATAGGGTGAGTCTTTACCTGGATATATTGCCAATAATCTCCAAAACAACCCTTCAGTCATATTGATTGCTATAATATCTCAAAGTACAAGTTCTTCAGTGTTGAGCTGTTGAGCAAGGGTACTTGTCCATATCCATGTCAATTTCTTTGAAAGCAAGGAGAGAGAGAGAGAGAGAGAGAGAGAGAGAGAGAGAGAGAGAGAGAGAGAGAGAGAGAGAGAGAGAGAGAGAGAGAGAGAGAGAGAAGGGGGGAGGGCAGGAGGAAGGGGAGGGGAAAGGAGGAGGGAGAGAAAGAGAAAAGAAGAAAGAGAGGGAGGGAAGAGAGGAAGGAAAGAAAGAAGACAAGAACAGAGAAGAAAGAGAAAGGAAGAAAGCCATTCTGAGGCATAAGAGGAGAATGATGGATTCTTCAAGAATGGTTGGAAAAAAATAACAAGGGCAAAGAAAGTCGAATGACAACAGCTGTAGTTCTTGGTGGGTCATTTGGATTTTGCTGGCAGGATAATCCCAGCAGGATGGGTATTTGCACATCATTTAGCAGCAACCCACAGCAGGGAGAAGGAGTGCTAATCGCTTTATTAGAATAACAAAGTCATTAGAGGAGGTCTGGGCAGGCAGGGAGTATTTTTAGACAATCCCATTCAGTGACTGTGTGGCCATATTAAATGACCAAGATGTTGTAGATGATGTTCAAAGATGCATTAAGAGAAAGCCCATTTGAAGCTATTGAGGTGAAATGGACTGAAAGGTGGTGAGAAACGGAACTTCCTTCTTCTGACTTCAAACCCTGAGACCTTCAAATAAGTAGTAATGTGAAGTTGCAAAAAGACTGGTTTAAACTTGGTATAAAGGGGGAGGAAAATCTTTCTATAAATGAGAGCTACTCAAAGGTGAATGAGCTCTCTCAGGACGTAGTGAATCTCTCCTCAACAGAGGTTATTATCAAGTAGAGGCAGGATGGCCTCTTGCCAGGTTGAATGAAGAGGAGTTTCTGTTTCAGGTGTGGCTTGGATCTTTGTCTCTCTTACATCCCTTCTAGAGTTGAGGTTATATGATTTTGTGATTAGCTGATCTCTAAGATCCTTCTAGGTTTGAAAATAAATATAATATTAACATATTTTAAAATATTTATATACTATATATGATATACAGGTATATTTTGTGTACATACATATATACACATATACATTTTAAGATTGAATGTTTATAAAATGAACATAGAAATCCATATGTAATACATGAACATATTTACATATTTACCTTACACAGACATATATGAAGTTATATCGTTTCTGTGACAGTTTTTGCATATATATATAATTTATGAAGACATCCCACTTAAAGTAATTTCTTATAAGAAAATGGAAAAATAAACCCATGAAATAAGGAAAAGAGATTCTTGGGAGTGAATATAGCCAGAGATCTTCACATAGTCATTATAAAGTGCTTTGGTGGAAAACAAATTCAGTTATCTTTTATATTGTGACATAAGATTTAATAAAATAGATTTGACAAATTTTGATTGAGGATTGACTTTATCTGAACATTTTTCTCCATTGGTTTTGTGGTAGCCATTGAGAAAAATACCTTTATTCTCACCTGCTTACTATTTTCTTTTATTTAAGTTGGCATTCTTTGTTGAGATGAGGTGTTGGGAAATATTGACTATGTTTCCTCTTTGGCAAATGCAAAGATGATAATAGAAGAGAATATGTTGAAAAGCTATATAACAACTTTCCACCCACCCCCATTCCTAACTCTGCATTAGATAATGGAATTTAGGATTCTCATCTGCAATCCAGACTTGGAATAGAACAGCAGAATTGTGAAAAAAAATACCAATTAGAAGAAATGAAAAATGATGTGAAATGCATTTTCTGTTTCTAACAACAAAGTTGCCTTGAATTAGGGAGGATTGTTGAGTGATTCATTCTTCTCAAATGGCCCAATAGATGGGCACAGTTCAGTCATGAATTGAGACAAATTTCCCCTAGGACATTGCCAGTTTGGATCCCTAGTTTTGATTACATTCTCATGATATAGTCTTTGTTTCACCCTGCTGGTAGAATATAAGCTCCTTTATTAATGAACTGGAGAATTTCCATGTGAACTGGAATGACCTCCAGGAAGTGATGCAGAGCGAAAGGAGCAGAACCAGGAGAACATTGTACACAGAGACGGATACACTTTGGTACAATCGAATGTAATGGACTTCTCTACTAGCAGCAATGCAATGATTCAGGACAATTCTGAGGGACTTATGAGAAAGAGCACTATCCACATCCAGAGAAAGAACTGTGGGAATAGAAACACAGAAGAAAAACAACTGCTTGATTACATGGGTCGAGGGGATATGACTGGTGATGTAGACTCTAAGTGATCACTCTGGTGCAATTATCAACAACATGGAAATAGGTCTTGATCAATGACACACGTAAAACCCAGTGGAATTGTGAGTAGGTTATGGGAGGGGAGGTGGGGGAAGGCAAGGGAAAGAACATGAATCATGTAACCATGGAAAATTTTCTTAATTAATCAATTAAATAAAATTTAAAAAATAATATAAACTCCTTTAATGTGGATTTTGTCTAGTTTGGGTCTTTGCCTCAACATCCAGCACAATGTCTGGAATTCAACAGGTATCTAATAAATGCTTATTGAATTAGGTTGAATTGTTTTTGAAATTTTCAGTTTTTTAATTTAGAGTACTGAATTGTTATTGCCCTGCAGACATCACTGGTTAGGTGGTGAGATAGGACATTAGTCTGACAAAATGGATCGTCTGCTCCAAGACCATGAAGACTTTATTATTTAGTCTATAACCCCTACCCCTATTTGCACCTCAGAAAAGTCCCTTACCTCAACTCCCTTAGGAGTCACTGCTTCAAGTCCCCCATCAGGTGTCTCCCCCCCCCCAAACTGGGTCATATAAGGCAGAGAACAATCACTTGAAGTGTTTTCTCATGTAATTTTGAGAATTACCTGATAAGGATATTTTATTTAATAAAAAAAATCTTTACACTAAAATACTGTTGGTGGAACTATGAACTGTTCCAGCCATTTTGGAAAGAAATCTGGAATTATGCTCAAAGAGTTATAGAACTGAGTTTACCTTTTGAGCCAGCAATACTATTGTTTGATTTATTCCATAAGATGTTCAGGAAAAAAGGAAAAGGAATCACTGAACCCCATTGCCTTGTAACTCTTTATCACTCTTCTGCTTTGCAACCAATACACAGTATTGGTACTAAGGTGGAAGGTAAGGGTTTTAAAAAAGAGAAAGGATGCCTATCAATTAGGAATAGCTAAAAAATGTGTGGCCTATTATTATGATGGAATATGACTGTGCCATAAGAAACATTGAGCAGATTATTTTTTTAAAAAAGGAAAGGCCTACATGAAAGTGGAATGAGAAGAACCAAGAGAAAATTACAGAAACAGACACATTACTTGAAGAAGAACTCGTGTATGTCCACTTCCAGGAAAAGAACTAACAAAAAAGAAACAAGTAAGACAGTTTTATATATACATATACCTTTTTATCAAATGTTGCCTTCTCTATTGGGGGGAGGGAGGAAATAAACTGATATTTGTAAAGCTCTTTGAAAGCCTTAAAGAACTATATAAACGATAGTGAGACATTGATGCTTGTTTTCTCTTTGTATACCTAGCACCTAGAACAGCATCTCACAGCCAATGGACTCTTCATAAATACTTTTTAGATTGAATTATATGGATTAGAGTTGGAAAGAGCAATGGAAGACATCTCATCCAACTCCTTCATTTTACTTGAGGAAAATCAGTTCATTGAGGGTAAATAACTTGTCCAAGGTCACAGACAGTAACCAGCAGAGGAGAGATTTGAATCCAAAGCATGTGCTTCATTTTTTCTTGTTTCTGTCCTTCCATCTTCCAGCTGAATCCCTTTTTACTAAGCCATCCAGGTTGATTGGAGTAAAAGTTACTTATTGGAACATTAAGGTTACTCTTGTCAAGGTAGTAGCTAAGGTATTGTTTCTTATAGATCATTTCTGATTATTGTTATATATATATATATATATATATATATATATATATATATATATATATATACCACTAATTCTCAAGGTATACTCCCAATATTTAAGCCAATTTGTCATATCTTTAGGATATTATGAAGGGTCAGCTTAGCACAATAGACAGAATTCTGATATAGTCCTGATCTGAGTCAAGAACACTTTGCTATGGTTATCTCACAGGAAGACTGAATAGAACATTGCACTTGGAGTAGAAATTCTGATTTCTAATCTAGAAACTCACTCCGTAACCTTGAGTAAATCATTTTCCATTTCATAGGCTCAGATCATTCATCTGTAAAACAGGGATAATGGAAGTGTCTCCCTTTGAGAGCTATTGTGAAGATCAAAGGAGATAATTTGTAGAAATCATTTTGCAAACTTTAAACTACTATAGAAATGCTAGCTAATATTACTCCTCAATTTTGATATGATTAGGTGCCTGACTCTATACTAGTCATTTTGCTTCTGGGGGCCTCAGTTTCTTCATCTGTAAAATGATGGAAGAATCTGGGCATGATGATCTTAGACACATTCAGATCCCACACTCTGAGGCTGATCTGGCCTTATTCTAACCTCGTTCTTCACCAGCACCAACCTTTCAGTTTAGTCAATAATAATATAGATTAAAAAAAACATCCATTCTCATTTCCTCTATTCTGGTTTTTTTTTTCAGGTTCTTCTTCTACCCAGAAATGCACCTTCTTTTAAAATCTCAAATTCCATTGTCCTTGTCTGAAGCATCTTCTAGAAAGAAAACCACACCATACAGAAGATCAGTTTCTTTGATTCAAATTATTTCTGAATGAATGAATCTGGGAAGCCCCAATGGTCTCTCCTAGGATTTACATGGGGATTTTATTTGTATGCTTGTCTTTGCAAAAAAAACAAAACCCAACAACTTTGTAAAAGCCTTTTCTTGAGTGAGAAGAAACTTTAATATTGGGTACCAGCTGGCATAATCTGCAACCCTTTGAAAGCCAATCTACTCCCCAAGAGATTGAGCATCTAACAGAAAATAATGGGGGTTGGGACCAAATTCATTTTTTGATTAAATAACAATTTGTAAAATTAATGTTGTGAGAAAGTGCTCTTGTTGAAATATAGGAAGACCCACCAAGTCCAAGGAGAGAACTCTGACCTTATGAATAGCTCTCCTGGGTGAAATGAGTGATTTCCTATCCTTGAATTTCCACTCCATTTATAAACTATGCTTCAATAAGTTTGCATGGCTTACTTTTTATTTAATTCTCTGTGGATTTCCTGCCACCCACCTCAATATGGTATTAGCTTAAAGTGCTGCTTATGATCGCTTTCCAAGTACCAAGAATGGTTATTAGACAAAAGAAATTGGTTTCACTTAAAATGATTTTAAAAAAAAGACCAAAGAAGTTTAAGGGTGCCTTTTCTTTATCACATAGACATTTTCTTATATTCTCTGCTCTGCTCCACCTCAATTATTACTTCCATTAATTAATGTCAAAAGCTAACAAGAAAATGATCATTTCTGATCATATATGCCATCACCTATGGCAGCTAGGTAGCTCAGTGGATAGTGACAAGCCTGGAATCAGGGAGGTTTAAGTTCAAATTTGTCCTTGGATACTCAATGGTTATGTGACTCTGGGCAAGCAACTTTACTTCTATTTGCCTTAGGCTCCTTATTTGTAAAATGGAATGAAATTAATATCTACTTCCTAGTGTCTTTGTGAGGATGAATAAAGATGATTGAAAAGCACGTAACATGGTACCTGGAACACAGTGAGTGCTATACAAATATTATCTAATATTATAATTTGCAGTACATATGGCTTTTATGCTTCTCTTCTACCCACCTCTTTACCTGCCTTGCTAGAGAAAGACAGATATGTTTCTGATCTCTTTTTCAGGACTGGGATTGGTCACTGCAGTTCCCTAGAGAATAACTGCATCCTAGTGTCATTTTCTTTTGAAGTCTTGTGGCTTATACTGTTTCCTTGCCTCTGCTTTCTTCCCTTTGTATTTGTTTATGGAAATCTTTTCTTTTTCCTCTGAACTCCTTCTTTTCTCCATGCCTTATTATGAAGAATGCTTCCTTAAGCATATTTTACTCAGATATTCCTCAATTGATGATGGTTATTTCCAAGACTTTTGCTGTCACAAAGTTTTTTTGTTGCTTCATCATTTTATTCCTGTCCAACTCTTTGGGACTTCAATTAGGTTTTTTTTTTTTTTTAGCAAGGATACTGGTGTGCTTTGCCATTTCACTGTCCAGTTCATTTTACAGAGGAGGGAACTGAGTCAATGTTAAGTGACATGTTCAGGGTCACATAGTAAGTATTTGAGGTCAGATTTGAACTCAGGAAGATGAGTCGTTCTAACTCTAGGTCTAGTACTCTATCCACTGTAAGGTATTTAGTACTGTAAGGTATTTAGTATTCTTTTTTAATAGAAGCTTAAATTTGGGTTAAGAGAGGTTATGTCACTTGCCCTTGGTTAGAGAGGTAATAAATTACAAGGGCAGAATTCAAACCCAAATCTTCCAGGCTCCAAGTATAGCCTTCTTTTCAGTGTGCTAGGTCAACATGGTTTATTCTGGCACTCCTTGCTGGCCCATTGAAGCTGTTCAAAAATGTATTTTCAAATTTGAACCTGTTTGCAAAGTGATGTGAATTACTTTTTTTTCTTTAGAAAAATATGAAATTTGGTGAATTTTTATGCTCAATACAACTAGAATGAAAGGCAGTATGCTAGAGGAAGCAGGCGGCTGACTTCCATTCTCTTGATTTTACAGGAAGCATTTTTTTGTTCAGTGAAATAAAAGGCTAAAAGCAAAAAGAGAAAGTTACAAAAAGGTTAGGACCATGCCAAGAGCAAAGCAAGAGCAGACAAATGGGGTCGATGAAAAGATAAATGAGAAGGAAGAAAACTTAAACAGTGATGCTCTTTGAGACCTCCATTGGGCAGAACTAGAACTTATTCCTCCATCAAAGTGGTGTCCACGTTGCAAAACTAACACAGATGATAAGCTAATTGGCAGCATCCCTATTTTGGAGTTTCTTCACAGCTCACGCCCATCATGCACTTCTTCATTGTCTTTTGGAAGATTTTCTTTTATGATTATTGTTGTATTACATAATTTGTAGCTAAGCAATCACTTTGGGAGAATATTGGGATTACACTGACGAACCTTTGCTTTTCTGAGGACATAAAGTCACTAAAAGAATTTTGCTACAAATGACAGAGAACCTGACCTCCTCTTCTGGTTCTTTTCTATTTGGGGCCCATATTATCCATTTGCCATGTTTATCCAAGTTATTTTATTTCTATCTTTCTGTCACTCACATTTTTCTCTAAAATTATATAATAGTTACATATGATTATATAAGAAATTTCTACATTTACCAATGTTGCTATCTCTATCTCTTTCTAATCACTCAAAAGTTCAAGTAGAAGAATGATTATTGTTCAAATGAAGATATGGAGTTCATTGCATAACCTATGGAGTTTCCATATATGGATGTCAACATGTAAATATGTCTATCTCTACCTCTGATTATTACTACTTGTATGAGGGGCAGCTAGGTGGCTTAGTGGATACGGACAAGCCAAGGGCTTAATTTTGACTTCAGACTCTTCCTAGCTGTGTGACCCTAGTCATGTCACTTGTGCCCAATGGCTTAGCCCTTATTGCTCTTCTGTCTTGGTACTGATACTTAGTACTAATTCTAATACAGAAAGTAAGAGTCTAAAATAACCCCAACTATTAGTTGTATTATTACTATCAGTTCTTTCAATTTATGTCTCTGACTTTCTCTTTCCCCTCCAAGTTCACAATTTATTTATTTATATTTTACCATTTGCATTATAATAAATTTCCGCATATGTTTTCCAAAGCTTTATGTTCCACATTGTTTCCTTCTCTCCCCCTCCTGGAGCTGACAAGCAAGTCAGTCTGAGTCATTTGTGTATTATATGTATTAAATATATGTATATGTATGATTATGTATTATTCATGTATTATCATGCAAAATATATTTCCATATTGTTCACTTTCATCAGTAATAATCTTATAAATCCAAAGCCACCAGATATGGATTTTTCTCTTACTCTCTCTCTTTCACCACTGTTACTGGTATGAGTATTTCTTGCACTCATCTAAAACTTATTGGTTTTCTATCAAACTCCCTACCAGAGTCTATAGGGTAGGAATTGTTTCTTTCTTTTTCTAGCTTGCTCACAAATGTGCCAGCTTTGTTCAGTCCCTCATCCTTCTCTCCTAATTTTAGTTGGATATCCCGGTTTAATGAAGTCTTTCTGCTCTCCAAACCATGTTTCACTTACGTGAGCAAAGGGCTAACAAGAGACAAAGGTGAGGAGGAGCACATTCCAGGCAGGAAAAACGATGGAGATGGACGATGGAGAGTCACTTATGCTCAACAATGAGTATGCTGATATGGCTGGACAGATTGTGAGCAGGATCACTCATGGAAGAACTCTGAAAAGGGTGACCAGGGCCAGGTGAGGAGAGCTTTGGTGCTAGCCTTAGATCTTCTGGCCAAATAACAGAATCATGGGTTTGGAACTGGAAAGGATAGAATTGCACTGGAAAGGGTCTTAGAGGCCATTGTAATCTCTCATTTTACAGAGAGGGAAACTAATGTCAAAAGTTGTTTGTTGACTTGCACAAGGTCAAAGATAAGATCATAGATTTAGAGCTGGGTGTGATTTTTGGAAGACATCTAAGTTTCTTCATATTACAAATGTGGAAACTGAGACTCTGTACATTCAAATGATTCACCTAAGTTCACACAGTTCATAAGTGGCAGTGAAGTTTATTTTTTTGTTGTTGTTCTTTTAAAACCTTTACCTTTCTGTCTTAGTAGCAATTCTAAGACAGAAGGGCAAACGAGGGCTAGAAACAGTGTGAAGTGACTTACCTAGGATCACACATGTAGGAAGTTTCTGAGGTCATATTTGAACCCAGGTCCTTCAGACTCCAGAACTGGCACTCTATCCACTGTGCCACTTTGTTGCCCCTAGAGTCATGTTTTGAATCCAGGTCATTATTTTTGAAATTCTGTACCATTTCTGCTGTACCATAATACCAATATAATTTTCTTATACTATAATAACTCAATGGAAGAAACTTGAAAGTCTTGGTTACTTGCATCCCCCTATTGTGTAGAAAGGCTGTGCCCAATTTAATTCAACATAGTGATTTGATCAGTTTTTAGAACCACTCTGCCCCCATGTGTGGAGAATGGCCTATTGATCTCGTGGGCCTCCTGCATGTACCTCAAATTGTTTTACTTGTTCAGACCAATCTAAAAACAGCTTAGCCTTTTAAAAAGCCACTATCAGGAGTAGGGAGGCTAAAAGTTCATTGCCTAAGAGTATTTGGAGCTCGTAGACAAAAATGAAGTTATTTTTCTTTGGATCAAAGAGGACTAAAGGGACAGACTATCCTACACATTCATAAATGAGAAATGACCCTTTTTGCTGATCCTCAATATTAAAGTTGCTTTTGCCAAAGGAAGAGCTTTTATTTTCCAGGCAGACAGAGCCAAGTGGATGAACAATAGAGAAGAAATTAAGGGAAATGTCAGAAGAGTGTGGCAATAATTAATAAGTATTCCTGAAACTACTAGTATCGAAGATAATAGAGTTAGATCTTAAAAGTTGCTTAGTGACCATCAAGACTAATCACCCCCTCATCTTACAGATGAGGAAACTAAGGCTCAGAAAAGTTAAGTGACTTATCCAGTGACTTACTGTCAGTAAGCATCTGAAGGATTTGAAAATGGTCCTGCCTGACTCCAAGTCCAGCCTTCTATCCAGTAACATAGATTCACTTAAAAAGTGTCTAAAAATAAGCGATGTTATGTTTAATGATGATGATTTATAATTTTCTCCTAGATATTAGAGTGCCATTTTCTTTAAAAGAAAGGACTTCCCAAAGACAAATTCTATTTCTGGGTAATTCCTCCCCCCAAACCCCTGTTCTGATACCTCTCTGTGGCCTTGATTTTCTCAGGCTTGAGAAGGAAGGAAGGAAAGAAGGAAGGAAGAAAGGAAGGGAAAAAGGAAGGAAGGAAGGAAGGAAGGAAGGAAGGAAGGAAGAAGGAAGGAACAAAGGAAGGGAGGGAGGGAGGGAGGGAGGAACAAAAGAAGGAAGGAAGGAAGGAAGGAAGGAAGGAAGGAAAGAAGGAAGTAAATAAGGAAGGAACAAAGGAAGGAAGGAAAGGAGGAATGGAGGAAGGAAGGAACGAAGGAAGGAAGGAAAAAAGAAACGAAGAAATGAAGGAAGGAAGGAAAGAAGAAAGGAAGAAATGAAGGAAGGAAGGAAGGGGGGGAGGGAGGAGGAATGGAGGAAAGAAAGAAGGAATGGAGGAAGAAAGGAAGGAAGGAAGGAAAGTAGGAAAGAAGGAAGGAAATAAGGAAAGAAAGGAGGAAGGAACAAAGGAAGGAAAGAAGGAATGGAGGAAGGAAGGAAAGAAGGAAGGAAGGAAAGAAGAAAGGAAGAAATGAAGGAAGGAAGGAAGGGAAGGAGGGAGGAGGAATGGAGGAAGGAAAGAAAGAATGGAGGAAGAAAGGAAGGAAGGAAGGAAGGAAGGAAGGAAGGAAGGAAGGAAGGAAGGAAGGAAGGAAGGAATGGAGGAAGGAAGGAAAGAAGAAAGGAAGAAATGAAGGAAGGAAGGAAGGGAGGGAGGGAGGAGGAATGGAGGAAGGAAAGAAGGAATGGAGGAAGGAAGGAAGGAATGGAGGAAGGAAGGAAGGAAGGAAGGAAGGAAGGAAGGAAGGAAGGAAGGAAGGAAGGAAAGAAGGAAGGAAGGAAGGAAGGAAGGAAGGAAGGAAGGAAGGAAGGAAGGAAGGAAGGAAGGAAGGAAGGAAGGAAGGAAGGAAGGAAGGAAGGAAGAGTGAAAACACTAGAAGACCTTCTTACTGAGATGGATGGGTTTTGATCATGGGTGTATGAGTTCTGGCATGGACTATGACACTATTTTCCTGAGACCCAATTAAGCTAAGTTCTTGGGGACTTTTTTTTACCCAAAGTCTTCCCTAAACACGATCGATGTTTTCTTTCGGTGCAGCAACTTCTAACAACCATTCAATGGCACAGAAAGAGCTCCCCTAAGAATGAAATCCCAAATCCCTGAAGTATGTGTGTTAATCACCCTTCAACTAATTGAATCGTAATTAGAGAAAATTTCAGAAGCATGTTAACTGATTTAAGGAGAGTTGGACTGAACCCTTTGTAGATTGCTTCCACCTGGAGAACATATAAATACCTCAAGTTCAAATGTCAGCACCCTATAGAGGAGGAGAATGGGAGAATATTTCACATCATGAAGACTGGAATTATTTATTTGTCAGACTTATAGTATAGCATGAGTCTTCCATTTTCCAGAAAGTCATTCAAAATGTCTCCAAAGTCTTAGTGAAATTTTAAGTTATTAAGATTAATATTGCACTAAGACCTTTGGGACATTCAAAATTATGGCAATATCTCAATAATTCAAGGACCTGTGATTAAGTGCCTCTGCAATGAGGTAGAATGTAAACTGTCTATAACATGAAGGATTATAGAATCACAGATCTAGAAATGAAGGGGAGCTCAGAGGTCATCTGGTTCAATCCCCTCAGTGAGAGGCATTTTTACAGAGAAAGAAACCAGGAATGAGAAATTAAATGACTTGCCCAAGGTAATAGAATTCATAGATTTAAAGTAGAAAGGGACCTTAGAAATAATTTATTTCAGGATTCTTGATTTCCAGATAAAGAAAATGATGCTCAAGATAGTTAAGCCACTTTCCTAAACTCAAAGTAAGTAGAAGAAGGAGAATTTGAATTTAGGTCTTCCAACTCTAGAACGAAGGTTTATTCTACAATATTATTTATTCTAAGAGATTTGTCTGAGATACATAACCAGTAAAATGCCAGGGATGGAATCTGGAGCTAGGTTTTCTGTAATCTAAATCTAGCACTTAACCCTTCATGATGCATCATATGTAGTATAAAAAAATTAAATGAAGAATAAAAATTCAAATCCAAGGCTGTGAAGAGCTCAAAATCTGGAGTGAGAAGATCATATCTTTTCTTTTCAATAAAGTGCCATATTTTCAGGTAATTCAAGTCTGGTCTTGAATCTTAACTCTAAAACATATTAGCTGTAATCCCTGATGGAAACAGGATAGGGCAGCAAGGTGGCACAGTGGATAGAGTGCTAGCTTTGGAGTTAGAATTCATTTTGGTGACTTCAAATCTGGCTTCAGACACTAGCTGTGTGACCCTGGGCAAAACACATATCCTGTTTACCTCAGTTTCAATATCTGCAAAATGAGCTACAGAAGGAAATGATAAACCATTCCTATGTCAAGAAAACCACAAATGGGATCATGAAGAGTTGGCCATGACTATAATGACTCTACAATAACAAAAAGAAACAGGATGGTCTAATGAATAGAGAGCTGGTCTTAGAACCAGGTGTATGTTGGTTCAAGGTCTACTTTGCTGTGTGATTTAACCTCAGGACTCAAGGAGTGCTTCTTGAGAATATGAGATGAATAGAGTTGGAGCAGGCAATGCCTAGCACATGCAGAGGGAGTTGTCTCATTGGTACCTCCCTACCCTAAATTTCCAAAACATGAAGAACAATTGTAGATCAATGTCTCTGGTACTTAGCTTCTTCAGGTATAAAAACTGGAGAATAATATTTGGACCACCCACCTTACTAGGTTACAATGAGGAAGACCTTTTTGCAAATTTTATAGGATTTAGACATATGATTACATCAGATTCCAATCATTAGATAGGGCTGTCTTGGGAAGAAATGGATGTTTTAAATGTTTTCTTTAATGACTGGCTCAATAATTTTAGACCTCATCAAATTATAGCTTTAATTCTTTTTGTCTCTTCTTCCCTGAAATACCTTGTATCTCTATTTTAAGGGTCTACTAAGTTTAATTTAGGGAAGTTTTATACAAGCTGAAAGATTTGTGTGCCACTGCTCACCTTGTGGCAGTCTCCTGATTGCAAACAAGGTGACAAAAGTTTCCCCAACAACATACCTGCAGACCCAAAGTGGCAAGTCACATTTAGTCCTTTTAAGAAAATGTACTGGTCCCCTTTTGGATGTGATTGGAAGTGTTTTAATTTTTCTACTGATTCAAGATGGTCACATCGAGAGACTTATAAGGACTGAATCAGCTGGGAATGACTTAATTTTATCAAGAAGGCAGATCCAAGACAACCCCAAGAGATTCATAATGATAAAGACTATCTACCACCATAGAAGGAACTATGGAGCCTGAATGCATATTGAAGCATAGCATTCTTCACTTTATTTCCTCCATTAATTTTTCTCTTTGGGTAAGCAGAATGCATCTTCTTTCACAACACGATGAACAGGGAAATATATTTTGCATACTAACGTAGGTATTATCTATTTTTATTATGTTTACTGTTGTCTTGGGGAGGGGAGGGAGAGGGAAGAAGGGAATATGATTGGAAAATGTCAGAAAATTATGATTAAAAATTGAATCGACACATAATCCAGAAAAAAAAATCCTATCGATCTCGCTGCCCCCAATCTCTCCCTACACTAATCTATTTTCTACACAATGGCCTAAGTGATATTACTAGAGATTAGGTTTAATATGTTACCCTTCTATTAAAGAAACTCCTGTAACTCTGTTTCTTTTTGTTTGGTGCTGCTACCGCTCGTGTGAGGGCTTGTTGAGCCCTTTTCAGGGCACCTTATCCACTTTTCACCCAATCCTTGGCTTTAAAAATTTATAGCATGAACAGCAGTCACACCTCAGTAAAACTTTCTTAATGAGTTAAACCAGGATGAAGGTATCTGATAGGTGTGAAGCCCATCATACGCTGTGAGAATGTCTACTCCAAGAATGTGAAGACTTCTGACTTAGGGGTATGGGAAGATGAGAACAATTTTTTCCAACATCCATGAGGGTGGCTGAAGCAGGTGCTGCGGAGTGCTGAGAGCTTGATTAGACACTGAAGATGCCATGGTCCTCCACTGCATCGTGGGCCATCATCAGTCATCCTTACTTTTGTCTTGATACTAGACCTAGATAACTGTAGAAGAGAGAGTGAGGTTGATAGCTTTGTATATAACTCTGCCTTACTTCCATACCTGTTTGAATCAAGACAGAACCCCATGATGCCATTGATCCTATTCTAAATGAAAGAAAAACAACAAAACAGTGAACTGTGCAATGAGCTTTTCTTTTTTTAAATTTTATAATATTTTATTTGATCATTTCCAAGCATTATTCATTAAAGACAAAGATCATTTTCTTTTCCTCCCTCCCCAATCCCCATAGTCAACATGTGATTCCACTGGGTATCACATGTGTTCTTGATTCGAACCCATTGCCATGTCGTTAGTATTTGCATTAGAGTGTTCGTTTAGAGTCTCTCCTCTGTCATGTCCCCTCAACCGCTGTAGTCAGGCAGTTGCTTTTCCTCAGTGTTTCTACTCCCACAGTTTGTCCTCTGCTTATGAATAGTGTTTTATCTCCTAGATCCCTGCAGATTGTTCAGGGACATTACACTGCCACTAATGGAGAAGTCCATTATGTTCATTTATACCACAGTGTATTAGTCTCTGTGTACAATGTTCTCCTGGTTCTGCTCCTCTCACTCTGCATCACTTCCTGGAGGTCATTCCAGTCTCCATGGAATTCCTCCACTTTATTATTCCTTTTTGCACAATAATATTCCATCACCAACATATACCACAATTTGTTCAGCCATGCCCAATGGGCATCCCCCCATTTTCCAATTTTAAGCCACCACAAAGAACGCAGCTATGAATATTCTTGTACAAGTCTTTTTCCTTATTATCTCTTTGGGGTACAGACCCAGCAGTGCTATGCCTGGATCAAAGGGTAGACATTCTTTTATTGCCCTTTGGGCATAGTTCCAAATTGCCCTCCAGAATGGTTGGATCAGTTCACCACTCCACCAGCAATGAATTAATGTCCCTACTTTGCCACATCTCCTCCAGCATACATTACTTTCTTTGCTATCATGTTAGCCAATCTGCTAGGTGTGAGGTGATACCTCAGAGTTGTTTTGATTTGCACCTCTCTGATTATCAGAGATTTAGAACATTTCTTCATGTGCTTATTAATAGTTTTGATTTCTTTATCTGAGAACTGCCTATCCATGTCCATTGCCCATTTATCAATTGGAGAATGGCTTAGATTTTTGTATAATTGATTTAGCTCTTTATAAATTTGAGTAATTAAACCTTTGTCAGAGGTTTCTATGAAGATTTTCCCCAATTTGTTGTTTTCCTTCTGATTTTAGTTACATAGGTTTTGTTTGTATAAAAGCTTTTTAATTTGATGTAGTCAAAATTATTTTTTTTTACATTTTGTGACTCTTTCTATGTCTTGCTTGGTTTTAAAGTCTTTCCCCTCCCAAAGGTCTGACATGTATACTATTCTGTGTTTACCCAATTTACTTATGGTTTCCTTCTTTATGTATAAGTCATTCACCCATTTTGAATTTATCTTGGTGTAGGGTGTGAGGTGTTGATCAATTCCTAGTCTCTCCCACACTGTCTTCCAATTTTCCCAGCAGTTTTTATCGAATAGTGGATTTTTGTCCCCAAAGCTGGGATCTTTGGGTTTATCGTATACTGTCTTGCTGAGGTCACTTGCCCCCAGTCTGTTCCACTGATCCTCCTTTCTGTCTCTTAGCCAGCACCAAATTGTTTTAATGACTGCTGCTTTGTAATATAGTTTAAGGTCCGGGACCGCAAGGCCCCCATCATTTCTGTTTTTTTTTTATTATTTCTCTGGATATCCTTGATCTTTTGTTCTTCCAAATGAACTTAGTTATGTTTTTTTCTAAATCATTAAAGAAAATTTTGGGGAGTTCAATGGGTATAGCACTAAATAGATTGCTTGTTGATGTGGTCAATTATGTGGATGGTTTTCCTAATATTGAACCAGCCCTGCATCCCTGGGATAAATCATACTTGATCATGGTGGATGACCCTTCTGATCACTTGCTGGAGTCTTTTTGCTAGTATCCTATTTAAGATTTTTTCATCTATATTCACTAGGGAGATTGGTCTATAATTTTCTTTCTCTGTTTTTGACCTGCCTGGTTTTGGAATCAGTACCATGTTTGTGTCATAAAAGGAGTTTGGTAGAACTCCCTCTTTGCTTATTATGTCAAATATGTTGTATAGTATTGGGGTTAACTATTCTCTGAATGTTTGATAGAATTCACTGGTGAATCCATCAGGCCTTGGGGATTTTTTCTTAGGAATTTCTTTGATGGCTTGTTGGATTTCATTTTCTGATATGGGATTATTTAAGAATTCTATTTCTTCTTCTGTTAGTCTAGGCAGTTTGTATTTTTGTATATATTCATCCATATCACCTAAATTGGTGTATTTATTGCCATATAATTGGGCAAAGTAATTTCTAATGATTGCCTTAATTTCCTCTTCATTGGAAGTGTTGGCCCCCTTTTTGTCTTTGATGCTGTTAATTTGCTTTTCTTCTTTCATTTTTTAATTAGATTGACCAGTACTTTGTCTATTTTGTTTGTTTTTTCAAAGTACCAGCTTCTAGTCTTATTTATTAAATCAATAGTTCTATCACTTTCGATTTTATTAATTTCTCCCTTAATTTTTAGGATTTCTAGTTTGGTTTTCTTCTGGGGGGTTTTAATTTGATCGCTTTTGAGTTTTTTATTTGCATTTCCAATTGATTGATCTCTGCTCTCCCTAGTTTGTTAATATAAGCATTCAGGGATATGAATTTACCTCTGATTACTGCTTTGGCTGCATCCCAAAAGGTTTGAAAGGATGTCTCTCCATTGTCATTTTCCTTGGTGAAATTATTAATTGTTTCTATTATTTCTTTTCTAACTAAATGATTTTGGAGTATCATATTGTTTAATTTCCAATTAGTTTTTGATTTGGTTTTCCATGTAACATTACTGATCATTATTTTTATTGCCTTGTGATTTGAAAAGGCTTTTCTGCATTTGTGTGCCAAGTTTCTGTGACCTAATGTATGGTCAATCTTTGTGAATGTGCCATGTGGTGCTGAGAAGAAGGTGTATTCCTTTTTATCCCTATTTATTTTTCTTCATATGTCTATTAACTCTAATTTTTCCAACATTTAATTCACTTCTTTTACCTCTTTCTTATTTATTTTTTGATTTGATTTATCTAAATTTGATAATGGTTGCTTTAAGTCTCCCACTAATATGGTTTTACTGTCTATTTCTTCCTTCAGTTCTCCTAGTTTCTCCATTAGAAATTTGGGTGCTATATTATTTAGTGCATACATGTTGATTAGTGATATTTCCTCATTGTGTAAAGTCCCTTTTAACAGAATGTAATTACCTTCCCTATCCCTTTTGATCAGGTCTATTTTTGCTTTGGCTTTATCAGATATCATGATTACCACTCCTGCCTTCTTTCTGTCAGTTGAGGCCCAGAAGGTCTTACTCCATCCTTTAATTCTGAACTTGTGGGTGTCTACCCACCTCATGTGTGTTTCTTGAAGAGAACGTATGGTAGGGTTTTGGATTCTAATCCATTCTGCTATTCATCTACGTTTTATGGGTGAGTTCATCCCATTCACGTTCAAAGTTATGACTGTCACTTGTGGACTCTCTGGCATTTTGATATCCTTCCCTAATTCTAACCTTTCTTCTTCAGCTCTACCTTTTAATCCAGTGATTTACTTTAAATCAGTCCCTCTTGTCCCCTCCCTTGATATGTTTCCCTTTCTAGCCCCTCCCTTTTTGTTCCCTCCCCCTCCCCCCTTGGTTTTCCCTTCTCCCTTCCCTTGTTAGGTAAGATAGAATTCAAGATCCCAATGGATCTGGATGTTTTTCCCTCTCAGAGTTGATTTCCCTGAGAGTAAGGTTTAAGTTAAAACTCTCTTCCTCTCCTTCTTATAGGAGTTTTCTTCCCCTCCCCTTCCCGTGTGAATCTTTGTGTGAGAAAGGTTATTCTATTTGGTCTTTCTTTTCCCCCTATTTACACATTACATTTTCCCCACATGTTAATATACATAGATTGATATAAATGTAGTCCTTATAGAAGAGAGTTTGAGTAAAAGAAAAAGATAACATTTTTCTCCTTTTCCCTTTCCTTCATATTTACCTTTTCAGGTATTCCATGCTCTTTGTTTTTGATATCAAACTTTCCACCAAGCTCTGGTCTTTTATTTGCAAAAACTTGGAAATCTTCTATTTTGTTGAATGCCCATACTTTCCCTTGGAAGTATATAGTCAGTTTTTCTGGGTAGCTGATTCTTGGTTGAAGACCCAGCTCTCTTGCCTTTCTGAAAATCATGTTCCATGCCTTACAATCATTCAGAGTGGAACTTGCAAGGTCTTGTATGACCCTGATTGGCATTCCTTTATATCTAAATTGCCTTTTTCTGGCTTCTTGTAGGATTTTTTCTTTTGTTCAAAAGCTTTGGAATTTGGCAATTACATTCCTGGGTGTTGTCTTTTGGGGGTTTAGTGTAGAGGGTGTTCTGTGAATTCTTTCAGTGTCTATTTCCCCCTTGTTCTAGAATCTCTGGGCAATTTTCTTTGAATATATCTTGTATTACAATGTCGAGTTTGCTTTTTAATCCTGGCTTTTCTGGAAGTCCAATTATTCTTAAATTATCTCTTCTTTGTCTATTTTCCAAGTCTGTCACCTTGTCAGTGAGATATTTTATGTTCTCTTCTAATTTCTTGGTCTTTTCGCTTTGCTTTATCTATTCTTGCTTGTTGTCTTTGAGTGGCCTAATTCTGACCTTTAAAGCTTGGTTTTCCTTTTCAGTTTGGTCAAACTGGTTTTGTAGATGCTTGAATTTCTTTTGCATTATTTCCCACTTTTCCTCCCAGAAGGCTTCCATCTTTTTGATCCTTTCTGATTCAAATTCTTCATGGGTTTGTGGAGAGTTTCCATTTCCTTTGGAAGGTTTCAGAGCATTTACTTGTGTTTCCTCTTCTATCTCCTCTGTATTTTTGCTCCATAAAATGTGTCCAAATTCGCCCCCTTCTTCTTGTTTTTCTTGGAATTTGGGGGCTTTTGTGCTTCTGTGGAGTTTGCCATCTCTATCTGAGTGGGGAGGACTAGCTTTTCTTATCTCTGTCTGGTGTTCAGAGGCTTTAGCCCTAGGCAAATTGTCCATTCTATGCAGTTGTTGTTCTGTCTTCCCGGGGAAGCCAGGAATTGTTGGTGTTTCTGTGTTACTGACCTCCTCAGTTCCCTCCCGATGCTTCTCCGTTGCTTTACTTCCAGGCTCTGAGCCTGGCTCAGCCCTTTCCTTGGGGTGTTTGTTTCTGTGCCTTAGCTGGCCAGGAGAGTCAGCACTCTGAGTGGGGAGGGGCCGTGGCTTCCCAGAGCTCTGAGGGCTCCTGATAAGATAAACGTTCTCTGGGTTGAACTGAGTATGCTTTGAGGCAGGGACCTTCCCTGAGACTGGGGTGGAAGGATCCAGCCAGGGTCTGTAGGCTCCCCCGTCTCTCTCTGTTTCCCTGCTGTCTTGGTGCCCCCACGACTGGGTCAGGTTATTTTCAGGAAGGGGCCTTCAGCTCCGAGACCCTTTTGCCAGCCCTGAGGGTTACTGTTGTTTCAGAGGACCCTCCTCTCTGAGAGGGGAGGGGCCATGACTTCCCAGAGCTCTGAGGGCTGGTGATAGGATTAACCTCAGACTGAGTATGCCCTGAGGCAGGGACCTTTGGTGAGACTCAGATGGAAGGATCTGGTCAGGGGGCTACAGGCTCATCCTGTCTCTCTCTGTTTCTCTGCTGTCTAGGTACCCTTCGACTGGGTCAGGTTGTTTTCAGGAAGGGGCCTTCAGGATAACCGGCCCTGAGGCTCTGAGGTTCCCTCTGCTGCCTCAGACTCAGAGCTCTGGGTTGGGGGGATGGGTCCTGGGACCTTCCTTCTGCCTACCCCTTAGGTCTGAGTGATCTCAGGTTCTGGCTTTTGAGGGGGCCGTACCTTTTGATCCAGGTCCAGGTCCAGGAGGAGGATTCCCGGGGTCTATGCTGTTGTTAGTTTTGAATTTCGGTGCCTTAGGAGCATATAGTTTGAGTTCGGTAGGGAAGGGTTTCTGGAGATCTGAACTTTAGCTTTCTCTAAGCCGCCATCTTGACCGGAAGTTCAACAAGCCTTTCTAAAACCATTTGACTGAGCAATTTGGCTTACTTTGTATTCTCAGTGTTGGCACAGTGCTTCATGTGGGCAGTTAAAGAATAATTGTTGATTATCTGCGTATCTTCTATGTATTTGTGCCCATATTCTTAGGCCGATTACACATTACTTCTCCCATGCATTACACATTCTAGTCATTCTTGTACTAAATGCTCATCTTTGTAAAACTCTATTCCCATATTCCAGCACAGGCTATCTTCTATGCCTAGAATGCTCTTTCTCTTGACTTCCATCTTTGGGAACACAATGCTCCTTTCAAAGCTCATCTAAAGGGCAATCTCTTACAAAATGTATTTTTCTATTTCCTCCAGTGGTTTGGATTTCATTTACCTTAAATGACTTTATATAATTTTTTCTCATATACTTTCCATCTGTGTGCATGCTTCTTCTTCTAATAGAATGGAAGTTCCTTGAAGGCAGAGATGTGTTTATTTTTCCTTTATTTCCCCAATGCCTAGCAGAGTGTCTAGCATGTAGTAGGTAAACTGTTTTGGGTGTTTACTAGCTCCAAAGGAATTGGTGATCATATATTCTGCCTGACCCGTCTGGCTGGATCTTTGCCAAAATGTCTAAGGAGCAAAATGAAAATGAAAAACATCAATCATATGAGTGAGCTCTCTACAAGAAGGTGAGGTCAGCATTAAGGAAACATTTGGTCATCAAGTCTCACCTCCCCCAAATATCCAGAAAATTGGAGGTATTTTTCACCTTTTATCAGGATGTGTTGGTTTTGGTCAGCTCTTAAGACCCACAGCCTGAATGCGGCTCATTTTCCAAGCTCTTTCATTACACTTTTGTGTGTATTAATACTTTCTGTGTTATTAATATTAAAGTATTAGGATCATGAATATAGAACTATAGGGGACCTTAGGAGTCATCTAGCCTAACCTCCTTTAAGTAATTTCACAGTGAAGCTTAATGTCTTGGTCATTAAGGTCAATCAAACAACCATGTAAGTATTCAAACCCAAGCTGTCCAATTCATTGGTTGGTGCCTGTTTCATTATATGATACTACTTTACAACACTAACAAGATCACACTATCTGCTAAAGAATTGAGAAGTATTAAACTTGACAGATCCCTTAGAGAGCAGCTAATACACATGACATCACCAAATGAGATGATATATGGAAAGAACTTCACAAATCGTAAAGTCCTAGATTAAAGTTACTTATTGATATTATCAGACAAGGAAACTGAGGCATAGGGAGTTTAGGTTACACAACTAGTTAGTGGGACTAGTTTGCATTAGACCCAGTTCTCATGCTCATCAGGCTCCTTTTCACTCTATATTTGCTTCAAGGCAGAGGAAAACATGATTCAGAATTTGAAATATATTTTATTTATCTAATAAAAGTATAAAAAATACTAAGAAAAATTATTTTAAATTTGGGAAAAATTATCTAGAATTGCTGTCATTTATTTTAATTTATTATTGGAAACCTATGATTTCACTAGTCCAGGGAAATCCCATTTAGTTAATTTCCTCTCTCAGACTATTAGGACTTGCTCTGAAACTTAGTGGTAAACAAATGACCAGGACACTAAGAAGTGGGGTTGGGATTAAGGTTAAGAAGTAGAGTCACAGGGCCAGTAGTAGACCTCAATGGAAGTCTTCATTTATCTTTCCTTTCTACCACACACATTGGTTTTTGATTTTAAATTAATCATTTATTCACATGGAGAAAATGACTTTGTTTTGTATAAAGGGCTTAAACAGAAACTGCCAGTGTTTGCATGTGATTTATCCACATGCAAGGATTTTCTCTCTCCTTAGGACTTTTCCATATTTCTTGTTTGCAACTCTCATGTTCAATTTCATTTCTCTCAAGAAGCATTGATTAAGTATCTTCTTTGTGTAAGGTACAGTGGTAAGTACTAGGGATGCAAAGACAAAATGGAGAGGAGGGAGAAGTCCTTCCTTTTAGGACCTTATATTTTATTGGGAGCACATACCATGTATATTAGATAAGTCAATACAAGATAATATAGAGAACCTTTATAATCTGGGATTTGTTTTGGGGTGGGGGAGAAGGTTGCAGGGAGATCTTCAAAGAAAATAAATATGAAAAAGAGGAGAGAGAAAAGAGTATAATCTAGGGTTGCAGGACATCTTGAGTAAATATGTAGAGATCAGAGATTTTATGCCCTAACCAAACAGCTATCATAATTTTGAATTCTTAGATCAAAACCTCTTCCTCACTGTCTATATCTCTCCTTATTTTCTTTCTCTCCTTAAGGAAAAAGGGCTATCTTGCTTTTGGTATTTGTATCTCTAGCACTTAATAAATTTTTGGCAGAGAGAAAGGCTTAATAAATGCTTTTTTATTTATGTATTTGTTAACTTATTCTTTCATTCCAGATATACATATACATTATGCAATTAAAAAAATAAAAGTGTGCAGAGTAGCACACATGAGAGGTCTTGGCCTGGATTTATTATACCCATTTTTTTAGGCAAGGAAATTAAGGGCAAGAAGGACATGCATAATCAACCAATAAATGTGTTTAGAGTCAAGGGCAAAGTTTATCTCTATAGATCTTGACACTGTACTCAGTATACTTTTCACCACTGAAGGACTACTTTTGAAGGCTCCTCAGAGACCTCAATTATCCATGACCTCAGGGTCAAGAAGCACTGAGTGGAAGAAGTGGAAGAAATAAGGGAAAGCCCAGGGGTGTTGAAAGTCTATAATGAGAAAGAACTCATTGCCTGCAAGACTTTGGCAAATGAAACAGGAATTGATAGAATGTAGCCATATGGGCAAAAAGAGGGCATTTCCATGGATAACCATTTGGGAAAATGTTGCATGATTGGACCACCGAAACAGGGAGCTAGCTATAATAATTGCTAAGACATTATGGGAAAATGGATGGTTAAACCATCCAGAGGGAGAGCTGCCCTGATTAGTGACTTCTGTGAACCAAAGTCTGAATCAAAGGGAAACTCAGGAGCAAGCCTAGTTTATAGAGAGATCAGCATCAGAGCTGATTTCATATCATTTGAGGATTAGGCTGTACCTTGCTTCTTTGGGTGTTTAGGAGCATCCTTTCTAACAGCTGAATAATTCAGAGGACAGCCCCACACCAACTTCCTGTGAATCAGAAAGAGAATTGAATGGAGAATAATGGAGGAAAAACAATTGTCAGTATCTAACTGATTTACCTGGATCCTGGTTCAGTTATCCTTCTATTGTGATTTACAATTAGCTGCACAATATCTAAAAGTGCTGCTATAGATCTTTGGATCTCTGTTGGGTGTTAAGAACCTATACAAATGGTTCAAAGCATAAGACCATTTCAGGGAAGTTGGATCTCACAGGTATGCACTGAAATAATACTTTCAGACTAATGGTTAGCTACATTATTGATTGAGTCTATTATATGTGCAGGAATATATTTCATACTATTTAGTAATTTTAAAAAAGTTGGAGGATAGAGAGAAATTCAGAATGGAAGAGTCGACTTGGGAAATTAGAATCCCATTTCAAATTCTACCTCTGATACATACTAGGTTTGTGACATTGGGCAAGGAACTTAATCTGTTTCTGTGCCAGGCAACTCTTACACATAATCATCTACTGAAGAGTATGGAATACAATACTTATATAAAATTTGGTAAAACCATTTAAAAATTGAATCAACACCTACTCTGATACTTAGCTACATTAATGCAAAAGTGAAAACAGGAGAAGACAGGAAAATATTTGTTGGGAAGTATGTTTTAGGAATAACAAATGAGAGAGAGTGAAGAGTGGTATACTATTCAGATATCTCATGGTTCTGTATCATGAATATTTTCTCAGTATTAGACTCAAGAGGCACTAGACATGGCAAGTACTGAATAACATCACAAAATTAAATTGATTATATTTTAATAGGCATGAAATAACTCATTACTAATGTGAAAATTATTTCCAAATTAGTTATTTATCTATGGTCAGACCACTCATTTGTTAGAGCAAAGATAAAAATTAATTAAAAATGCAAATGCGGACAATATATTGCATACAATGAGACAACTACAATCTTACCAATTTAAGACAGTTATTAATAACAAAAAATTGAAAGAGGAGGAAGGAAAGGACCTTGCCAGTGAGTATGAGAATTTTCATATAGAAGTTGACTCAGTGGAGCTCAGTTGTCATAATGGGGAAATCAAAAGGCTTCAATACCTCTTAAGTGCTCAAATGCTTTTTATATTCCCCAAGGAAAAAGATATGGCATTAAAGAGTTGCCTTTATATTCTTCATATTCTAAACCCAAGTTTAGAATGTAAACTGACTTTCCACATATAATGGAAGATGGCCAAAGATTCTGAACAATATTACTTCAGTAAACAGAAGCACGTGAAGGAGAAACTAAATTAGAGAAAGTTAGAAGAACGAATAGGTCAATGATGGAGAAAATCTGCAAATCAATCAATAGTTGAGCATTGGTTAATTATTTATGGTGCGTTAGGCACTGGGCTAAATTTTATAGATTTGAAGAAAGCAAAAAAGTCAAGGAGTTTATATTTTATAATATTTTATAACAAATGTACTTTCTAACAAAGTTTCAACATCAGAGACAATGTGGAAAACCCTTGGGTCAGATCTAAATTCTACAAATGCAAGTATATTCATCAATAAAGTGAAAATCACATTTTAAAGAACAGATATGGCAAAGAGCTAAACTATTTACATTATATTTACAGAGGACCTATACTGAAAGTAACACAATTTTTAGAGATTGATCCTCAAATTATTTGAAGGAAGGAAAGATATCAAATAATTTAAAGGTGTCATACTTTATTCAGTCCTATTTCCCTCTTAAAAATACTCAGAGAACATCAACAAATACTGACCCATTCCTATACCTTCTGATTTTAGAGAATTGGACTTGGAGTTGGCAAGACCTGAGTTCTAATGTGATCTCAAACACATACTAGGTCATACTTCCAGTGTGCCTGGGACCTAATTTCTGTTTTGTTTTGCTTTTTTTTTTAAAGAAATAAGACAGCTATTTATTTTTCAAGTTCACTGCATGGTCTCACTTCCATTCTAGATGCCCAAGGGAGAACTGGCAGAGTCCCAAGTAGGTTGATTAAAAGAGAAAGACTTTCTATAAGTCTTATAACCTACTGTCTTTGTTGTTTATTCATTTCAGTTGATTTCAAATCTTTATGACTGAATTTGGGGTCTTCTTGGCAAAGATACTGGGGTGGTTTGTTATTTTCTTCTCTGGCTCATTTTACAAATAAGGAAATAGGGTTAGACAATAGGGTAAAATGACTTGCCCAAGGTGACACAGCTAGTAAGCTAGTAAGGTCACATTAGAACTCAGAAATTTGAGTCTTTCCGACTTTAGATCTAGCATTCTATCCACTATACCACCTAGCTGCTCATATACTGTCTTGTATAGACTTATATATGTACATCCTATCTCCCCCATTAGAACATAAATTCCTTGACGGTAGACTCTGATTTGCTTTTGTCTTTACTAATTTCTGTTTGTCTGAGATTCCTCAGCTATAAATGGGGATTATAATAATACCTACTTCCCAGGGATGTTGTGGGGATCACATAATATAATATTCATAGTGCGCTTTGTAAACCTTGAAATGTTATATGAATTATAGCTATTCTTATTAAATATTTATGAGAATTATCTACAGACACATTGAAAATATCCTTGATAAACACTTGAGAAGTCAGGTTTCCACAAATAATATTCCACAATAGACTACTTTGTTATAAACAGAGAAAGGCATAAAGCCATAAAATCATTGGTCTAGAGAACTTGCTGGCGAGGATGTTCAATTTACCAATTCTGATTGGTATTTTCTTTACAACTTCTAGTCTTCCTAGAACACTGAGAGATCGAGAGATTTGCTCATCATCACACAATCAGCATGTGCAATAGGGGATACCTGAAATACGGTCTCCTTGGCTTCAAGGCTAGACTTCTAGTCACTATACCATGCTACCACAACCATATCTTTACCATTACCTAATTGATTAAAACTTAAGAGAATACTAAATGTCCTTATTGGACATGTTGTATCCTCATGGTGTCTAATTCATGTCATAGAGCAAAATGCCACACTAGAGTCTGTCTTTCAACAAAGACATTCTCATTATAGCTAAGTCATTTAAGATTCTTTGAAAGACTTAACAATGGAAGATAATCTCACTAGATGGCATTTGAGGTTTAATATAAAGCAAGATGTGTAATAGGGAGAGGATGACCTTTGCAAAAGATTTTGTAATGCAAACATTAGAGTGATTGACAAGAGCATGTGATTGAGAGTCGAAGGGACTCTCATGGGAGTCCCTTATGGGAGAGTCTCATGGGAGACTCACATGGGAGCCTAAGGGACAGGATCTGGGTAAAGATTTTAAGGTCCCAACAGTCTGGGCACTTTTCTCCTGATGGACCTGGAGTTGGAGGTTTGAAAACAGGTTTCTTGCTTTTGTTGATGCCAACTGAAGAGAGGAATCTTTTGAACTGACTGCTGGCAGCTTGGAAAGAAGACTAAGGATCAACTCTGCCACTGGACCTGTTTTGAACAGTTATCATCTGAAGATCCTAGTCCATTTGATTGGACTCCAATTGTGAGATTTGGTTATTGGGGAAACATTATTTTAGCTTAGATAAGATAGGTTAAGATATATTTATAGAAATTAGGGTTTAGGTTTAATTGTAATAATTCTCCTAACCCCTTTTCCTCCCTTCCTTTCCCAAACAACAAATCTGGATTTTTTTATAATTCCTTCTTGTTCATTCCCCTGCAAATCCCACTATTAAAGTTTGGCAGAGCCAGCTAAATTTATTGTATGTATAGTATATATGTATAGAATTTCTTAAGTATAGTAAAATAGCCATAGGGGGTTCACTTTGAGTCAACATTCTAAATTATCTCTAAGCTACTAGGAGATCAGAGGGAAAGCCAAATAGAATTCTAAGGGCTTAGCTTGCCCAGTGGGTTATTTTGACTGCATCACATATTCCTAGCAGCCATCTTGGAGTGGCCATCTTGTAAAAACTGTTTTTTTTTATTTGAAAAAATTATAACATTTTATTTATTGTATGTATAAAGAACATTGTACAATATTATTTTAAATTCTACTGTAACTATGGAAGCTAACATGTCATCAGACATGTTTAGTGCTTTGTTAATTTTGTTATGGGAATATGTAATGTGTATTCCTTATTTTGTATTTGTATCTTTCCCTAATTATTGTCATTATATATTTAAAATGGACTGTATGAAGCCTGTAATGGACATGAAGTTATGTGATGTAATAGCCTATGTTCCCCTTACTGTTATCAGTGGGTGTGTTGTGCAAGTCTCATGCCTCTTTGTGCATTTATGGAAATCACCTAAAAGATCTAGTAGCTTGGTTTAAAAGGGATTCTGACTTGAAAATTATGGTCATGCACATGAAACAGCAAATGGATACACTGGAACACTTTATAAATAACATTAATATGAACCTGGGATGTGGAAATAATAACAACAATATAAACAATAAGGGAAAAAACTAAATAGGTTGGAGCAGGAAGAAACAGTAGGAATAGTGAACTTATGTCCCCTAAGACATTTGCCAGTGGTTACAAAGAATGAGGTGCATAAGGTTAGAACTCACAAAACATTTTTCCTGGAGGATCTTGAATACATTAAAAGGAGAACCCCAAATTTTAGTGATGATCCAAATAAAGTGATTAAGGAGATGTAAAGGGCAATTGAATTATACGATCCTAATTTTAATGATTTTGCCCTCTTAATGAAAGAGGTTCTAACAAAGAGAGAGAGAAATATGTTTATAAAGGAGACAAGATCAGACCCTCTGTTACAATCTTGGCCAATATCCAATCCAATATCCAACTTTCCGGGGAATGTCTTTAAGAGATGAAAAAATCCCAAATATATAGACCTTTTACCCTTGTATCTCCACTTCTAAATTTTCACATCTACCAATCATATCAAAGGCTTTCTCCAGGACTGTGCCCATACTTTTAGTTCTCATCTTCTTTGATTAGTTTATCTCTTTTGAGCTACTTCACACTTCTTTGTTAAGTTCACCTTTTGTTAGTTACTTGACATTTTTGTGATTAATTTAACCTTTATAGTTACTTAACCCTTTTTTGTATTAAGGTCTAAAAATAGACAGCTTAAAGTTCTAACTTCACTATAAAGTGAGAACTAAGTACCTTCATTGTTCAATTAGGAGATTACAACTTTATCTTCTCCTAAAGTAAGGTTTAAGTAGGGTGGAGCAATGTAAAGTTTCCTAGACATTCCTGATCAAGTATTTCCATTGTTACAATCAGGAAATAGCTAAATAAAATCTTCTAAAGTACAGTACGGTGGAGTAGTTTTAAAATTCACAGACATTATGGGGAGATATACAAAAAGGCCCAATTCTTGGTCAATGTTTGAGGCCATAAAGCAAAAGGTATCTGAAACACCTGTGATTTTCCTGGAAAGGATAACTGAGGCAGCTGAAACTCTATTGGGGATGGATACACTTGAAGAAGGCACCATTGCCCACATCAAATGTATCTTTGTGAAAAATGCAGTGCCAAGGGTCAGACAATTTTTTAAAGTCAAATTACTCAGATTGGGAAGAAGTTGATCTGGAGGAATTGAGAAGAAAGGGTATTTATCTGACAAATGATCCAGAAGAAAAAGCTGATGATAGGGATTCCACTGTTGAGGATTTGAAAAGAAAATTAAGGGAAGCTGAAATGAAAGCTAAGGGAAGTGAAATTAAGGAGGTAAAGGCTGTGGCTGCTTTGAGACCTGTGCAGCCAAAATATAATAATAACTACAGGCCTAGTGAGAGGAGATCGGGTCCTAGGCACTGTTTCCTTTGTGATTGGGTCGGACATCTGTACCAAGACTGTAGATTCAGAAATCAAGTCAGAAAGCAACTAAATAGGAATTATGGTTTTAATAGACAATACAATAATTAGAGTAATAATTATAATAATAACAACAGATGGAATAACAATAATAATAATCAAAAAAGATATGCTAATCAATGCTAAAATGCCTGTTGCCAGGGCAAACAAACTCCAAATCTGGATACTATGCAATCATCGGTAAATTCTGGAGCTAGAACAAAATATAGCCAAAATATAGCCATGTATTAAAAGTTGATCAGAACAAGGGTGCAAGTGCTTTATTAAGGTTTCCCATAGGGACATATGAAAATGAATCAAGAAATGAGTGTGGTATAAATGAAAATGAGTTGAGGATAAATGAAATTGAGAGTAATGAAGATAAAATAGATGGTGATACAAATGAATTAATTGAATTACATTCATTAGAATGTAGAATAAGAAAAATTAATAAAGAATATAGACTACATAATAATAAATTAAATTGTAAATGGGAACAATGCTACTAAGATAGAGAGTTTAAGGACCAATGAGAGTAATATAAAAGCTAATAATACAAAATCCTGGGAAAGTCATGTAATTCAAGCAGATGTAAACTTGGATGGAGAAGAAATGACTGAGCTTTGAACTGATGTTACTGTGTTTACACCAATTCTTGAAACCTTCCAACCTCCAAATAGCACTGAACCCTATGTTTTTGTAACTATAGGGGATCATATATAAGATCTTATGGTGGATACTGGAGCCAGTAAATCAGTTTTGCAAAGTCTTGCTAAAGATTGTAAAGCTGTTGGTACTATGGAAATGATTGGAGCTATTAGAAAACCAGAGAGAGTAGCAAAATTACAACCTAAAATGATAAATTTATGTCCCTTATCTGTGGAACACAAATTTCTTTGTATGTCAGAATGTCCAGTGAACCTTCTTGGGAGGGACTTACTTTGCGAATTACAAGCAATGAGTCAATGTACTGACACTGGGGATATATCATTACAACTCCCAGAAGAATCTCTGAAAGTTTTTTTCCATTGCTGTTCTTAGATCCATTCAGTGCAGAGAATGAGTTGGATTCCATCTATCCTATTCCTGAGGATATACCAGAAGACTTATGGTCAAAGTCTTCCACAGATGTAGACCTATTGAAATCAGCTACTCCAATAACAGTGAGATCCAAGGAAGGATCAGTTCCTTGTGTTCCTCAATACCCTTTTAATAAAGAATCTATAGAAGGGATAAGACCTATCATTGAGTCCCTAATTCAACAAGGGATCATAATATCATGTTTCTCAGAATACAATACACCCATACTTCCAATAAAAAAAAAGCAAAATCTGGATCAAGATGGCAGCATTGTCTACAGATTCATATAGGATTTGAGAGCTATAAATGATCATATAATAAGGACTCATCCTATAGTACCAAGTCCAGCTGCTATAATCTCATCCATCCCAAGTCAAGCAAGATATTTCACCATGGTAGATTTATGTTCAGCATTTTTCTCAATTCCAATTCACGAGGATTCTCAAAAGATCTTTGCTTTCACATGGGAAAATACTAAGTAGACATGGACTTGTCTTCCATAAGGTTTCTGTGAGTCTCTGAGCCAATTCTCACAAATTTTGAACAGAGACCTTAAAAAAATAACATTCAAGGAAAGTAAAATAGTACATTTTGTAGATGATATCCTCCTAGCATCATCACCTGCTAAAATGTGTTTAAGAGATAGCAAGATTCTTTTGATTGAATTACATAAACATGGACATAAAATCTCCAAGGCAAAATTTCAGTGGGTTTTGCCTCGCATTGAATAATTGGTTTTGTGTTGTCAGAGGGTTCCAGAAGTATCACTCAGAAAAGAATAGCTGATATCCAGAAACTGAGTGCACCTAAGACCAAGAAGCAACCCAGATCTGTTCTTGGAACAACTGATTTCTATAGGCAATGGATACCTGGGTATAGTGAAATTACTAAATGTTAACAGATTTAACCAGGAATACAGAACCAGAAACTCTGAAACTCAAACCTGAACATCTGCAAGCCTTAATTGATCTTAAGGAAGTGATTTTATCTGCACAAGCTTTTGGAATATCATACTATTCTAAACCTTTTTAATTATTTGTGAATGAGATGAAAAGAATTGCATCTGGTATACTGACACAGACTTTAGGACAAAGTTATCATCCAATTGGATACTATAGTTGTCAGCTAGATCCAATTGCTGCAGGTACAGTTCCTTGTTTAAGGGTTGTAGCTGCTGCAGCTGTGTTGGTTCAGAAGTCATCAGACTTAGTTTTGGGATGTCCATTGATTGTATTTTGTTCACAAATAGAAGCATTAATGAAGAAATTTCTTACCCAAGCATATTCAGATCAACGAATATCTAAGTATGAAATTATACTTCTAGGTAGCAAAAACATTGAGTTGAAGAGATGTAGTATATTAAATATGACTACACTTCTTACTGATTTGCCAAAGAACGGTGAGCCATTATGTGAATGTGTAAAAGTAGTAGATCTAGTGGATATGCCGAGGATGGATTTAAAAGGCACTCCAATCAAAAATCAAGATTTGGTTTTATTCACAGATGGTTCTTCATATTTGTGTAATGGAATTCAATGTACAGGTGCTGCAATTGTCACAGAATTTGAGACACTGTGATCATTACCTAGTAAACTTAGTGCTCAATATGCAGAGTTGGTCACATTAAAGCAAGTATGTCTTTTGGCTGATGGTAAAAGTGCAAATGTGCATACAGACTCCTGTTATGCTTTTTCAGTGTGTCATGCTACAGGAAAGACCTGGAAACAATGAGGTTTTATTATTGCATCAGGAAAACCAAATGCTCATGCAGAAATAATAACTGAGTATTTGGATGCTATCCAGAAGCTGAAACAGCTAGCAGTAATCCATTGTAGAAGTCATATGAATGGCAGAGACTCAGTTGCTAAAGGGAATCTTAAAGCTGATATAACTGTGAAATTTGCAACCAGAAATTCTCCAGTGTATGTTATGAATTTATCAACTATAGAATCTGATGATATAGAAGAAGCTTATGTAGACTCAGAAATACAAAAATGGAAGAAGTTTGGAGCAAGAAAAGAACATAGTATATGGTTAACAAATACTGGAAATTAGCTGTTACCAAAAGACCTGTATACTTATTTGTGTCAAGCCATTCACACAAAAGGTCATTCTGGTACTCCAGCTATAAATGATACCCTAAAAGAGATAATGAGTAGCTCCTGGAATAAGTCCTGTAGCATATCAAATCTGCTCAAGCTGTTCTGTGGAGGTAGACCTTTATCATATTGTCCATTTGAGAGTCTGCAGATTGATTACACCAGCATGCCAAAAGCTGGAAGATACAAGTTTTGCTTGGTAATTGTTGATAGATTAACCAAATGGCTTGAAGCTTTTCCATCAAATACAAATACAGCTAGCTTTGTGTTGAAAGTGTTGATTAAGAAAATTATACTTAGATTTGGAGTACCACTAACAATAGGCTCTGATAAGGGATCACATTTTACTCAAGACATCCTGAAGAGTCTGTGAGAATCTAGGAATAATACCAAAATATCATGTTCCTTATCATCCACAAAGTTCAGGGCAAGTGGAGCATGTAAATAAGAAACTAAAGACTATGGTGGGGAAGATATGTATTGAAACTCATCTCAAATGGCCTGAGATTCTTCCGATAGCTTCATTTTACCTATGTACGAGACCAAGAACAGATTTACAGTTATCATCCTATGAAATGCTCTTTGAACACGTTCCACTACAGACAAAAACTTGTAAGACAGTCTATACATGTGTCTTAGGAAGAGATTGTCAACTTGCTTCTTATTTAAGTGCTTTACAACAAAGACTAAAAGAATTACATGATATGGGAGTATTAATTCAAACAGGTCCTTTGGATTATTCCCTTCATAATTACAAACCAGGAGATACGTTATTTGTAAAAAAAAATTGCTAAAACATCAGCAACACAAGAAAGTTGGTTAGGTCCTTACAATATTATGTTAGTTTCCTTCAGTAAAAGTTTTGGGTAGAGATTCATCGTTTCATTGTTCACATATAAAATTAACACACTATTACAAAGGGAACCTTTGTCTTAGGGTCTTCAAAAGATTCTGGCCTTATAGTATCTAGGTTTGATATTGGTGATTTGAATCCCAGAGGGTCAATGTCTCTTTTTGACTTATTGAACCCAAATTACATGCTGCAGATAAATTTTCTAATGAAAGCATAACCCAGGTCTAAGTTTGTGCAAATGTGGGTAATAGTACCCTTAGTTTAGGTACAAATATTCAGGATACCAAATAGTAATTGAGTACAGAAAAATTTTTATATCATTACATTTATGCCAAAAATAGATAGGGCCCTATAAACAGATCCAGGAAACACAAATGTCACAGAAATAGTTGATTCATTAGCTCCAATTATAAGGCAGCTGAAATGACTTTGACTTATTAGTGAGCCCCTTTTCTCATTGTATCCTTTCTGTCCCTCATGACTGGAATATTCTTTTCTTCACACACACACACACACACACACACACACACACACACACACACACACACATTCTGTCTTCCTTGTAGTTCTCCAAATCTCAGATGAAATCTTAAATTCTATAACTGGTCATAGTCATAGTGATTTCTCCTGTGAAGACTGGATTTGGCTGTCTCCTGATTATAACAATGAAGGTACTTAGCTCTTCCTTTATTGGGAAGATTGAATTGTAATTCACAATCTATTTTTAGATTTTAATCCCCTAAAGGTGGCAACTCAATATGTGAAGTAGATCTACCCATTTTAATCTACAAAAGGTGGTAACTCTGTATTTGAAGTAGATCTACCCATTTTAATTTCTAAAGGTGCAAACTAACTACTAAAGGTGTGATCTAAACAAAAAAAAGGTCTAATATAACCAAAGAAGATGTGAACTAAAGAGTGGGAAGTTCTGGAGAGGAGCATCTGCTGTGATTGGTAGACATGAAATTTGGGGGAGAAACACAAGAGAAAAAGATCTTTAAAAAGAGGACCACAGAGGCCAAAGGCATTTCATTTGATATTCGAGAATTCGAGATTCATGATAGAGTGAAGAAGAGTCACTCGGAGAAAATGGATACTAGGACTTGGCTGTGAAACTGGACCCCTGGAGGAACTCATGCAGGAGACCTCAGGCTGCTTTCCTTTTAGAGAGTCACTTTCCTTTTAGAGAGTTGGCTAGTGAAAGGCTGACTTAGTGACCCTCCCTTTCTGGAGGTGTGAACCTCTGAGAAAGGTCCATCATCTTGAGACTCTTTTCCCTGATTAGGGACTTAGAATTTCTACCTGGCTCTGAGGAAGCCAGAACTCTCTCTCCTTCTCTACCCTTTCCTCACTTCCTTAATATCTTAGACTCTATTGTAAATAAACTATCATAAATCCCATTCTACTTTAGTAATTCATTTTGGATGTAGAAATTAAATCCCTGGTGACCACCAATTTTAATATATTTAAGTCCAACCATAATTAAAATTTTAACACTCCCTGAGATTCTGTGAAAATTTTCCTTTCTGATTCTTGCTTATGCATAGTTGCTTGCAATTTCCTTTTGATTGGACCTTTACTCACTCACTGGCTTTGTCCTCTGAAAAGGATGTTGAATTAGACTTATATGTACTATTTCCTCCTTACAAGGCTTATTTCTGGACTAGGTGTTCTTTTTTCCATTATTATCTCCATTTATTTTTTTCTGGGTGAGAAAATTAATTTTGGGTGGTTCATTTTTGTAAGTGAATAATCTTATAAAATACAAATCTCAAAATATATACCCAAATAAACAAGTGAAAAATCATATTCTCTCATATGCATTTCTACTCCAAAATTTATATTTCTGGAGGTGGACAGCATCCCATAAGGAATTAAATTTTATGGCTGGACTAAATATATGAGAATTCTAAGATAGTACTGTGATCACCGATTTAAAAATGTTATAACTCAAGTCAAATTGACTTTCAGTAGCTTTATTTACAAAGAGGTGGAGTGAAAGTAGAGAAATGTAAAAGAGGGTAGAGTAAGAAGTCTAGACTATCACCCTAAATGTTTCTCTGGTCCCTGGCTCAACCCACTCAGGGCTTGTTAACCCCTCAGCTGGAGGACTTGGTCTTGAATTAAACAATGGTTCAATCCACACTGCCTCCTCCAAGAAGGGGAGGCCTCTCCAGAAGCCAGGAAAGGAAGGTCAACTTCTCACTCACCCAAGCCAAAGGCCAAAGGAGCAGTCTTACCAAAAGCAGTCTAAGATCCAGAGTACTAGGTCTAAGTCCCAAGTTGTAGCTCCAAGCCATAGTTCCAGTCCAAGATCCTCCAACCAGAAAATTCAGAACGAAGACCTCCCAGTCTTTAAATTTGCTTAGCATTGCCCAAAGAGGATGGTCAATCACTTCTGGAGTTGTCACCTACTTTAGGAAGTAACTTGTGGATCTCCTCTACTTAGTGTTAAGTAGGGGTGTCTGTGGTTTTGGTTGATTAAATTTAAAAGTAGGCAAGGAGAGAGTCAATCCCATCTTCACAATTCTTTGTCATAAATCCCTCAGAATTGTCCTGGATGTTTAATGATTGTAGCTAACTAAGTTCATCACATTTCGATTATTCCATAATATTGCTGTTACTGTGTACAATTTTTTCCTGGTTCTATTTATTTTATTTTTTATCAATTCACGAAGGTCTTTCTAGCTCTTTCTGAAAACAACTTATTCATCCTTCCTTAGAGCAGAATAATATTCCATCACTGTCATATACCATACTGTGTTCAGCCATTTCCTAATTGATGGATACCACTTTAGTTTCCAATTCTTTGTCACCATAGAGAAAGCATTTGTCAATTGGGCAATGACTTGGAGTCATACAAATTTGATTTAGTTCTTCATATAGTTGAGAAATGAGACCTGTGCGTGGAGGAAGGGGTGTGAGCTGTGGAGGCCCTAGCAGTGGACCAACTCCTGCCTGGATGGTTGACGCGAGTGCACTTCCCCAGTGCCTAGCAGTCTCTTGAGAGGCCAAGCAGAGTGAAAGACAGCTCCTGGAATACTTAGGCTTCCCCTGAGAACAGTTTACACCAATATGGGAAGCTCACACAAATGGTCGAAGTATTGTTCGAGTTATAGTGACAAATTTACCTTCAAATCTTTTTTCAAGAACTGATTTGTACCAGATATGTTCCACTATTTTACCATCATGGGAAAATAAGGAATATGGATCTACTTGAAGTATTGTTCATAGCATTGGGAACATTTTACCTTTAGAACATTGTCCAAGGCCGAACTGTGAGCTGTTCCAATACATGAAGTCTTTAGACTATGATCAACATGGATCTGCTCAGAGTCCCATAGTTCCATTATTTGCTGATATCCTATGTGTGCCAAATGATGAAGCCAGACATGACAGATTTAGAAATTGTATATGGGAGGACAAAACCCAGTTTTTCAATACAATGCCACCATCTTTAATTCCTTTGTCACCTGTTTCAGGTCAAAGAATGCAAATAATCAATGGTCTTCCTGTTACTAAAACAGCAATTTAAAAAACAGCTGCCCTTCAAGATGAGCTAACCTTTCTCCACTCCCAGATTGCTGCAATTGTTGCATTGCAAGAGGCAGAAAACAAGTTAGTGTCGAGTCCTTGAAATCATATGATATACCTGGTATCTTGGGCCCACTACCATCTGTGACTTCTTTACCCTCTCCTGTACCAGATTGTTCTTCAAATTCAGTGGTCCACCTTCCACCTCCTCCACCTCCTCCACCATCTTTACTGGGATCTAATATCTGCGATTTAGACAAATCAACAGATAGACTTAATAAAAGAGGTCCATATTGCAAATAAGACCAACACTGACAAGTGTGCAGAAAACCAGAGACTAAAGTTGTTCCCAGCATGATGGATGATCTAAAGGATATGGATAAAGTCAAGCTTCGAGTAATTGAACAGTCATCTGGAGGGAGACCCATTCATAAAACAAGAAGAGAAATTTCAGATTGGGATCCAGGGTCTATAATTTCTCATGCAATTAAGAAGTTTGCATTCCAGGAAGATGATTCCATTGAAAAAGAAGATACAACGTGGGACTCTTCATTTTTCAGTCCAGAAACTCCAAAGTTCGAACATTATATCTTGCAGCCGAATGGACAATATATGGAAGAAGAAATTGACAAAGTATCACAAAGGTGTCAGTATAAAAGCTTTATTTATTTAGTTAAGAATGAGCCAAACTGAAAGGAAAACACACGTGCCTCATAATGTGTTAAATAGTGGCAGGACTACTCTTTTAAAGCAACTAAATAAAATGTATGCACTGGAATATATTGATATGTAACTATGAAAAAATCACAAGCCTACTTACGTGACTGCTTACAGATTTCCCAACAGTCAAAGTTTTGAATGAGATCTTGTGTAGATTTTTCTTGCAAATACTGTTGAATCTTGAAAACAAATATTAGATAACCTAATACTTTTTTCAATAGAAGACTAGTGTGGCCATGAGATAAATCATTTTTTTCTTTAAATAATATTTAATTTGATCATTTCCAAGCATTATTCATTAGAGACAAAGACCATTTTCTTTTCCTCCCCCCCACCAGCCAACACATGATTCCACTGGGTATCACATGTGTTCTTGATTCGAGCCCATTGCCATGTTGTTAGTATTTGCATTAGAGTATTCGTTTAGAGTCTCTCCTTTGTCATGTCCCCTCAACCACTGTAGTCTGATTACTGCTTTGGCTGCATCCCAAAAGGTTTGAAAGGATGTCTTGCCATTGTCATTATCCTCGATGAAATTATTAATTGTTTCTATGATTTCTTCTCTAACTAAATGATTTTGGATTATCAGATTGTTTAATTTGCAATTAATTTTTGATTTGGTTTTCCATGTACCATCACTGATCATTATTTTTATTGCCTTGTGATCTGAAAAGGCTGCATTTATTATTTCTGCTTTTCTGCATTTGTGTGCCATGTTTCTGTGACCTAATGTATGGTCAATCTTTGTGAATGTGCCATGTGGTGCTGAGAAGATGTATTCCTTTTTGTCCCTATTTATTTTTCTCCATATGTCTATTAATTCTAATTTTTCTAAGATTTCATTCACTTCTTTTACCTCTTTCTTATTTATTTTTTATTTGATTTATCTAAATTTGATAGTGGTTGGTTCAAGTCTCCCACTAATATGGTTTTACTGTCTATTTCTTCCTTCAATTCTCCTAGTTTCTCCATTAGAAATTTGGGTGCTATATTATTTGGTGCATACATGTTGATCAGTGATATTTCCTCATTGTGTAAAGTCCCTTTTAACAGAATGTAATTACCTTCCCTATCCCTTTTGATCAGGTCTATTTTTGCTTTGGCTTTATCAGATATCATGATTGCCACTCCTGCCTTCTTTCTGTCAGTTGAGGCCCAGAAGGTCTTACTCCATCCTTTAATTCTGAACTTGTGGGTGTCTACCCACCTCATGTGTGTTTCTTGAAGACAACATGTGGTAGGGTTTTGGATTCTAATCCATTCTGCTATTAATCTACGTTTTATGGGTGAATTCATCCCATTCACGTTCAAAGTTATGACTGTCACTTGTGGACTCTCTGGCATTTTGATATCCCTCCGTAATTCTAACCTTTCTTCTTCAGCTCTACCTTTTAATCCAGTGATTTACTTTAAATCAGTCCCTCTTGTCCCCTCCCTTGATATGTTTCCCTTTCTAGTCCCTCCCTTTTTGATTCTTCCCCCTCCCCCCTCTTCTTCCCTCCCTTTTTTGTGTTCCCTCCACCCTACCCCCCTTGGTTTTCCCTTCTCCCTTCCCTTGTTGGGTAAGATAGAATTCACGATCCAAATGGATCTGGATGTTCTTCCCTCTCAGAGTTGATTTCCCTGACAGTAAGGTTTAAGTAAAAACTCTCTTCCTCTCCTTCTTATAGGAGTTTTCTTCCCCTCCCCTTCCCGTGTGAATCTTTGTGTGAGAAAGATTATTCTATTTGGTCTTTCTTTTCCCCCTATTTACACATTACATTTTCCCAACATGTCAATATACATAGATTGATATAAATGTAGTCCTTATAGAAGAGAGTTTAAGTAAAAGAAAAAGATAACATTTTTCTCCTTTTCCCTTTCCTTCATATTTACCATTTCAGGTATTCCATGCTCTTTGTTTTTTGATATCAAACTTTCCACCAAGCTCTGGTCTTTTATTTGCAAAAACTTGGAATTCTTCTATTTTGTTGAATGCCCATACTTTCCCTTGGAAGTATATAATCAGTTTTGATGGGTAGCTGATTCTTGGTTTAAGGCCCAGCTCTCTTGCCTTTCTGAAAATCATGTTCCATGCCTTACGATCATTCAGAGTGGAACTTGCAAGGTCTTGTGTGACCCTGATTGGCATTCCTTTATATCTAAATTGTCTTTTTCTGGCTTTTTGTAAGATTGTTTCTTTTGCTTTAAATCTTTGGAATTTGGCAATTACATTCCTGGTTGTTGTCTTTTGGGGATTTTGCGTATCGGGTGTTCTGTGAATTCTTTCAGTGTCTGTATTGCCCTCTTGTTCTAGGATCTCTGGGCAATTTTCTTTTATTATATCTTGTATTACGATGTTGAGTTTGCTGTTTATTTCTGACTTTTCTGGTAGTCCAATTATTCTTAAATTTTCTCTTCTCCCTCTATTTTCCAAGTCTATGACCTTATCAGTGAGATATTTTATGTTCTCTTCTAATTTCTTGGTCTTTTCGCTTTGCTTTATTAATTCTTGCTTGTTGTCTTCCAGTTGCCTAATTCTGACCTTTAAAGCTTGGTTTTCCTTTTCAGTTTTGTCAAACTGGTTTTGTAGATGTGTGAATTTCTTTTGCTTTGTTTCCCAATTTTCCTCCCAGAAGGCTTTCATCTTTTTGATCCTTTCTGATTCAAATTCTTCATGGGTTTGTGGAGAGTTTCTATTTCCTTTGGAAGGTTTCAGAGCATTTGCTTGTGTTTCCTCTTCTATCTCCTTTGTATTTTTTATGTTTGCTCCATAAAATGTGTCCAAAGTCACCCCTTCTTCTTTTTTTTCTTGGAGTATTGAGGCTTTTCTGTGCTGTTTTCCATCTCTATCGGAGTGGGGAGGAATAGCTTTTCTTATCTCTGTCTGGTTTTCAGAGGCTTTAGCCCTAGGCAGATTGTCCATTCTATGCAGTTGTTGTTCTGTCTTCCCGGGGAAGCCAGGAATTGCTGGTGTTTCTGTGTTACTGCCCTCCTCAGTTCCCTCCCGATGCTTCTCCATTGCCTTACTTCCACGCTCTGAGCCTGGCTTGGCACTCTTCGTGAGGTGTTTCAATGCCTTTGCTGGCCAGAAGACCCTGCACTCTGAGGGGGGAGGGGCCAAAGCTTCCAGGAGCTCAGAGGGCTCCTGATAGGATTAACTTCCACTGGGTTGAACTGAGTATGCCTTGAGGCAGGGACCTTCTGTGGGACTGGGATGGAAGGATCCAGCCAGGGGGCTACAGGTTCCCCCCCCCAACCCCTCTCTCTGTTTCTCTGCTCTCTGTGCTGGGTGCCCCCGCGACTGAGTCAGGTTGTTTTCAGGAAGTGTCCTTCAGAATAGCCGGCCCTGAAGCCCTTTTGCAGGCTCTGAGGTTCCCTCTGCTGACTCGGACTCAGAGCTCTGGGTTGGGGGGATGGGTCCTGGGACCTTCCTTCTGCCTACCCCTTAGGTCCGAGTGATCTCGGGTTCTATCTTTTGGGAGACCATATCTTTTGATCCAGGTCCAGGAGGAGGATTCCCGGGGTCTATGCTGTTGTTTGTTTTGAATTTTGGTACCCTAGGAGCATATAGTTTGAGATCAGTAAGGAAGGGTTTCCGGAGATCTGAACTTTAGCTTTCTCTAAGCCACCATCTTAACCGGAAGTCCCGAGATAAATCATTTTAATGTACAAATGAAACCTTAGATTAAAGTATAATACTGGAAAACCATTTACTCAATAAAACTTTTAAGGAATCAGAACTCCTTCCAGTTTACAAAAGCTGCTGTGCCAGTATCATGATAGATAATAGGACTATATGATGATCTGCAAAGTTTCTTCTTCCAACATCCTATGATAAGATTATGGACATCTCAAATAATATTCTTTTGTCACTGATACAAATCCCAACCTCTCTGTATCTTAATAGATATTCTTTGGAAGGTGTTGTAACTGGAAAATTCACCATTCTGCAGCCAGTCTGTTGATAAGCCTCTGAATAGAGTCCATTCCTCATGTAATAATATTTTGGGGAAAAAAATAAAATAAATAAGACCTGTATCATGAAATTTGTTAGAAAATTTCCCTCCATTTTATTGTTTCACTTCTAATCTTGGTTGCATTGACTTTGTTTGTTCAAAAATTTTTAATTTAATGTAATCAAAGTTATTAATTGTACATCTTGCAATGTTCTTTATCTTTTATTTGATCATAATTTCTTCCCTTTTCCATAGATCTGACAGGTAAACTGTTCTATGTTCCCCTAATTTGCTTATAATATCACCCTTTATATCTAAATCAAATACCATTTTGATGTTATCTTGATACAGATATAGATTTTGATATAGATATTGATCTAATTTTTTTTACTATAGTTTTCAAATGTTCCTAGCAGTTTTTGTCAAATAGTGAGTTCTTATCCCAAAAGTTGGGATCTTTGGGTTTACCAAACAGTAGACTGTTGAGGTCATTTACTCCTAATCTATTCCATTGATCCACCCTTCCATTTATTAGCTAGAATTAGATTATTTTGATGATAGTTTAAGATCTATCCATTCTCCAATTTTTTTATTGGTGCCCTTGATATTCTTGATTTTTTTTGTTCTTCCATATGAATTTTGTTATCATTTTTCTAGTTCTAAAAAATAGTTTTTTGTTAGTTTGGTTGGTATGACACCAAATAAATGAATTAATTTAGGTAAAATAGTCCTATTAATAAATAAATTTTATTAATAATTATTAAAATAAATAAATTTATTATATTAGCTTGACATACCCATGAGCAATTAATGATTTCCCAGCTGCATAGATCTAACTTTATTTGTGTGACAAGCATTTTGTAATTGTGTTCATATAATTCCTGATTTTGTCTTGGCAAACAGATCCCCAGGTGTTTGTGTAATTTTTCTTTCTAACTTGTTGTTCAGCTTTGTTGGAAATATATAGAAATTCAGATGGTTTATGTTGATTTATTTTATCTTCTGCAACTTTGCTAAAGTTATTAATTATTTCAACTAGTTTTATAGTTGATTCTTTAGAATTCTGTAACTATATCATCATAGTAGTAAAACTATTACACAAAGAGTAATAGTTTAGTTTATTCATTGCCTACTTTAACTCCAATTTCTTTTTCTTCTCATTTCTCAAGCTAGCATTTCTAGTACAAGATTAAATAACAGTGGTCATAATGGGCATACTTACTTCACTTCTCATTTTATTGGGAAGGCTTCTAATTCATCCCCATTGCAGATATAATTTCATGATGATTTTAGATAGATTCTATTTATTATTTTAAGGAAAGGATCTTCTATTACTATACTTTTAAATGTTTTTAAGAGGAATAGGTATTTTGTTAAAGGCTTTTTCTGCTTCTATTGAGATTATCATGTGATTTCTGTTAATTTGATTATTGATAAGGTTGATTATGCTGATCGTTTTCCTAATATTAAATCTTGCATTCCTTGTGTAAATCCCACCTGGTCGAAGTGAAAAATCCTTGTATGTATTGCTGTTGTCTCTTTGTTATTTAAGATTTTTGCCTCAATATTCATTAAAGAATTTGGTCTGTAACTTTCTTTACTTTTGGGCTTTCTGGCTTAGGTATCAGCACCATATTTGCATCCTAAAGGGAATCTGGTAGGATTCCTGTGCTTATTTTGCCAAATAGTTTCTATGGTATTTGGATTAATTGTTCTTTAAATGTCTAGTAGAATTCATTTATATTCCTTTTTATCCCTATTCAGTTTTTTCCAGATATCTACTTTTCCTAAATTTCATTTACTTCCTTTATTTCTTTCTTATTTGGGGGATTAGATTTATCTAATTCTGATAAGGGAAGGTTGAGGTTCAATACTACTATAGTTTTATATCTATTTCCTCCTTAATGTTCTTTAGTTTGTTCTCTAAAAATCGGGAGGGTATATCATTTGGTTCATATATGTAAGTACTTCATTGTCTTTACTACTTTTATCAAGATGTAATTACTTTCCTTATCTCTTATTAAGATTTAATTTTGCTTTAGCTTTGTTGGAGATCATAATCGCTACTTCTCTTTTTAAACAATCTCACTTGAAGCCCAATATTTTCAGCTCCATCAGCTTACCTTAACTCTGAGTATGTCTCCCTGCCTCAAATGTGTTGTTCTATACCCAGACTCAGAACCTGGCACAGTAGGTGGAGTGGTTAGCTGGCACTCCTCTGTGTGCAGTTTTACTTCTGGTTCCCCCTTTTTCCATGAAAATTGACTCTCTCTGCCTACCTTTTACGTTGTTGCCTGCAGAATAAACCCCTCATTCCATTTCCTTGTTGGTTTTCTGACTTCTGTCATTTTGAGGTGCTATTTTAAGTTTGGTTTGAGGTGATTCTTGGAGTAGATGAAGCTTTTACTGCTACTAAGCTGAAATCTTAACTCTGTCCCTAGGCCAGGCATCTTTATACTTTGTTTTAAATCCTTTGGCAGTATGGTTCTGGTACCTTGCTTGGGTATAGATGTTCAAATGTCTCTTAGTAGATGGTGAGTTCCTTGAAAACAGAGTGGTTCTTTTTTACCTTTAGCAAATCTAATCCCTAGCAATTGGCACAGTGCCTGATATGTAGGAGGCACTTAATAAATTGTTTGATGGTGAATTATGTTATTATATGGCTATAATTTATAGGACACTAACATCTCTAAAAATTAAGCTAACTATATCCCAAAGGGCAATTGAGTGTAGGTCTGAGCTACGTGTTATAAATAAACAACTATTAAAAAAGTAGTTTAAGCCCATTACAAATAAAGAAGCTCCATTCCCTACTTCCCCTCTCCACAAGTGCCTTTTTCTTTTACTCATGTTTGTGGGAGAGCAGAAACAACCCAATAGTAACTAGAATAGCTTGCCTATATATATAGCTACTAACCAGGTGGCTTTTGGTTAGAATGCTGAGCTTGGAATCAGAAAGACCAAACTTGGAATCCTTCCCCAACTTCTCTACTAATTGTGTGACCATGACCAAGTGACTCTAGTTCTCTCTTAGCCTAACTTTATTTCTTGGTAAAATAGAAATAGTAATGGCACCTCATTTCCAGAATTATTCTGAGGATGAAATATAACATGTTATATATTGCATTTTGTAAATCTGCAATGTTTTATTAGATAGTGTTGCTATCTTCCACTCATTATCACCATCATTACTGCTATACAAAGCTTTAAAGCTATCCTCACAAGACTCTTGGGAAGTGGGTATTACATGCAACATCTTTTTCATTTTTCAGATTAGAAGAAAGTGAGTGATCTAACCAGGATCACACAGTCAATAAAAATCTAAACTGTATTTAGTAGGAAACCAAATTTTAAATCAGCTATTCATTCTGAATCCATGTGCATCCATGTAAATGATTTTCATGTATGGAGCACATTGGTAGATTCTGCTTTTGAATTCATTCATTAGTCTTTTTTGATGATAAGGGATAGGGGCATGAGATATATTTGAAGATTTTGTGCTGGTCTTCAGTCATTCTTTTGAAAGGGAATTTACTCCATACTATTCTAAAATTTATTTTCCAGTCATACTTAATTAAATAATTCAAAACAAAATTCCCTTTTCTTATGTTAAAAAACTATGTAGGTCCTCTTTAACTTCCCTGTTATTAAAGATCAGATTTTCATTTTGGCATTAGGTCATCCCCTTTTCTTCTCTCTTTAGATTCTTTTTTTCACTCTATTTGTAAAAAAAAAAAGTTCTTTTCGGAATTTTAGTGATTCATGCAAAAAAGTAGCCCTATGACTTCCACATGTTAACAGTTTTTTTTTGTTTTTTGTTTTTTTTTTGTGGAGGGGGAAAGGAGGAAGATTGAAGGGAAAGAGTTTTTAGGCACTAAGTAAAATGGGTAGCAGTTTGGACTTTGAGGTTAAAGATCTGGGCTTGAATCCTACCTTAGATTTTTACTAACTTTATGACCATGAAAAAGTTCCTTGTATTTTCTGTGTTTATTTCTTTGGATAAAATATAGATGATAATATTTGAAATAATGACTATACAGTTTTTTGGGGTGGAAAGCATTTTGCAAATGTTAAAGGATTATATAAGTATGAGATTCTATTAGCATTTATCCTTTTGGTTAGGAAACTTTTTTCCCCTCAGACTTTCTAAATGTAGCTTAGACTCTGGAAATTTTTCAAAATCTTTTTTACAATGATCTATTTGTAGAAATCATGCTGAATATTTCTTTGGGTAGACAACTGTGATATCACGACCCATCTTTCTTCTTTTGGTAATTTTTTTTCTTTTAATTTCTATGATTCTCTGTTCTCCTTAAAGTGCCCATTTTGATTTTACTTTTCCTCTGATAGATGATTTCTCCTCTCCTTCTGGCAATATTATTTCCTATATTTACTACATTAAAGCTTAATCAATGTGTGTAGGTATATTGAATTTTGAATTCTTCCTTGACTTGTTTCTGTAAATTATTTCTATTTTACCTATTTTGTTAGTTTTATTTTGAATATTTCCTAAGTTATATTTTTTCAAGTTATTATGGATATTAGTAATCTTAAGATTGCTACACCATGCTTCATCCTTTAGGTCTGCCACTTGTGTATGCATGCTTTGCAATAGTTTGGATAATTCAATGATTTTTGAGTTCCAATTTCCAGTTGCTTTCATTATATTTGAGTCCATTTTATGGAGGCATAAATATTCTATTTGTCATTTCTATGGATTTTCTGAGATTTTCAATTAGACTATCAAACTTGATATATTTCTTCATTAATTTCTCTCTTACATTTTCCTCATCTTTTAATTCTTGCTTAATTTCCTTGTCTGGTTGTCTATTTTTTCTATGTTCTTTTCTTAAAATTGCCAATTCTTGCTTAATTTAATTTAATGTGTCTTTCACCTACCTTGAAATGTCTCTCAGCATATCTTGAAGAATATAATTTTATCTCTATTGCCTCTGGCATTTAAACCAAATCACTTGCTCTACCATATTAAAGTAAATATTGATATTCTATGTAGCTCATTTTTTCCTATTTAGTTATCTTGTCTACATTTTAAATTAAAAATGTTTTTTTAAGTAACAAATATTTTTATTTAATCTGGTCCTCTCACAACCCCCATTTTATTTTAAAAGCTATTTTTCTTGTTTCTTCATTATTCATCTTTTTAAAAATCATTCTGGATGTTTATCAATATATGCAAGCATCTCACTATATAAAAGAATTGTACATGAAACCATGAACAGTAACCTGAAGTTTGTTTTCTTTTAAGAATATTAAATTTAAGAGATTGAATAAATTGCACTTTCTGTTACTTTATGAGCTATTTTTTTGGATTTTCTTCTGTTTATTTGAATTTTCAGGATTTCCAATTTAGACTTTAATTGAGGATTTTTAATTTGTTCTTTTTCTATTTTTAGCTGTATGCCCAATTCATTGATCTGCTTTTTCTGTTTTACTGATATAAGTATTCAGGGATATAAATTTCCCCGTGAGTACTACTTTTCCTTTATCCTATAAATTTTGATATATTGTCTCCTCATTGTCATTCTCCTTAATGAAATCAGTAATGGTTTCTATGATTTTTTCTTTGGCTCACACATTTTGATTTCTTCTATTTATTTGAAAAAAAATCTGTGTATATTCCTTTCCCCTGTTTATTTTGGCATTTCTTTTACCAACTTACCCTTTCCTCAAAAAAGATACCCTTTATTAAAAAAAAACATGTCTGCTCAAGGAAAATAAATTAATACATGGTCCATATATGAATAGGTACTTCCTATTCCACATATATAATTGATTATTCATCTTTTAAGAGGAAAGAGATATACTGGATCATCAGTCTTATGAAATCATGATCTCTATGTTGATTAGAATTCTTAAGTTTTTCAAAGTTGTTTTCTATTCAATTATGCTTTCTTTCTTTTTTGAATCATTATCATGGTCATCATCTAAATTGTTCTCCTGGTTCCTCTCATTTCTTTCTGCATCAACTCATACAGGATTACCCAATTTTCTCTGATTAGTTATATTCATCATTTTTATGGTACCATATTATTTTATTATATTCAAATACCATAATTTGGCCAGCAGTTTCTTAACTGATAGGCACTCATTTTGTTTCTAGTTATTCACCATAAGACAATATAAATATTTTTGGTGTATATGGGTACTTTCCCTCTTGACTTTTTGGGGGCATATGCATAGTGGGGTATTCTGGGTCAAAAACTATGCATAGTTTTGTGATTTGGTAAGTATAATTCCAAAATGTTTTCCAGAATGGTTGGATGAATTTGTATCTCTACACACATTATATTAGTTCGTTTGTCCTTCTATAACCCCTCCAACAATTGTCATCTTTATCTTTTGTTATCTATGTCAAACTGATTGGTATGAAGTGGGATTTCAATTTAGTCAGTGATTTGGGGTATTTTTTTCATCAAGTTGTTGATAAATTGCCTTTCTTCTTTTTTAAATAACTGTTGGCCACCTTTCTATTGGAGAATGGTTCTTATTTTTTCATGTCCTTTTTGGCATTTTCTTTGTCAATTCTTATGGGTTCCTTGAGGAGTCTGATTTCCTCTTCTCTCATTCTATCATCTTAGATAGGCATTCTTTGACCACTTTTTTCCTTGTTATATAATTTAATCCCTGGCAAGCTTTAACAGGAACCATTTTGAAAACCTGCGAAGAGCAATTGAAGAGGTGTCAATAATTTTGTTTTCTGAAAGCAAACTCTTAATCATTCACTGTTCACAGATCTTCAACTGCTCTTACAAAAGTCTCAAATGTCCCATTTTTATTCCTTCCTAAAGCAGTATTGGTCCTGGAGATCCCTGAGATAGATACTCTTTTAGTAACAGTTAGACAAGGTTTTTCAGCATGGCACTATTTCCTTCTGCCTCTATGAATTTTATCAGGAAAATATTTGTTTAAAAGAAGATGGAGGGTTATGACAGGGACTACATAGGTAAGTTAATGTGCCCATGTTTCTACTCTGGAGTTTGAGGAATTTTCCATTCCATTCCACATGTATCCATTTGACTTTCTGGCTCTGTATTAGATTCTGAGTAAAGACAGCCTTTTTGCCAGACTCCTTGAAATAATATGTTGAGTGTATTCTATTTTCTCTTCTCACAAACATTTCTGTGCATTAAGTTACAGTAAGACAAACATTGAATCCTTGAAATAAATTTCATTAAGTCATGATGAATTTCTTTCCTCTCTTAGATTTCCAGTGCTATCTTTCTGAGTTTACACTTTCTCAGAGTGTTTAGAATGTAATGCCTTTGTGAAAACCTAGAGATTGTCCTATCTTAGCATTTTCAGGATTCTAGGGACTTAGATAAGAATTATAAGCAAGTCAAGGCAACTTACTATCAGGCTACAAAATTTAGGGAGGGGAGAAAGCTCTACTTAGTGTCAAGTATGCAAATTGCCCTATCAGTTGGGTATAGTGGAAGGAATATTGGACTCCGAGGAAGAAGAGACTTGGATTTGTACACTGCTTCTGACACTTACCAGTTGTGTAATTCTGGAAAAGTCACCTAACTTCTCTGAATCTCAGTTTTTTAACTTGTAAAGTGGGGATAACAATCTTGGATTATCAATCTCAGAGGAATATTATGAGAAATGCATATAAAAATTTGAAAGTGCTATAGAAATGCGAGTTTTTCCTGATAAGTAAACATTATTAAGCACTTAGTTATTATCTGGTGTAGGGTCATGGGAACAATGCAGTCAAGGGCACAAATAAAAAAATCCTCAATTATCAAACTTTTGTGTATTCCACTTGTAGAAGAGTTTCTTACTCAGGTAATTATTGTACTTGATAGCCAATGAGGTCCCTTCAGAATCTCAAATTCTCTGATGCAGTATCATTGAAATCACTAATCAGTCAATCCAACAAGAAGTATTTATTAAACATCTGCTATGTGCCAAACACTGTCCTTGGTGCTGGGGGTACAAGTACAAAGAATCAAACATTCCCTACTCATAGGAAGCTTACATTCTAATTGGGGAGACAACAAGTACATACATATGTATATTATATTCAAATTCATATTTATTAGCTTTATATTTATGCTGTATAAAATGTATACAGCAAAAACATAAACTTGGTATATACAAATCAGTGTCCAGAGCTAGGAATGGTAAAAAAGCAAGGCACATTTTTGGGTGCTGAGGAAAAAAATGTCATACTATATTTCCTTCCTGAATTTTTTTTTCCAAAATAAACTTAAAATATCTCTTCCCCCATTGCATTTCCTTAAAAATGTTTTGATGAGCCAGGCAGATTTCCCTATTAATAATGAATAACATCACAAAAGCTAAAGTACATTATTTTCATTACATGAAATTGAAAATCTTTTGCATGAACAAAATCAATGAAGCTAGAATAAAATGTGAAACTGTCAATTGGAGAAAACATCAACCAAATAATAAGTAAGCATTTATTAATTATTCTAGTTATTGTGCTAGATGCTGGGAACATAAATAAAAAAGCAAAGCAATCTCTGTTTTTTTTTTGGAAATGACATGCTAAGGGAATCAGAATATAAAAAGGAATTGTGGCCAGAAAAGGGAACTTTGGTTTAGTTAGTCATAGGCAAAGTGATTATGACTGGCATCATAGTATAATAGATTGTCATAGCCTTTCTAGAAGAAATAGTAATATTGATGTAATTATTGGTTTCTGAGCATGATATGAAAAGAAGTTGCATGATATGGTGAGGATGAGGAGGAATGAAGGACCAACCCAATAGGAATGATGTCAAGATATCTGCACTGTCTAGACATTGCTGCTCTCATAGGTGACTGGATGGAATAAGGGAGGTCTTAGGAGTCAGAGACTGGCTAGAAATAGAGAGGTAGGTAAGTATTAATGCAATTATCCTCCAATTTGGGCAGTTCTGCCTAAGGGTAAATCTGAAAAATGGGTGGATTCACTAGGGATTGAAAAAAGGCAGGTCTCTAGAGGTACAGTAAAAGAGATTCACTTCCTCATGGAAAATTCTGAAATGACAGGGAAGGGATAATTAGAAGTCATAGTGTTTCTTGTTTTACACTTTAAGTGCAATTGCCAATCCTTCTCTTCTGGTATATGGTATGGGTTACTTCTTGATATAAGTCATATTAACAAGCCCTTCTTTTACTCCCTTTCTGGTAAAGGGGAATAAAAACTTACCTCAATTCAACTCCAGAATCCAACCTTCAGACACCCTCTAACTGTAAGGACTTTGAAAATCTGAAGGCATCACTATTTTGGTTGGTAGTAAAAATTTAAAAACAAATAAACCTGACTCGTAGAATTTTATTAAGGCAAATATCAATGCACCTTCTCTGCCCTTTCTTCCACCATCTCCAGGTCGAATGCTTGGCTATCTAGAAGATCAAAGATTGCCTATTGGTATCTGCACTCAACTGAATTATGTCCCAGTGTGATTTCTTTAGCAACAGATGGGAAGAACTAGCCCTTAGCACACCCTATGATGAACGTGTCCAACTGACTTCATGGAAACTTAGATCTCATATACATCAAGAACAGGTTTATGTTCTAGAATTATAAAAAGGTCATAGGATTATTATATTATATAAAAAGATCATAGGATCATTATATTGAGAGCTAAAAGAGATTTTAGAAATTATCTAGTCCAACTTCTTCATTTTACAGAAAAAGAAACCGAGACCCAGGCTTATATGGCTACTAAGTAGTAGTCCTTTTAGCTTGAAATCCAGGACTCATAGGATAATAAATCTAGAGCTTGAAGGGATATTAGAGCCCCTCTTCATCCAATTCCCACATTCTACTGAAGAGAAGCGGAAAGCAAAATGATGGCTTTCTTAGAAGTATAAACTTTCAGAGATGGGATTTGAACTCATATTCTCTAACTCCCAAGTCTAGATTTTTTCCACAACAGTATACTGCCTCATCTATTATCAACATGGGTCATTTGCTCTTCTTGCTCTATAAAAATTGGATCATTCCTAAAATGGGTGAGTCACTTCTACACCAAAGCATGATTATTCTCATTTGAAGCTGGATTGCCATGTTTGAAGTCTCATCTAAATCTATCTTAAATCTGTATCTTACTCATGAGTACATGATAGGTATTGAGGAAAGATTATCCCCAGGAGAAGGAGCTGGGGCAGATTATGTTGGAAGTCTTGTGTCATGACCCAAGCACTGAGTATGGAGTTAAATGACCAGATCTTGCCTCTTACACTACAAGGTAAGACACCCTCAGAAAATCACTGGTCTCTAGGTTTGTGGCTAACTTCTCCTCTTCCTCTTAGAGACAACCCTTGCATTTTTCCTATTCCGTATCCCTTATCCTTACAAGTCATCCATTTCTTCATCTGGAAAAAAAGTCAGATAGTTTGACGTATCTGACAATGGGAGCCCCTTTTAAGCTCTAGGTTCTGACAGCCAGGAGAGTGACTTTTGGGAACCTCCTCAATGAGTTTTTCCCTCAATTATTGAGGGGGAATTTGATTGTTCCAGTATATGGAATCCAGTACAACTTCTCCAATTAGCGTAGAGATGGTCGTTCTGGGAGGCAGCAATGTCATAAGTTAGAGAACTATTAGTTATCAATTTCACCTGCTATTGGAATATTTTTGGTCAATAGAATTCCTCACAGATACTTATTTAGATGAGTGACTTTGGGTGAGTCATTTAGCCCCTGTTTGCCTCAGCATCTTTAACTATAACATGGGGATCAAATGGCACTTACCTCCTGAAGACTGTTGTGAAGAGCAATTGAGATCTCTGTACAATACTTAGCACACGGTTGTACTTAATATATATATATGTATATGTATATATATACATATTTAAAGAATATTATTCTTTCTGAAGCTTCACATGTGTCATTTGGTTCAAATATTGATTTCTTTGAATTCTGAAGCAGATAGAAAATTTAAGGAATATTCTCTAATATGTTCATTTTATTTGTGAAGAAACTGGGGATGATGGGTGTGGAATGATTTTCTTTAGTGAAGGACAGGGCTGCAACTAGAACTCAAATCTTCTGAGCCCCAGAACAACAAGCTTTCTACTACACCACTGGATAAAAAACAGAAACAAAGAAACAAAGCTATAATATGGTGTCATGGATGGCATCCAGAATAGTGTGAATCAGACAAAACTAGGGTCTTTCCTCCAAACTGTGATTAGGTTGGCATATCCTACTTGGCACACCATGGAGCTGACTAAGAATACATCTTTCATTTACCACTGTCTCCTCATGTTCTGATGCCTTTCTGTTCCTCTTCTTAGCATGAGCTGTCAGTGAAGCCAGTATTCCCGAAGGACCAATTGCTCAAGGAGTGTAGCCTATTGGAAGACTGTTCCCTATCTCACAAGTTCTTACTCCTACAGGGATTGAGGACATGCCCTGGAGAAAGGGAGGGAATGAGAAGGAAAAGTGGATGCCATGGCCATCTGGGAATAAGGAAGTACCACATTCCCTCAGGATTGCAGGAGGCAGAAGTGAGAGTCACATTGATTATATAGATTGCTCTATTCATCTTGAGGGCTAAAGTAGACAGGGTGAAGCTTCCTAACATGACCCCATGTGCAAGCGAACAAGGGGCAAATGCTACTTTAGTGTTAGAATTGCAGAGGCATTGGGAGCATTTTCTCCTTCAGACCCCAAGCATTCTGCAAATTAAAAAGTAGTAGAATTGAGAAAATGTAGCATCAATTCAAGAGACAAAAATCTGTGAAATATAAAACACTATTTTGGAAAGGGTAAATCTGAAGACATTTTTCTGAATTGTCCAACATATTGAATTCCCTATCTTCAGCCCTTGTGATGTCGGGTTCAGAGGGCTGCCCTTGGTATGTGAGGGACCTAGATTGAAGACCTACATCTGACTATTTACCAGTTGTGGAAATTGAGCAAGTACTTCTACTACTCTGCCTCAGTTTTTCCACCTGTAAAATGGGAATGAAATTAGAACCTACTTAATGGAAAGATTGTGAAATCAAATGAGATAATTTATTTTACTTTTCAAAAATTAAAGTATTCTCTATATTGGATTTTTGTTATTAATAATAATGTTTACATAAGGAAGTACCTGGACATAAGAATATGCTTATTTTTTTAAACACTTAACTTCCACCTTAGAATCAATACTATACTGGTTTTAAGGCAGAGAAGTGATGAACTAGGCAATGGAGGCTAAGTGACTTGCCATGGGTCACACAGCTAGGAAGTTTCTGAGGTCAGATTTGAACCCAGGACCTCTCCTCTCTAGCCCTGGCTCTCAATCCACTGAGCTATTCAATTGTCCCAAAATATGATTATTCTTGAGGACAGGAGGGAAAATTTCCCATAATGATATTTGTATTTGTTATTTTCTCTTTACTAGGCAATGTAATGAGCAAATAATCCATTATTTTTTTTTAATCACTCCAGTTTTATTGATGTATGGATACCCTTGTACCAATGCAGATTGACCCATCTTTTTTTTTTTTGCAATTTATACTCCTGAGAGTTGATTACAGAAGAGGCATCATATACAAACTGCCCACATCAGTTCACTAGTTTAAACCAGGTGAAGAGGTAGTTGGTAATATTTAATAAAAGAAATAAAAACATAATAAAATATAGATAATGTTAATATGTAGTTTTTAAACTCAATGTGTGTTAAGGATCCTTCTTTACTTTTTCAAGGCTTCTGTTTTCTTTTTAACTGTGATACTACTGGCTTAGGGAACAGCTCTCAATATGTGTTGAGACTTGAACCCATATTTGCTTAGCTCTAAGGCCAACCTTCCATCCACAATTCCATACTGCCTTGATTTGTGTCTACTCAATATACTATATATTTATATGTATACTACATAATATATATTTGTGTATATTCTATATACGACATTGTATTTGCCCCCCCCCCCCATTTATGCTTAACCATAAGATAAGTCTGAAGGAGATGGAAGCTTCGACGAGTCACTGGATAAGAGAGTTTGGTAGGAAGTTATTTCATGAAAATCATTAAAACATTCTAGCTCTTGCTAATATTTAGTCTTCAAGTGATTCATCTGGCTGCATTTGACATAAATCAAGGGCTCAAAAGAGCCTGAAGTATGGTTATTTCCATTAGATGAGATATTCTGGTCACCCATGGATAGGAGAAGTACTGAGAAAACTACAATGACAGCCTTGTCTTAGCACTGTTCCTTGGACACAGTAGATAATTAGTAATATAGACCATTAATAAATACTTCCTGCATTTTATTGTATTAAAACAAATTGAATTGAATGGAGGAAGCATCAATCTATCCAAATAAAAAAAAAGATCTGAATGTTTTAGTGGACCACAAAATCCAGGTAAATCAACAGTGTTCTAGGAGAGCCAAGGAGACAAGTGTTTATTCAGAGACCTAAAGCACCTAGGTTTGGGGGACTTATCAGCTGTCACTCCTCTTCCCTGATCAGTCTGTCTCTGGAGTAGTGTTCTGCTCTCCACACACTATTTTAGGAAAGACATTAATAAATTGGTAGGCATTCTGGAGTATGGTCAGTCATCTCTCTTACACAGCACATGCTCATCAATTGAAAGAACTACAGATGCTTAATACGAAAAAAGGAATCTATGGAGTGATAGGATTCTTAAGTTCAGATTTTTTTTCTAAAGATTTTTCCTGGGAAAAACAGATTAACCTTTTTTTTTCTTTCCCTGTTTGGCTCCAGAGGATGATGGAATTTAGATCAATGGCTATATGTTGTAAAGAGGGAAATTTAGGTTGGATATAAGGGAATGCCTTCATTGTTTCCAACAATTAGTCATTCACAATTGGATTGAGTGACCCCTATAGGTAGGCATTTCTCTCTTATTTGAGATCTGAAAGCAAAGACAGGATGAGCATTTGACAAAGCTTTTCATGAGGACATTGTCTTCTAGCTAGGGATGACTTCTGAGGTCCCTTTCTACTCTGAAATCCCTTGATTCTGAATCAGAATTGGACAACCCTATCCAGGTTCAAGTTGAAAAATAGTCAACACAAGTTGAAAAACATGGTAATGTTTATTAATGATGATCTTTTTTTAAAAAAAAATGAAAGCCATGGACGTCCAAACACAAACTGAATCACTTACGGCAAACTGAAGGCACACTCTCCCACATTTTTATTTATTTTTATTATTTTTATTTTTTACAAAAATTATGACATATGCTTTGTTCTTTTCTGATTGGTGGAAATGAGGCTGAGGACACTAACAATCCTGTTAATTACACCATGTAACATAGATTTCAACTCTGCCAATGGCATTTAGCAAATGCTCCCTTGGTATTAATTTCATCTGCTGACTTTTTTTGTTTGTTTTGTTACAGTATTTATAAAAACCCCTTTAAAGCTTTAATGACTATGATTTACTTCTACACAGAAAAATCCAGCTCATTGGCTCCAAAGGCCTCAAATGCTTGACTAGGGTTTTGTCAGTATCCTGGAATGGAAACATGGAATATTTTCTGGGAAACACATGGGGCTGGGAAGCCCATGACTTGTTTTACTCTTCAGAGAGCTGAAAGACAAAACTCATCTCATCAAGTTAAACATTTCCCATGTGGTTTAGATTAATCCATAATGGCTGACCATCAGTTTGAATTAGCAAAAAAAGAAAAGAAAAGAAAAGCTCTATATTCCCACCTTTGTTTATGCAGATATATTTGCATCATTTTTATATTAATTATTTGTGTTATTTTTCAGTGGGAGCAGGAGAAAGAACCCTGTAGTTGCCACTATGAAAGAAAAATAGGAATAAGGACAAAACAAAACCACCCAAACACCATATGGTTTGTTTCATAGCATGGATCTGGGCTTGTCTGCCATTATATCAAGCTGAATTATATGAGGGAAAAACCTTTCTAAAAAAGAATTCACCTTCCATTATTGGCTCTTTACAAAACTGTCATCCTCTAAGCAGCCTTCTAAATTGAATTTCCATAGCATTTGCAAATATGAAATCAATTCTACAGTAGTATAAACAAAACCCAGGAAAAAGGCACTTATACACAGCAGGTGGTTGGATACTCAATTCTATCTTCTATGCAGCCCTTTAAAAAATACCTTGTCAGTTGAAGCTAATTTCTGGCCTGCCCATAAATCCAGCTAAGTTCCAGGATGAGATCAAATCAGAATGCTTAGGAAAAGGGATTAAGAGGGGGTCACTGATGATTTTATATCAACTGGAAACTTCTGATGAGACCTTGGATAGGTGTGTGAAGAATACACTGGCATAATATCAAGTGCAGAAGAGGTTAGAAGGTTGTTAGAGAATCTCTCAGTTTACTGACTAAAAAACCCAAACAATTGTCACAAGGGAGAGCTTGACAAGATAATTAGATGAATGATAACAAAATCTCAGCAGGGAAGTGCCCATAAATTGAATTTATTTGGGAGCATGTTTTCACAAGTATCACCAAATTATCTAATTTTCGCTTACATTAAAAAGTGATAGCCTATAACAACTAATTACTGGAAAAGGAGGAGAAGGCCAATACTTTGAACTAATAGTACATAAGAAAACAAAATTACAAACATCAAAGAGCCGCCATGATGGTTGACAGCTTCCTATGAATTCTTTTGGCCATTTTGCCTCTGAAAATATTTCAGTGAAAATCACAAGGCAAAGAATTCCAGTAATTCCTACAAAGCACTGTGTTTCAAACTGCAGCACACTGATAACATATTCAGGTTCTTTTCACTTGGTCAAGAATACTGTTTTTCATATAAGCATAAATATAAATGGTACACTCATTAAAAGAGGAAACATTGGAGACGTAAGGCTTTTTTTGGAGCATAAACAAATAATCCCATCTTGTTTACTTATAGGAAAGATCTGACATATAGATGGCTTAGTTCCTTGTTCTGCAGCTGTCTAATTTCAAAATGTGCCAATTAAAATATATAGCTAGAGCAATGTTAAAACTAGCCTGGACATTTTCAACCAGGAAGAAGAAGTGAAAAACCATTGTTTTACTGAGACTTCCAATCACAAACTTTTAGTTCAAACTCTATAAGGTAATATATTGGGTATTTCAATGCTTTTGCACCCAAATGACCAGATGAAATCATGTGCCTGTCATTGTTTCAGGATCAGAGCTACTTGAAACTAGATTTGACATCATTAGCATATTCAGCAAAACACAAAGAAAAACATAAAAAAGACTCTTCCCTGTTCCCACCTGAATTTTCTAAAGCAACTCCACAAATCTTCTAGAATAACTTGGAAAAATAAATGTATACAATAAAGAAAGATGGAAATGAAAGCAGTGTATTTCTTGGTTTTTAAATTTTGAATTCCATTTCTAAATAACCTTGCTTATTTGTACTTGTCTCATTGAGAGGCAGCAGGGAGTAATGTATAGAGTGGTTTCTGTTCTCTAGTTTTGCAAAATGCCTCATACATAGTAAGCTCTCAGTAGGTTTTTTGATGGACTAGCCATACGTGTAGTCAGGAAAATTGTGTTCAAATTCTGCCTTGGGCACTTAGTATCTGCATGACCTTAGTCAAATCATTTAGCTTCTCCTGGTCTGTGACCTACTAAGATCCTTCCAGGTCTAGATACCATGGAAGGGGACAGAAACTCCAACATAGTTAATAAATTCAAAAAGACATTGAGTACATTATGTGATTGCTCACAATCTGCTTTGTTTTGGAAAAAAATCTAAATTTCAAGTGAAAATTGTCATTGAATGAATTAAAATATTGTAAGAGATACTGATCTGTTTCATTAGATGGAGTATCTTCATCATTGATTTCACAAATTCATTGGAATGCTAAAGAAAACATTAAAAATATTCCTTACTCTCCTATTGTGTTTCATCTTTAAAAACATTTTTAATGATTGATTCAATTGGGACACCATTTTATTGGCAGAAAATCCATGGCTGTCAGTATTACCAAGCATCTGCAGTCTTATTCATCATACCAGAATCATGTGGATTTTTAAAAACAATTGCCAAATTTATGTCATCTTTACCTTGTACAATATGATAACTTTAGGACAACAGAAATCAAAAGTTTCAAAAGAAGAAAACTGTAGGATCATGTTCTGTTATTCGAAATCATTTCTTCCCATAAGAAGAAAAAATAAAACCGGTATCAGACATGATACATAAATATATACAATTTAACAAGTAGCTAGAAGGTGAGAAATGGATATGTGGCCACCATTAAAATATTACAGAATGTGACTTTGGTTCTGCCAAAGTTACAAAAAAACGCCAAAAAAAATCATACTTATTTACTCAGATCTCATGTTATGGTCTTGAAAGTTTGCATTAATTTTTATTTTTTTGAATAATGAACATAGAAAAATGCATTCTTCCTCTGAATCGGTATTTCAGATGGCAAACAATTCTCTTGATTTGTTAACAATGATGGTTCACAGTCTAAACACACAACCACAACGGCCAGTAACTGCACAGAGACCATTGGATTTTGAAGACAGTTTTCCATTTGATACTTCTACTGGAAACTTTCATTTATAAATAGAGAATAATGTACACACAAAATCCTAATGATAGATTCATTATTTTTTTTGGGAGGTGGTGACGATGCTTGAGAAAGCATTGAAAAAGAAAGGAAGCGTGAAAGATGGTGGTTTTTATTTTTTAGTGTCTGGTTTAATGTCTTTGTCAGTGCTCATAGATCCTCTTAGAAGGATAACTTTTCACCCACTATTATATGAAAGTTTAATCACCTTCTATTATAAACAGGCCATTTCCATTCCACAACACAAAAGCCATTTATTTCAATCAACCTCTTCCCAGATGACCAAAAAATGGAGACTTTTTTTTTCATCATATTTGTAGTTAGGGACATATTATCTTGTTTGAATAACAGAGATCTGCACAATAGAGGACCCATGCCACTGATACTTTCTGAGGGTGATAAGCTCATCACCTTCAGCTTTTTATGAGGAACTGAATTCAAGGTGCCTGGCTCCCAGCATCTTTCCATCTTCTAGAGTGCCCACCCTTGAGTCAACTGTGCCTTGTTAGAATCCCTTAAAGCACAGCTTGCTTGCTACCTCTTCAATGAGTTCTTTCCTGATGCTCCTCTCCAAGTGGCTAACACTTTCTCCCTCTTGTAGTGACTTTACATTACTCTGAATATATTTGATATTTATTAATTTGTTTATGCATTGAGTTCATATGATATTGTTTTAGCCTTTGTATACCCAGCACCCAACCCAGGTTTTTTTCTTATACCAGGAAGCACTCACTAAATATTTGTGGAATTGAATTGACTCGTAGAAGTCACATGGTGGTCTTCAAAAACCTAACTAGTCTAGTGAGATGACTCGTTAAGCTGTCATCATTACTTTTGTGGTTTTTTTTTAAAAAATGACAAAACAGCAAGGAACATTTTAGCTCTTTAATGAGCAAAGATTCAGGTCTCTTAGCATTGGAATAATAATCATTATCCAGATTATCTTTATTTCACTCAGTGGCCAGGAACATGGCCAAGAAGTACAAAGTAATTTCCATTAAGTAGTATACAATTTTTTTTTGTGTGTGTAATAAGCTTTCATTCTTGAAAAAGAGTAACTGAAAAAGAAATGTTTCTGTTACTGCAGTTAGTTTGTCAGAGAAAGTTCTTTGCATTATCTTACAAACTATCAAAATTGCTAGTAATCTGAAAAAATGTAAAAAAAAATCACATAACTTTAGTCTAATAGAAATATAGTACAGGTCAGAGAGAAAGTATTTATCAGGGATGTGCTCTTAAGTCCATCTCATTTTTTTTCTTTTAATATAAATGTACATCTGATTACATATACAAACATTTGGAAAGGTCTGTGATATACTGGTACTGGTAAACAACGGGGGGAATGGAGAGTTTCCTGTGATCTTAGAACAATCGCTGAAAATCACACATATAGGAATGACTAAACCCCTCCAGTTTGGGTGACTCTCCTTGTCGAACCTCTCTATCTACGCTGGATGCTAGCTAGAGATCTCATCAGCAAATTCTGGTGAATGGACTTCAGTGAGAACGATATGAAATGTGAGGAGGAATGTGACTTTTTTATCGAAATAGTATTAGTAAACATTTTGTCATGCAACATGAGTAAATCAAGAATCGAGAGCTGTAATCAGAGTGGCAATATTGGGGCATCCTTATATCATAAAATACCATTGTAAATAAATCTTTGGACACACTTCACCTTACCAAGAGGAACAAAATACAGTTTTAACCAAAGCACGGCAAATTATAAATCCTTCAACACAAGTCCCATTTGGGTAATATGTCTATAAATTATTTAGATGAAAACATAAAAGAACATTAAAAATACAGAAAGTTGTTTTGTTTTCTCTCTGGGATTCCTATCAGCGAGTGTTCACCCCTATCCCTATAGTTTCATCAGCTACTTTTCATAACTAACACCTTCTATTCCAGAAGCTACTCTAAATGATCCTATTGCAATAACTTCTGCCCCCCTTACAAATCTTCTTTGGATTCTGCCAATTGATGGAGGAAGCTTCTATGAAAAAACTCCAATGGGATGAGAAGAATTTTAATTGCAGCTTAATCAGCAGCACAGCCACCAAGCATATCAATGATCATGCACATCGTGCTAAAAATCCCCAGTCTCCTAGATCCCCCACCAATTTATACTGACAGCACTTATGTGAAAATGTTGACCCTGCCAGGCTTCACTTTGCTGTTTGACCAGCAGGTTTCAGCATGAGCCTTGCTCTACTAAGGCCGTTAACAGCACTGGTGTTTTTGTGTATTTATCCAAATAAGTTAATATGGATTACACAAGAAAACAGTTCCAAATAAAAACTGGTGAAAATTATCTGACATTCCATTAGTGTGTCCCTTGTGCATATTTATAGATTTTTTTTGTTCTTTAAATTTCAGTCATAGTTCTTTCCTGTTTGGTGTTGCACATGCCTAATTCCATTAAGTAACTCAAATCTTCAAAAAATTAATACTTGAATGCGAATGAAAAAAGTATCATTCAGAACAACTGCTTCAAGCAATCGAGATCAGTTTTTTAGGTTCATTTGTGTAACTATATACAATTCATTTTTTTCAAAACCTCAAAAGTTCTTGATATGTATATTCACATAATATTCCTCCTTATTTAAATAGTAAGTCTTTGTAGGTTGAAAGCCAAGCAATCCCCAGTAATTGCTTACTGTAATCCGTCAAAAAATAGAGTTTGTTTCATCTTGTCTGGCTATACCCTGGTTGTTGAATGTGAGTGGGGGTGGGGGTGGGGATGGGGCAGAGTATTGTTCTGTCCTCCAGTAAATGTGTTGAACGTGTGTAAGGGCTGGATTCCTGGTATAGTGTTGGGAATCATTGTGATGGTGTTGGGGGTCATTAAGGGAACATCGTCAGGAGACCTCCTCATAGCTAGTGTGTAGTCTGGGGGACAGGCGGTCCGGAGAACCACCTCATGTGGATGGATAGACTCACATTCATGATCCAAGTCTGTGTGCTTCATTTGGAGGGACATTATCTCCTCTTCTTGTGCGTGGGTAAGGTCATTGGTCGTCGTGCGTTGAGGGCTGCATCTCCTATGCACGTCGTGTCTTCTCTTATCCTTCTTGTAGTAGAGAGCGGCAAAGGCTAAGATATTGAGGAATAGCAAAGATGCCCCAACGGCAATGGTCACGCTCAATTCTGTGGAGTAGTCCCGTTGATCCACGGAGAATGGACTTGGTTGCTGCTTGGGATCATCTTGCTTGGCTGTAGGAAAGGCTGACGTGACAGGTACAGAATTCTTCCTCGTTGGCCTGAAGGTAATATCAGTTGAGGGCACTTTAGTTGTAGTAGAGGTATACTGAGAAATGTCATTGAGATTGTGCAGATGAGGTACCAGCTCCAGCCAGAGGTTCACCTTATTGGCCCGATAATGCTCCTTCACTCTTGGTTTTAATCCGATATGGAGATAGAGTTGATCTTTCTGTGAATATCTGGTCCATGCTACCTCTTCAAAACGGTTAGGCTTTGTGTGGATAAATTTTGTGTCTTGAGGGACAGGTTGATTTGGATCACTGTGGGAAGACAAAAAGAGAAAAAGGGTACCTTAAAGTAATTGGGAAATGGATAGGCAATGTTCATATTAAAAATAGATAGATTGATAGCGTCTCATTTCAGAGGCAATTAGAAGCAATATCTGAAATAGAAATTTGGAGTTTATAATGATATCAGTCAACGTAATCACTTATTATGTTACTACTTTTATGTGTCCAGGCACTTAAATACAATGAAAGACTCTCTTTCCTCAAGAATCTTATATTCTATTAGGAAAAGTGGAAATCCAAGGGCCAGCGACATGTTGGCTTGGGCAATAAATACTTTACATAAAATAAGCATCTAGATACTTAAATTCATTTTGGAGTAGTCTCATGTCTTCCTGAGAACAAGTAACAATATAACAAGTTTTTATTTTTTCACTTGTAATTCAATCATTATTTCATATTGGGTTTTAAAATGGGAACTACAAAATTGCAATTAGTCTAGTAGATTGAATGTACCTGCAATGTCTTTCAAAATGGAGTAATTTGTGTTTTCTAAGGGAAAGTGTTTTCTTTATCCATTATGATTCTTAAAAATTGTACTGAAAAGGGAAAAAAGGAAAATGTTATTTTTCCCCACATTAAGAAAAAAAACAAAACCCTTACCTTCTGTCTTAGAATCAGTATTAAGTATCAATTCCAAGGTAGAAGAGTGATAAGGGGTCGGCAATTGGGGTTAAGTGACTTTCCCAGGGTCACACAGATAGGAAGTATCTGAGATCAGATGTAAATCCAGGATGCCCCATCTTTGGGCCTGGCTCTCTATCCATTCAGCCACCTAGCTATGCCTTCTTTCCATTTTAAATACCAATTAAACCCTGTTTGGCTACATTCACGAGTATATCACTATATGGATTTTCTTCTCCTTTTGCTAAAAAGAACATCATTTATTCTTAAATATTAAAAAAAGATGATGTTGCCATTAAGTTAAGATTTAACCTCATCCTTTGGCATGGTACTTACCCAGTTTTGGCAAAATTTGTCCAATAAGTCATCACCACTGCACTCAGCATCACATCATTTTTAGAGAAATTACAAGGAAACAACTCTGTTGGACCAATCATGGGGATTCCCAACACATAAGGAACCTCATCTCCATGAGCTGCATCAGCCCAAGCTGGAACTTGATCTGTTTGGCAATGATGGTAGAAGGCATAGAAGTATGTAGGTGAACCAAAGTTTGAATGAAGGTCTGCTGTGGCCACTGCTGGTGCCACCCACTGATGATCAGTAAATAAAGCCAACAGGGTCTTCCGCCTAGTCTCAGGATTATGTCGGTCTGCCCAGTCTGTATACATAAATTTAATAGTCTCCCTCAAAACATCTTTGCCTTCAGGGTATCCATATAAATTATCAACAAAATTGGAGACAGCAAAGTCAAAATCACTAGCTGAAATTCCATCTTCGCTATCTACTATATTTTCTACAAATTTTAATCCTTCCCCTTGGTTAACACCCAACATTATATCATAGTTGAGGAATTCTCCTTGCTCCATCAATATTTGAGGGTCGTCTGGTATGACATCACCATCAATTACTGGTCCAAAGGCTATGTGGTATCGAGCTGGTTGGATATCTTGGTCAATAAGTTCTTTATAAGGCTTCTTCTGTAGACATTCAACTAGCTCTACAGTATCAGACATGTTGCAGCCAACTTTTGTAGCCAACATCCTGGCATATTTTGCAGGCTGGAAGCTAACAGCCCAGCTGGAGAGAGCTGTTCCACTTTGAGCTATTGCCCGTTGAAAGAGTCCTATGAGAAAATAACAAAGAAGACTAAGATGACCTTCAAACACTTTGAAAAGTTATGGTAAAACAATGGCTGATAAAATAGCATCCTGTCTTTCATAGGAGTCAAGAGCAAATATAATACTTCTCCCAAATCTCCAGTATTTCCTCAGTGGACATGTTGTTAGATTAAAAGAGGGACATAAAGTCCTTCCTAGGATGCGCTCAAATAGGTGATACCCCTTGAGAGAGTCACCCATTTTTTTGGAGGGGTAAGGTTGGGGGGTGGACCAGGAGAACTCTACAGAGATCAAGGAGGTTGGGAACAAGAGGAGGAAAACGAACAGATGTGGTGCTTTTCTAGGACAGTTATCCATTTTCCAATCTGTACAAAACCCTCTCAGCCAAGCAAAGTCAAGGCAAAGTGGGTGGCAGAGGTATTACTTTCCTGACAACACACAACATCTGGCTAACTTTTGTCCTTTTGGGTACCTCTCATGGCTTCTTTTCCTTCTCCAAAACTCTTTTTAAAATAAAATTTTACCTGTATAGGAAGGTTGAGTTTGGGTGTGGGGCTATACCTTTGAGTAAACTTATGGCTTCAGGAGGGATTTTCCTTCCTAGTCTCGGAGGTACATCCAACAGAATGCTTCAGGCAGACTCTTTTTAATCACACATCTTGGACATAGTAAGCTAAATTTTTATCACTCAGAGTAATCTGTGTTGCCAGGATGTTTTGACTATGTTATAACCAAGACCACTGATTTCACAAAGGTGATTCTACATTCCAGTCTCTTGGGTGTAAACTATTTTTTAAAGTGAAGATTGGGAAGTGTTTCATATATACTGTTTTTCAATTGCTTGCATTTAAGGATTATGAAACATTAGTTAAAGGTTACATAGTACTCAAAATCCCTAATGGGATGTATCTAGCTGCTAGGATCTTTTCTAATGAAGTCCCAGCTTAAAATATAATTTAAGATCATATATTTTCCAGGAAAAGCAAAAAGTACATTTTACATAATAATCCAAATATTGTCTTCTGATGTGGTTATTTGATACAATTCTCAATTATTCAAATATACAAATGAGCTGATAACTTCACAAGAGTAAAAAAGAATCAAAGCTAAAATCAAAACCAACCTTTCAGAAATATAATTTTCAAAACAGAAATAAATCAAAATTCTAAAATGTATTTTGATGTTTATTTTTTAAAAAATCATAAGGAAACTATCTAAGTTTATTTAGGTTTCCTGAAATCTTTAAGTTTACCCTGCCACTGAGTGGTAGTGCCTGGACTTTTATACTATCGATGCTTATTTTTAATTAATTTTATTTTATTATTTTATTTATTATTTTAATTAATTTTAATTAAATTCAAGTACAAGGTAGGTTCCTTGAGTGTAGTGACAATTTCTTTTTAACATTTGTTTTTGTTACACTTAGACATATTAGCTACTTAACAAATGCTTTGTTGGATTAGAGCAAAATTAAATTAACATAGTGAATTGACAATGCAAAAAAGTAAGATAATGGATAAAATAATATTAAGTGGGTATAGTTTGCTGTTCAGGAGCAGATTTGAATGGCTCAGAGATATTGATATTGATTCTGTTTGGGAATAAGGAACAGGAAGCAGAGCCTTTCAGATTGGGTATTTCATGAGGTTCATTGATTATGGGAATTTTTTGATGTGATATAGTTGAAGACAAAATGTGGAATATTGGATGGATTAATGTCCTTTGGGATATGCCTGTGATTGAACCCATTTCAACTTGATATAGATTTTGAATCAGAAAGTTCATAGATTCAGATCTTGAAGGGGCCCACGAGGTCTCTAATCCATCTAAACTGGCTCCTAACTTGTACAGATGAATAAACTGAGGCCCGAGAGATATGAGTGTTTTATCCAAGATCAAATAGATACAAAGTAACCAATCCATTATTTGAACCCTGTATTTTGATTCTGGTCAGCCCTAAATCTGTTCTCTCCACTATATCATACCAAAGGAGTAATATGAAAAGACAAACGTTCTACAGCATCAGCTACTCCAAATTAAGTTATTTTTGGTACAAATTAATTTGTGCAAAGGAATTACAAAAATTCTCAAAAAATGAATGGTGTTGATTTTCAAATGCTGAAATATTCTTGAGTAATAGTATTGAGTATTTTTGAACCCCTATTGGTTAAGATCAAGTTTTTTAATGTGAAAATCTCAATAGACCATATATAATAGAAATATGGTTTTGATATCATCCAAATTTGTGATGTCTCTTACATTATGAGAGTTGGTTTGACATTATTTTATGTCATTCTCTCTTAACAGAGGGTGAGAAAATCTTATACAAAAGGAAAACATGGAATATAATATTCAATTACTATTAAGAATATAATTTTAATAGGACCTCATAATAGTTTATTTTGGGGGCAATGATACATTTATTTTGTAGCCTCTTGGTTTTATAATGAAAATACACATTTCATTTAATGCGTACATGATTTGACCATCAGTAGAATGGGGTATATTATATAGCAAGCCATTTTTTTTAACAAGGTGGTATGTTGCTTAAAACCCATTTTTGTTCTCTGAGTATAAGGATAGTACTAAGGAATATTCCAAGAATAAGACTGTTTACTAGAATGTACTAAGTCACAAAGAATACCTTGACAAACATTATATTGTTATATGGAGTACTTAAATAATTCTTGTTCAAGTCATTTAGACATATGAGAGTTGGAATAGAAAGCTAACACTGCACCTTAATTTGGATCTCTTTTTTTCTACTTTAATTTTAAGTTTTACTTTTAATGGATTGAGTTATCTTTAGTAACCTCTTTAATTCTAGCAGGAAAATTGGAAAATAATTTTTAAAGTCAAATAATGCCAAATTTGAGGAATTATTCCCATATTTAAATGCAGTAACAGGTTTAGTATGGTCTAGAAAAACACATTTTCTGAAGAGGAAATTCTTTCTTTAGGAAGACACCATCTTATTACAGACAGAAACCTGTAATAATATTCAGAATTTCTATTAGGTGCTGACACCCCTAAATGACATCCCAATAAAGGATTGTACATAAAACATATGAACAAATTACAGCTCAAACAATAGACAATTCAATGAACACATACATTTAGTTGATGACAAGTTACCTTTCTATAATTCCATATGAGAAAACTTGTGTTACCACACAAATAGATATTCTGTCTCCTCTCACATAAACTTTAGTTTTACAAATAAAAATGCTTCATAAATTAAACCCAGCATAACTTGTTGGGTCTTTGCTTAATAAGACTTTATAATTTAGAAGAGTTATAGTACACATTTAAATATTCTTATCTTATTCTCCCTTTGTACATATTTATGTCTATGCAACTATGTTGTTTTTGAATTGTTTCAGTTGTGTGCAACTTTTTTGTGACCCCATTTGGGGTTTTATTGGTAAAGATACCAGAGTGGTTTGCCAGTTCCCTCTCCAGCTCATTTTATTGATGAGGAAAATAACTTGTCCAAGGTCACTCAGATAGTAAGAGGTTGAGTCAAGATTTGAATTCAGGAAGATTAGTCTTCCTCACTACAGACCCTCCAGCAATCTATCTATTGGGCCTCCTAGATGACTTACATGCATATGTAAAATAACATAATTATTTATATATATTCATATATAATATGATTTATAATGTTTGTGGTTGTATATAGATTTATGTGTTGTATGGGTGAGAGAGAAGCATAGAATGAATGAGAAGGAATGGAGGGAGATTTCATCAACAATATTCTTCTTTGTGTTCTCTTAAATTTCAAATGAGACCAATTAGATGTAGGTTGGGTTTGCAGTGATGGTAAAATGGAAAAAAAAAATCATTAAATGATAATGTGATTGGACTGTCAATAAACTTTATTTAAAAAGAAAAGGGTGGGTAAGAGCTGTTGATAGAAGGGGAAAATGTTGCAAGGATATTTCATGTTCCCTGTCTTCTACATACATCAAAGGGGAAAAGGAAGCATTCTTGGAATTGAAAATAGGAAAACTATAAAATAAAATGTGTGTATGTGGGAAAAAAAGTTCCCCTTATAACCTGGATGCTTTGACAATTTTGGATCATGCATGCAAAATAATCAGACATTCTCTTCTTGGATGAGAAGTGAAAGGCATCTGAATTCAGACAGACTATTTAGTATCTAATTTTGACCTTTATGTGTAAAAAAAAAGAGAGAATACTAAGTATCTCAAACATTTCGGTAGATCCATTATTTCATTGAGTTAGGAGTTTCCTCTAAAGGTGTAGATTGTATCCCATCCATGCCTTGTTATCCTTTGTAATTCTTGTAAATGTTCTCCCAGAGGTTTACCACAAGGGGGCTATCCAATGTGTTGGAGGCCTCTGAGCTTCCATTAATGTAGATTCTTTAAAATGATTCTTATTTCCTTAAAATCCTGCCTACATTTGTTGGATTTGGTAACAAAAGAGGGAATTTTCTATTCAGATTTCCCTAAAAGGCATCCTTTGCTGGGGTAAGAAGTAGAAGCGGAATGATGACTAGACTAATGTCATTTGGAATCCATCTAAGAGTCTCTTTTCTAAGCTCTGCAGAAGACAGGAGAAAAGTGTTTGACACCTGAAATTTCATGCATAGAAAAACTGGAGAATATATTGATCATAGGTCTGACTGTTAGTGAACTCTATTTCACATTCAGTATGAACAGAGAAGTAGATACATAGCATCACAGAATACCAATGGTGGCGGCATGCAGACACCAAAATTGTCAAAATTTGCAACCGGCATAATACCTTTGGTTGAATTGCTCCAACGGTTACCTTCAGAATAATGGGATAAAGTCAGCAGGTTGACACATGACCCCCCAGCGCCAGATCCAAAAACGGTGATTCTCAAAGGGTCACCACCAAAGAATCCAATGTTCTCACTAGTCCATCTTAGAGCCTGTATTAGATCCAGAAGTCCATAATTCCCTTTTGCTGCTTGATCTCCAGTACTCAAGAAACCTGAAAAAAATATAAAAAGGAGAAAAACCTTTAGAGGATTCTATTGAGTTCACATCTATATTTTACTGTTTTGTTTTGTTTTTTTGTTTTGTTTCTGCTATAGATTATCAACAGATAAATACAAAGTAGTGGAATAAAATTAAAGTCATATATATTACCCTCTGAAAATTAAAGGGTCATAAATTTAGAGCTAGAAAGGACTGCAATTCATTTAGTTAACTTTTTCATATAAGTAAACTGAAGCTCAAAGACTAAAAGACTTCCTCAAAACAACTAAGGGCAGGGATTTGGATAAGAGTCCTTTAAATCTAAATAACAATAGCTAACATTTATATAGTGCCCACTGTGTTCCAGGAACTATGCCAAGTACTCTCCCTATATATTATGATCCTCATAACAACTCTGAAGGATAGGTGCTATCATTTTACAGATGAGGAAACTGAGGCAAATAGGTTAAGTGACTTGCTTAGTATCACACAATAAGTATCTGATGCTGGATTTTTGTCCTCAGGTATATCTTAACTCCAGATCCACAACTTTATCCACTCTGCCTCAAAGAATTATCCTTGCATTAGTTGGTGAGGTAGGGAGATTAGGAATAACTAATGGAATCTGTGTGATAGATTAGAATGCCTTTGATGTCAGGAGAAAGCAAGGAAGGCCTTCTCCCATCCTTTTGGGGTTGCTTCTTTTAGTTAATTTTGAAAGGAATGTACAAAAGTCCATGGGTAGACATGGATAGATGATGATATGTATCATTGCAAGGATGAGATTACAGATTCATTGGAGTTTTGTAGTATCATCTCTTTTTTTGGAAATGCTTTGCAGTCAAATAATGTTGAAGATTATAGCCAGCTGTGGTGATGGGATTCATTTATTTAAACTTAAAGATGTCCTTTTAATGAAGAATCATATAATTATGGAGCAAGGCAGTAAGACCAGGCTTGTCCAGTGGTATCATATATAAATCTTCAAAAGATCCATGATTTTTTTTTCAGCACAGGAAAGTTCTAACATGATTACACCATCCTAGAATCACAGAATTTATGAGTTAGAAGGAACTGCAGCTGCCATCCAGACCAACCCATTCATGAAAGGAATTCTTGCTTTCAAATACACGAATGGCTATTAAATTTCTGCTGGAAGACTTCTAATGGGGGCCAACACTCCACTAACAGATTGTAACCTTTTGGAAGTTTAGAACTGATTTCTTCAATGGTAGCCTGAGAAACAGAGCGACTTGCCTAGGGTCACTTATCCAATGAGTATGAGAGGTGGAATTTACATATCAGCATTTTTGACTCTAAGCCCAGAATTCAATCCAGGACACTATGCTGATTCTGAGAGAATCATGGAAAGAGCCTAAGAATTTATTATAAATGAAGTCAACGCCTCGTAAATGGAGTACTCAAGCCAGACAATTCAGAACTGAATATTGTCTTGTCCTAATGCTAAGAGGTCCTAAATTCTTTAGCTCATTACCCAAGCTCCTAAATGATTTTGGCTAACCACTCGCTTTGACTCAAGATGGGATGACAAGACAGATAATATTAGAGTATAGGAATGCAACACTATAAGTCACTTAATAAGTGAACATTCATTCTTACAGTAGTAGAGTCATTGTTTTTATTTTATTGTATTATCCATAGGGACATTCTGACCATCATCCTTATCTTTCTGATGCTTCACCATGTCCCAGGAAGTTTGGATTCTGTTCCAAGCATACAAAAGTCCAATAGATATGCTTTTATATTATTTAGTTTAGATCTAGGACTCCACTGTAAATTTCTACCTCCAAACCTTGCATATGGCAATCAGAATCATAACCTCCTCCACCAGATCCTTGGAATCTTTCTTTGGAAGATATATATCCATCCCAATTTTGAATATTTTCTCTGTATCTATTCCAACTTGTGCCTGCTTGAGAATCCCTTCTCTAAAATCCCCAGGTACAGATCTAGCCCTTGTTTGAAAATCTCAATCGAAGGGGAACCACATTGGTACTTTGGGGTAGCTCTAATTATTTGAAATCTAATTTTTTTACACCTTCTACATATTTCTTTTCATTTCACTTCTACAGTCAAGGAGATCAAGTGGAATCCTGATTTCCTTCTCTGTGGCAGCCCTTCAAATACTTGAAGACAGCCACTATCATAGCTATCTCTTTCTTGCTTGCTACAACTTTTCTTTCCCAGACTAAACATCACTTGTTCCATCAACTTATTTTCCTGTGGCAAGGATGAGGGCTTTGAATATTTTGGTTGCCCTTCTTTGGAGGATCTCTAGGGAGTAGATTATTAATATCCATCAAAAATTTTAGTGTCCACAATAATATCCATGAGTTATATATAGCACTATAAGGTTTGTAATTAACTTTACAGAGGAAATCTCACAACCATCAAAAGAGGTAGGTACTATGATTATACAGAGAAAGAAACTAAGGCAAGTCAAGTGATGATTTATTTGTCCATTGTTATGAAGCTATTATATTTCTGAAGAAGAATGTAAACTCAAGTCTTCCTTATTCTAAATTCACCATGCTAGATGCTCTTCCCCCTACCTGTCATAATATCATAGATGTATTATGAACCTCTATTTATTCCTTCACAGCAATAAAAATCAGAAAGGGTCAGAGCATTTACATGAATTTCACCTGGAAAAATCAGGACAAAAAGCAAAAGCTATGAGGCAAGATTTGCTAGGAATAGGTCCATCACTGTGATTCAAATTTGCTAGGGGTTCCCCTGAATCAGTTTTAGTTAAAATCATAAGTAGAACTCTGCCCTTTTTTCCAATTCTCTGCATTCTTGGGCTTTGAAATTTTTAATTGATGCTTTAGAGTACACTGTATCTCTCTGAGACCCAAAGGGAGGAAGGGGCTTACCCAAGGTCCCACAGCTATCTCATACCCCAATAGGAAACAGACACAAGGATTCTAAGCACTTATCCCAGCATCTTCTGTTAATACATAGTCCCATCTTTGGTGCTACCATTGAAAGCCAGTTTACAAGGTAAACCTGCGGATGAAGAGCAATGATACGCTCAAGTGCTCTAAATTAGACACACACACTTTCTGCTTCGAATGCCCAATCCTTCCAACTTCCTGTTTAATGTCTTGCCTAAAGACTTTCATTAAATGGGTAAAACAAAGTTATTTGCCTAGGAAATTCAAGACACAAAGGAGATTCTTTTGAGAGCTTTTGATTGTTCACGGTGACATAAAAAGACTTTTAAAGTATGAAGTTAGAAGTAGATGAACCTTTGAAAAATTAGGAAGAAGCCTTTTCAAGTTCTTTGAAGATATATTTTATAAATTCACTTATCTTAAAGCACCAGCCTCAGTCTCTGTCTCTGTCTCTTTCTTTTCTCTTTCTCTCTCAAAAAAAAAAATAAGTTACTCTTTTAAAAAAATGTTTCAAAATCCTTTTTGAAACAATTTTTCCTGGATTTCATAATTATAATTTCTGGATGTAAGCATCTCTCCTTCCCTCAGGCCCCATAGAAGCCCTCCTTTGTAATAATAATAAAAAAAAACAATAAACAGATTGACAGAGAAATGATGCCTTCTACTGTGTGCAGTATTCTGTACCCTTAATCCCCCACCTCTCTACCAAGAAAAGAGTTATGTTGCATTAGTCATATCCAGGATAAAGGTGCTGCCCTCATTTTCTAATTATTCCTAAGCCTTCAGGCAAAAGCTCATTTCTCTTGGTAATATTTAAACTTGTTTCTACAATTAGGTGACTCACTGCTCTTTATAATGGCAATCAAGCATTCTACACAGCCATTATAAAGTACACCTACTAGCTAAAATATTTCCACATTAACAGAAATGGAAAAGTGAAACCTTTTTTTAAAGATACATCTTTATGTCATAAAATCTAAAATATATGATTTATGCATCACATTTCCTAGCATGGATCTAGATTGGGAAAGGACCACAAATGTCATATAGTTCCAACCCTTCATATTTCAGATAAAAAAGCTGAGCCTTGGGAAGGTTAAGGGACTCGACAATATCATGAAATGGAGAATGTATGCAGCTTGAAGTCAGAAGACTCCAAGGTTCAAATCTTGATGTTTTTATATTAACAAGCTGAGTGACCCTAGAGAAGTCACTTAAATTCCACGTGCTTTTAATAACTCTGTTTATTTACCAAGTCATTTACTAAGACAATCTCTTTTGGGAGGTAGAGGTCTTACAGTGGAATTTCCTTCTGTTCTTGCAATTACAGAGCTTTCAGTGATCTCCATAGGTATTTTGCATATTTTGCATTTGTTATGCTTACTAAGATAACTATATTTACAATGCATTTGGTTTTCTATATACTACTTCAATTTCAATTGGTCTTTCAACCTGTCAGTGTGTATATCTTTTCCATCCCAAATCAAACCTCAGGCTTTCTCTAAAGGTCAAGACAGCTTTTGAAAGTTCATTCACACTAGATTATACAATTGTATACCCTGAAAAAAATGATCATTATTGGATTCCCTTATTTTACAAAACAGAGTGCAATGAGAATAGACATTATGCTGATACACCCAAAGCCTGATTTTAGATGTAGAAGGGCCTGGAGAGGTCATGTCATCTAATCACATTTTACAGGTGAAGAATCTGAGGCATAGGAAAGCAAGCATCCTAACTCAATCTTCCTGAGTTCAAATCTGGCCCAAGACACTTACTACCTAAATGACTTTCTACAAGTCACTTAATCCTATTTGCCTCAGTTTCTTCATCTGAAAAATAATCTGGAGAAGGAAGTAGAAAACCACTCAAGTATCTTTGCCAAGAAAACACCAAATGGGGTCATGAAAAGTCTTGAAATGACTGAAAAAACAATAGAACAACAAACTCCTAATTCAAATTTCTACATACTGCTAAAATGTAAAGAAATGGGAAAGAACATATTTAAAAGATCTCTGATTTATTTGGTGTGGGAATTGGGTCTATTATAGTAGACTACATTCCATGTACAACTCAGTAGATAAGGCTTATAAAGGTTATTCCTTACCTATTTTCATTCACAAAATTAATCAATATTAGCAAGGAGATTTGATATCTCATTCTTAGCAACCATTGGTCTAGCATCCTAACCGTTATGCTACAGTAATGCTGGTGGAAAAGTACAAAAGAGAATTTGAAGGAAATAATTCATTGTAATTCTTTGCCCTCAGCCAGAATCACAGAAAGTCAAAACAATGACTTTTATTGTTTGTATTTTTCAATGATTCATTTTTCCAAAGCAGAAATGGTTATTCCTTCATAAAATAATCTAGAAAATTTATTGTGTTTGTGAAAATACAGAATACTGTAACAACACCTAGGAATTTAGCAACCAGATCTATAACTAAAATGAGAATGTGGACGAAGTAATTCTTCATAATTCCAGGAACTAATGATTGAAAATCCAAGTTCTCCTGCCAATGAGTCTTATTATTTATACCTTGAGGAAATGGGGGTTTTATACACCACATATCCACTCTCTCAGCTTTCTTTATAAGACCGAGGAATTTAGAGAAATCAATATCTATTTCCTTAGAGTAACAGGAACATTTCCACAAATACTAAGTTTTTAGCAGGATTGAGATTGAATTGGGGGATAGTAAGTTTCTACCGTGTATGAGACAGGACTGAAACTCAGGTCACCATTAAATTACATTAGATAACTAACAGATGTCATAATATAAAGACTTTATAAATAAGTTTGGAACTCTAGTGCCCTGGCAGAGAAGATATTAGGCCAGTCCTCAGAGAAATTAGGAAAGGTGGATCTTTGGTGCTAAATTTTCTTTAGTTACTGATAGACATTGCCCTCCAGTGTACTAGCAGCAGGACACCAAGGAATATGAGAAGTGTTGGTTAAGATTTTGGTTTTTTGATAATATTATTGATATGAAAAATTACTGGTTGAACTTATCTTTCAAACTATATTGATGGAGCATTATTTTCTATTTTTTTGAAAGTCCAAGATTGGAAACCATAATATTCAATAAAATGGGAATATTGTTCACAGGTTGCCAAAGAAAGAATTTGGAAACTGCCATATATGAAGAATTCATATTGGCTATAACTCCTAAAACTTCAGGAATTTAAAATGCCAATGTGTCCATGGAAAGCCATATTTTTACATGTTTTGAATATCTGTTTTAATTTAATTTCTAGATATATTCCAGAGCACTTAAAATTATTTTCCCCTATAAGTGCACAGTATGTCACATATACCACAAAGATGTAGGAGAGAATTTTCCTCTTTATACCAAAGTGGTTACCTGGAAACAGATGACTCATGTTGGCACTTACAAACAAAATGATAAATGCTTCAAAACAGAGAACACATGGAACAAGAGAAAGTTCTGATGACAGCACTGTGTTTTTTTTAGAGATTTCAGGAAGGTTATTTATTAGGAAGTATATTTCTTAAATTTCAAAAGGGATTTAAGATGATATGAAACTTTAAATTCCTCTAAGAAAAAAGAGCAAAAATAAAAATCTCTGCACACTATTAATTGACTCTTAAGATCCTTTGAGTTTGTGTGAACCATGGATTTTGTGGAGGTGATCACAGAACAGGGTGAAAGGAAGAGAATGCTTTCCATTCAGTCTTAGACTCTAGAAGGAATGGTCTGCCCCTTGGGTCACAAATCTTCCCTGTGACTATTCCTTTCATCTGTCGGTCTACCAATCTGTGATCATAACTTTTGTCTAATCACTGCTAAGGGTAGCTAAGTAGTACAGAGGATACAGTACTGGGCATGGAGTCAGAAAGACTCATTTTCCTGAGTGCAAATCTGAGCTCAACCATTTATTAGCTATGTTACTCTAGGCAAATCACTTAATCCTGTTTGCTTTAGTTTCCTGGTATGTCAAATGAGCTGGAGAAGGAAATGGCCAAATACCGTCCAGTTTTTTTTGCCAAGAAAATCCCAAATGGGGTCAGAAAGAGTAGGACACAATTGAGCAACAACAAACTCATTACTGATTTTAGGATTCAGCTTTCAGAAAAATGAATATATTATATATAATTCTGCAAAACTCATTATATGTCAAATATCACTCAAATAAATTTTAGATTTTTCCCTCAATTCAAAAAATCTCAATGATCGCAAAATAAAAGAAGTCTGAACTCATAAGGGACTCTCTTACCATAATCCATTTCATACTCAAACAAGAACACTTGCTTTTTATTTTTTTTAGTTCCAAGTAAATAGTTCCTTTATTTTATGTTATTAATTCTAAGAATCTTTTCTATAACAGATTGGACAAATTTGTTATCCAGACATTGGGCAAAGAATTCAATAAAGTGAAAATTCCTAAGGAATTCTATTGGGAAAATGGGAATATTATTGGTTCCAAGGTTAGAAGACCTGGTATCAAGTCTTGGCTCTAATACTGACTACTTGATTAACCCAGGACAAACTAATCTTCCTGGCCCACATTTTTCCCCTCAAAGCACCCTGTTGCATATAGTTTTTGCCTTTTGTGGTCTTTGGGGGACAAAGTATGTGTAGATATGCATAATACATATATGTACAAGCCTGTGCAATATATAAATGTATACCTATATGTATTTATGTATATATGTATGTACATATATGTTTATGCCTGTGTGAATATGCATATTTACCTACAAATATACATATGCATGTGTATTTTATATTATAAATACATTTAGAAATTTATTTTGCTGAAAGAGTAAAAAAATAACATTTTAAAAGTGCGTATTTCATCAATAGATGTAGGAATACTGTATTTTTAGTCAAAGAATGGGGCTTAGAATCAGGACTCTGTATTCTCTACCTGGGGAGAAATCATTTAATTTCTCTGGGTCTCATTTCCTTATCTATAAAATGAAGGGGCTGGGCTCGATGACCTGTAAAGTAAGATATGTCTCTAGGACTTTATGGTATTAGAAAGAAAAACATTATTCCTTTCTACTTGCAAGCTTATGGCAATTCACATGCAGACTTCATACTGAAGAACTACAACTACCATCCATTAATTTAAAAAAATATCACAAAGTGACAAAAGTACAGTGGAGTCTGGACCTCGGAGTTGGAAGGGCTTGAGTTCTTCCATCTACTCTCTTTGTGACTATGGGTGAATAATTTCCTCTCTTTAAAATGCAGTTTCTTCATCTGTAATATGACCATAATAATATTAACATGACCTATTTCATAGGGAACCTTTGAGGGTTGAATAAAGTAATGTAACAGAAAGTGCTATCAAAATGGAAGTCTGATATCAATATGCATAAACATTTATTCCCCCATATATGATCATAAAATTTGAGTGAGAGGGGATCCTAAAGGTCATCTAGCCCATCCCCATTATTTTACAGTTAAGGAAACTGAGGCTCAGGGAGGTTAATTGCCAAGTCACAGACTGTATGTTTTCTAGGCAGGATTCAAACCTTAGTCTTCTGGCCATAGAGCTAAGGATTATTTTCCTCTCTTTCAAGATGCTTTCATGATCAAAATAAATTCTGCACTTTTTCTGTGTCTCATCATTTCAGTGATTTGCCTAGAACCCTGAAAGTTTAAATGACTTGTTCAAGGTCATATAGCTTGTATGTGCCACAGGCAGTCACTGAACCTTGGTCTTCCTAACTCTGAGACCAGCTTTCTCTCTTTTGTGTCATGCTGTGTTTTGGGGATGGTGAGTGGGGAGAGAACCATCTACAGGGAGGATCAGGAAAGGTCTCGGTCTGCAAGATGATGGTACCCGAGTTGAGGATTCAACTTCAAAGGGAGGTGAGGATTCTACAAAGAGTAATTAAGCCCCTCCTGCATCCAGCCTGGGTTAATACAAAGAAACTAATGAAACAATTTGTGCCCTCAAGGAACTTAACTTCTCTGTATAACCTGTCACTTTCTCCTGTTCCAAACCACACAACAACAGCAAAAACCACTCTTTAGCATCTACTTTCCCTTAGGAAACTGCCTAGTCCCCTAAGTGGATTGAGCAAAATGTATACAAGATTCCGAATAAGGAATCCCTGATGTTCACAAGCCTAGAGTCTGGCAGGGAAGAGAAACCTGATCCAATGTGGCATATGAGCGGGTCAACTAGCAAGGCATGGAGATGCTCTATGGAGGAGGTGACATCCCCGAACCCTAGCTTGTTCGCTTATAGGATAATTGTTTCAATATAGTTTTGTCCTCTTTTTTTCCAAGTTTCTTTAACCTTTAGCCTGAGCGCTGTATGGTACTAATATTATGGATGTGCTAACTCTTCTATAATAAGCAGTGATCAGCAAAGCGAGGCACAATAGCCTTCCTTTAATGAGTGTCACATCGACTTCAGCATTCACAGCGGGGCTGCCAGTGCCATAAAGCCCACTGACTGCTCCATCTGAATTCTAAGCAGTCAGCGATGACAAATACGACCAGGTTCTTTACATTTACCAGAATCTCTGGAGGCTTTTTTTTTTTTTTTGAGTCATAACAAATACCCTTCAAAGTTGATTAAAAGTTAGAGGACTCGAGTATTTTTGTATCTGGGGCTCACAATTCAGGCAACTCAGCAAAATGACTAAGTACCTACTATGTGTAGAGCACAGGTGCTAGCCACTGAGGGAGATGGGAAGCTTAGATAAATTGCTTGTGGTATCTAATCCAGTTTGCCCCCATGTTCCCCCCACCCCATGCCCTGAATGCTTTTCCTCCTCACCTCTACAAAATATTATCCCTAACCTCTTCCTATGCTCAGTTCAAACCACAGGAGGTCTTTCCTAATATTGTTCTGTCAACTCTCCTAAGTTGTCAGGCGTCTCTCCATGTCTTGAAGTTTGTACATACTTTCTATTTGTTTATCCATAAGCTTCTTTTCTCTTCATTCCAGGCCCCTTAAACTGAAGACTGGCCAATGGATAGATCTCAGGGGGACAATGAACTTGGAGGAGATAAAACAAAAAATTGCATTCATATTTTTTTTTACTAAGCTCTAACTGAAATTTAGTATCTCTTTTGATCACAAATGTAGGCAACCGCTATTATTCTGGGAAAGGGTCCATAGATTTTGCCAGACTGCCAAAGAACTCCATTTTATAGATGAGAAAAATGAAGCTCAGAGATGGAGATACTTGACACACAGGTATTGTCACAGAGGGAATAAGTTGCAGTGCTGGGATTCAAACTCATATCGTATTATTCCAATCAGTTCTTATTCCACTACACCAAATAGCCTCTGAAATGCCCCAAGTTTAGAGAAGACTTTCAGAATTACCAAAACTTTTTAACTTAATTCAGTCTTGCAACTCTTAAAGTATCCCTACCATGTATGACACTGTGCTAGGCGATGGAAATCAAAAGACAAAAATGAAACAATTATTGCCCTCAGAGAAGTTACATTACTTTAGGACAGGATCTTAAGCATTTTTTGTTTCCCTTTTAATATCCCATGGTCCCAGGAAATTCTCTAAGATTGTCATTTGTAGAGCAGAAAATGATTTGAACTGATACTGGGAGTTTCCTCATTTGTATAGATTTCCTGCAATAGTATAGGGAGTTTCCTTATTGGTATAGCTTGTTTCCTCCTTGGAATACAGAGTTTCCTTATTTGTTTGGGGAGTTTACTTGTTAGCATAGGGAGTTTCCTCATCAGTACAGTATAGGGAGTTTTCTTATTAGGCATTGTTTATAACCCTAAAATCACAGGATTTATGACAATAATGAGAATAAGATTGAGGAGTTTGATGTCCAAGAGTTTTTTTTATGATAATGAACGCACACTAGTCATTTCAATTATCCATCTATCTATCTATCTGTCTGTCTGTCTATCTATCATCTACTTATCTATCATAATAATATCTATATTAACTCTGCAAATACCAGCTATTTTGTCGACATGCCAATGACCTGTGAGTTTGACAGTTTGGGAAGTTCTTATACCAAAATTCTTTAGATTCCTTGAGACAATAGAAGAATCAGGGCCTTTCTGAGGATCATAAGGGAATGAACTGGGAAGTCAGGTCTCATAGATTTAGAGCTGGAAAGAATATAAAAAACCAAGCCCATTTATAAGATGAGCTAAAATCCAGAGTAGGGTTATGACTGGTGCAGTCACATAGATAATAAATGAGATCACCAGGATTTGAGCCCATAAGTCTCTAAGTCCTCTAAGTCCAATTCTCTTTCCACTACATCAAGTGCCAATTCTAGCACCTCATCTACTATCACTTTTTAAAAATAGTTTGGCTTTATATATATTAATAGTGATTTTATTTTTCCTTAGCTTTGGCCAATATAAGTTCACTGATTTCTCTCCAATAATAATAACTCATATTCCAAAGAACTTGTGGCTCTTGAAGGTTTACAAAATAGTGACAATTATTTTTGAGCATCATTTTAAATGGTGTTTTTTACAAGAAAGTGTACATTTTTATTCATGAATGAACTGTAAAGTAAAACCATAGAAATCAAATTACACCCAACACTCACAACTCAAGAATGCAAGTTTACTAATACAAGAAAACCAACCTATTCTTCCAACATCAGGGATATACTATTAAGAAAATCAAGTTCTTGGTTTCCCTAGTTGCTTTAGGATTAAATTGATGCCAAATTACTGTGTTTATTTCAATATACAACAATGAAATGACAGTCTATCATAAAATCAATAAAGAAAGGAAAATCAATTATTTTACAATGTTTCATTAGAGCATAAGCTATTTGAGGGCAGGGTCTTTTTAAATTTTGGCTTTTTATTCCCAATGACCATCACTGTGCCAGCAACAATGAGATGATTATTGAATAAATGAATGAATGAATGAATGAATGAGTTAATTTAATTGACTTCTGGACCAAAGGAAAAGAGAAGAAAATTCTCTGCTAAGAAATGTTGAAAGCACCAGTGTCTTTTTAAATGACATTAAACTCTATTATGCTAATCCAAGGTCTAAAGAGCTTGGGAACTTCATTTTGTATATTTGCCAGGTTTTATTCCCCATTCATTTTAATAATATTTTGAATCTTCTCTGAAGGACTTTCCACTGGCAATTCTTAAAGGTTAGGTTGATGAACCCTATATTTGTGCCATATGGTATGGATTTTAGTACAGCTGCTAAGCATCCAAAACACCCCTATGGGGGAGGAATGGGACCAGAAATACCCTCAGGCAAACAGCTCATTTTTTCCAACCAGTGAAACTGTACCAGCAGCTAGCCCCAGGTAATCCTATTTACTAATGCCAAAGAGATCCAGAATAGGTCTTAATTAGCTGTTTCACAATGGCGCCACTGGATATTGAAAAGATGAATGAAATGATACTTTTGGCTCCATGGGAGGACTTTTTTTCATTGTCAAATTAAAACAGTGAAATATATACCACTGGAAAACAAGTTAGACTTGCTGCCTGAAGCCCTAAAGACCATGGTTATGGTAACCAGAGAACAGATAGCCAGAGATATAGCGTTGGAATCATGCCTTTGTCACTTACTTTCTATGTGACTTGGGATCCTTTCCCTCAGACCCTCAGCTCTTCATCTGTCAAACAAAGTGATTATACTTGAAGCACTGTTAGGTCCTTTCAAGTTCTATATCTATGAAATAATATATTTTAATATAATATTTTATTTTTCTAAATATATAAAAAGATAATTTTTAATACTCATTTTCTAAAATTTTGAGTTCCAAATTCTCTCCCTCCTTCCCTTTCTTCCCTCATGAGACAAGGAGCAATTTGATCTAGGCTATACATGTATGAACATGCAAAATGTACTTCCATTGGTCATGTTGTGGAAGAAGATCATCTATGATGCAACATTCAAAAATAATAATGCATGTGAAGTATTTCGGAAACTTGAAGATGTTATATATAAATGGTTGTATAATTTTCAGTCACTTTTGACTCTTTATGTACTCATTTAGAGTTTTCTTGGCAGAGGTACTGGAGTGGTTTGCCATTTCCTTCTCCAAATCATTTTATAGATGAGAAAACTGGGGCAAACTGAGTTAAGTAAATTGCCCAGGGTGTTGTAGAGCTAATAAGTGTCTAAAGCAAGATTTGAACTAAAGATTCCCAATTATGGTCTCATAAATAAATACAAGATTTTAAAAAAGTTAATTAACAATTAGTTCATTACCATTAATTATCATATTTTTTATCTGAACTAGAATTCTGGCTGTGCTTCTATCTACTTATAAAACCTTGAATAAAATATTTTAACTCAATGAATATCAATTATTATTTTGATTGGGACTGGTGATTTTATAGATGTAAAGATCTCCCTAGGAGGTCAAGTCCCACTGTCAATATAGATCAATACATACTCTGCCTCCTATAGTTCTAAAAGGTCTCCTGGGGCTCCAAGAAGTCTTTTCCTCACTTACTCAGACAGGGGGGAGACTCACACCCAGGTCTTTCTGACTCCACGCCCAGTTCTCTATCCAATGTGCCATGACTCTTCCTCATATGTTGATAAGGATGACAATAATGATGATGATAATAACTATTGTTGTTGGGTATTATTTGTAAAATAAAGAGGTTGAATTATATAACCCTACTGGATCTTTGCCAGACATTATTGTAAAAATTGAAAAAAAAAACCCACTGGATTCATACTATCCTTGAATTTACTCCTTGAACTTATTTTCCTTGAGTTTATTCCTTAAACAAGTCACTTAACTTTGCTTCATTTGCAAAATGAGAAGATTCTATTAGATGACCTCTCAAATCACTTCCAACTCTCTATATATAATCTTATAATTCCATAATTATATGAATCCTGGCACTGGGGTAGAGAAGACCTAGTTCAAATCCAGTCTCAGACACTTAATAATGTGTGTCTTAATACTGCAAGTGTCTTAATTTTTGTTCATCTGTTTCCTCAAATAGAAAAATAAAAGTATAGCAGCATCTACACTCCTGGATTTCTATAAAGATTAAATGAGATAACACCTATTAAAAGTACCTAGCACAGGGTCTGGAACATAGGTGGTCCTCTATAAAGGCTTATTTACTTCATTTCTCTGTTCTTTTCTAATGCCAAATGGGAAATTCATCATAACACTGTTCATGTGGCTCTCTGGCTAGAGGGATTTATATATGATTTACTACCTTTGTCTGAATGTGTATTTTTAGGAGAGGTGGTTGGGGAAAACACCAATACTGCAAGTATAGGAAATGGGAGAAGACCCACTCATAAGGGCCTGGGTCTCCCCTGAGATCTTTCCCTAAAGTCTTGAGTTGTTATTGCAAAATAAATCTTTCCACCCTGTATGATCTGTCTGAAGTTCCATGCTGGGTATCACTTTCCTGAAGCAATATACTCATTCTCCTAGGAAGCCCTTGTCTTTGTCATTTGGGTTATCAGAGCAGGGACAGGTGCTGTCTGGGGATTAGCAAACCACATAAAAAGGGAAACGAATCTGATTATTAATAGGTATGAGGTTGAAGGAAAGAGAAGGTATCCTCTTGATCTGAGCCACATGGGCACACTGACTTATGGCATAAGATGCTTGCTGCAGAATTCTTCCCTAGATGCAAAAGCAAAATCCAACTAATGGAGCTCATTTGGATGAGCAAGGGAAAGCTATGGATTGTGAATGTGACAGTTGGCCTTTCTAGTGCCAGAACAGAATACATAACTCAAACTATGGGTCAATTATACTTTCCTATAAAGAACTGATCCTTCTCTGAATATTCTATCCATCCATCCATGAGAACATGCCCCTGAGCAGAGAGTCATGGCACTGGGAAGAATACATGATGAAGAAGAGCAATGACCTGGTGTGTTTTAGAAACTCTGGGTTTTGTATCTGTGTCAATGCAAACTTTTACAATATTATTTTGAGAGGTCTATACTTCCATTGAGGTCCACAACATTCAAAAAAATCAGACCGCGAACTAGATGCTCATGGAAGTCTTTCTAATAGTAAAATACTTGGATTACATTAAGAAATAAGCTGTAAACTTTTTTACTAGTCCAACCTACTTGTGAGAACTCTTAAGTGAAGAGGCTTAGTCCCTAGACTTCTTTGGACCATAGTTAAATTTACTTTTCCTTTCCTCTTTCTTCTTCACTTAACAAGGTGATGGTGTCTTCCCACTAGTATCCTGCAAATGTCTTTTAAGATTCTGATGTCAGTTCCCTCCTCTAGATACTCACTTGACCTCAAGGCCACTGTTAAGTATCCCAAAGCATTGGATAGTTTTGGCTTCATTCATGAAAACAACTCTCACCTCAGGCAAGGAAGGAAAGGGTGAGACACAGTAGAAATGCCAGATAGTTGTTGATGAAGTAGGCAAATGATGCTAATTTTATTTACTAGCTCTTATTTTCTCATGTCTTCAGGGTATAAGCATGATACAATGGAGAAAGTGCTGAATTGATCCTGATTCTATGACTCACTTCTGGTGTGACCTTGAGCAATTTTCATAAATTCTCCCTATCTGTTTCTTTGGATGTCAACAAATGATTGATTGAGGAGGACTTTATATTCCCTTCTAACTCTAAATCTATGGCATTATGATATATCATCCAAAATAAATTGGGTAGGGTCATGAAGATTATATGTGAATAAATTAAAAAAATAAATGATTAGCATTTCCCTGGGATTTCTCTGCTAAATGCTAGAAATACAAATACAAAAGAAACTTGATTCAAGTAACTTATATACTAATGGTGAAAGTCTGCATATATATATATATATGTATATATATATAATATTTGGATGCATTTCTGAATACATCTATCTATCTAGAAGTGTTCTCTACATTTCTACATTATACATAAACATGTATAATATATAGGCATGTTCTCTCTCTCTCCTCTCCTCTCCTCTCCTCTCCTCTCCTCTCCTCTCCTCTCCTCTCCCCTCCCCTCCCCTTCCTTCCCTTCCTTCCCTCCCCTCCCCTCCCCTCCCCGGAGAATGAAAGAACTTGTCTTCAAGGCTTTAAAGGGCTGGTATTTAAAGGATGTTTATCAGGTGTTTTCCATCTTCAACTGAGGCTGATTGAAAAAAAAAAAGTAACTTTAGCCATACAGAAGAGCCCAGGGAAGTGGTAGTTATAAAAGTGTATTATTTTAGAATGGCAAATACTAGAATGAGTAGAACCATAGGTCATTGACACATCTGTTCCAGAAATTTTATTGGATATTTTGATTGCTGGCTACAGGGCTACAGGTGCATCAATGCAGAAAACTGTGAGATGCATCATGGGGTGGGGGTGGGAAGAGTGTGGGAGCTGGTTAGCTGTAGACTCTGATGGCCTGGCTGTCAAAAAATCCTACAGATTAGTAAAACTTTGCTCCTTATTTTCGAAGGTATTCTAAGTTCCCTCAGAAAACAAACCCAGTCTCTCAGTAATGGGCTCTGGATTGAAGTCCTCTGTTGGTAAGATGTATTTTGGAACTGGGCTCTCTTGGGCGGCTTAAGCTAGTTTCCTTTGGTTGCCCTGTTGGAAGATGGAAAACAGCTGACAAGCAGCCTTTGGGTACAAGCCCTTCAGATCCTTGCAGACAAGTTCTCCCTTCACTCTCCAGGCTAAATAACCCCAATTCTCTAAAGCATCCTTTTCACAGCTTATTATCCCACTTTTATATAAATGGATAAATAAATAATGTCGATAGATTTTCTTGGTCTGAGCCAAGATACAGTAGTTTAATTTCAGATTAATTTGAACAAAGCTAATTAGAGGAAAGCAATATAATCATTTTTTCTATAGAAGACCATTTATATTTTAGGCTTTCACCTATGTATCAGGCCAGAAAAAGTTTTCTTCCTGGAGCTTTCTGAAGATCAGTGTCTTCAAAGACACATTTCTATTACATTACAATTTCCCACTAATGAGAAATGCTATTTAAATAGCTTTCTGGAGTTAGCAAAAAAAGATTTCTGTATATTGCTCCATTTGAGTCTCACAACAACCCTGTGAGGAGCAAGAGATGAGAATTCTAGAGAGAGAACTTTAGGGTGAATGTCAGGAAAATCTGTCTGGTCATTTGAATGGGTTGTACCAAGTCAGCAGATTCTCCCTCACTTGTGATAATGTCACAGTCTCCTTCAGCCTTTGTTTCTGCATCTGGGAAATGAAGGGTCTAGGCTGGAGGGTCTCTGAGATCTTTTCAAACTAAAATTATGTCTTTAAATGAATTGGTTAGGATATAGGTCAGAGACAGGTTTTGAACTTGAATCTGAATTCAACTCTCGATCCACCATCACTATCCAACACTGTTGTACCATTTATTTTGTTATAATCCTATCCTTAAGCCCAATCCCATGTTCATCAGATGTTAAGAGGAAATAGATTCATAGGTTCAAAATTGGCTTAATTAAGTTATAAAACCAGGGATAGTGGGTAAAGCCATGCATTTTTTCATGAAAACCTGAGTTCAAACCCAGCCTCAGACATTTGCTAGTATTGTGACTCTTACGGTGTTACCTCTGAGCCTCAGTTTCCTTATCTATAAACCTGAGGATGATACTAGCACCTACTTCTAATGATTGTTATTAAAGTCAAATGAGATCATTTATGGAAAATGCTTTGTAAGGATTAGAGTTCTTTAATGTATGAATTATTTAAAATATTCAAAGTCTGACTTTCATTCATTTACAATGATAAAAATTACTGCTAATGCTACCTTCATAATTTTGGTCTTTTTTTAATAAGTAACTTTACAATTTTTTTCTTTAGTTCGATTTTGGACTGGGGTTGGAGGAGGGGGCAGAAAAAAGACTCAAAGACCTAATAGAAAAATTGATTGCTATCTATTAAGGATACAGGTTGGAAAATAAGGCTAAAACATTTTCTGCTTAAATTTGCCCATAACTGATCTATTCCTGCACCAGGCAACAGTAAACAAAGGAGGTTTTCCTTATTAATATCAGCTCGTCAAATTCTGCTCAGAGAAACTCTGCTCCAAAGAGTCAGTGAGTCTCTGAGGAGGGAAGGAGGGATAATCAATATTTGATTATCTATATGTCCTAAGCTAGGGCTGTTCTTTTCCTTCAGCAGGAGAGATGAGGGGTTTTTAGTAAATTATTTAGAGCTAAAAGTAAAGGAATTGAACAATTCAGATTCAAGGCCTGGTGCCTAGTTTTTCTCCACTGATATTACTATTTCTTTGTCTTGCCTAACTCCCTCCTCCTCTTTGATGGAAGCCTTATAGTTAGATGTCTCTTTTCTTTCTTCTCTAACCTCAGTATCTTTCTAGGTTTCTGATACATCTGGGACAGCTCCTCTTTTCCTCATGGCTGCTTTTCCTTACCTACTTAAATTCAATCAATTCATATTTTGTCTCCAAAAACAGTCTTTATTTATTAATACTTTTGCCCCAGAAAATGCTCAGAACTCAAAATTTAAATCCTATGTGTGGCAACAAGTATAAAAAACATTATGATAAAACAGATTATTTTCTTCCTTAAAAATCCTTCCATATTCTCCTTAATGATTTGACATGATCTCCTATATATTCTGCCTATATCTTGTTTGTACATAATTGTCTCCTCCATTCTCACTGTGAGCAGCCCCTTAAGGACATGGGTGTTTTTTCTTCTTCTTTGTATTCTTAGAGTTTAGCAAGGTTCTTCCCATTTTTTTTTGTTCTTCATTTTCTTAACTAATGTCTGATTCTTCATGACCCCATTTGAGATTTTCCAGGCAAAGACACTGGCTTGCATCTGACATTTCCTTTTCCGGATCATTTAACTGATAAAGAATTCAAGGCAAACCGGGTGAAGTGACTTACCCAGGTTCACATAGCTAGTAAGTGTCAGAGACCAGATTTGAACTCAGTATGATAGACTTCCTGACTCCTGGGGTGGTACCCTATCTTCTGAGCCACCTAGCTGCCTTCCCTCACATGTAGGAAGAACTTATTAAATATTTCTTATGTTATTGACTTGGCAGATGAATGTCTCTCCAGAACATGACTGGTGTCACTTTAAGGGTTCATGTTGTGAACTGATGCAAAGTGAAATGAGCAGAACCAGGAGAATGCTGTATATAGCAACAGCAATATTGAATGATAATCAAATGTGAAACACAGGTATTCCTAGTAATACAATTTTCCAAAAAAATTCTGAAGATTTTTATGATGAAAAATATTTTTCACCTCCAGAGAAAGAACTTGTAGAATCTGAATACAGGTTGAAGCATTACAATTTTGCTTTATCTTTTCTTCATGAGTTTTTTTTTTTGGGGGGGGGGATGTGTTCTTCCATAACATGACCAATATGGAAATACATTTTGCATGTTTTTACAGGTATAACCTAAATCATTTTTTGTCATCTCAGGGAGGGAATTAGGGGGAATGAGAGAATTTGGAACTCAAAATTTTAGAAAAGTAATGTTAAAAATTGTTTTACATGGGATGGATAAAAATAAAATACTGACAAATTTAATCTGCCTGTAACAGAATCTAGTTATATTGGACCCAAGAGAATCTTTAATCAGACCTACTCAAGAGCATGCATCTCTTTTCCAATATCCCTGAGGGATATTTATCCGTTCCCCAACCTGAAAATCTTTGCTGAGGGGGATGCTACCACTTCCTGAGGTAGCTCTACAACAAATTAGTAATAAAATATTCTTGATCTAATGGAGTTAAAATATTCATCCTTTTATGGTCAACCCAATAATAACATCTCCAACCAAAGTTGATCTGGTCTTGTCAAAGAGGTAGCTCCTCACCATGGCTGAACTATTTCCATTCTAGTAGGACCCCTTTGAAGTCATCAAGAATCCTTAAGCATCTCTGAGCCATAACAGTTCCTCTGTTTGACATTTAAGACCCTTTATAACCTGGCTCTAAACAATATGCCTAGTTTTATTAAAATATTATTATGTATAATATACTATTTTATTCTATATTCTCTCTATATAGTTTATATATTTATGGACTACATGCTTCAGTTGGCTGGTTATCTTGATGTTCATTAGACAAAATATAACACCTCCCATCTCCTCACCTTCTCAGTTTTCTCTGATATCTGCAATGATTTCTCTAATCATCTTTGCCTCTCAGGATTTAAATGAAAAAATATGATATGGTTCATATAAATATTGCCTATTAACGGCTCCTTTTTAGCAGCATGCATTGATTGGCCAGTATTACAAAGGACCAGATTGCATTGGATAGTATAAAGCATTGCCTTCCACATAATTAAAATTAAAATAAACAGAATTTTACTGAATTATACAAATACCTCCCTTGTGCTTTAGCTAAATTTTGTTAGTTATTTACTTGTTACACTGAAATTTTGACAAAAGATACATATATATATATATGTATATATATATATAATTGTTCTGCTTATTTCTATTTAGCAGTTCTTTCTCTGGAGTGAGACAAACCTAAGTCATTCTTCAAATTATATATACATATATATATATATATATACATACATATAACCCAGAAATACCACTATTAGTTTTATTCCTAAGGTAATCACAGAAAAAGGAAAAGAGTCAATATGTTCTAAAATACTTATAGTGATTTTCTTTGTGGCAGCAAAGAACCTATATTTCTAATGTCATTACATGCATCATCTCTTAGATAGAAGAAACGTTTTTCTTCTCCCACCTTTAAAAATTATTCAGAGCATGTAGCCCGACCTCTCTATTTTGCTACTATGTATATTTATATTACATATATGTATATATGTATGTATGTGTGTGCATGGACACATACACACACATACATGAGTGGCCAAGCCATTATTCCTTTGTGTGACCTAAGGAGGCAAAATAGTCAAACATACATGAACATGCACATGTATAAATTACATGTTTGCATTTATGAATACATGCATATGTGTACCTATTGTATAATTTTTCCTTCAGAAGTCTACAGAGGGATAATGGTTTAATTGTTATGGAATAATGGAACCAAATTATATCCATCCTATAGTCTAAAGACACAACCAAAGGGGGAAAACCAACCCCAAACCACAACACAAAATATAAGCAGAAAGAAAAAGAGAAGGTAGACAACTCCTCTGACGTAAAAATTAGCTCACTTATCATACTCCTATTTATCAAAAGCATTTTTAGGCTAACTGCTCACAGTTTCATCTGTCTTTGTTCCAATCTAAAGGGACTCATTTTTCATAGAGGAGCTAAGTGGATAAAATATCTTCTCATTCCAGCCACTAATTTCAAAGGGAAAATGAGACCAGTTGAATCCAATTGGCTAGCCCATTCAAGAAAAAGAAGCTGTTAGTGTTGCTGGGCATAGACCTGCCTACACTGATGCTGACAAAGGGTTCTGTCTCCTAAGTATGCAACTCATAGAAAATGCATTTTTCCCTGGGATTGTTCTCTCTCTCTCTCGTGTTTCATTTCCGGGGTTCCAAGGTGCTCAAAGTAAAGGATATCTTCCTTAATCAAAATATAGAAAATGCTCTAGCAACTTAATATAAAATGGGTCAATTGCTAAGTCCAACAAAAAAAATTATTATGCATCTATCATGTAAAAGGCCCTGGGGTATAAAAAAATTTTAAATGGCACAGTTCTTCTTTCAAGAATCTTCCATTCTAGTATGGAAGTGGGACAGGGTGGAAGTGGCTATAGTGATTTATAGCATAAACACTTGTGATACAAGGAAAGGAGGGATGAGGTATGGAAGCTCTTGGAATATTTAGGGAAGGAGAGGAAACTTCCATTTAATAGAGGTAGAGGATCGTTTCTATCATATTACCTGCTATTTCAGAAAAGAGGACAGGAACAGAAGGAGGGAGAGAGCATGGATCACAAAATGTTGGAAAATGATAACTAAAATTTGTATCTACAGGTAATTAGGAAAAATAAAATAATAATAAGAAAAGGGGAATTAGGAAATACTCTAGAGAGAACACCTAAACTGACATTAGAATGAAGGGAAGGATTCTTAAAGACAAAAATAAGGAAGCAAACCAGCTTCTCTACCTCTCTCCAACCCCACCCATTCAGTGACAGGGAGAATGACATTTGAGGCTGTGAATGGGTGGTAGATGTCATATTCAGTTGGGTTCTTTGTTCAGATCAACTGGAGTATCCATGAAGGAAAGTCTATGAAATGAGTCTGGAAAATGCTGGGAGAAAATGGAAGATAAAGTTTAGTGTGGTCTGACACCGAACTGTTTTAACCCAACTGTTAAAGAGTGGGAGATGCCATTTAAAGGGAACACTTTAAATAGCCATCAGATGATGAATTTTTGGCATCATGAATTCATGAAGACCATTGACATTGGTAGGTCAGATATGCAATATACAGCAATAAAGTTTAGATCTCATTATGTGGATTAAATTCTGTCTCCTTTGAAGTATTGACAAATCTCTAAAAGGAAGTCAAGACAATTTCCAGATGTGATGGTCTGAGTCTTTCTTGATTTATTTAGGCTAAAGGCTATAATATAATGATTAAGAGTTGGTATTTCTATAGCACTCTATATCTCATAGAGTTCTTCATGCATGTGACCTGTTGTTACTTTCACAAGAGCCTTGTGAAGTAATTTCTACAGATGTTATTGTACACAATTTGCAGATAGAGACCACAAGGCTTATGGAGATGATGATGATTTTGATATGGTCAAAGAGCTTCTCAGGACATGAGGTAGGGCTGAAACTTAAGTCTCTATGTTATGCTGACTTTTGTTCTCCTAAATAATCAGTACACTAAGTCACTTCATTTCTTTTTGCCTCAGTTCTGTTATCTGTAAATTATCTGGAGAAGGAAGTAGCAAACCACTCCAGAATCTTTGCCAAGAAAGCCTGAAAGGAGGTCAAGAAAAGCTAGATGTTGGAAAAGCAACTGAAAAATAACTCAGAGCCAATCAATATAATTCAAAATGGTGATCTAAGGAGAAAATGGAACAATTCTCAGCCTCAAAGAGGTTATTGCCTGTAAAAGGAGAAAAAACAAAACCCTGCACAAAAATAAGTGTAAAGATAGCAAAATAAATACAAATAGTTTGAATGGAATGTGGAAGTTGAAGTGCCAAAAGCTGGAGTGGAGAATAAGCAAAGACTCCATACAGAAGAATGACTTAAGTAGAGTTCTGAGGGAACTCAGGCATTTGAAGAAAGGAGGGGGGGGGGCGTATATATTAGCAATGTGGGAGATAATAGAGTTTATTAAGTATATTAGAAATGTCACTTTGGCAGCTGTATGGAAGATGGAATGGATGTGCTGAATCCATGCATCCCTTATGTCTGAGGCCAGCCTAAAATGGACTTTGTGAAATGATGACCACAAAAATACAAATCCTGCAAGTAAGCATAATTCTATTATTTGTAAGTTGGAGATGAGATTTTGAGATCTGGTTTCCCAAGCTAGATTTCTTGTCAGGGCAAGAAATACAATTTTAGATAAAAAAATATAGTTACATATAAAGGAGAGTAGATTTTATAGGGTGAGTTTCATTGAGACCAGAAAGAAGATTTCAGGGTATTACCAAGTTGGTCTGTTATAGTGAAATGAATTTGTGAGCCCTTATGGGTCACAGGCAGCTAGAATGATGGTCCATTGGCCTAGATTCTCTGTCTCATTTCTGTGCCATGACCCTTGATGAGGGAACAATGCACTCAAATTGGCCTGGCTGACCACTGTCAAGTGCCAGGGGACTCAGGATAGCAAGAAGTAAAGATAAAAGGCCAAGCTAGATACTGATAAAAGTCTTTCAGACAAAGGATCTTAAACACTAGCTAAGATTATGAAGGTCAGAACTTTGAGAAAAACCCAGTGTGAAGCCTTGAAAAAAAGGCTTGAGAGACAAAATCTCTGTGTGAGATTGAGTCAAAGGAGATCAAGAACTATGTAAATATTAAAAAATTTAATAAACCTTAAAGCACCACAGGAATGTGAGCCATTTTCATTTTTCTTATTATTTATTAAGGAAGAGAAATCTGTATTTAATGTCCCTCTACTCCAATAACTTCAATTCTTTTTATGGTTTTCTGTCTTTCCATCCCTGTCCAGTTCTGTCCAATACTTCTCTCTGTGCTCTAGGGGGCAACAATGTCACTTTACCTTACCTGCCATCAAAATCAGTATCAATCCCTCTGAATACTGCCAGGTAATAGGAAAGTTAATGGGCTAAACTAATTTGAGCATAGCTGTTAATGGATGATAATGACTTAATGTGTTACCTAGCCTTTTCATTTTAACAGGAGTCTTCTAAAGACACAATATCTTAACACAAAGAAGTGGTTCCAATAGAAGATATTTCAGGCAATATGGCAGGCCAGTGGGGGAATTTACTAAAAGGATGCTCATTCAAATGAAATTAGAATTAGGTCATTGCTTATGGAGGTTAAATGAACAAAAAGCTCTTCAGGAATAAATAAGACAAAATGGAATATATAAGGAAAAAAATATGGTCTAGTTTAAAGAATCTTTTGATAGGGAAAAACTAACGCTATCTTGAGATTCTACCTAGATGTATAATTCTGTGAATTGACTATCTATCCCCCTTTTTTTGTCTATAATTTCAAATGTAAGCCAAATTTTCTCTCCTCTCTTTTTTCACTGTCTATCTTTAATTGTTGGAAACAGAGAGTTTTCACTTCATTATACTACAAAGGGTTTATAAAATATCTTTTGTAATGAATTCACTAACACTGACAATTATTTGTTCTATATTCAACACATATTTGTGTTGTATACGTGTGTAGATTGTTGTCCTGCTCTGTGGTTGAGAAACAAAGAACTTTACAATTTGGTAGAGGGGAAGGATAAAATTCAATGCAAATTAAAATAAGATAAGCACATAAATGGAGCATAAAGTGTTATGAAGTTCATTTTTCAACTCCAAGCAAAAACAAGCATTTAGTATACTCCTACCATATGCCATGTACTCCAGAAGATATAGGGTTTTTGTGTGTGTGTGTGTGTGAAGATGACAATTAATAGGAATGTCAAACACTTTAACATCATTGGGTTTCTTTAGTAAGATTCATGTTTATTTAGTAAAAGTTCAATAAATGAAAAATGCTTATTTTCTAAATCAACGGATTATGGTTTTTCAGTGTCTGACACTTCTTGACACCATTTTGGTGTTTGCTTGGTAAAGCAGTGGTTTGCCATTTCCTTCTCCAACGTATTTTACAGTTGAGGAAACTGAGGCAAACAGAGTTAAGTGACTTGCTCAGGATCACATAGCTAAAAGGTCTGAGGCTGAATTTGAACTCATGGAAATAAGTCTTACTGTTTCAATCCCAGTGCTGTATCCATTGTGCCACATAGATGCAAAATCAGTGGCATCAAATACAAATAGAAAGGGTAGCCATTAATCCCTACATAAGGATTCCTGTCTGCATATCGACAGTTATAAAAAGTCATATTATATGTGTTTTACTGTATTGTTATTTATTTTGTCAAAATTTTCCCAATTATGTTGTAATCTGGTTCAGATGGTACTTAGATGTTGCTGGTCATGGCCTGTGTGTGATGTATTTGACAGCTCTGATTTAAATTATGGCATTAATTTGGACAGGCAGGCAATTGAATGGGTCGATCACTATATTCATCTTGGACAGACAATGAAGGTGGACAATGAACTGTGCTTTGAATTGAGAAGATGGAAAGCAGTGGACTGACTTATGTTTGGACTAAAGCCCATCCTCATATTAAATTCTTAATGTGGATTAGTTCTGCTTAGGTTAATTGAAAATTACTAATTATTTGTAAAACCAAACAATGTTATCTGCCTTCATTTTTGTTCCTGGAAATAATTACATGTGTATCTCTTTCATTTCTTTTGCAATTAACATTTATTTGTTTATTTATTTTCCTTATTTATTTGTACTCTAAATTATAATTGTCTTCTTCCTTCTATTAATAGTTTGGAAGGTTTTTTGGAGGATATAACAGTTGTTAAAAGTTATGGATCTTTAAAAATAAACTTAAGAATTCATTGCATAACTGTTGGTTTTGCTGAAGTTCTCTCTCTGTCTCTTTGCCTGTCTATTTCTGTTTCTGTCTCTGTCTCATAGGGGACAGTTTTCTAGTAGAGGAGGGAGAAAGGACATACTTGGAAATGCATATATCAAAGTTAAATGTTTCAATAAAAATGAAAAACAAAAACAAAGAATCAAATACATAAAAATGGTATTATAGTTTTGCTTTATGTTGTAATTTTCCATTTAATGTTCAGCATCCTGCCTTCATTAGTATTGTGATAAAGGATGGAAAGTTTTGTAATTTGCAAACCTTTATCACAGTATCAACATTTTCTTTCTAGAGTTTCTAAGTTTGTTACTCCTGTATTGAAATCCAGCTCCATTCCCAAGCTGGCTAATCACTGAAAGCTTGTGTATTTGTCAAGAACAATTAATCAATGGCATCAGAGAAGAATATTAATGATTCCTGTTTATTGGATGAAAACCAACAGAGATGCTATATGCTATTTTGGAAAGAAACTATTAAAAGATCCAGGCTCAAATGAATCTGGTGAGATGTGTTTACTGACTACACATCTGGAAATCCAAATAGCAACAAGTCCCAAAAGTACATAAGATGAAAAGAGAATGGTATAGCCACCTTTTTGCTTCCAGAGATACCTATAAAACTGTCACACCATAGCTTCTATTCATTTCCAGTCACAATTTAAATAAATACAAGATGTCAGACTCTAGTTCCCAGTTCAGGGAAAAAAAAGAAAAAAAAGCTTCAATTCCACCCAAGTTAATTCCTGTGACATTTATGGCAATTTCACATTGGTATACTTCAATTAAGGAATAATAAGAGGGCAAAGTAATTTATACTCATAGATTAGATGTCGTTGGTGAAAAATTACTGATTAACTCAAAGAAGGTCCTGGGAGTACTCACCTAGCATTTTAATGGGTGTCTCTATTCTACCCTTGGTCCCAATTTTTAATCAGAAAAATAGCTATGCCTTCAAAATCACTTTTCCAAAGACACAATAAAGTTATTTTACACATCTGTGACTCTACCATTTCCCAAAGTACACCACTAATCAATTCTATTCTTCTCCTTGATTTCCACAATTTTTCTGACATCCTTACCTCTTGTATTTCAATTTTCCTGGTTTCATATAAAAGTTAAGAACATTTTCTCCAATAAAAATAAGAAGACTTTCTTACAAAGGTATTAATAGCGCATATGACCTTGAAATACCTGCATTATTTCAACAACTACTCAAGGGAGCCATATTTTCCCCACAATTAGAATACATAACAAACTTACCACAATGCTAATGGGTATTGTAAGTAGTAAACATAGGCTAGCTGGTTTCTTAATTACTGTTTTCCTCAAATTTTCTCAACTTAGTGTTGGCAACTTCATCTTCATCATCATCAGTGCTTATTTTTGTCACAAAATTTGACCTTCAGTAGATGTTAGATGATCAATTTGAATACATGAAATAGTATAAACCAATCAATAGACATGTACTACACCTCTTGCATGTGCCAGGCACTGTACCAACTGCTATAAGTCCTCATCCCCATGGACTGAAGACTGGATTTGGAGTCTGAGGACTTTTTTGGGCTTATTTCTTACCTAGATAGCTTGCCAAATTATTTCAATAAATCATTTGTCATTCATTCACTTCCATCACTCTGTGACCTCTTTTAGAGTTTTTTTTTTGACAAAGATACTGTAGACATTTGCCATTCACTTTTCTAACTTATTTTACAGATTAAGAAACTGAGACAGAGTTAAGTGTATTACCAAGGCTCTTAGAGCTAGTACTCTCTGAGGGTGGATTTGAAATCAGGAAGATGAGTTTTCATGACCCCAGACCTGACACTTTATCCACTTTGAGCTATCATCTATGTATGTATGTATGTATGTATGTATGTATGTATGTATGTATGTATGTATCCATCTGTCTGTCCATCTACCCATCTCTCCATCCATCCATCTATCTATCTATCTGTCTATCTATCTATCTATCTATCTATCTATCTATCTATCTATCTATCTATCTGTATATCTGTTTATCTGTCTATCTATCTATATATGTATCTATGTATCCATCTATGTATCTATCTGTCTGTCTATCCATCTTTCTGTCCATCCATCTATCCATCCATACATTCATCTATCATCTATGTATGTATGTATGTATGTATGTATGTATGTATGTATGTAAGCACTTCCTGAGTATGAATCACTAATCACTATTCTAAGCACAGGAGTTATAAAGAAAGTTTAATATATATATATATATATATATATATATATAGTCACTACTCTCAAGGAATTCATGTTCTAATGGGAGAGGAACATGCAAGCAACTATGCTCATTCAAAATATATGTAGCATAAATGGGAGATAATCTCAGAGGAAATGGTGTGTGTGTGTGTGTGTGTGTGTGTGTGTGTGTGTGTGTGTGTGTGTGTGTTTATGTGTATGTTAAGGTAAGACTTGTAAAGCTGAAGAAGGTAGCATTTCAGCTGTCTTGAAGGAAGCCAGAAAAATTAAGAGCTGTAAATGAAGAGAGAAAGCATTCTACCCTATTTCTGTAGGTTTAAATTTCTTTGCCTGAAAAATATTGGCTATTGGAATAGATAATCCTAAAATAGCTTCCAGTCATAAATTTGTGATCATCACTTTTTGGAATTACCAGAGTTGATGCTAAGAAAAATAACCATGAGTAAATATAGCCTTTAGAAAACATTCCTCCCTTACTTTTTTCTATGTAGTGATATTATGAGAAGAAAAATAAATTGGGATACATTTCATCTTTATTGTATTCCCAAGGAAGATATTCTAGTTTTAACTGTTTGTGATTAGTTCTATGTGGAGATGAAACCTATTCAGTGCCAGTCCAAATAAAGTCCAAACAGGATCCTTCTTCACCTACTCAAATAATGATCAGAATGATCCTAAGTTCTTTGAATCACAGAACCAGAGAATTCAGAGGTGGAAGAGATCTCAGTAGTCATATAATATGACCAGTTCCTAAAGATGACATCCCTTGAGAAGTTGATCACAGAATCTTTGCTTGTAGACCTCCAGTGCAGGTAATCTGATTGTCTTTGGTGGCAAACCATTGCATTTCTATATAGGTGTAAATATTAGGGAATTTTTCCTTTAGAATTAAAGGATTCCTAACTTTTATCTTGGATAACTTTTGACACTCTGATGAAACCTATTTATTGCCTCTTATAAGAATAATTTTTAAAATATATAGAAAAAAATAGTTATAATGGAAATCAATTATATTGAAAAAACAATCTCAATATCTATTCCTATTGTTATAGAGTGTGTAAAAGACAGGTTCAAACTAGCTATAAATATAAAATAGAAGTTTATTTACCTTAAGGGAGAAAGGGATAGAAGGGAATCAGGGAATAACTTCTAACACAACCCAGATATATAATAATCTCTATAATTATACTAAACTAACTAATTAATTCAAGTTAAGGAAGGATTGGTGGAGGCTAAGACAAAAGGGCCCAAAGAAATCTCACAACATAGGAGTCCTTTCTTTGATCCAAATAGCAAATCGCAGTAAGATGTCCCCAGCAATAGCAGAATTCATTTCTCTGTATCAGCAGCAACAAATCCAGGCAGAATATCAGGACAACCAAAGAGAGGGAACCAATGGTTTTTCTGGGTCCACCACAGAAATACCAAACAGCTACCCTCTGGGTATCTTGACAGCTACAACAAAAGCAAGGCTTCTCTCTCATCCAGAGTCCATCAACTGCCAGCACTTCCTCTATGTTCCATTCCTCCCCTCCTGGGAGCTTTGGAATGCTACCCTGTGATTTCCCTGTCATTTCCCTGTGGGATCTCTTTGCTTCCTCCTTTTTGCAAAGCTAATCCCTTACAACACTATTAAAGAGAAATAGATAGGTGATAGATGGCTATAAAAATAGATGGATGATAGAATGATGGGTAACTAGACATATAGTCCATGGAACCCTGAAAAAGAAGCTCTATGTTAGATCAAGTCTAAATTTATCTATATAATTTCTACACATTGGTCCTTGGCCACTAGAGTCAACTTAGAGGCACTATGGTCCAGGCAGAAATAATGCTGGCTATAGCATCAAATTAATCTCAAATGTTTCTTTTTAAATAAAGTTTTATTGCCACATATAAACATATGTATATAAATATAGACACACATACATATATACATGTATATTCATATCATCTATATTTCCAAATCTATTCTTCACCCCTCTCCCATTCAGAGAGCCATTTCTTATAATAAAAAATTGAAAAAAAGAACTTCAAATCTTTTCAATAAGCATCTTTAGATTCCTACTCCTATTCATCAGGCAATATGCTAGAGATTCAGAGTTAGAAGAGAAAGAATTCCTACCCTCAAGGAATTTATAATCTACTGGGGTGAGGAATGGAAAACGAAGAAAATACAAAAGGAAATTATTTTAAAAATTGAGATCTGGGGATAATTTGAATACTTACTTTTCTAGAACATCTCAGTGGACTACATGATTTAGTTTTGATTATTCAGTTACAGCCTCTCCACCCCCAACCTTCATAATTGTCTGAGTTGGATAGAGATGACTAAGTTCCACATTCTTTGGTTCACAGGCAGTAAAAAGTAGGTGGCTAAAAAGATGTATAGAATATAGAAGTTTAAACACCCACATATAGAACAAAGGTGAAAGGAAATGATATTTTAACAATGCCCCTGGTAGCACCAAGAGATTTTTTAAAAAGCAGGTAAAAATGGGCAATAAGTAGAGGATTTGCATGATTATTAACTGGAACAAAAACTATTAGGATGATAAAATTTAGGAAATAGAGCTTTAGGGTTTCATTTTTTCCTAGTGAGATAGGAACAAGTGAATTTTTAAATTTAATTTTATTTGTAGATCAAACAGACATATGTCTTCATGTTGTGTTTTTAGTGGTTCAAGGCCATTTCTCATTTGTACATCTTAATCTAAAATTATATTGCAAAAATTCCATCAATTTGAAATGAACCCTAATGCTTAAAAGAACTAATTAATGGGTGTGTAAGGTCTAACATTTAAGCTAGCTTGGGTGATTCAGATTCTTTTATGTCAATCAGTAACCAAGAACAAAGCATTGAGAAAACAGTAATTTTGATGGAGTGGGAGAAGTGGGAGGTATTTTAGAACACAGGGTATTTTACAAGACTGGTTGAACTGGGTGGGATGCCCCCAAATGTACTTCTTGGTAGTGGAAGGGCAACATGAGGTTGGGCATTTGGGTGGAAGGAGAGGGTAAGGGGAAAAGAGAAAGTGGACTAAGGCTGTCTCGCCTTAGTTAAAAAAAGTGACCGGTCAAGTATTTTAAAGGCTGCTTTATGGAAGACAGATCAAGTTTGTTTTGCTTCACTCCATAAATTAAAACCAGAAGCAATAAGTGGAAATTACAACAGATGAAATAAAGCTTAAGGAAAAGAATGCTGATCTAAAGATGAAGCCATCTCAAAGTGGAATGGATACCCTTGTAGGTAGCAGATTTGCTCCTTTGAGCAAATGTTGCATAACTAGTGAAGTCCTCTTTGGACATATATATTATATATTGGATAATAGGTGCTGAGATTTGCTTAAATTGAATTCTATGATTTTTAAATGTATATACTATATTTGTGAATTCACACACAAATACAATCTGATTTTTACATTTATATCACATTTATCTCTGTATCATATATCTGTATTTTTATCATCTATCTCTGAATCATCTAAGTCTCTATGCATTATATCTATAAACTATATCTACATTTATTTTTATATTTAAAATCACCCATTCTCTCCCTTTATGAGATGATATATAAAAACATAGAGATTGATAGAAATCTATCTAGTCATAGGGGAAATTCTTAGCCTTGGTGACCTTTGTGGTATCTTCTATCTCTGAGATTCAATGATTCCACTAGAATTTTGTTTAGAATATGACATTATTTCTTGATAACTGTTAATTCATTGCTAAGTTGTTATATTTTGTTATTCCCTACTCGCCTTTATAAGACAGAGCCAAAAGAATGTACACATTGCATGCTTTAGTGCAAAGTAGGCAAGTTTAAAATTAGTTTTTTTTTCAAATGGATATATTATCACCAATAAACAAATGGTCAAAGAATGGCAATGACTCATTCTTGAAAGAAGAAATCTGAGCTATCAAAAACCACATAAAATCTTCCATGTAACTTAAGAGAAATTAAAATGAAAAAAAATTGTGATTGTCCACCTTACATTCATCAACAGGCAGACTAATGGATTAATGGTGAAGCTATGAATTGATTCAATAATTCTTGAAAACAATTCGGAAGAATACTCAAAAAAATCAATAAACAATGTATACCCTTTGATTCAACAATGTCACTATCAAAAATTTTTTTTTTTTACATTTTACATTTGATAAACCTGGAGACCCCAGCTAGGCAACAAGGAACAAAGTCCATGTAGGCTAGAGAAAGCCAACAAAATGGTTGCCAACAACATCCTGCAACTTTGAGATTGGGACTCCCCACCTCTCTCGGAGACATCCAATGAAGTTAAGTCAAGTATCTTATCTTCCCCAGAGAAAGCCAATAGAGGCAACCCAAGTTCTATTACCTTTGAAGTCCCATAATGCTATAATATCTTATGATTCTACCCCCACCCCAGATGGGAATGCATAGCCACCTCTACTGGCTTTGGACTCCTTGCTGCTTCTTTCTTCCATTAAAGCTTTGCTATATTACCTTACTTTAATATCATTGTCTTAGGTCAAACCCTTGTCAGTCAGACTCACAACATTGATATCAAAAAAAGAGGGTAGGGTCCTTAATGCACAAAACTATTGAGAACACTTTTTTTCTCTTGCTGTAGCAAAGAATTAGAAACAAAGGGATGATCCATCAATTGGGAATAGATCAAAAGTATTTGTATTATTTTATAGGTATCTTATTAGTTGAATAGTGCAATGGAAAGAGTGTTAATTTTGAGTCACAGGACCTGGATTTGAATTTTGCTTCTAAGACCTGGGTTCACCCTTGTGTAACCTTCAGAATGTCTCATTTTTTTCTGTATATGGTTTAATTATCTATAAAATGAGGAGGTTTGACTTAAACCCTATTTAGATTTCTGTCAACACTATATATGCAAGCTGATATCCTTCATTTTTCTCAAATTTTGGATTTCACTGATTTTGATTCATTGGAATACTTGAGGTAAGTTGAAGATTCTCCAACTATCTTTTACATGGTCATTACATTATCATGGATCTCTACATTTTCCTCCTTTATATAAAGCATATATAAAATTTACAAAATAGTTACTTTTGCAAAGCAAATTATAGTTATTTTATTTCATTTGCTATATATTTTTGTTAGTTCTGAACCAGGTATGTTTGATATTCTAAGAGTTTATAAAACTTTTGCCAGCTGTTTACATCCTTAACCTGGTCTCAAGTTTATTCATTTTTTTTCAGTTTCATCATCTTTATTTTATTTTTTTTTCAAAAAATTGTATTTAATCAATTTAGAACATTGTTCCTTGGTTACAAGAATCATATTCTTTCCCTGCCTTCCCTCCCCTCACCCCTTTCTGCAGCTGATGCACAATTTCACTGGGTCCTGCTCTCAAATTTAGAGCAATAAGGAATCATTGTAGTTTCAAAATTCAGATTTTTGAAAGCATATTGACTCCCTGGGACAAATGAAAAAATATCATCTATATAACTAAAGGAATGAAATACCAATACAAAGGGATGCAGGGGTGTTGGAACTAGATCAAACCATTTAATGAATGCTGTTAAATGTTCATTGTGAGCATTTACATCTTAGAAAGTAGCAAATACTCAAATCAGGAGTAAATTCATTTTTTGTGGGTGGCCTAGACTTAAGAATGTCATGAAAGAAAAGGTTAATAATAATATAGATTAATCTAAAAAATGAAATATGTACATTTTTCTCCCCGGAGAGCCAATTGTTAAACATTCATCCATATAATCTGGGTCGAAAGACCACAATCATGGTGGGAAAATGGTTGGGATATTGATAGAGGAAATGTTTTCTAAAGTGGAATTTCCATTTTAGTATTATTTCAATGTTAATAGATAGCATACACTTTTATTGTCATTTTTGCATACCTATAATTTAATACTCATTAGGAAATATCCTAGTATGAAATTTCTTTCCATTGATTCAACTGCACAATTACTCTGCAATTTGTGTCTGATACTTGAATTCAGGTCTTCTTGATTTTCTTTATCTACTACATTACTTCACCTCTTGACTGGTCTTTGAATATGACATAACAAGCAGGTAATACCTGGTTTTATTCTGGTACTTAAGGAGTAGCATCCAATGATGATAGCCTCCAATACATCACCAGCATCTTCACTCCTTTCAGACATTAAGCAAAGGGAGGGAGCTCTGACTTTTAGATGGTAGATGGTAGAGATCTATGATTCCATCGATTGGAGAATTCCTTCTTTCAAAGCAAATTAGAAATGGATATGTAACCTAAAGTCTTAGGGAGTTTCTTGGTGCACTAAGAGGCTCAAAGTCTCCCTGTCAGAGGGTGAGCCTTGCAATGAAGCTTTCCTATTTCAAAGGTTTGCTCTACCTCCTCCTTCACACTACCTCTAAACAATTGATATTTCTTAGATATTGTTCCTAATAGCAAACCAATGTCCCAGTACTTTGGGGTTACCCATTTCCAGATCATAGGAGTAGAAATCCCTAGGCTCAAGATTATTATGGAATAATCTTTGAATGGCCAAAAATAGCATTTCAGAAATTTCTCCTCTTGACATTGATTTCAAGGTGCAATAAGTTCAGAACCTCAACTATCTGAAAGATAGATGGTAACCAAGAAAGCTCTGTAACCATGAAAGAAATAGCTTATGCCCCAACTCTTCTTTCAAAGGCCCAATTTCTGATTTCCAATAGAAATCAGGCATATTCCTTTTCATCTCAAACCATTTCCTAGCTGTGCTTCAGAAGAATTTAAATGTTAGTCAAGGATAGTCTAGTTATCATTATTGTAATTAATAACTGGGGAAAGTTTGGATGATCCCAGAGATAATTATCTCTTCTGAATTGGGCAGAACTTCAGCTTTGTTCCTTTTCAGAACACAAAATACTGAGTGGGAGGAGCAAATTATATGGAAATGTATGGTCAAGTCTAGTGGACCTTTCCTGAAAAAGAACTGAACATTCTGATGATCCATTTCATCCTGAAAATTTTTTTTAAAGAAGAAAAAAATACCTTTAACTTTGTTACTTTTCAAGTTCAGACTTTCCTGGTATTGAAAGAAAAGCAAAAGCTTAGAATATAAAGAAATATCTGAGTACAAATCTCTTTACCACAGCTAACCACTCCTCCCACTCTCATTTAACTGTATTCAGAAGTGTTTATTATGTACCCACTTTGCTGAAAGTTCTGGGGAAGGTATGGAGTCGCAAAAGCAAAAAGAATCAAGACTTGCTCTTGAGGACCTTATTTTTTATTGGGAGAAAAATCTAAGGACACACAAATCAGTGCAAAATGGTTACAAAGTAATTTCAAGGGAGGAAGAGTACAGATGATCAAGTTTGGCCCCAAGTTGGCACTGGAGATCTAGAAAGGTCTCACTAGGGTGATGGCAACCCATCTGTGCTTTGAATTAAGTTAAGGATGCTATGAAGTAGGGGAAGCTAGGTGGCACAGGGGATAGAGTGCTGACCCTGGAGTCAGGAGGACCTGATTTTAAATCTAGCTTTAGATACACTAGGTATGTAACCCTAAGAAAGTTACTTAATTCTGTTTGCCTCAGTTTCTTTCTCTGTAAAGTGAGCCAGAGAAGGAAATGTCCAAACACTCCATTAATTTTGCCAAGAAAAACCTCAAACCCTAAATAGGGTCACAGAGTTTGACATGACTAATTGACAAAAAAAGAGCAAGGGAATGAGGGTATATATTGTAGACATAGTGGACCTTATGAACAAATGCCTGGAAGTATATGGCCCATTCGTATATCAAATTTGAAAAATTAAAAGGGATAGAATCAGAATATTTGTTAGAGGAAAGCAAATATGAATGCTACACTCAACATTTTAGGCACACATCTGCCAAAAACAAGTCTAAAAGTTGAACATTAATTCAAATCCAAGCATTTCTAATCTAGAGAGAGAAATATTCATACTCCCATATTCCCCTCATAACTTCGAACTCAGGATGGATTTCTATCCCAAGATTATTTGGGAAGGTAACACAGTTAAGCAGAGTTTAGATAGTTTAATGTAGTTAAATATAGTTTTGTATTAACATTCCAAAACAAAAGTCACTTAATCTTCACCTAGGACTTGTCTTCTAGGGCAGCTTTCCACAATGATGGGAAGGGTTTCCTCCCAGCAATCACTATTTACAATCTTCTCTGACTTGAAGAAAGGCACATTTTTTGGGGGGGGTCACAGGACAATCACTGTAAAGTGAATTGGAGAAACCATTCAGAGGTACATTTTTCCCCAGTTTGGTTTTTCATCCTTAATGCAATTTCCTTTAAAAAGTCCCTCTCTCTTTGACTCATCCCACCTACCTAAGAGGATAAGGCTTAAAAGGGATTTTAGAATGGAGAAATATTTATTCTTAATATTTTTAAAAAATGTTTTTAATACACTTCCAAGGTGTGAGAGATAGTAAAACAAAGGAAGAGTAACAGTGTTAGTTCATTTCCCATCTGGATTATAGCATACTATCTGGAATCTGTGACAGTCCTGAAACTCACCTCTGATACCTTTTCTCACAAACTCCCTTCTCTCCTCCTTGCCTTTCCTCAGCTTCTTTTTTGGTATAATATTTCCCCATTAGATTATGATCTCCTAGAGGACATGGAGAGTCTCTTGTCTTTGTATCTCCAGTACTCAGAAGCTTAATAAATATTTATTGATTAATTACACTTTAGGCATATCAGAGTGGTAGCTAGAAATCAGGTGCTTACAGGTAGACTTATTTGACCTGAAAGATGTTTCATGAGTGGCCAGAATGGGAGAGTAGCCAAAATTAGGATTTACAAAATATTTTACAAATATTCTCAAAATAACCCTGGGAGGTAAGTGTTATTATTATCTTCATTTTACAGATGAGGAAAACTAAGGCAGAAAGAGGTGACTTGTCAAGGGGAACAGAGACAGCATGGGTCTGAGACTGGATTTTAGTTAAGACCCTCCTGGCTCAGAGCTCAAATATTGTACCACCTGGCTCTTCACACCAGTTAAATAAAAATTAGAACTTTCCTCTGCCATACTAAATCATTTAGAATATCTTTTTCAAGCCTAGCTAAGAAAACTTGTTTGCTAAGGGCATCTCAGATATGAAAATGATACCTACAAGTCAAGAATAACTAGTGGGTAGATGAATACCTGCTTTTTATTACTTCCTTTCTCCAAAAAACATGGGCATGGTAGAAGCAGTAGAACTTAATGTCTAAGGAGCTCTTGGAAGATTGAGGAGAGCTTTTTGAGAGTAGAGGAAATTAGAGCAAAAGATGAGTAGCATGTTGACTATCCTTGCTGTAGATACACCCAGAAACCTGGTGCTTTGTGGGCTTAATGTTTAGACTGACTGGTCTTTCTCCCCTCTTTTCCTGTGATCACATATAGAGTATGTACAAGGAGGGCCAGAGTTTTGAGTTACTGAGGGTTAAGCTGATCTCGTGTCCATAAAACAATCCAGTACCAATATGATGGGTCCTTGGGATCATGGGGTAAGGGGAGAAGGAGATTATCTAGAGACTAAGGAGGGATGGTGGAAATGGAGCAAGTGGGTTCTCCTGTGCTGTTCAGCAGAAGAATTGGGTCCCTGAATGGTTTCTGCTCTTCCAAAACGAGAGATAGAGACTTAGCCCCACTTCCTTAAAAATGTTGGGAGCCTCCAGGAACCCAAGGCTTTAAATCTGTCTCGGGAACTCTGCTGAATCTAAAGAGGATAATTTTCTGCCCTGAATTAGAGAAGTTCATTATAGATGGACTTGCCTTTCCATTCCTAGCCATGGTCCTGATGCAAGTGAAGATGAGGGAGAAAATCTCAGTGTTGGATGTGACCCATTCTAGAAGTCATCCATCGTTTAACTCATAAACAACCAAAGGTGGATGCATGAAATCTATCTCAAATCCTAAAGGCAGAATGAAGAATCAAGCTGACCAGCTATGGAGAAAGATCACTATAGAGTTAGCATTTAAACCTAAGCTCTGCCAGTCCCTGCTTGCATGGCTTCAATCTCTGAATTACGGTTTCCTCAAATATAAAAAGAGGGGATTGGGCCAGCTGGTCAATAGGATGTCTTCCAGCTCAAAACCCCCTGAGTGCGAGAGACCTTTCAATTCACATCTCATCCGACACAGACATGATATGAAACTGTCTGTCCCTTTCTTCTTGTTCCATCTCTAAAAGAGCAGATGCTCACTGTTTTCTGTACAATGAATGTATTGGACTACCCTTATTAAGTCATCCGTCTGTTCTCCCTTTGCTGTACTATATAATCCCATTCTCATAAGCTTTGCCTTCATCGTGTCTGATACAATGGTTTTCACACTGAAGCACTAAATATTTGATAAATGGACTGGAGCTGTTTTACAAGACTTCAGTTGATCTTTGTGACTTCCCTCTGAACTCTAAGTCCCTCTTTAATCAAAATTAATCATTCAGTCAACAAGTATTTACTGAAGATCTATAATGGGTCCTCTAAGAGCACCATGACTCAACTTGTGGAATTATTTTATATCCTTCTTGAGTTGCTTGATGTCTTTACTTTAGAAGGGATGGGGCTTAAATACAGGATAAAATCACAACTAAATAAATATGTGTATTTACGTGCTCTGTGGTACTGCTCAGAATCCTTACTTCAAAGCAAGCTCAGTGAATATGGACTAATCCTGTGCCTTTTAAAAAAACTGCCTTTCATATCTGATGGGTTTTCTTCTTACTGTTTGCAAAATTTCTTGTTTGTTGTTAAAATTAACTCCCGTATATGGTGGTTGACTTTAACTATATATAGCAATATATGTATAAATATATCTGTAACAATATTTATGAATATATGTATATATATGTCTATCTATATACATGTACCCCTTCCATATTGTGGGGTTTAGGGGTGCATTATGCCCTCAGGATGGAAGATCCCTTTAAAATTTTTTCCCCTGTCTTTGTATCAAAGAAGTCTGATTTTTAAATTTTTAATGGAGTATTTACAAGATCCTGAATGAATTATGAGTTACTCAACTTTTTATGATATTTCTCCATGTCTAGTTTTTGTGTTATATGCTGAGTTTTGCATTATTTTCACAAATTTTAACTTTTTACTTATTTTAACTTTAAAAAAGAAATTGTAGATGTTTATGGCATTAAAAGATATAATATATTGATATATAATACTACACATGCATTTTATGCATTTCTTAATTTCTACACCATTTTCTGTGACATCTGCTGACCTTTTTATGCTATCTGAAGCTTCTGTAATATTACCAAAAAATTCTATTTAATTTCTCCTGCTGACCTGAAATATAGCAAAACTGTTTTGGGGAAAAATGCAATGTAGAAGGGACACCTGTATTACATACATGTACCTTCATATATACATACATGTGCACAATATATACATATCTATCCATCTATCTATCTTTCTATGTATCCATCTCTCTCTTTCCCTCTTTTGTTCTTTCTCTTTTTCTTTCTTCCTTCTTCCTTCCTTTCTTTCTTTTTTTCCTTCCTTCATTTCTCCCTTTCCTTTTTTCTCATTTTATGAATGTTTTGTAGCCCTTTAAGGGAGTTCTGGACATTTTTCTTAGGTTACTCCTGATGTAATGAAATTCAGATTTTGTTTTATTTTTGATTTATTTATTGTATTCTGTGTGACTTGTGATACTTAACTAAAGTGTAAGTACCTCAAGTGCAATGACTATCTTGCTTTTTGTTTTTGTATGCTGAGGTTGTGCTTTTAACTCAAAAGTTGCTTGATTCAGTACTCAGTGGGTGGGAGGTTTTCTTCTAAATTAAAAAAAAAAGAAGCAAATATCTTGATAATTAGATGGGCATGAATCTAAGGTATTTACTTTTTATAAGCCCAATCCTTGATTATGACTTTGAACTTTTAGTGGTTGGCTCACATCTGGCCTGTCATATAGTTAACAGACATGAGGATAACTAGCTCAGGAGCCAAGAATTTTCTTCAGTAAAAATCTAAACAAGAAGCCAGTAGAAGTTGAGAGGCTTCTGTCTACATAGTTACAGAAACTAAGTGATACATGCAGAATGTCAAGGCTGTGGAGTATGACATCCTTGAGAGTAGAGACCAGACTGGCAAATTTCCTGGGGCAATTTTCCAGAATTAGAAGTGGCAAAAGCTGGATGTATTGTGCCAGATGTGGAAGGAAGCACTAAGTGAAGATTCAAATTCTGGGCATCTGGACAGTCTTTCTTGCCCATGGGCAGTGTCTTAGAAATGTACAAGAATGGTAATTCACATTTATAGAGTGCTTTAAGGTTTTTGAAACATATTACATGTCTTATCTCATTATAGTTGTTAATTCCATTTTGTATATGAAAAAACAGAGAGAATATATACTATGCCTATTTTCACATGGTTGATAAGCATCTAGGGCAAGAATTCCTAGAACCATAGAATAATATTATTTCCAAACCCAGAATTCTACCCACTATAACAAGCACTCTATCTATTATCTCAAAATCTATTGGTCTCCATTGTGAATGTCAATAAGAAATTTTCTAACTCCATTTTAGCTTTTCAAGGGAAGGACGTCAGGGAATTTATCAAATTGTATTTTCATTCAAAGGAACCTAAGATATTAGCTTTGAAACGGAGCTCTGTCCTCTCCCTAAGTCTAGAGTACTCAACCAGCATGTCACAATATACCTTTGCCTGGAGGACTTCAGGAGACGCCTCTCAGAACAAGTTGAAACACTTGAGTTGATATTTCACTATTCAGCCTACTCAAGTCCAACAGCTCCTAATAAATGGGAAAATATTACTATGGTAGAGTGGGATGCTTCATCCATTTTCTACCCTGCCTTCCCCCTCTCAATAGCCACACAGCATTCTCCAAACCAGATGTGAGTGGCGGCAGCAAGCAGAAACACTTTATGGGCTCTCATGTTTTTTGCTTTGCTTTACACATCATAGGCTCCATGGTTCATTGAAATGAGGTCTGAGTCTCTCATTCACTTTGGAGTGGGGTACACCATTCCTTTCTAGATGGGTGGGTGGGGGGAAACAGCATGTGACTGATTCTATACAGGATGTAGAGAGAAATTGGAGGAAGAGATGGAGATAATCTTTGTGGGATGAGACAAACTCTGAGAGATCTCTTTGGGCAACTCAGCATCTCTATTTGATGATAATGAAAACCAGAATAAATGTTAATAATCTTTTGAATGCATCAATTTATAAAGGCAACTACCAGTCTTAAATACGTAGAGTCATTTCTGCAGGTACCTAAGATAATAGCTTTGAAATAGAGCTCTGTCCTCACCCCAAGTCTAGAGTACTCTACCAGCATGTCACAATATACCTTTACCGGGAGGACTTCCAGGGAGACGATGCTTCTCAGAACAAGTTGAAATACTTGAGTTAATATTTTACTATTCAACCCACTCTATAACACGGCTTAAAATAAATGGGAAAATATTACTGTGGTAGAGGGAGATGCTTATAACTTCATGCAGCATGGTCATATAGAATGCTGGACCTGGAGCCGGAGGAGAACTAGATTCCAATCTCCCCTCTGAAACCAGCTCCTCGATTAGAGTCCTATTCACAGATTCTCGTGGTTGGAACTGCATGATTCCTTCATGGGACACACTGGCCATGGAGTCCCACACCGAACAAGAATCTCTTTTACATCACACTCAACAAATAGTAACCCAGTCCTTGCTAAGAAGCTCCAAGGAGGGAAGATCTACAAGAGCCAAAGGTCTCTTTCCATTGTTGAAGAGCTCTCCAAATTGTCCTGGATACAACTTTTCCTATATTGTCTTCCCCATTCGATTGAGTAGCCTTGCATCTTTCTTTGTCTTCTCAGCTCTAATCATAGTGTTCATCACATAGGAAATACTTAATAAATGCTTATTGCCCAACTAACTGGTTGTTGTTCTAAGGAAGGTTATTTGGGCAGCAAACCTAAACCTGCCTCTCTCTCTCTCTCTCTCTCTCTCTCTCTCTCTCTCTCTCTCTCTCTCTCTCTCTCTCTCTCTCTCTCTCTCTCTCTCTCTCTCTCTCTCTCTCTCTCTCTCTCTTTCTCTCTCTCTCGGGCCTCTTCTACCAATATTTGAAGCCAGCAGTTAGCACAGATCCTAACACATATATAACACACTTAATAAATATGGGTGTGTTGAATTATAGGAACTCAACATTCTCTAAGACTCTTTTCAAGGGTCAACGTCTCTCATTTCTTCTACAGATCTTCATAGGTCATACTAGGGACCCCTTGTGGTCCTGATCACCTTCCTATCTATGCCATCCACTTTCTCAGTGCCCTTCCTAGAACCGAACCAGAACCAAACCAAATCTCTACATGTGAACTGACAAGAGCAGAGCAGAATGGAACTATGGAACTCCTGCATCCCTTCTTCTACAATTCTGCTTCATTTACCCAAAGTTTTTTATAGCTTTTTGTTGTTGTTGTTGCCCTGATGTACTTGGGATTCCTATTGATCTTGTAAAACTCTCAGCTCTTTTTCAGATGATTATATTTCTCCTTATGCCTCAGTCTCTTCTTCTGTCAAGTGGTTAAAATAGTAGATATAAAACCTACCTCTCAGGGTTGTTATGATTACAAATGAAAGATTGTATGTAAAGTACTCACCGGTCTCTTAAGTTATATATGTATGCCCACCATCTCTGTTTTACAGGAGATTAGTGTCAAAGGGAGGAGATTCCAGGGGAGCACATGTAAAGGCAAGTGTGTATTAAAAACATTAGTATGTTTTTTCCTCCTTGGTTGTCTTAAGGAGACAGATGGGGACTTGAAGGGCCAGAAGGCATAAACATGGGTGACTAACTAACTAAGATGAAGAGTTGAGAGAGAAGTTGGGAGAAGTCCATTAGCAGGAAGGTCAGGGTCTAGGGTAGTAGTCATCACTTCTCTGATCACTCCAGGACTCCTTCACAAATGAAATGGAAACTCAGCAGTAATTTGAACAAGGAAAATAAGGCTGGATGGAGCCTTTGAGATCAGAAATTCTAGCTGTGGCACAGAAATCATGAGGAGATTTTCTTGATGAGTGGAGAATTACTCAAAGAAATCAGAAAAGTTAAGAATTACTTTTTAGCATATGAAATAAAGGGACTGAATTAAATAATAGTAATAGTTAGCATCTATATTGAACTTTAAGGTTTGCAAAGTATTTTACATAGGCTATTTTCTATCTTAAAAATAACCAGGGAAGGAAGTGCTATTATTATCTCCATTTTATAAATGAGGACACTTGGGTAGATAGCAGTTAAGTGACTTGCCCAGGGTCAGAAAGTTAGTAAATGTGTGAGGGGGTATTCCTGACTCTAAGTCCAGCACCATGCCATCTAGTTGCTTCAGAAAAAAAAATTATATATATATATATATATATATATATATATATATATATATATATATATATATATATATATATATATATATATATATATATATATAAAATATGTCTGTGAGCACACCTATACCAGAAAATCAAATAACTTGATGTGGCCAAGTACATTTATTGGGCTGACTATGGGCCAATTCACAAAAGTCCCATATGTACCCAACACAGCAGCTTTTATTCTCAAAATGCTCAAGTGGGTGAGGAAAATGTATGTTGGGAAATAAGATGGGATTTGTCTCACAAGCCACTTCTTACATCTGTTTACTGCATGAAATAACGCACGCATTGATTTTGTTCCAAGGCGTCCTATTCATCTATTTTCTGAAGCTCTGATTAGAGTCCTCGGTGCCCACAGAGTTCCCATATAAAGCAAAAGAGTGTGCTCTGACCCCTAGTGATCTTTTGTATTCAAAACACTTTTTAATATAAGGTAGAGGGGGACTAAATTATACAATCTTGTTTTTGACTGCAGCTACCTGCCTAACAGGTTTTAAGTATAATAAATGCATTCTGGCTAAGTTAATGTACCATGAAATCAAGTAGACTGCATCAGGCTTTGATACATATATTTAACAACCCATCAATGAAAAGAACCATAATTTAAGCTAATAGAATAATCATGGATGGCTATCCCCCAATACCTGATGGGTGTTTTGGGGGGGGTGAAAAAAATCTGAAGGTCCCCTCATCACAAAAGCCTGACTCATCTGGGAACACTATTTGCTCTTCTGACAGGTCTGGCTTTTAATATAAGCTATTTTATGGTCTGACATGATGGGCGAGAAGTCAAGTGATTGACCTCAAGTTATTTAGTCAATACGTGCCCCAGTCCAAACTGGAACCCAGGACCATCTCTGATCCTCGTCCTTTGCTCTCATAGTTATCTCAGGCTGTCTCTGGTTTTACAAGCACCATTCTCCAGGAAAATTAGTCTTATAAATTCTGCTGCCAGTCACTGGGAGCTGGCAAAATGCTCCGATGGCTTCTGTGATTAGCATTCAGGGCAAACAGCCGTCGTGGACTCCGGCTTATAACAAACCCGAGTGTTGCCCGTGTCCTCACCTCATCATTTCCAGAAGAGACTGATCCTTCACACCAACAAGCTGCAGTGAAGCCAAGGCCATAAAAACTATTATATGGCTCTGCTTGCCATCTTTCCAAGGTGGGTTGGCAAAGCAAAGGACTACAGACAGAAAAATGGAGTAATAAAGTTTAAATAGTGGGCAATAATATTAATCTGCAGAGCTGTAGTGCCGATTAAGAGATTGAACCAACTCCCTGCAGTTCTAATTGGATTTTCCTGTGTTGTGTACAGCCCTGAGGGGCTCTACACTGATAAATCCTATTTTTGCTTCCCATTTATTCTACATGAATGACTCTATATAATGGACTTATCTGTAAAAACACACAAATATGTATGCTGCAGCAAAGCTACTCTTAGACCTCTTTAGAGACCACTGGTGGATTGCTGTAAAAGGAGAGAACCAGTAATTAATACACTGTATTATAGTGATAATTGCTGTCTAAATATTTCAGAGGTATAATAAGAGAAATGGTCATCACTCAAGGACCCGGGCTTTGAAGATGGAAATATGGGAAACAGACTTGAATGGCACCAGTGAACCCAAAGTCATAAATAGGGCAGAACAAAAAGAGACTTATCAGGCTTCAAACCAAGTATGGGAAAATGGAAATATGGGAAACAGACTTGAATGGCACCAGTGAACCCACAGTTGTAACTAGGGCAAAGCAAACAGAGGTGTGACATGGGATGCTAAAATTAGAGAGGCACAGAAACCACTTTGAGTCCTTCATGGTCATGTCTAGCTTGGATTAGCCATTAGCCAGCCCAAGAAGCTAACAAATATTGGTCTCCTCCCTGCCCTTAAGCCATGCAATTACCTGTTTCCTTTTTCCCCCCTTCTAAGAGTTGGTGGTATTCCAGGGTTTCTACCATATATTCACAACAGAGGACTTAATTTCATGTGTCCTTTGTCATAAGTCTAATAATCATTAGTTAGAGCTCTGTGTATGTCTGGTATAGGCAAAAGATAACTTCCAAATACAGAGTAAAAGAAGAAAAAAGGAAACCCACAAGGGCATACAATGAGGTTGTTTAAGAGTTTACATTTTGATTTTATTGACTGAAGTGAAGAGCAAAGGGCTACTTCTTTCCAGGTCAAAAGTTGCTCTTTCTGCTGTTGCCAACCTTGTCTCCCACAGCCCAGGCAGGGTACTCAAGCAGGGAGTTAATCTAGTCTAACCCATTTTTTTTTTCTACTCAAATGAAGAAATGGAAAGCCATAAAATCATAGGATCATAGATATATAGCTAGAAGAAAAGGCCATGTAGTTCACTCTTCTTGGCATATGATAGCACAATGCCAGACCTGGAATAAGGAAGATCTGAGTTCAAATCCAGTCTCAGATAGCTACTAGCTTGGGTAAATCTGGGCAAATCATTTAACCCAGTTGTCATCAGTTTCCTTGTCTATAAAATGAGCTGGAGAAGGAAATAGTAATCTGGTCCAGTCTCTTTGCCAAGAAAATTCCAAATGGGGACACAACAAGTTGGAACAACAAGTCTAATCCTAATCTTTTTCAGATAAGAGATCCAAGGAGGTTATGAAAGTGTTGCATAGTCACTCAGATATTAAGGGGCAGAGGAAGGATCTGAACTCATGTTCTTTGATTCCAGAACTAGTGATATCTAATTTGCCTTTCTATCTCTATAGAGAGTGCCACCCACTGGAACCCAAAACATAAGAATCCTTGAGGAGAATTGAGGGAAAACCAAATAAGAAACAGACCTAGGAGGAGGGACCAACTGGACAAGCTCAGATTACATACTCAGGATGATGCTCAGAATTTGAGTCTTGCTCTGTTGTTTAGGCTGTATTCAGGTGATGGGGATCCATCTTGGACCCTGCCAACACAGGCTCTCCAAAATACCTCAGTCTAAGGAGATCTCCACTTCAAGGACACCCCATAGCAGGAATTCTGAGCAAAAAGAAATACAGCTTCTGCCCTTGAAAAGTTTGCATTCTAATGGGGAAAGACAATACATGAGAATAAAACTGAAAGTTAGGACAGAGGAGGAGAGGTAAGGAAGGGGAAACATGGTGGTTAAATCCAGAGAACCTGGAATGATTTATTAAGACCCTTCCCTAAAATGGAGGTACTAGAAAGAACTCAACAATGGGAGAAGGGGTTCATGGGAAGAGCAGAGGAGGCATCTGAGATAATTCCATAATAAGATAGATGGAAGTCTATTGTTTGGGAGACACTGAGCAGCTGTTCTCTATTTGGACAGACAGAAAAGTGAAAGGGGTGCTCAGTGCAGAAAGGACTTGGGTTAAACAAAGAAAATTTTGTTGGAATAAATGATCAAGGCTGAGTTAAGCACAAGCGGCATTATATTTAAAGTGTTGCTAGCATTTTCTCTATTACTCTTTAATAGTCCTCTAGGGAGGAGGGCTGTAAGGATGTGATCTTGCAAACCCATTTCAGGATTATTTTGTTTGTCTAATCTGAATCCCTCCTGCTGTAGCTTTACCTCATTGCTCTTGGGAAGGTAACAGATGGTACGTGACTGATATTTCTCCATCAAAGTTTCATTGGAAGCTATATACCCACAGCATTATTATCTGAGGCCATCCAAGAAGCCTCAGGCTAAGGAAAATCATTGTGAGGCAGATTGTCCAATATCTGTCCATTATTGAACAATTTCTGTCCAACATTGGCCAGAAAGTTGGCCCCAGTAAGGAAGATCAGGGTACAAGTAATGCTTGTTTTTCTCTGGGCAAGCCCCGTAATCTTTCAATGCCTCCAGCTTTCTAAGTCTCTACATTGCAAAACAATTGCTTATCTGATAAAATTATCAATCCTCTTTTTTTTTAAAAAAGGAAAAAAAATGAAAAGAATTAGTTGTGTAATCTTAACATATTCAGCCTTCCATATAATCTGACTATATAGTTTCAGTACCCAAGACTCCTCAGGAGAGAGAAAACCAGGCACAAAAAAATTTACATTTAAAAAATATTTCAAAGTTGTTGTTTTTTTTTTTAACATCAGGACAACTCTGTGAGGTAGAAACTATTTTTATAACTTTCCAAATGAGAAAACAGTATGTGAGAGGTTCTCTGACTTACTCAGGGTCACACAACTAATAAAAGTATGTAAGGTAGTATCCAAACTCAGATCCTCTTTAATCCAATTCCCATAGTCTCTAACCATTAAGCAACCTAGCTGATAATTGCATTGCCGGTCTTTATCTTGCCCTTTCTAGTTGAATCAAAATGTCTATGGAATAGGAGGCTCCAGGTAAGCCAAAGCTACATCCTTCCCCATGCTAAATAAAATATTTACTTGAATCAGCTCTTTTCTCCATTGCTAAAACAATTATACCCAGATTATGCCAGATCATATGTATGTATGTATACACACACACACACACACACACACACACACACACACACACACACACACGGTTGGATATATTATATATATATGTTATATATTATATATTTATATTATATATAGATACTAGATAATTATACCAACCCATACACATTTATTAAGCTGTGCCAGGCTTATGAGAAGCACTTGAGATACAAAAAAAAAGCAAAAAGAAATACAGCTTCTGCCCTTGAAAAGTTTGCATTCTAATGGGGAAAGATACTACATGAGAATAGAACTGAAAGTTAGGACAGAGGAGGAGAGGTAAGGAAGGGGAAAGATGGTGGTTAAATCCAGAGAACCTGGAATGATTTATTAAGACCCTTCCCTAAAATGGAGGTACTAGAAAGAACTCAACAATGGGAGAAGGGGTTCATGGGAAGAGCAGAGGAGGCATCTGAGATTTGAAGATGGAATCCAGAGAATGCTTGTCCTTTTTGCCTATTGTCAACCATGGTGTTGATTCTTCAGGCATTATGACATTCCATGATTTACAAATGGGTAGATCATATGATCTTACATTTTGAGCTGGTTGAGGTCTCTTTGGGGGAAACAATCTCATCTTGGCTGCATTGAGTTTTCAAGTATAGCAGGTGCTTCTCAGTGATATGATAGCATCATAGATATAGAGCTAGAAGAAGTACTCTACTTCAGTTCCATCATTTTAGAGACAAAGAAACTAAGGCTCAGGAGGTTATGTCTTTTGTCCAGGGTCATGGGATTATAGTGTCAGAGATATAAGAGCTTGAAGGAAACTCAAAGGTCTTCTAGTCCAACCCCTTTAATTTACAAATGGATCTCAGGGAAAAGTGACTTGCCCAAGGGCAAAAAGGTAGTAAAAAGTCAAAAGCAGTATTTGAACTCAGACTTTCTGACTCTTTGGCCACTCTACTGTATCCCCATCTCTGGGTGCTTGGGAAGACATTATCCTAACAATCCACATGTGGAAAACCAAATGAATAAAGAATAACTATTAAAATAATGCCGTACAATTTGAAGATCAGTCATTAGGTTTGTCCATTTTTGAATGAATGGTGGGCAAACACAGTAGGCAGGCAATGAACTATATACCCAGAATTGAACAAGAGCAGGCAAGGAGGTTAAATTTCCTTTGGGAAACTGGTCAAGTGCTTGCAATAATACTAAGCATAAGATAATATCAATATTTTCTTCTTTAATAATTATCAAAATTCCATTGAATACATTAGAATTTTTGTGTTGTCTATTATTGTCCTGAGGTATACCACAGGTGACAAAGATCACAGATACTTACATACCCTGGAAATGACATTCTCTTAGTACAGAATTCACCCCTTCCTTATTTTTGCAATAACCAATGGTTTATTACCCTCATATTAACATGGCTCTCAAACTTTCAAAAAAGAGAGCATATGGTGAATTGGCTCATTTTGGAATGGGGAAATAATTTGAAACATGTAGTTTAGAAATGAATTTTATGTGCATAGTTATGAAATCAGAATATTATGGGATCTTTGGTAGGGGAGCCTCTGGAAACTCATATCTAAAAATATTACTGCCAAAGCACCCAATTATTCCTTGGGAAGGACATATGTGCTGGACACTTGGTCTATTACAGTAAAATCCTTCTCTCACATTTTTACTAAATTTAGCAATAAATGCTCCAAAATAGGGGTAATATGTAAACTGAGGGAAGTTATGAAATCACAAACTGTTAGAGCTGGAAACAATCTTAAGATCACAATCCTGGAGCCGGAAGAGCTTTACATATTTTTTGGTTTATCCCACTTAATATATGGATGAGGAAACTAAGACCTACAAAAGGGAATGTGATACATCCATTTCGCCCATGCTATCAAGTCCTAGAGCTAGCATTTAAGTCCATGTTTCTTGAACCCAAGTTGAAACCAGATGTTGAAGAATATAGAGCTGTGGATCTAGAGTGAAAAATACCTGAGTTCAAATCAGATCCCAGACTCTAGCTGTGTAAACCAGGGCAAGTCATATTCTCCTGTTTGCTTCAGTTTCATCATCTATAAAATGGGGGTCATGATAGCTACTTTCTAAAGTAGTTGTGAGGAACAAATGAGATTATAATTGTAAACTGGGTGCCTGGCACCCCATAAGCACTTGGCACATGTTAGTTATTATTTTTATTAGTACCCTTTTCATTATAGTACATTGAGCCTTCATTTGAAAGGGGAAAGAACTGAGGTCCAGACAGGAGAAGTAACCTCCCCTACCCAGACCTTGTTAGTGGTGGGATGGGGGATAGGGAATCATGGAGTCAGAAGGGCTTAGTTTATTGGGTAAGTCATTTAAGTTCCCTGGTCCTCAGTTTCCTCATCTGTAAAATGAAAAGACTGTTCTCATTGGCTTCTTGGGTACTTTTCAGCTCTAAGCCTATGATCCTCTGCTTAGGATTTCATATTTCCTGAATCTCATTCTTGGGTAATTTAGAAGATGTCACATCTCCTCCTTATCCTATTCCTCTTAATTCTTGCCTAAGAGATAAAAAATTGTTTGTGCAGTATGTGAACTTGTAACTTTAAATATAATGGTCCCCATTTTATAGGTGGAGAAACTAAGGCTGAAAGAGACCATCTGCCATTGGGAAGTTAGATCACAATACTAGTGAGCATTAGAACCAGTTCTCAAACCCAAACTTTCTGATTCTGAGTCCATTCATTCATTCATTCATTCAGTGTCTGTTAAGCATTTTATTGGTATGGGAGAGAAGCTACTTAAATGCCCAGAGATGCGAAAGAAGTGAAGAAGTGAATTAAGAACTGAGTGTCCACCAGAGACCATCAAGGAAAAGAATTTATGAAAAGTCAGGAGGCTGGAGCCAAACAGGAAAGAGCTTTCCATGTCTAGCAAAGGAGCTTGCACTTTATCCTTAAAGCAATGGGGAGTTAAAGAAGCTCTTGAGCACATTCTTGCCATTAAATTTTGCTCTTCAGAGATTCAAGGAGTCACCACTTACTATAAGTAGACTCAAAGGCCCACAGAAATATAGATTTCCAAGAAAAAACAGGAATTTCTAAAAAGGAAGATAGTTCTGCTTAAAAACGTTTGTCCTACTTTTCTGGTCTCTTTACTTTTAGTTCTAGGCATGTACTTATTTTCTTGGCTCTCATAAATGATAAATGAACTTTTGCCTCTTTCTCCGACATAGCTTTGCTACCTTCCAGTAATGGTAAACCTTTGATGGCAGCACATGGCCATCCCATCAGATTAATAAAGGTCAACCTATTTAATATGGGCTGGCTGCCAGGTAATATAGAGGGTGAGGGGACCTTTGAGGGTGTGTCTAGTCTATGTCTGATCCCAACTTTAGCCCTGAAAAATAATGGTGATTGGCTTTAAATTAGATCTTTGAAATGGGGGTCATGGCAGTCAAAGTAATTGTTACATCTTTTGCCATAACCTACTGTCCAGGTGGCCACCCCTTCTGGCTTCCCTTAGTATGTGAATGAGCAAGCTGCCACTATTTTGGGACCAACTTGCATCATATTATACCTGCCCTTGACTCTGGACACCTTGTCCTGCCCTTTAGCCAATAGCAAAAAAAAAAAAAATCTCAAGTGACCCCAAGTACCAATTACATTGGCTTAGGATCTAGCATCCCAGAAATTATTCTCGATTGGTACGAGAAAGCAATTGAGATTAGCTGGGCTGTAATGACATTAGACTAGATTCATGACTAGCAATTTCTTAAAATGTTCTATTATTTTTCTTGCTTATTAAAGAGGATTTTAGTGGGAAGAATGAAAATCAGAACTGAAAGAATGAAACACACATCTATAACAATAAAAGAACTATTTGAACTTTTAGCTCATAAACTAGAAGTAAATTAAAATAAAAAATTTGTGTAGAAAATGAATAATAAAGTATTCCTTCTCCTTGGAAATAGAGGGATGGCTGGAAAGAATGTTTCATATATTATCAGACATGGACAATATAATGAATGCTTTTATTTAAATATTTTTTTCCTTGGTTTCCAGGGAGGATTCCATTTGGAGGTGGAGGCAGAGATATTTATAGAAATGATTGTGACAAACAAAAATGAAATATGACAACAAAACTTATTCTGAAGTCTGTTTCAGGAATAGAGATAAGAACTTTTGTTCTTACATCTCAGACAACTGTAATGTCCTATGACTTTCAGAGGAGCTAGTTGGCTCAGTGAATAGAGATCTGGAGATGGGAGGTCCTGAGTTCAAATTTGTCCTTAGACACTTTCTAGCTGTGTGACACTGGGCAAGTCACTTAATTCTATTTTCCTAGCCCTTATTTATTCTCTGCTTTGGAACTGATATTTAATATTGCTTCTAAGACAGAAGCTAAGGGTTTAAAATGCTCGATGACTCTCAAGACTTTTGAGTTCTCCCAAATTAAGTATCTTTTTCTATGAAAAAAAATTTTGCCGAAGAGGAACAGATCCACTTATTGCAGTCATCCATGAATATTTTGAAAAGGTGACTTAACTGGGGCCATTTAAAATTAATGTGTGACTTTTTTCTGAAGCTTTGATTGCAAAGCATCAGGGTAAGCCAGAAATTTATTTCTACAAACATTTCCAAATGATCTACTATGAGCACAGTATTATATTTGCATTAGCCCTTGTTAGTTGGACTGTGGCATGACATTGAAGTTTGCTGGTATTTGAAAGAAGATATATCTCTCCATTTTTAACAGGGATATTTCTGAGGCAAAATACCCCCAAGAGCTAAAACAGTCTGTCTTTTGTGATTTTTTTTCAGTCATATATATTTGTATTATATTAAAATCCATTCTATTTATACACACATTTTTGATCTTCTAAGACTGAATCAATTTCTATATGTAACAAAAGGATAAGTCTTTCCTTAGGAGCAGAGTTTCAAACTCTAGGTCATTCAAAATTGTGTAAGTGTCTGTAAAGTTTATGTCTCAGGAGAAAATGGAAGCATGAGGGGGGAAAAAAATCAAACAAGCAAACCCAAACCAGACCATTGTGTGTGGTGGCATGGAGAACTCTGGAATTCCAATTCTATCTCTGATGATTACTAGCTGTGGGACAATTGACAAGTTATTTAAATTTGTTTAATCTCATTCTCTTCTTGTTAAATATGGAAAATAATATTATGTACTATATGAGGTTTTTTATAAAAATCAAGTGAGATAATATTTGTAAACTTCTTTGTAAATCTCAGTAAACTTTAAAGGGCTAAAGGGATAACTATTATTTTTTGGAACTCTAATTTTTATTATTCATTTGTACTATATTTTGGCTAAACTACCTTGGTGACTCAGTCTATATCCATGTCTTTTCTCTGTTCTCATTAGACAGTTTGAACATTTTTTCCTGGGCAAACCAAGCTTCTGTGGATCTTGGTCTTTCTTCTACCCCTTCAATTTTACTAATCAATTTCATTCTCGGTATGATTGTATTTATTTTTTACCAACAGAATATGACATTTAAAACAAACAAAACATTTTTTGGAATCCCCAACATTTAGTCCAGTTACTGATATATAGTAAGGTCTTAATTTATGCTTATTGCCTGATTGACTATATATTGAGTACTATTTATATGAAAGGCAAAGTGTGAAGTTTCACAGTCCTAGAAACAGGGAAGAAAGAGCTGTCTTCCATCCCCATCAATTTACAAATGGGGAAACTGAGACTAAGGAAGTCTCAGATTAGAGACACATTATTTGAATCAACATTCTCTGATGGGAGACCCAGCAAGATTTCTACAGCATCATGCTACCTCCTGTCTCCAAATTTTCCTACTTCATAAAACCCATAAAAGCTATTTTTATTTTTTCTTATTTTCCTTTTCTTAGTGTAAATATTTGAGAAAATAATCCTAACTAATCTAGAGAAACTACATAGGATTATACACTGTAATATATATCTGATTTACATACTGGATATATTATGGCTTAGAGGATAGGGCACTGGATATGGAATCCGGTAAACTGATGTATGAATACCAACTCGCACATTTTCTAGTAATGTGACTCTAGGCAAGTAATGTCTCATAATTAGGGCTCAGTTTTCCCTTCTAAAAATGGTGATGATACCTATCTCCTTCATAAGGTTATTAGGCAAAACAAGTGAGGTAATTAATTGAAGACTACTTTGTAAACTTTAAGGTATTTCTAAATATCCATGATGATAATAATTGATTTATTATTATTAATTTATTATAACTATTAATAGTATTATAATAATATACTTATCAAAATATATCATATAAGTATAATAATATTTTATTTATACAATTATAACATAACATAACATAATACAAGACAATATCATATAATAATTAATGTAACAATAATTATTAATAAATATTTCTATAGAGATTTTAAGGCTTTCCAAAGCATTTTCTAGGAGAGTTAGGTGGTGTAAAGGATAGAGTACCTGGACTAGAGTAAAAAAGAGTCATTTTCCTGAGTTAAAATCTGGTCTCAGACACTTCCTAGCTGTGTGATCCTGGGCAAGTCACTTAACCCTGTTTGGCTCAGTTTCCTTCCATGTAAAATGAGCAGTTGAAGGAAATAGCAAACTATTCCAGTATTTTTGTCCAAAAAAACAAAACAAAACAAAACAAAAACGAACTCAAATGAGGTCACAAAACATTGGACATAACTGAAAATGCCTGACCAACAAAACACTGTATCTGCATTGTCTCATTCATTCTGATACAGTTGTCCTTTGAGGTAGGTGTTATCATCACTCCCATTTTATGAGGACTAAGACTCAAATTGGTTAAATAATTTGTCCAGGTTCACATATCCAACTAAGTGTGTAAGGCAGAAGGTTTTTTAAAAATTTAGATCTTCCTGTCTCAAATTCTAAACATTCTACATTCTGTATTATAGGTACAAAACTGTTAGCCTGGAGAAAAGTCTTATTAGAACAAAGAAATAAAAATTAGTAGAGACAGGGCAAAGGCACATCTGAAAACAAACAAAACATTCATGGTGAATTCCAGGCTATACACAACTAATGAAGAGAAAAATGGCAGTCGGTATGTTTAAATATACGGTGTACATGAGAAAAAAGATCAGAATCAATGGGGAATGTATTCAAAACACCTATGAATCTTGTGCAGTAGTCTTTTCCTTGAATTTTGCAACAGAAATACCAATTCATCTAGTGGTATTGTTTTTAATTTGGTTATTTAATCCTAATTGGTGATGGAATATTATTGTGCAAAAAGGAATAATAAACTGGAGGAATTCCATGTGAACTGGAACAACCTCCAGGAACTGATGCAGAGCGAGAGGAGCAGAACCAGGAGAACGTTGTACACAGAGACCAATACACTGTGGTACAATCCAATGTCATGGACTTCTCCATTAGTGGCGGTGTAATGTCCCTGAACAATCTGCAGGGATCTAGGAGAAAAAACACTATCCATAAGCAGAGGACAAACTGAGGGAGTAGAAACACCGAGGAAAAGCAACTGCCTGACTACAGTGGCTGAGGGGACATGACAGAGGAGAGACTCTAAACGAACACTCTAATGCAAATATTAACAACATGGCAATGGGCTCGAATCAAGAACACATGTGATACCCAGTGGAATCACGCATTGGCTATGGAGGGGTGGGAGGGAGGAAAAGAAAATGATCTTTGTCTTTAATGAATAATGCATGGAAACGATCAAATAAAATACTATAAAATTTTTAAAAAATCCAACTGAAAAAAAAAGTGGAGAGAGAAATTAAAGAAAATTAAAAAAAGATTGAAAAACATGATTCAGGGTATGGAAGATATATTTAAGATGCAAAGATCTAGGGTTGTTTAACCCAGGGAAGAGACGACTAGAGGTAAAATTGATTGCTTTATTTAATGAAGATTGGCAGATCATTTGTTTTCCATATATGTTGAGAACTCAACAGATAAAATAGACCTTAAGCTGGATTTATGTTTAGTTTAAAGTTAAAAAATAAAAACCACTATTTAGATAATATAATACTTGACATCACCAACTCAAAGAGATTATAGTATCTTCATTACTGAAACTTACAGAAATAAATACTATTAAAATATCTATCTGATGAAAAGGGAAGAAAAGACAAATGGCAAAATCAGTTTTTTGAATTTATTTAATAAAGGATATTTATTTAGCTTTTTTAATATTTATTTTATTTATTTTCTGAAAAAAAATTTGTTATTTAATATGTATCTAATAAAGGGTAGAAAAACAGCTGTTTTCCACATATGTTGAGGATCAAAAAAGAGAACTATACCTTAAAGTAGGAGAGATGTTGATTGGGCACAAAGTAGAAAATTCAGCTGTCAAGATAACAAAACAGGTGATATAGCCAAGTGAAGGAGATAATGACATCTTCCCTGATAACCTCCAGGAATAGAACAAGGGTGATTTAGACATTTGCCTGCTGACAGGAGCGGGGTATGGACCACATGCACTCAAGACCTCTCACATCACTAAGCATTCTTTGATTAGCAATTTGGCATTGAAAAATTGGAACATGTGTGTTTGAGGTGTCTGTTTTCAGAGAAGTGTGAAGAATAGATACATGATAAATCAACTTGGAGTAGCAGGAGCATGATATATTAGAGTTGAATAATAAATCGTTGTCATGGACAGTACTAGGAATAGAATGATTTTTTAAAAATATACACAATTCTTTCTTACTATAATCCTTCAAACAGTTGCCATTTTACCACTATATCCATATTCCCTCTACAAATGAAAATCTCATCCCTAAGAACCTTAGAAAGTAGTAGTAAAATATTATTTTTTTTTATTGAGTAGTTGAGGACAAACAAAGCCCACTTGGAGGCAGCCTTTTGGTCATGAACTTCCTTATGCATAGATGTGAAGGTCTTCTAACTAATTGTTACTGGACCAACAGCTAAGTCACTCAGTGGATACGAGTTAGGAAGAATCAAGTTCAAATTTGACTTCAAACCAGCTGTGTGGCTCTGGACAAGTCCTTTAACCTCTGTTTGCCTCGGTTTCCTCATCTGTAAAATAGGGATAATAATAGCACGTACCTCATGTTTGTTTGGAGAATTAAACAATTCTAAGCATGTTAGCATAGTGCCTGATACATGTACCTTTCTCCTAAGACCGATTTCAGCTCTAATCTATGATTCTATGTTCATATAGTGCTGAATGATTTACAAAGCACTTTCTTTGCACAAATCCATGAGTCAGAAATTGCAGATATCACCATTTTTTCAGATGAAGAAATTGAGGTTAAGGAGGCATCTTGTTATAGGAAAGAGATTACTGACTCTAGAGTTCTTTGTTTAAATCTCACCACTGGGTATTGACTACCTGTGTGACCCTGGCCATTGCAGAAAACATTCCCACTTTTCTGAGGTGAGGTGGTATGTGGTGTGGACATGTCTAGTACTATGCTTTAGGTTGCCACATGGATGAATGAGAAGGCAGGTAGAGAATCTGATGAATGAATGAATGAATGAATGAATGAATGAAAAAACATTTATTAATAACATACTATTTGCTAAGTTCTTGAAAGACAAATAGAAAAGCCACAGTCCCTGTTTTTCAGGAGATCACATTCTCCCAGGACAATGTAAACCATGTAGAAGATTTCAGCTGTAAGCCAGATGGAAAGACCCAGTGGTATTTAACATGCAGCAGCAAGGTGGATGGCAATATATCTTCTTTACAGATATTGAACTAATTAGGAGTTTCCTATTTTAATTAATTCTTTTTGTTCAGTAGTTGCTAAATTCTGTAATTTTCATACTATTGACAGACTACAGGTATTTTCAACAACCTCTACGTTCGGTGTCCCAGAGAAAGCCCTTACCATCCTTTGATACTTAAAGGTTTGGCTCTGAAAAGGGACCTTAAAATCAACATTAAACCCTAAAGTTCTATTCTTTGAATATCTGAACTTATCTATGAGAAAAATTAAGTAGAAATGTAAAGGACAGAAATACTATGAGTTAAATGACTAGCTCAGGGTCACACAGCCAATGTCTATCAAATGTAAGACTTGAACTCAGGTGTTCCTGAATATGAAACTTTCTCTCTCTCTTCATCCTCTCATTGATCTGTTTCCAGGGGGAAGAGTGGTAGGGTGCTTCCTTATTTTGAACCATTCTGATCTTTATAATATTGATACTCCTATTTTATAATGCTTTCAGATTTACTTAATTCCATCAGCCCAACAATCCTGTTGTAGAAAGTGATACTGTATTGAATCCCCATTTTTAATGAGGAAACTGAAACTTGAACAGGTTTTGCTTTTTCCAGTTATAGAGCCAGGAAGGAACAGAACCCAGGTTTGAACTCAGAGATGTCTTCACTTCTAGTGAAGTCCAGTGCTCTTTCCATCATACGAAATGCCCATTGAAAAGAACCAAAACAACCTTTATTAAGCCATTTCACATGAAGAGAAAAGGAGTGTTATGTCTAATACAAAGGCATTTCATTTGTGAAATCCAAGACTTTATCATGTATCACATAAGCGGGTGTGAACCACTTTTCAGAATTCCCTCCCTGCTGTCCCTTTGCACAGAAGCATATTTAAATCCTCTCTTAATGAACCCCCACAGTCAGAGAAATGGTATCTGAAGGTGGATAATCCAAGTGGATTTCCAAGCCTGATCTGAAATAAACCTGTTTGAAGTTTAGCTAATCTACATCTTAATGGTTTACCAACCAGGATATTCAAAACTGAAGAATTTGAAGGCTGGAGATATGCTAAGCTGCCTCAAAGATAAAAGACTGAGCTCTGAGAACTCAGGTCTCAGTCTTTGCACAGAAGCTTTGCAAAGATACTAACCCTGGAATTTCCCCCATCCTCTCCCGTTTATCATTCACAGGTACCAATCCCACTTAAATCATATGTACTATTATCTCTCGTTTTTTTTTAAATCCTCACCTTAGAATCAGTACTGAGTCTTGGTTTCAAGGCAGAAGAGAGGTAAGGGCTAGACAATAGGGGCTAAGTGACTCACCCAGGGTCACCCAGCTAGAAAGTGTCTGAGTCCAGATTTGATGCACTATTTATTCTCAACATAAACTGTCTCTGCAATTTAACACTGTTTTCAGAAAACAAAATAAAACAACTTTTGACAATAACAACAAATGCCTTTGTGCTTATTCATGCAAACTCTTAGGGAATCTGACAATCACTTCAGAGTATACATACTCTAAATCTTATTATTGGAAGAGTTTATTTAAGGGAAGGAATATAGTTGCTGTCCAGTCAGAAAGGTTCAAGGATTTCTCCTGCTAAGGGAAAATGCAATCTTCTGGTATGATGTATTAAAGGCATTTTTAAAATTACATTACAATGACAGAGAATTACATTCTTTCTCCACCTCCCCTCAATATACAGTGCTGCAGACTTTGGTAAATTCTATTGTACACTGTAGATTGACTAAGCACCTTTGTGCCCTTTTTGTTTTCACATTCCCAGGGATGCTCAAAGTACAGGTACTTATACCATAGTTAACCCTAGGAATGCAAAGACAAAAAAGGCTGAGTTTTATGTCATCAGTGTGCTTTTTTTTTAACTTCTAACAACCAAAATGGACACTCAGAGTACATGTCTATCTAGGCAGGAATATAAAGAAGCAAAACCATTATTTTAGTATTTAAATAACATTTATTTGTATATTTATATTTATATAAAATAAATACTAGTTTAGTATTTAAATAAATTTTAGTATTTAAGTAACATTTATTTGTATATTTTTATTTATATAAATAAACACTAGTTTAGTATTTAAATAACAATATAAAAAACTAAATAGTCTAAAAATTGACTAAGGTCAATGAGAAGGTAGCCAGTTATTTGACTGAGCTCTCCTTCACTAGATGACCAACTCTTCACTTGGATCAGCTCCTGTGGCTAATAAACCAAAGACTTTTTATAATAAGTTTCTGGAAGGGCACTGAGATAATCTCCACTAACTTATTTTCTGAACATTTTCATATTAGTACTTTGAGAAAACGACTGTAATAGTTTACTTTTCATGGATGCTTTTTTTCAAATAATGACCACAATCCAATTTCAAAATCATTTTCAGCATTGTGTATCATTATATTTGCAATGGCACTCAGGTCTATGAACATACTGTTATTGTAATAAATTGTTTATATGAACCAAAAAAGGATTTGGGGATCAAAGGGAGATAGTATATGCAGTGGAAAAGAAAACTAGACTTGGAGATAAAGGGCAACAAAAGTACTTGATCTCAGCCCTGCCTTTTATTCCCATGTAATTTAGACAAATAATTTCATTTGACTTGGCCTCAGTTTCCTCATTTGGAAAATCAGAGGAACTTATGTCATATAAATTCTAGTTTCCTTCCAGTTCTAAATCCATCATCCCATGACAAATGGTTTCCAGTCTGTACCACTGTTTTACAAAAAATGAGGCAATATTCTTTGGAAAAAAAAAATCTACCTAAGCTACTGACTTTAGCACACAGTAATTCTAAGATCAGCTATCTACCCATATGCCTATACATTGGGATAATCTTTCATTTTGAGTTTCACTCCATTCTACCCCAGGAGCTAGGGCAGTTTCCAGAACCACCCTCACTTTTGAAATAGCAGAAATAACTCTACCATGAGTAGTGGGGATGAAAAACAAAAAGTGATTCAGGGTGAATAGGGAAGATAATGGCTAGAAAAAGATTTGGGATGAGGATGTTAATTAAGAATCTTGGATTTCAAGTCCAAAGACCTGTCTCTTACTACTTGGGCAAATGACTTCATCTCTTTGGGCTTATCCTTATCTATAAAACAACACAGTTTGATTAAAAACATTTTTGGGCAGGGGTTTTTAACCTGAGATCTATGAAATTGGACCAAAAAAGTTTTTTTTAATTAATATATTTCAATACAATTTATTTCCTTTGAAATTTCATTTTTTAAGCATTTACAATAAATTAATTTATAGGTTTCAATGTATTTTAAAATATCAAAGTTGTCCATGACACAATAGAAGTTAAGGAACTCTGTTTCAGATCTAAATCTATGGTCTTACAATTCTATGAGCAGTGCAGATGAGGTATAGAAGGTGGTTCTAGATGATAAGTAGTAGAGATGAGGGATAGAACATGTCCTTTCTTCAGAGCTTCTGAAAAAAGGACATTTACATAGGCTGGTACCCTAGGTAAGTGAATTTGTTCCATAGGGCACATTCACCTTTATTTGCTCAAACAAAAATGAACAGAATTGAAAATGGATTAAATAGGAAGCAATCGATGCACATGCCCTACTGAGATGATAGAATAGGTGGGCATCTTGGGTTCCACCAGGGAGAATGTTAATTTCTTTCTGGGTTAGTTCAATAACCTTAGTTAAATCTGCACAGGGGAAGGGAATTTTCTATCCTTTTATCCACCTGCAAGGGCCAAGACAGAGTCAATAATTTCTTGCCTACATTTATTGGTAAAGCCAGATCATTGGGTGGACATGATCAGCATCTCTCAGGATCTCTGGAAGTAGATCTGAAAGGTTTCATTATGTAAAGAGAATCATTAGTACTGACCATTGAGTTTGAAGGGAAATGCTCAAACCTGTCCCTAAACAAGAAATAAACATTTCTACATTATAAGAGAGTGTGAGGAGGGTGGGGACTATGCCAAGGAACAAAAGCACAGTTTACTTGACCAGTCAGTTTCACTGTGCCCTGTGGATGCAGACCCTACCCTACGGAGTTCTGGGGCATACCTTACTGGTTCTGCTTGGGGAGAGAAGAGACCTGACCTTTATTATTACTGCACATATTTATTCTCTAAACAGATTTGTGCATGACTCACAATCTCTACCATTCTTTATTTGAATCTCTGTTGCCATAGGGAGATAAAGTCATTGAAAAGGAATGAGGATTTTGACTTTATATGTTGATCAAATAATGAAGAGACAGTGCAAACCAAGGATAAAAAAAATGCACCAGTGAAAGATATTTGTTAAGGTTGAGCAAAAAAAGGGGAAAGGAATTCCAAGGTCTTTTTGACCTTTGGGAGAAAGATATTTTTGGATTCAAAATCTTTCTTTAACTTCATCATTTGACCAGAAATACACACTTGTTGTTATTGTTCAGTTGTGTCTGAATCTTCCTGAACCTATTTGTAGTTTACTTGGCAAAGATTGATAGTTGGCCCATGACTTTCTCCAGTTCATTTTGCAGATGAGGAAACTGAGGCAAGTAGGAAGTGTCTTTCTAGGGCCACACAGTAAGTATGGGGCCAGATTTGCATTCACAAAGATGAGTCTTTCTGATTTCATGTTCTACACTCTATTGGTAATACTACCTAACTATTCCCCCACTCTACCCCCATCCACTACCTAGAGCTTTTTTGCTTAGGAATAAATTCATGGCCAAGTATATGGTCTAAGGACATAAATGCCATTAAAGAACCCAACAGAGGTAATGACTGGGTACATTCTAAGTTGGGAGTCCAGAAGAACATTTGAAGACATTTTCATTTAGAAACAGAGGTGACTATTTGTATTAGGAGCTTGTTCAAAACATTAGGCTTTTTTTGTGCTCATATATGCTGGCCAATGAATTTATATTTGGGTCCAAAGGACTAGAGTTCATGTCCTCTATTTGCTCTGGCTATTGAGTAATAATCATGATGATGACAATTTGATAATGAAATTGAATACAATTTAATATAACTTTACTTTGCATTAAAAGACATTTTATCCAGGACTGTGGTGGGGAGTCATGACTTTGGAGTTAAGAAGACTTGGGTTCTAATTTTACCTTTGGTACATCACCTACCCTCCATAAACCTTCATTTGAAACAGTAAAATAAATAGTTTGAAGATGATCACCAAAAAATTCTGAAAAGACTGAAAAGGAAGTGATGCAAAATGAAGTGAGCAGAACCAGGAGAACATTGTATACAGTAACAGCAATAATGTATGATAATCAACTATGAGTGAATTAACTATTACAAGCAATGAAAGGATCCTGGACAATTCCAAGTGACTCATGATGAAAATGACTATTCACTGTCATAGAAGAAACCAATGGAGACTGAAAGATACCATTCTTCATTTCACCTACTCCATGTATTTTTTCTCTAGTGTAAGGGATGTGTCTTTTTTCACAACATGAAAAACATGATAATATGTATGTGTAATAACACATGTAGAGCCTATATTTAATTACTTGCTGTCTTGAGGAGGGAGAAGGGCTGGAGGGATGGCCAGGACATGGATGGCAAAATATCAGAAAATGACTATTAAAATGTTTATTCATATATAAAAATGAAATAAAAAGAAAATAATTTGGGTTAGATGAACACAAAAGTCCTTTCCAGGCATTATTCCCCAGGAATAATGCATAAAGTTGGAAGGGTAAAAAGTCTTCTTAATTTATAGAGAAAGAGGAGGGTGAAGGGATAAGATAAGGGAGATACTCTTTGAAGGGTTTGTGGATTTATAGAAAAAGAGGGAAAGGGGGGTAAGATAAGAGGGGGAGTCTATAGAAAAGAGTTTATATTAAGAAATAGGAAGGCAAAAGTGAGGGAATAAGGAAGAGATTCTTAGATTATATTAGAAAAATAACCAAGAGGAAAAGGGGAGGGCATAAGGAAGGTGAGTTGATTTATAACTCCCAGTGAAAAGGGACAGGATAATGAAGGATTCTTCAAAGGGGTGGTAATCAGGGAGGGAATGATCAGAAATAAAATGGAAAAAACCAACAACAAAAATTAAAAAAAAATATGCCCTGTATATTAGTGAAGTGGATAGGATGTTGATCTTGGAGCCAGGAAGACCTAAATTCAAATCTAGTCTCAGACACTTAGCAGCTATGTGTCCCTGAACAAGTCACTTAACTTCTCTTTGCCTCAGTTCCTTCAATTGTAAAGTGAAGATAATAAAAACACCTACCTCTCAGACTTGTCATGAGGATTAAATAATATTAAAATTGTTAAATGCTTAGCACAATGCCTGTCACATAATTAGTGCTATATGTTTACTACTACAACTAGTGTTATTACTAGTAGACCTAGGGCAAGTCACTTAGCCTATATTTGCCTCCATTTCTTCATATATAAAATGGGATAATATAAGGTAATATTTATAAAGCATTCAACACAGCTGCCTGTATACAGTAAGCACTCTATACATGTTGGCTATTATTATTATTATTATTTACCTCCAAAAATTTCTGTGGAGCAGGTAATACAAACATTAACCATTTTACAGATGGAGAATATAATCCAAACTAGGGGAAAACGTAGCATGGTTTCTTCATTTGGGGAACTTTCTTCAATTCTGGGAGGACTATTGATGATGATGATGATGATGATGATGACTGACATTCTTATAGCAAGACAAAGTTTACAAGGTGTTTTACATCCATTGTCTTATTTGAACTTCACAGATCTTAATCCTCGATTTAACATTTTCAGAAGGGGAAACTGAACTTCTAAGGTTAAATGCATTAGTTTATGAATACTTAACTTCAGTATTTGAGGCAAGACTTAAACTCATGACTCTAAAGGCCAAGTCGAGGATGTTAATTGTTTCACTCAACCTCCATCCACGTCAATAAAGATGAAATAGTTGAGTTTAGCCCTCTTCCTGGAAATTGCTTTGTCTTTGTATCTCTTTTGTCCTCAGAGATGTACATTCTGAGGACCAGGAGTGCTTCATTTTTTATTTTATTTGCAGAGTATCCAGAATAATTCCTGGCACAGAGTGAAATAAATTGAATTCAGTGTAGAGGGTGGAAGCATCTAAGAGGATTTCTTGACCAACTCTTTTCTTTCCCAACTGGGAAAAACTATACTCTCTATAACACTGCTGGCAAATGGTCCCTAATTAAACTTTGATTAAATAAAGTTAGGAAGAACTTTTTCATATCTATAGGCAAACCCCCCACCATTTGGGGACAGCTTTAATTATTAGAAAGACTTTTCCTCTGACATAAAGCTTAAATTTGCCTCTGACGAATCCTGCCTCATTTCTTATAGTTTTTCTTTGAAACAAAGATGCCACATGATAACTTTTATGTGTTAGCAAACCTCATGTCACTTCAGTGTTGAAGTAAACAGACCTCTGGACCTCAGGAAGATGAGTTCAAATCCAGTCTCAAATACTGGCTATGTGATCTTGGGAAAGTCATTTAACTTCTATTTGCCTTAGTTTCTTCATCTGTAAAATGAAGATAATAATAATACTGGCTCCCACAGTTGTTGTGAGGATCAAATGAGATATTTTAAGGGCTTTGAAAACTTTAATGATCTGCCTAAATGCTAGTTGTTAGTTATTATTAGTTCAAAGTAATTTAATGGTTCATCTCTTGCATATTTCAGCACTGTGTACACTCACACACATGTCTTACCACCATAATTGTATTGAAAACTTCTGAAAGAAAGGAATCAAGTCTTTCTTTTTCAGTTCTGTATTCTTGCCCTCAATGCCTAGTTCAGTATTTTCCATAAATTCTAAGAAAATGTTTGTTGAATTGAATTTTTTCAGTCCAGTATCTATATCATATTAGTAACTCTTTCTGTAAACTTTTCACAGCAACAATGATGGAAGAAATGGTTTACAAAAACCCTACTGAAAGAGATTGAGATCTCCACCTTTCCTGAATCCCCAGAATTCTCCTGCCTTGACTGATCCATGGTCAAGGCCAGTTGCTATGTTTGCTTCCAGTTTTTCTTTTTGTAAAAAAGCTCTTTCTCTGTTTTTATAAAACAAATAAGAGTTTAAAATCATAAGACTAACCATCCTATCCTGCTTCCATCCCCTATAGAAGTTGCTTACAGTTGATGATAAATAAATTAAGCATGGTATGTAACTAATTATTTCCCTAAATATTTGTTCATATAAGTTTTAAAATGATAGTATTAAATATTCTGGTTGGGCAGATTAAGAGGAGTTTTGAAAGGTTCTTTCTGAGACAGAGCTTAACAACTACAATCTTCAATTTACTAATAAATTTGGATGAAAAAGAAAAAAAAATCATAATTCTTCATAATTATTGAGAGAATATTTTTTAAAACTCTTCCATAAACTCTTTAGGGTTTGTGACCATTTCATGTTTTCCTTTGATGTTTTAGAAATAGGTGTTTTAACTTCACTCTCTTCTGAATTTGAAAGTTGAGTTGATGAGAAGCACAGGGTCTTGCTTTTGTCACTGGTCATAAGCTTCAGCCCACACATGGCTAAATGGTTAGACTCCATCAGATTCCCAGAGTTGGAAGGGACCTCAGGGGCCATTCCAGCCTGCCTGGCAAAGATCTATCCTGCTACTTCCTATGGCAAACCATTCTACTTGTGGATAAATAATTGTTAGGTATATTTTTTCCTTCTTCTTTGCAACACCTGCTCATTGCTCCTTATTCTACCCCCCTGGGGCCAAACAGAGCAAGTGTGATCCCTTGTCAACATGAGAGCCCTTCACATACTTCAAACCCACTATCATTTCCCAGCCCTCCCCTGTCTTCTCTTCTCCAGGCTAAATATTTCCATTTTTCTTAACTGATCCTCAGCTGGTATAAATTCAAGGACACTAATCATCCTGGCTGTCCCCCTTTCAATGCTCTCCAGCCTATTAATGACCCTCCTAAAGCACAGCATCTAGAAATGAACGCAGTTCTCTAGCTGGCAGCCACAGGGATGTTGGCATTTCCCTACTTCCCTCCACTTTGGCTTTTGTAGTATTGACAGATCACATGAGCTATTTGTGGCTGTTCTATCACACTGTTGACTCCTACCGAACTTTCTTTCAGTCATTTTTCAGGCGTCTCTTTCTCTCTCTGACTCCATTTGGGTTTTTTGTTTGATTGCTTGTTTTTGTCAAAGATACTGGAGTGTTTTGTTATTTATGTCTCCAGCTCATTTTAGGGATGAGTAAATGGAGATAAATAGGGTTAAATGATTTGTCCAGGGTCTTGAATTCATGTTTTCCTGATTCTAAGCCAAGTATTCTATCTATTATACCACCAATACACTAAAATCTTCAGATTTTTGTCAAAAGAACTTCTGTTTTTAGAGTCTAATCCCATTGTCTCAACTTTTCCATCCTGGGCTCATGAAGAAGAGTGGTTTTTGAGTCTGTGATAGACTTTGTATTTATCCCTACTGAATTTCACCTTTCTAGACTTGGGTACCTAGAGCAAGAAACACAGTGTAGTGCTGCCTCCCCATCCACTGTGCTAATTCTCTAGTCTTTATACAGGGCTCATGCTTTGTACCTGCGACAGTATTGGTTTCCAATAAGCAGTAGCTGAATTGAGGAAGAAAATATGTGATAAAAAATCTCTATAAGTCAATCAGTGAACATTTAACCAGATGCCTTCTACATGCCAGGCATCCTGCTAAGTGATGGGGATTAAAAAAGGAGGCAAAAGACTATCCTTAATCTCAAGGAACCCACAGTCTAAGGAAAGGAGAATTGTCTAAGTATGGCATGGACATAATGGTAGAGAGAATTTGTTCTTGTCTAGCATTCTATCATCTGTTAATCAGCAATCTAACTCAGAACAAGTATATGTAACATGCATGTAATATATGTGTTGTGTGTAATATAATGTTGACATGGTATAATGTAATGATGCTGATGCTGAGATACTCTACCATTTAGAAAGACCTCTTGAATCATCATAGATCCCCAAAAGAGCTTGTTCCCCAAGCATGCCATATGCCACAGAAGGCAGTCAGATTGTTTTATAGAGGACCTTTCCAGAATTTAAATTTTATTCAATTCTACAAATACTTAATTAAATCTCAGTTATATTCTAGGGACTGCGGCAATTCCTAGGAATACCAAGACACAAAGGATGCCCTCCCAGCTCTGAAGGAGCTGACATCCTATGAAGGGGCACGGTGCAATATCAGGTTATGGACATTGCCATGGACCTGAAGTCAGGAAGACTTTTGTCCAGCTCTTGTCTCTGTCATCAAAATGACTTGATGTCTTTGGATAAGTCATTTCATTCTTTTCAGTTTGGGTGCATTCTTTGGTAAAATGAGGATAATAATACTTGTGTTACATAGATTACAAGGTCATTCTGAATCTCAAATGAAAGCAAATACATTAAACACTTTGCAGATTTTAAAGTCACCTTTAGTTGGTTATGTTGCCAGAGCAATGGGTAAAAGATGGACAAAGGAGATGTTCCACTGGGAGCCCAGCTATGTAAGGAGAAAGCTAAGAAGGCTTCCAAGACTTTGGGCAGAACCACCTCCCCTATAAGGGACTAGCATGAACTGATGCAAAATGAAGTGAGAAGAAGCAGAACAAAAGTCTTTACTTTACCCAGTGACAGTAATATTTTTTGAGAAACAAATGTGAATCAATGAGTTATTCTCGGCAATGCAGTGGTCCAGGACAATCCCAGAGGCTCATGATGAAAAATGCTATTTGCTCTCCAGGAAAGAAGTGATGGAGTCCAAGTACAGACTGAAACATACTATCAAGATACTGTATTTCACTTTCTTTCCATTTTTTCATTTGATATCTTGTTTTGAAGAAACATGCAACTATCACATGTTGAATAGTTTAATGCTCTTAAGAGAATTCAACATAACTTTCATTTCTTAAAAAAATCTACAAAAATGACTAATATGTAAAATTTTTACATGTTTGTACATGTAAAATCTACATTAGTTTGCTACCTTATCACAGAGGGGGAGAAGAAAGGGTAGGAGGGAGGGAGTGAAGGCAGAAAAGAGGGAGAAAATTTGGAACTCAAAATTTTTAAAAGTGAATGTTTAAAAAAAAGAAAGACATGGATGAAATTTGTACAGGATGGGTAGGTAGGTATGAAGGAATTGTGATCTCCACCATGGGCAAAATATTCTTATTAATCAGATCATGGATCCTTTTGAATATTTGAGGATTTCTATTAATCACAAGAATAAAAATCATTCCTCTCGATATTAGCCTTTCATCTGGGAGAAGTGCATTGAGAGTTAGTCCAAGCTAACCTAGCCAGGAAGCTCTGAATTCAAGTCCTGCCTCTGATACATAGTATCTGTAGAATTCTGAGCAAATGAGTTTATCTTCTAGTATCTCAGACAATCTAGACAGAAATAGGGCTTCTTAACATGGTATTCATGGGTTTAGATTCTTAAAATAATATATCATTTGATTATTTTAATACAATAGATTTTCTCTATAATTCTATACATTTTATTTTTTTGCCTTTAAAACATGATTTTGAGAGGTGGTCCATTGGCTTCAGCAGACTCCCCACGAGGTCCATGAAAAACCACAATATTAAGCAATCCTTCATTTAACACTCTAAGTAGAGAAGAGTTGTAGATCTCCATTAATAATGGGAGATTTCTCATAAGAATTCCTGATAGTAATAAAATCAAAGGTTTGGAATAATAAAAAATAAAATACAAATACTCCATTCACTATAAATGTTATGGTTTTTAAGTAGCAATTTTAAGACAATCCCTGTTTCTATTTTCAGGCCATCTTCATTTCCTGAAACTTCTCTGCTTATCAAACTTAGTGTTACGGTTTAAAAAAGATCTTGTTTTAATTCCAAATTAATGTAGTTTTCACTAAAGAAATGTAAATATGTTATGTCGATACTTTGGTTCATCTAGGCTGGGTTCAGACCTTGCTAAATCTAAATAATCTGATTTAGCTGTGAATGATGAAAAAGAAGGAGTGGAATACAAAAGAGCAATATTGAGAGAAGCCATTTTTTCCCCTGTTTCTGATTCAGTGGCTCTGAAGAATTTTGAAAAAAAAAATGTAGTTAGTTCATCTTAGAATTGATGGAGGGAGGTTATGGTCCCTGTCTGAGGAAAAAAATCAGAGAAGAGAAGCATGCTGAGTCAATGAATAAGAACTCCATCTCAATAAACAGAAGAGGTGAGTCCTGCAGGCTAGGTTTAGACAGAGATAAATGACTCAACAAGAATAAAATTTCCTCTAAGCTCTAAGTGATGATGGCTTTTTACATCAATTTTCAAAATGAATTAATAAACACCAAAGCAAATATTGGAAAATAACATGAGGATATTATTCTGGAAATGTGATGATGCATATATTGGTAATCGTTGAGTAGGACTTCTCAACCTTTGGTGAGTCATGGACCACTTTGGCCATCTAGTGAAGTCTGTGTATAATTTTTAAAGACACAAAATTGCAGAGGAAACCAACTCTACTTAGATATAGGTATCACAAACCCTCGATTAAGAGCCTCTTTTCTTCAGAGATTATGGAACACCAAAAGAGATCCAGTCATTTTCCTACAATTCTCCTCTGACTCATCTTCCTAGGGCTTTTGAGAAAATAAATTGATTCTGATAATCATATAGTTTACTGGTAAATAGGGTTATTTCCTGACAAGATCAGTCTGAACAGTATCTAATTTTAATTTTATGAGTGATTTCTCACATATGAATATTTTACATAGGGGAAATGGATAACTAGGTGGCCAAGTGGCTAAGTCAGGAAGGCTCATCTTTGTGCATTTAAATCTGGCTTCAGACACTTATTAGTTATATGACCCTGGGTAAGTCACTTAACCTTGTTGTCCACAGTTTCCTAATTTGTCAAATGAGCTGTGGCAGGAAATGGCAAACCACTCCAATATTTTTACCAGGAAAATCCCAAATGGGGGTCACAAAGAATCAATCATGACTGAAATGACTAAACAACAATAAATTGGAAAGAGAAAATGTCAGCCTTTCCTGTTTGAAGTATAGGGAGCTGCCAAGAGACACTGGGTGATTCCCTAGTCTTTGGCCCCAAACATGTCTCAGACTTTTTCTTTGATGGCTCTCAATTCCTCAATAAACAATTTCCTTCCATCTCATATGTATTCTCTTGTTTATTAAAAACTTTGATATGAGTGTTTTATAACCTGGAGTTATTCCAAATTCTCCAAAAGAGCACCGTAGTTGATTCCCATATTAGAATCATGCATCTATGTCTGCTCTCCAGACTCCAGAGGGTCCCCATAGGTAGGTTTCCCTGTGCAAATAGACACACAGTCATCTGCATGGGCTCTCCCCAGTGTGTTTACTCTCCATCAAAGTCCCACTTGCTGTTTGAAAGTGGCGGTTATGTCACCATTCTAGCTTTGTTGGGAGGGTGAAAAGCAGTAATCAAAGCCTGGGTAAATAGGTATTTATTAGTACATGGTGTGTGGGTAGGACCATGCTCCTTTTGAAGTTAACCTTGTTAGTGAGATTTCAGGCAAGGGAACAAAGCTACTGCTACCGCTGCTGTTCTTTTAGGAAAGATCTCAAAATTTGGGGAAAGGAGGGGAGGGGAAGTGTAGGAGTCAAGACTCTGAGTCACATCACTCTATGAATTTTGTGTCTTATGCCAAGATGGAAAGAGGAGATCACTCTGGCTTTTAAGTAAGCCAGAAGCAGGTCTGAGCATGATGCTACATATGGGACATGTGGAAGATGCCAACAACTGGTTAGTCTTGCAAAAACTGCAGCTTTCTGATATTATCATGAAATGGGTCTTCAGGAATAAGGAGAGGTTGATTCTCTGGACCAGAATTCAGTATATTCTTGGTTCAGTCATTCACTCATTCTTTCATTCCCCCCATAAGATCAGAGATTTAGATTTGGAATGAACTTTAGAGTCCATTTATTTTAACACCAGGGCAGCTGGGTAGCTCATCTTTCTGAGTTCAAATCTGGCCTCAGACACTTACTAGCTGAGGGACCCCAGACAAGGCACTTTACCCTGTTTGACTTGGTTTCCCCATTTGTTAAATGAGCTGGAGAAGGAAATGTCCACCCACTTCAGTATCTGTCATGAAAATTGCAAATGATATCAGGTAAGGTTACACATGACGGAAAAATGACTGGACATACAAACACCATCTTTTTAGAATTTTGAGACCTAGAGAGATGTGATATACTCAAAGTTGTAAAGATGAAGGGCAGAGCCATAAACAGAAGGGGAGGAGATGGGAAAAATTATAAAAAAACTGAGGACCATTTTAGAGTCAAACTTCAGGATCATTCCTTTTTCTTTTAAGATTTGACTCCATGTAGCCTTTCCTGCTATGCCCCTCTCCCCACCTCCTCGAATTAAAATTATTTTCCCCTTCCGCTTATATTACCAGGTCCTGCTGATAGGATTTTTCCTTTGTTCCTGTCACACTCACCTTGCATTTTATGGAACCTGACGTAGAGTTGTTATGAAGATCAAATGATATAATCTATATAAAGTGCTTTTAAAAAGTACCTGACACATAGTAGGTATCTAATATATGTGTCTTTTCTTCCTTCCTGTGCAATTCTTGTCCTTTGGGTAGATGGAAGATGTTTCTTTAGTCATTTAACTTCTCAATCTCCAGGAAATTTATTAAGATTATGAGTTACATATAAATTATCAATCAATAGTAGGGGAGGAAATTTAAAACCAATGGAATTAATCCTAGAGAAAGACCAAACTTTTTTTAAAGTCTCTTTATAAATGTGTTTTATAATTATCATGGAAAGATGTTTATAGAAAACCCAAACAACCAATGATAGTAGAAAGTGATGAAGAAAATTCTTAAAATTAGAATTTAAAGAAGATCTAGAAGTGAGGAAGAAAGGTAGAGGATGTCACTCTTTTCTGTGCTGGCTACCACTCCATTCGTTTTTCCACTTTGTTGGAATGACTAATGGATTAGAGGTTCCCCAATCACCTGTGGACTCCCTAAATAGGTGTGAGACCCCAAACCTGGTGTTCCTTGAGGTTATTGTTTAAGAATCAACCTTTACCATTGTGAGATTTAGCCACATTTATACTTTTATATAGAACTCATGCAGCTATAATTTGAGAAAGAACAAAACCTCTTTTAAGACTAAATTTTAGAGGATAGACTTTTTTTTTCCTTCTTTCTTTCACTTTTAATATGAGACATCAAGAGAAAGCAACATATTTCATAATACCAGAACCTTTTTCAGGCCAATAAATTTCTCAGTTCCTTCTAAGAACATACAAAATGTTATTGCCTAACTAAGGGATTCCTTGATGGTCCTCCCAGATTCTAGCAATTGCCCACCACCTCTCCATTCCTGTATATTTACTTGTTTTTGATTCATTTCATCAGATAGTTTGCAAACTCCTCAAGGGCAGGATCATTCTCATTTTTGTCTGTGTTGCCTACTATCCCAGTGTCAGGGATAAAGGGGATGGCAAATAAACACTGATTGACCAGTGCTTATTTTCTTGATGTTTGTCATGTGCCCACCATGTTCTAATCCATGGCAGGGGTTCTTAACTTGGAATCTATGACCTTTTTTTAATTTAAAATATGTTGCTAACTGAACTCTAATGTAATTGCTTTTCTTTGTAACTCTGTATATTTTCTATTATGCTTTTAAAAATGCCATTCTAATAAAGAAGTCTATAGGCTTCACTGGAGTGACATAAAAAACTAGACCAGAACCCCATCATGCATCCCATATTTTAGTCTAAAGAAGAGCCAATACTTCAATTTATTAAACAAGAACAAAGGCAAAATCCTTTTTTCATTAAAGTACATGGACAATCCCCTCCCTTAGAGCAGAGAAGTCATAGCCTCTAAATATGGAACAAGGCATACATCATTAGACCTGATCATTATGTTATTTTGTTTTATTTAACTATACTTCTGTTATTATTGTGGTTATAGGTAAGATTTTATTTTGGTATATGTATGGGGAAATTGGGAACTGACAGAATATGAGAAATATTTTCTTTTTAAAAAATCAAGAAAACATTGGCAATAAATAAATGTTTTAAATGACACAGAAAACCCAAAAGAAGCAAAACAGCCTCTCAAAGCCATGTGATAATTTAGTTGTAAAACTGAGTTGCAACCCAGTGATCAACAGTGTAGTAACTTTTTCACCCTTGAGTCCCGAGTGACATCATGTTCTCGTTTATTGAATGCCCTCGATATTGCAGTCATCTAGTTGTAAATTGGCTTCCCTCCCAGCCTAATAACTTGGAGAGTTTCTGTAAAACAATTGGAATATTAAAATTCAGACAAGTGACCCAAAAATGGCCCCAGAGGGCAGGCCTGCAATTTCCTGAATCGCACTTTCCTTACTCCCTCATTTGTTAAGTTTTGCAACATCAATTTTTATACCGTTGCTGTTTTATCCTGGCCAAGTGGTGGCTGAATTTTAATGAACTGTCTCACTGTGACAAATGAGTTATTGTTTGATATATTACATTAGGGATATAGAGAATAAACTACTTATGGATAGTAGCTATTTTGATAAAATGCATTTACATAATATTACACTATTAGTATGATGAGTTCTATTAGTCTGAAAGAGAGGTGCTCTACTCCATGGGCAATTTTGAAATATACTGGAAAATGGTGGACCCATAATGATTTAATGTGCCAGCACCTAAAAGCAAAGATTAATCTGCTCCTGTCGAATAACACCATGCAAAAATCCGTGGATCCCATTAGAGTCAAAAGACTTGGGTCTCAATCTTGTTTCCAATATTTATTAGATTTCTGTGTGAGGTCAATTCTGTAAAATGGGATTAACAATAGGGGCACTGATAATGATGTGCAGCCCACTCATACCCACCACATGCCAATTCACTGCTCTAGCATGGGGGGAACCCAGAGCAGTAGAAACAAGGGAAAAGATAGTGTTAATTAAATATATAGGTAGAAACAAAAAAAAAAATTGGACAATCCTCTAGCAAATATGAGGGATAACCAGGAAAAGCTGAACTACTCTCTTGATAGCCATGGAACTCTCAAGAGATCAGGAAAAATTCCCAGCACATTGAATGGGCCCCCCTTGTGGCAAATATGTGGAAGAAATGGTTAAGAATCACAAAAGATAAATGCTTTGTGATTCGCATCACTGGAGGGAAGATCTACATTGGTGAGAACTTGGTGGAATGAACTATGGGAGTCTTATCTATACAACTTCAGTCACTTGACTGATGCATAAGAAAGACATAGAGGTAGAGGATGGAGTAGCTGCTCCTATTGTAAAGCTGATGGTCATTCTCTCTACCTACTTAGGAGGAGAGACATAATCTCTTCTTGCCTTTGCAGATGTTCCTCATGAGTTGGTAAGATTAATGACTCCTGCCCAACCCATCACCTGCTGCCAACCTTCTCATGATGATGAACACTTCCAACTAGAGTTAGTTAATGATACTTTCGAGGTAGTGAGAAATTTTTAAAGTGCCTTTTTAAAGAAAAAATAGAAGAGGTTCCATTTAATTTCAGTATTCTCAATTTTGCTGATTATTCAGTAAACTAGAATAAAGATGCTTTCTCAGTTAACCAGATTATTTGATTAGCTGGAATGCTCCCTTGCCCAAACATTTTGTATAAATAGATGACATTTTAAAATTCTACATGGCAAAATATTGTCTTTAATATAGGAGAGGGGGAAAAACAATTCATGTACTTAAAGAGAGCTGCAGCTAGAGAAGAATAACTAGAACTTAAGGTTAGGCTGTCCGAATTGATACGAGATCAAACTTCTTTCATAGCAAAAATTTCAGCCCCGTACCTCATCTTGTAGACCTCCTATGACCTACACGTTTCCCAAAGGATCACGTTTCCCAAAATGACTATACTCACTACTGGATTGTAATGTGCGCCCCTGTCCAGCCTTGCCCTCAATGACTCATGCCCCAGGCTCAACAAGTCCTAAGTTTTGACCATTATGACATGTTATAGACATTTCAAGGACAAGCCTTTCACTTTTGATGATGCACTCTTTCTGCCTGAGAATATGTAACTTCATGAAGTGCTATGAGATCTTGACACTTGTTGTCAACTTCATAATTCAAAGTCTTCTTTTCAAACCTTTACTTTTTGTCTTAGAATTATTACTGTGTATTGGTTCCAAGGTAGAAGAGCAGTAAGGGCTAGACAATGTGGTTAAGGGTCTTGACCAGGGTCACACAGCTAGTAGGTCTGATTTGAACCCAGAACCTTCCATCTCAAGACATGGTTTTCTATTCACTGAGTCACCTAGCTGACTTGGATTATTATTATTTTTTATACTTGCCTGGGCTCAGCCTCACCTTCATTGAAGTCCAATATGACACTACCAAATGGCTCATATTCTAAGTCTTTCCATCCTGGAAGGAACATGCCTGATGCATTGGAGTAGGACTTGAATGGAAGAAAAGGCTACACAAATAATGTAAAGTCATTTCATTATACTAATAATAATTAGCAATAGAGATGCCACCCTGCATTGTAGAGATGACCTGGATTCTCTTCCAGGCTATGCCTTTCAGGGGAATGGCATTGATATCCTACCAAACTAGAAAAGTTGCATTTTTTGCTCAGAATAATCTCTCATCTAAGATCTACTCTATCTAATTTGAAGAGAATTATCATCAGAAGCCTGGATGACCATGAAATGATGCATTTGGGGGCCACAACAATTCATGAAACCCAGCCCTTGGAGTTTTATGATGTATACTGTTTTCCTTGATTGACTGTCAACCAAATCACCCTACAACAAGATCTAGTGCCAAAGGAGAAAATTCAATACATAATAAATTAGATAGATATGAGGTCAAGATGATGACTATGTAGTTAAGAATAGTACATTTATTTTGATTCATATTCAATAATATTTTACACTTGGATACATCAAGGTAGCATGGAAATTTTTTTTCCATCTTTTTAGGGGAAAGGGCACATACACACATGGGATTTAGAGTGGTGTAATGAATTGAGTCCTGGATTTTAAATCAAGAAAACTCTCTCCAGTTAATTTTCAGATGAGGAAACTGAGCCATCAGGTTTAGGTGATCATCCCATGGTCACACAGCAAGTGAGTATCCAAGGTCGGATTTGAACTGAGAGAATTGAACCTTCCTGACTCCAGGTCTGGTACTCTATCTACTGCCTGATCTTGCTGCCCCAACTAGCCATGTAGAAATGGGCAAATCATTTATGTTCTCTGAGCTTCAGTTTCCTTTTCTGTAAAATGGGTATAACCCTTGTTACCTTACCTTACATTAAAAGGCTATTTGAGTATCCCAAATGAGATCAGATGTGCAGAGCCTTGAAAAACTTTAGGATGCCACATAACTACATGCTATCATTGTTCTTGCTGCCAATTCATTGTTCTTATCCTGTTTGATGGCTTTTATAGAGAAACAAGACTGAGTTTGATTACTATTCTGCTCTTATTCTTTATTCTGCAATGTACTGTGAACTATTGTGTAGTTGCATGAAATAACTATTTTAAAGAATATTATTATAATTGTTATTTCCTAGAAGGACTTACATAACAAAAATGTCTCCTTGAATTTAGAGTTAAAATATTTGGATTGTGGGAAATACATCTAGGATATAATAATAAATGGAAAAACTTTTTAAAATGCTATTTCCTCTATTCTCAGACTATATATGGAAGTATATATTGCTTCTGTGTATTCCATATGCATACATGATGTGTGTGCATGTAAACAAATGCATATTGAAGAATGGTTTATTGGTGATTTTCCCCTGAAAATATCTGTGAAATATTCAGGCTGGGAAATCCAAACATACTGATCTTATTTGAATTTGACTATGTCATATTCTCTTCATCCATTTTTACTACATATTTCTTTTCATTCAGATTTCAGCTATATTTTGGATGGTGGGGAAGGGAGGTTTTCTTTACATTAAATTCAAATTCTTGATACAAGGTCATCTTTGCTCACAAACTGTTTGTTTAAGGCTAGTATTATATTTTGTGATCCCTACCAATCTGTATTATTATTGAATCCTCCAGTAGAGAAAGGAAAAGGAAGAGAATGAATTTATGTAGCATGTACAATGTGCCAGAAACTCGGATAAGTGCTTTTTTACAAATATTATCTTGTATGATCCTCATAATAATATTGGCAGTTAAGTGGCAGTTGAGGAAATGGAGACAAATAGAGATAAACTAAGAGAAACACAAACAGCTAGTGAATGTCTGAAGCTGGATAGAAATTCAAGTCTTCCTGACTCCTAACTTGGAGCAGCTGGGTGGTACAGTGAATAGAGTGCCAGTCCTGAAATCAGAAAGACTACTCTTCTTGAATTCAAATCCAGTCTCAACTTAATTGCTAGCTGTGGGACCCTGGAAAAGTCACTTAACCCTGTTGCCCTCAGTGTTCTCACCTGTAAAATGAACTAGGGGAATATCTCTGCCAAGAAAGCCCTAAAAAGGGTCATAAAGAGTCAGACATGACTAAAAATGACTCAACAACAACTTTTGGACTCCAGGCCCACTGCTCTATTTGATAACATAACCTTTCCTTTTATTTTCACCATTTG